>NC_050068.2:8752274-9410131 GCF_009764565.3 Dermochelys coriacea | reverse complement strand
GACCATATCACTGGGTCGTTAATATGTATTACACTTATTGAAAAGTAAAATATATTTAAAAAAGTTAAAAAATGATGCATCACTATTCAGAATGTTTAGTTATAAGATACTGATACCTTTTGCCCTAATTGTAGTCCCACTGAAGTCATAATAAAATTTCCATTGAGTGAGGAACAGCAGCAGTAAGCTCTTGTTCACTAGATCATATACTTGCAAATCCTGAAGTTTACTATTTTAAACTTGTGTTAGCTTTCATTTTTCAAAGATATTATTTTCTCTGCATTTTAAAACAAACAAGTTTTTTTTGGCCTAAACAATGGTCACCTATCTCTTTACAGCTGTCATTATGCTTCACAGCATGGCCACTCCTAGCTTCATGACAACAAGGACAGACGTCACATCCTCCTATTCCAAAAATGCAAGCCGCTTGCTGCTCAAGTGGAAGGAGAAGCTTTAGAGGTGCTGAACATCCATACAAGGCCCTTTTCAGCCAGCCAGTCTCCCTTTTTATCAGAGTAGCTAGCAATAGGGTGCCTGGTACCAGTGATCCAAACCCACAGAAAGGAAGCTGTCACACACACACACTTTTTACAGTTCCTGTGGCTTTGCTCCTTTGCAATTACTGGTGAATGAGAGTAGGCATTCTGCTCTGGGACAGAGTCAATTAACCTTTACTTTCCCAACCACCAGGCAGGCTGTACATACCTTTTCACACCAATTAGTCTGTTCATGTTTGTCTCTAGTGATGTTGCTTCCTTGGCCTTTCTCAGCTAATTGTCCCATTGGACAATTGACTTTACTGTTACATTCTCCCCTTAGGGCTTGATTCAGCTCTACAAGTTTACAGTATTGACAATCTCAGACATTCAGAACCATGTGTCTGACTCCAAACATTGTAAGATTAGGTTAAAAATCATCAAATTTACAAAAATAAAAGCTGGGTTCTTTTTACTTGCCTTTTGGTTTTTGAGCATTTAGCGTTCACTTTTTCCGGCTAAAACCATGAGAGTTTGCAGCACTGGGTTAAAATGAGAGTCAGTTGCATCTCTCTAAAAAAGAAAAGGAGGACTTGGTCAGGCAGGGCATGTGGCTGAGGGGGGTAGGATTATGCTGCTTCAGTATATCTCTGCCATAGCCCCCACCAATGGAGCTTCAGCAATACAAACACTCCCTGCCCCTGCCCGTCCCCCAGTGTGGTGGGTGAGGTCAGTGGTGCAGAGAGAATTGGAATTAATTTGCAAACTGGATACAATTAACTTAGGCTTGAATAGAGACTGGGAGTGGATGGGTCATTACACAAAGTAAAACTATTTCCCCATGAAGAAAAGGAGTACTTGTGGCACCTTAGAGACTAACAAATTTATTTGAGCATAAGCTTTCGTGAGCTACAGCTCACTTCATTGGATGCATTCAGTGGAAAATACAGTGGGGAGATTTATATACACAGAGATATATGTGATATATGCCATCATGTGCCAGCAATGCCTCTCTGCCATGTACATTGGTCAAACTGGACAGTCTCTATGTAAAAGAATAAATGGACACAAATCAGACGTCAAGAATTATAACATTCAAAAACCAGTCGGAGAACACTTCAATCTCTCTGGTCACTCAATTACAGACCTAAGAGTGGCAATTCTACAAGAAAAAAACTTCAAAAACAGACTCCAATGAGAGACTCCTGAATTGGAATTAATTTGCAAACTGGATACAATTAACTTAGGCTTGAATAGAGACTGGGAGTGGATGGGTCAATACACAAAGTAAAACTATTTCCCCATGTTTATTTCCCCATCCCCCACTGTTCCTCAGATGTTCTTGTCAACTGCTGGAAATGGCCCACCTTGATTATCACTACAAAAGGTTTTCTTCCCCCCATCTCCTGCTGGTAATAGCTCAACTTAAGTGATCACTCTGGTTACAGTGTGTTTGATAATACCCATTGTTTCATGTTCTCTGTGTATATAAATCTTCCCACTGTATTTTCCACTGAATGCATCCAATGAAGTGAGCTGTAGCTCACAAAAGCTTATGCTCAAATAAATTTGTTAGTCTCTAAGGTGCCACAAGTACTCCTTTTCTTCATGAGGAAATAGTTTTACTTTGTGTAATGACCCGTCCACTCCCAGTCTCTATTCAAGCCTAAGTTAATTGTATCCAGTTTGCAAATTAATTCCAATTCTCTCTGCACCACTGACCTCACCCACCACACTGGGGGAGGGGCAGGGGGTGTTTCTATTGCTGAAGCTCCATTGGTGGGGGCTATGGCAGAGATATATTGAAGCAGCATAATCCTAGCCCCCTGAGCCACATGCCCTGCCTGACCAGCATCACCCTTTTTTGGGCAGCACTGGTCCCCTCTGATTGACCCCTCTCCCTCTTAAAGGAATAATTCTTTCAGGACTTCCAGGCTCCCTCTATTACACTTTTTGCAGGGTGCAGCATTTGCTCTGTCCTGAATGGGGTCAGTCCCTGGCTAGCGTGGAGAAGGATCAGGGGCCCTCTCTTCCCTGCTTGGGGAGGCTAATACCAATGTGATCACTAGCCTGAGGCAGCCCTTGTCCTGTTTGAGTGCAAGGACTATGATTGTGTCTGGCCCCTATGCAGGGCAAGCCAGACAGTGGGAATGCTACATCCTCTGCCTCTCTCACACATCTACACAGGGACAGATGCAATCTGGCCTTAGGTTAGCTTCTTTGCATTACTCCTCTTAACCAGCTTCAGCAATTCCTCCCCCTTTTGGTGCTATTAACCCTGACATATATCAGGCCAGTTGTCATATCCCACATTGTCTTCTTTTCTCTAGGATGAACATATAAAATCGCCTTAATCCCTTCCAAGCGCTACAGTCTGTAATCCTTTTATTTTATTGCCCTTCTTTGGAGTCCCTCCAGATGGCTTTCATCTGTTTTCTACCAACGAGCCTCAAACTGTGCACAGTACTTCACATCCAAAGCTCTCAAAAAAGAAACCATTGCTCTATTAACAATGCCAAGGGCCATATTCTAGTATCGGAGACACTTGCACGGCTCCCATGAGTTCCAAACATGACTCTAGATCCAGTGCTGCGGGTAAGTGCTGTGAGACCCAGATGTCCACAGAGCAAGTAAAAATAAATCGGAGTTTTCCTCTTCCATGGAGTCATTTTATTTATAAATGACATTCTGTTTTCCAGGTGATTGTCACATGCAGGTGTGTCACCCTAGGCTCTGTGAGCAAGGAATCAAGGGAAAGAGATGGTCTAGATTTCTGGAGTTTCCTACAGTGGTATGTTTTATTATTATTATTTATATTACTGTAGCACCTAGGAGTCCTAGTAATATACCAGGACCCCATTGTAGTACACAGAACAAAAAGACAGTCCCTGCCCCAAGGAGCTTACAGTCTAACTACAAGACAAGAGACAACAGATAGATATAAACAGATGAGGAGCACAAGAATTCAGAATGACAGACAATGTTCTCAGCACACCAGCAGCCTAACTGTTGTCAAGTTGGTTGTAGGGTGTGTGTTGTGGCTTCCCCTGGGATTTATGACTTCTGCTGACCAAAATCCTCAGGCCTGACTCTGTTGCCACAGGGTACCAACTCCCATTGCCTTGAATGAGAATTAATTGTATCCTGCAGCCAGAAAACAGGGTGTCTCAGGAAGCTGACTCAAAATCCTTGAGACTGGTCCAAACCACTGTAAAATTAGATCAACGTTTTTCATGGTATGGAGAGCTCCCTCCTATATCTTAAGCTTTTAAATAGCCTCTGTTGTTATCCTGGCACATATTATTTAACTGAAGCTGCTTGCTTCCCATTTGAGTTGTCTCCCACATTTCTTTAGTCCTGTTCCCTTCTTCTTCCACCCACACTGCATCCCTCCATTGTCTCTCCTCCCTGGTTCTCTCATTCTCTAGCCCCACCCCCCACACATGAATTTCTTACACCCACAACTATGATATCCCCGTTGTATTTTATCTCCCTTGATTTCAACCAGTCCCTAGATTGACATTACCAGGTCAGGCTTTTGTTTCCCTGCACAGCTCATAAACTGCAATCCCCGCCTTCTATACTGATGGTTTGGCCAGAGATTGAAACCATCCCCGCCTCCTATACTGATGGTTTGGCCAGAGATTGAAACCATCACATTTCTCTGCAGTCAGTGCCTCCTATCACTATGGAAACAGAAGCAAGGATGTGCTGCAGAGATGTGATCACTACAATGGCTTAGTGGGGAATTGATAGGGCAAGTGAACAAATTCAAACTGAGTGGCGGGGGATGGGGGGACATCAGTTAGTTATAATTTTCTTTTTGTGGTGGTTTAACTCCAGCTGAGGCACAGCTGGAAATGCTGCTGAACAAAGGGTTTATTAACCCTTAGATGAAGGGCTTTTTCCTCACTTGCTGGGAGGTGGATGAGAACAGTCTATTTGGATCACAGAGATGTTCTAGGGGTTTGCAAGTAGGACAGATGACAGTGTAGCTGGCAATAAATGCTCATTTTCCTTAGTTAGCAACTGGCTACTGAGTGTACTGAGCCAACATAAAAGGAAGGAATTATGAAGCAACTGGAGAGGATTTTCTTTGCTTAAGATGTGGCTTTTCCGGACATAAGAATGGCCTACTGGGTCAGACCCATGGTCCTGTATCCTGTCTTCCAACAGTAGCTGGTGCTGGATGGTCCAGAAGGAATGAATAGAACAGGGCAATTTATCAAGTGATCTAACCCCTATTATCCAGTCCTAGCTTCTGGCAGTTGAAGGTTTGGGAACACCCGGAGCATGGAGTTGCATCTCTGACTATTTTGGCTAATAGCCATTAAAGGCTCTATTCTCCAGGAACTTATCTAATTCTTGAACCTACAAGATCTCTATCAAGCATTCTTAAAACTACAATACCCACCTGCTGAAGTGAAGAAACAGATTGACAGAGCCAGAAGAGTACCCAGAACTCATCTACTACAGGACAGGCCCAACAAAGAAAATAACAGAACGCCACCAGCAATCACCTTCAGCCCCCAACTAAAACCTCTCCAACGCATCATCAAGGATCTACAACCTATCCTGAAGGACGACCCATCACTCTCACAGATCTTGGGAGACAGGTCAGTCCTTGCTTACAGACAGCCCCCCAACCGGAAGCAAATACTCACCAGCAACCACACACCACACAACAGAACCACTAACCCAGGAACCTATCCTTGCAACAAAGCCCGTTGCCAACTCTGTCCACATATCTATTCGGGGACACCATCATAGGGCCTAATCACATCAGCCACAATATCAAAGGCTCGTTCACCTGCACATCTACCAATGTGATATATGCCATCATGTGCCAGCAATGCCCCTCTGCCATGTACATTGGTCCAACTGGACAGTCTCTACGTAAAAGAATAAATGGACACAAATCAGACGTCAAGAATTCTAACATTCAAAAACCAGTCGGAGAACACTTCAATCTCTCTGGTCACTCGATTACAGACCTAAAAGTGGCAATAGTTCAACAAAAAAACAGACTCCAAGGAGAGACTGCTGAATTGGAATTAATTTGCAAACTGGATACAATTAACTTAGGCTTGAATAGAGACTGGGAGCGGATGGGTCATTACACAAAGTAAAACTATTTCCCCATGTTTATCCCCCACCCTCCTCCCCCCACTGCTCCTCAGACGTTCTTGTCAACTGCTGGAAATGGCCCATCTTGAGTATAACTACAAAAAGCTCCCCCCCGCCCCTCCCCTGCTGGTAATGGCTCACCTTAAGTGATCACTCTCTTTACAGTAAAAAGAAAGGGAGTACTTGTGGCACCTTAGAGACTAACAAATTTATTAGAGCGTAAGCTTTCGTGAGCTACAGCTCACTTTGTAGCTCACGAAAGCTTATGCTCTAATAAATTTGTTAGTCTCCAAGGTGCCACAAGTACTCCCTTTCTTTTTGCGAATACAGACTAACACGGCTGCTACTCTGAAACCTCTCTTTACAGTGTGTATGATAACACTCATTGTTTCATGTTCTCTGTGTATATAAATCTCCCCACTGTATTTTCCACTGAACGCATCCGATGAAGTGAGCTGTAGCTCACGAAAGCTTATGCTCAGATAAATTTGTTAGTCTCTAAGGTGCCACAAGTCCTCCTTTTCTTTTTGCGGATACAGACTAACACGGCTGCTACTCTGAAACCTGGTTATTCTTTTGGCTTTCACAACATACCCTGAGGGCGAGTTCCCCAGCTGGGCTCTTGGAATCCTGCCTGCCAAGCGCTGAGCCCACTCAGCTGCTCTGTGACCTACACTTCCTGTCCTAAACTCTTAGCTAGTGCTCAGCAGCTGCACTCGGATGGTCTCTGTCCGAGAGCGGAACACGTGGTGGGCACCCACACGGGCTCAGCCCTCGCCGCCTCCACACTGGCAGCGCCCAACCCCGGGAGAGAGCGAGCGCGAGCGCGAGCAGGCACTGCCGGGAACTGGAGTCCCTTACTCTCCCTATGCTCCTCCCACATCTCGGCCCACGGAGGGAGCGAGGGAGAACTACATTTCCCGTGGGGCATCGCGAGAGGGGCAGCACAGGGACGGGCACGCGGCCGCGCGAGCTGGAGTCGGAGGCGGGCGGGGCCAGGAGCGCGCGTGCCGGGGCGGTGTCGTTGCCTCGGGGTGGGCGTGGCCTGGAACGCGGCGGCGGCGGCGCCTGTTGGGGGCGGGGCGGCGGCGGCTGGTGGCGGCGGCGGTTCCCGGCTCGCGGCGGGCGCAGCGGAGGGACCGTTAGTCGGAGGCGCTTGAGGGCCGGTGGCTGCACTGGGTGGGGTCTGTCCCCGCGCCCGCACAGCCCCGCGCCATCGCCGCCTTGTCCCCGGCTGAGGCACCGAGCCGCGACTCCCCCCCCCCCCCGGCGATGCCCTTGGCCGTGCTGGGCGCCGGCAGGTGAGTCCCCAGCGTCCGCCGCTCGTGCGAGCCGCAGCCATGGGGGACGGGGATGTCAACTCCAACCGGCTCATCGCCCCCAGCACCGGGGACGCGCAGCTGGACGAGGCGGTCGGGCGGTGGCTCAGCTGGGACAAGGTGGGTACCCGCCCCGCCGGCCTCCGGGTGGCAGCCGGGCAGCCCCCTGAGGGGTGTGCGTGTGTGTCTGCGTGTGCCCTGCCCGGGCGCGGCCGGGGCTGAGCCGTGGTGTCTGCGCGCCTGGGAGCTGCTGGGGGGCGCGCGCGCGCGCGGGGGGGGCCTGGGAGCTGCTGGGGGGCGCGCGCGCGCGCGCGGGGGGCCTGGGAGCTGCTGGGGGGCGCGCGCGCGCGCGGGGGGCCTGGGAGCTGCTGGGGGGCGCGCGCGCGCGCGGGGGGCCTGGGAGCTGCTGGGGGGCGCGCGCGCGCGCGGGGGGCCTGGGAGCTGCTGGGGGGCGCGCGCGCGCGCGGGGGGCCTGGGAGCTGCTGGGGGGCGCGCGCGCGCGCGGGGGGCCTGGGAGCTGCTGGGGGGTGGGTTTCATGCCAGAAGGCTTCAGGGTAGCAGCCGTGTTAGTCTGTATTCGCAAAAAGAAAAGGGGGACTTGTGGCACCTTAGAGACTAACAAATTTATTTGAGCACAAGCTTTCCTGAGCTACAGCTCACTTCATCGGATGCATTCGGTGGAAAATACAGTGTCTCGCCTGACCCCTGTAAATCAAAAGCCACCGACCCCACCGAGCAGCCCCGCCCTAAACCCCGCCATCCCGGCTTAGACCCAAGCATCACAGCCTGCAGGAGCAGAGTTCTTGGGCGCTCTCGACAGCGTGTCTGCCTCCGGGAGCCACTGGATTGCGCAAAAGGGCATCAGGCAGTGTTGTCAGATAGCTCTCCGATGGAGGGTTACATCCCCCCACCCCGTGCAGATTTTATCCCACTAAGGTGCACTTTGCTGTTCCTTAAAAAGGGTATATTAGTCAGCCCTGGACACTGCTGTCTGAAGACATTTAAAAAACAAACAAATGTGACCACAGTATGTGTGTGGGGGTGGGGTGGGGGGATGTCTTTGTTCCCTCTGAGGACATACTAATTTGGCATTAGTTGGCTTTTCCCTTGGTTATGTTTCTCTTCCTCATCTCTCTTGTTTTTTTACCAATAAGTGTCAGATCTGGTCTCATGACATCTCATTCCAGTTCTCCCTCTCTCCCTTGCCCAGTAACTGATGCTCCTTCTGTGAGGTTGTCTGGCTGCTCAGTTGATGGTGAGCTGAGCTCTCATGCAACAAGGGGTCAGGGTGAGAGAAGTCATTTGAAAAATATATGGAAGGAGGAATGTGGCATGTGAAGGTCCTGAAATCACAGATGGGAGTAAACACTATGTTGTGTTGTAATCTGTTTAGCCCATAATGCAGCCTATAAGAAGATATTAAGGGGAAGATGCATTGATTGACTGATAAATTACTACAAAAGAAAAGCATAGGAGTACTTGTGGCACCTTAGAGACTAACAAATTTATTAGAGCATAAGCTTTCGTGAGCTACAGCTCACTTCAAAGTGAGCTGTAGCTCACGAAAGCTTATGCTCTAATAAATTTGTTAGTCTCTAAGGTGCCACAAGTACTCCTTTTCTTTTTGCGAATACAGACTAACACGGCTGCTACTCTGAAACCTGTGATAAATTACTGAATGCATTGCGTTATGTGGAGAAGCGAACACTTCAGTGGTTTCTCTTTTCAGTTAAATCCCAGATAGAATTAATTGAGCCCTAATGTAGAAGGGCAACATAAGAAACTGTTTGTGGTGATTGACCGGTTCTGAGGGGGGCATTCAGTATGAAAAAGGCAAAAATTTTAAACGGCAAACATATTTTTAATGCAATGTGTAACTAACCAGAGGAATACACTACTGTAGAATATTGTGTTGTAAAGAAAAAAAATAAAGGCTATAATACTTCATGGCACAAGCTCACCACCAGCTGAGGTTAATGGGCCAGAGTATCCAATGGTATCACATAATTAGATGCCTTACAGTGTACGAATGCTTTCATCTGAAGCATTGAGTATTCACTGTTTGTGATAACATTAATTTGTTTTGATATGAGAGTTCCATTGTTAGGCTTGATCTTGCAAAGACTTGTCTCCCGCTGAAGCCAAAATTACTTACATGAGAGAAGCTTTTGCAGGATTTGGCCGTTTTGGGATATCAAAGCTCTTACAAATTTCACTGATAGTAAGAACTCTTTGTAAAGAGAATATTTTGGCTAGTACTGAATGCAGTCACCTGAAACCTAGCAACGGCTTAATAGCACATTCACAGCTGCTTGGGACAAGAAGTGAAGAATATCAGAAGTGAAGAATATCTGTATTGTCATTAAAGGAGTTTAAAAACAATATAATTATCCATGTTCCTAAAGTATATTTACACTGCATTATGTGATGCCGTTGTAACTTCTTATTTGTCTTGACTTTCTGAATTGAGAAAACTAATGTGTAAACATAGACTTATGTCATTTCTTCAACATTAAACATAAAGATTGGAGTTCAGCATGCCATTTTAAAAATAGAACGAGGCACCAAAAGGGCTGCACAATTATCCCAGTTTTCACAAAACACTAACATTTAATTCTAAGATGTAGTCAGAATCCAGTGTTGTGGATTATCTGGCTAATAATTTTTCATATAAAGATTCGATTCTAAAACCAAAAGGGACAATTGTGATCATCTAATCTGACCTCCTGTATAACACAGGGCATAGAACTTCCATAAAGTAATTCCTAGATACATTGTCAGGTTAAAAATGTTTTGTTTGCTTTTTAAAAAGCTTCCTGACCTGTGTTACTAAACACCTTAGATTAATAATGAATTTTTAAAACATCTAATTTACGAAGTTTACACTTTTAATTTTAGACAGTGGAAATAAAGTGTCAAAATCACTTTTGTTTACACTTTCTGCTAGTGCCTGATTTCCAGAATTCT
The DNA here is from genome assembly GCF_009764565.3 of Dermochelys coriacea. Lineage (NCBI taxonomy): Eukaryota > Metazoa > Chordata > Testudines > Dermochelyidae > Dermochelys > Dermochelys coriacea. Next base: position 9,400,242 of record NC_050068.2, on the reverse strand, counting down.
TATACAACTGCAGCCCAAAGTGCAACATCTTAAAATCCAAACATCAGGCCTTATTCAGCAAACATCTCATTGAATGAATTCATTTGAACAAAGCATGAAGGTAAAATGTGAAGGATTTTTGGTTCTTCTCTCCTGAAATGATGCCAGATAGAAGAACATTAAAAACAGGTTTCTTAAATACTAAATTTTAATGGAAAAATAAGAGCTGCAAAAGCAAAAAGCATGTAGTATGACATCTTTATCAAAATGAATATAATGAATTAGATTTTTTTAATTAACCAGAATCTTATATATTTGTGGTTTGTTGTGATTTTAAACTCCTTGATTATGATTGCTTTCCTTTGGCCAAAGACAAAGCAAAACATGCTTGCACATACGTGATTAATTTACTTCTGTGAAGCTGTTATCCCATAGCATTGTCATGGTAAACAGATACTTGCTGTCTCCATTTTAAAACCAGTTTCTTGGAGCCCTAATTAATACACAACCCTCAGCCTTTTGGACTGTTTATCATTTTAGGCTTTTTATTGTACCTGCAACTGCCTGTGGCTAACAAACACCCACCTTAGCCATGAATCTGCTGTGACCAAGAGGAACAATAGGCAACCATTTGACTCCAGGCTAAATAGCATTAGCTTGCTAATATCGTCTTTTCCTTTTTCCTCTCAGATTAAGAGCTGTAGGATGGGTTCCAAAGATAACGTAACACATAGGCATTTGTACAAAGGAAACTTTCACTAATCTAAATTCTGTTTCCATCATGTTTTTCCATGTGTTTCCTTTTCTGCTCATTTACTTTTTCTCAATTTCCTCTTTATCAGTTTTTTTTGTTGATCCCTGTCTCATTTTTCTACTGCTGAGAAATTGGCTCTTTCAAGTTTACAAGATACAACAGCATCCTGTTTTGTTTTTTTGTTTTGTCTTCACTCCTCCTCATCTGTAGACCACATGCTTGACCAAATAAAACACTAGCCTATTCTGCTATGGACATTTTCCCCCCTCTCCTTGTTCCCATTTTTAATTTCTGAATTCTTTTTATTTTCCCTTTAATCTCCTAAAATTGAGTTTGGGTATGTACAGACTTCTCAAAAAGGGGTCCCAGAACAGGATTTTTTTGAGCAGAACATCTCCCACATGGAGCTCACTATAGGGTCCCAACCTCAGTTGTGAGTAGGTGGGCTGCCTATTTTCATTAGGTGACTTTATATAGTGCCAGAATACGCTTCTCGAGTAGTATGAAAATAAGATTCTTTCACTGAAGATCTGATATCCTTTTATAAGGCCCCTGCCACCATAGTGTCTGAAAACCTGTTGTGGAGAGCAATGCAAAAGGCATTTAATATGAACCTGGAGGATCAAATACTGGCTTCGCACCTGAGGAATTTTCCAGGGCAACAGTACATCTAGTTCAGGTTTGAGCAACTAAATAAAAAAACGTGGGCCTAAAGGGAGGGATTTATATCTCTGTCTGGAAAGACGTAGTAATGTGCATAATGAGAGGGTATCTGTCTGGGAGGTAAATTCTCAATCAGCATTTAAAAATAAATGCTTACACTTCTATTGGCCAGCTGCAGGTTTGTTGCTAGTTAGCTCCTGCAAAGCCTACACCCTCTAATGCAGAGGTGGTCAAACTACGTCCTGAGGGCTGCATCCGGCCCTTCAGATATTTTAATCCAGCCATCAAGCTCAAGCTGGGGAGCGGGGTCTGGGGCCTGCCCCGCGCCAGCTGGGTAGTGGGGTTGGGGGCTTGCCCTGCTCCGTGCATGCCGGGGCTCTGTGTGGTTCCCGGAGACAGCGGCATGTCCTTTCTACATGTAGGGGCAGCCGGGGGCTCCACACACTGGCCTCACAGCTCCCATTGGCCAGCAACCACAGCCAATGGGAGCTGCAGGGGCAGTGCCAGTGGACTGGGCAGTGTGAGAGCCGCCTGGCTGTGCCTCCGCATAGGAGCTGGAGGAAGGACGTGCTGCTGTATCTGGGAGCAGCTTGAGGTAAGCGCTGCCCGGAGCCTGCACCCTTGATCCCCTCCTGCGCCCCTGCCCCAGCCCTGATCCCTCTCCCGCCCTCCAAACCCCTCAGTCCCAGCCCTCCTGCAACCTCATCCCCAGCCCCACCCCAGAACCCGCACCACCAGCCGCTCATTCATGGCCTGCCATATAATTTCCATACCCAGATGTGGCCCTCGGGCCAAAAAGTTTGCCCACCCCTGCTCTAATGGATGTCTGATTACTTGAGCATGCTCAGTGGAGGAGTCCTAACTTTATCAATGTTGGCTATATGTGATATTAAGTTCTGGGGGTGGGTAAGTGGAGAGTCTTCATAATGGGAATATGGATGTCATTCTGTGCCTGAGAAGAGGGATTATTATACTGGCGTCAAGCAGCAGAAGACTGCAAAGCTTCTATCTGAACAGCAAATGGAGAAAACTTGTTTGACTTGTGGTACCGCAATAATTCTGGATGTGCAGACCTCTTTGAGGAGTCCCGTTGACTTCAGTGGGGCTCTGCCAGCACAGTGGTGCCCTTGCACAGAGCTTATTGCAGAATTGGGTCTTGGTTGGTGGCTATGATCCTTGATGTGGACTGGTAGTGGAGGCTGTGTATACACGAAAGATTGACAGATGAGCTGTTTCACTTTGAAAAGATGCTGCAGTGCATCTGTACTCTGGTTTTCATATTGTTGTTGTAAAGTTGCATTTAAAGATAAAACTGAAATAGGTGCATTGATGAAATTGTCTTCTAAAGGCTGAAATTGTCTTCTAAAGTGTAAGTAATATAAAATCTTTCTCCTTACAAACCTTTAAAGCAAGCTTCTCCAAGCAACAATGACAAATTGAGCACAACTGATTGTCAGAAGCAAAAGAGAAGAAATATTCTGAAATCACTCCATGTGCACTTCAGTGGCCAAAGGGAGCTTATTATAAAGTTGAAGGACAAAAGTGAAAATCCTAGCCATAACTCACTGCAGGTGGATTTTGGGGACAGCGAAAGTATCTCCAAATGCAAATGAGGCCATAGGGAATTAGCAGCTCAATTAAATAAGAGGCTGTAAGGTAAGGCAGTACTTTTTGTATTTGTTTATTAAAACTGAACCCAAGATGTATTGGCAACCAATCTTCAGAAAATTAAAAACTGCTACACTGTTAGTATTTATTAATGAAGAATCCTTGGTGCTATGTTAGAGCCAGAGTTGTGGAGAGGCTTGAAAAGTGCATTACTATGTTCTGTTGCACACTGGAGTGTACAGATTTCAGAGTAGCAGCCGTGTTAGTCTGTATCCGCAAAAAGAAAAGGAGTACTTGTGGCACCTTAGCGACTAACAAATTTATTTGAGCGTAAGCTTTTGTGAGCTACAACTCACTTCATCGGATGCATTCGGTGGAAAATACAGTGGGGAGATTTATATACACACAGAGAACATGAAACAATGTGTTTTATCATACACACTGTAAGGAGAGTGATCACTTAAGATGAGCCATCACCAGCAGGAGGGGGGGGAAGGAGGAAAACCTTTCATGGTGACAAGCAAGGTGGGCCATTTCCAGCAGTTAACAAGAACGTCTGAGGAACAGTAGGGGGTGGGGTGGAGAAATAACATTAGTTAGTCTCTAAGGTGCCACAAGTACTCCTTTTCTTCATAGGGAAATAGTTTTACTTTGTGTAATGACTCATCCACTCCCAGTCTCTATTCAAGCCTAAGTTAATTGTATTCAGTTTGCAAATTAATTCCAATTCAGCAGTCTCTCGCTGGAGTCTGTTTTTGAAGTTTTTTTTTTTGTTGAAGGATAGCCACTCTCAGGTCTGTAATCGTGTGACCGGAGAGATTGAAGTGTTCTCCGACTGGTTTTTGAATGTTAGAATTCTTGACGTCAGATTTGTGTCCATTTATTATTTTACGTAGAGACTGTCCAGTTTGACCAATGTACATGGCAGAGGGGCATTGCTGGCACATGATGGTATATATCACATTGGTAGATCCGCAGGTGAATGAGCCTCTGATAGTGTGGCTGATGTGATTAGGCCCTATGATGGTGTCCCCTGAATAGATATGTGGACAGAGTTGGCAATGGGCTTTGTTGCAAGGATAGGTTCCTGGGTTAGTGGTTCTGTTGTGTGGTGTGTGGTTGCTGGTGAGTATTTGCTTCAGGTTGGGGGGCTGTCTGTAAGCAAGGACTGGCTTGTCTCCCAAGATCTGTGAGAGGGATGCCTCATCCTTCAGGATAGGTTGTAGATCCTTGATGCGTTGGAGAGGTTTTAGTTGGGGGCTGAAGGTGAACGCATCTAGTGGCGTTCTGTTATTTTCTTTGTTGGGCCTGTCCTGTAGTAGGTGAGTTCTGGGTACTCTTCTGGCTCTGTCAATCTGTTTCTTCACTTCAGCAGGTGGGTATTGTAGTTGTAAGAGTGCATGATAGAGATCTTGTAGGTGTTTGTCTCTGTCTGAGAGGTTGGAGCAAATGTGGTTATATCGTAGAGCTTGGCTGTAAAGCAGCATCACTTGCCCCATAACCTCAGCCGTGCAGAACACAATGCCATCCACAGCCTCAGAAACAACTCTGACATCATAATCAAAAAGGCTGACAAAGGAGGTGCTGTCGTCATCATGAATAGGTCGGAATATGAGCAAGAGGCTACTAGGCAGCTGTCCAACACCACTTTCTACAAGCCATTACCCTTTTATCCCACTGAGGGTTACCAAAAGAAACTACAGCATTTGCTCAAGAAACTCCCTGAAAAAGCACAAGAACAAATCCGCACGGACGCACCCCTAGAATCCCGATCTGGGGTATTCTATCTGCTACCCAAGATCCATAAACCTGGAAATCCTGGACGCCCAATCATCTCAGGCATTGGCACCCTGACAGCAGGATTGTCTGGCTATGTAGACTCCCTCCTCAGGCCCTACGTTACCAGCACTCCCAGCTATCTTCGAGACACCACTGACTTCCTGAGGAAACTACAATTCATCGGTGATCTTCCTAAAAACTCCATCCTAGCCGCTATGGATGTAGAAGCCCTCTACACCAATATTCCACACAAAGATGGACTACAAGCCGTCAGGAACAGTATCCCCGATAATGTCACGGCTAACCTGGTGGCTGACCTTTGTGACTTTGTCCTCACCCATAACTATTTCACATTTGGAGACAATGTATACCTTCAAATCAGCGGCACTGCGATGGGTACCCGCATGGCCCCACAGTATGCCAACATTTTTATGGCTGACTTAGAACAGCGCTTCCTCAGCTCTTGTCCCCTAATGCCCCTACTCTACTTGCACTACATTGATGACATCTTCATCATGTGGACCCATGGAAAAGAAGCCCTTGAGGAATTCCACCATGATTTCAACAATTTCCATCCCACCATCAACCTCAGCCTTGACCAGTCCACACAAGAGATCCACTTCTTGGACACTACGGTGCTAATATGCGATGGTCACACAAACCTATATTGGAAACCACCCTATATTGGAAATCTACTGACCGCTGTTCCTACCTATATGCCTCTGGCTTTCATCCAGATCACACCGCACGATCCATTGTCTATAGCCAAGTTCTACGATATAACCGCATTTGCTCCAACCCCTCAGACAGAGACAAACATCTACAAGTTCTCTATCATGCACTCTTACAACTACAGTACCCACCTGCTGAAGTGAAGAAACAGATTGACAGAGCCAGAAGTCACCTACTACAGGACAGGCCCAACAAAGAAAATAATATCCTTCAGGATAGGTTGTAGATCCTTGATGATGCGTTGGAGAGGTTTTAGTTGGGGGCTGAAGGTGATGGCTAGTGGAAGCCACTAACCACCAAATGCATCCGATGAACTGAGCTGTAGCTCACGAAAGCTTATGCTCTAATAAATTTGTTAGTCTCTAAGGTGCCACAAGTACTCCTCATCTTAAGTGATCACTCTCCTTACAGCTGCTACTCTGAAACCTCTCTTTACAGTGTGTATGATAAAACCCATTGTTTCATTTTCTCTAAAAGAAAAGGAGTATTTGTGGCACCTGTGTGTGTCTATAAATCTCCCCTCTGTATTTTCCACCAAATGCATCCGATGAAGTGATCTGTAGCTCACGAAAGCTTATGCTCAAATAAATTTGTTAATCTCTAAGGTGTCACAAGTCGTCCTTTTCTTTTTTAGAAATACACGAGATCTTTATAGATCTTTTCTACAAGGAGAAATTAAAAAGAGTAGAATAATTTAGCTTAAATGGAATAAGGAAGAGATGGAGGTATCAAACTGACTAGAATAATTTGAAGTAAATTTAGGAGTTTGGATACACAGTTTAAGTGGATCAAAACTGAAGTATTCTTTCTAACAGGTGAAAATACTAGAAAAAGCTAAACATTTTAAATATCTTAGTTGCATTTAAGTCTTTATGCAACTTATTTTTCATTTTCTTCAGCTCTTTCAGTGAAAATCAATTAAATCAATTTCCCTTTCATTTGTTAATTTCATTTCCAGGTTCTCAATACAGCAATGTTTAGGTTTTGCTGAGATCCAAAGAATCCCTCTGGTAAGTGATTCACTGTTCTGTAACAGTACCTCCTGGCAGGTCTGACAAACTCACTACACCCAACATATTGCTCTCATAGTATTTATCCAAAGAAGGTAAAGTGAGGCATCTAATAAATTGTGATATTGATTCTCATAATGATTGCAAGATGTATGTACCTGGGATATTTGAGTTGTGTGTATTGTTGAGGGAAAAGCTAATATGTGCAGAGCTGGCACCTTTTGGTGCCAGCCACTGTCTGTGCAACACAGACCGCAGCACATTTGGGGAATCGTTTCGTGCTTGTCCTTCCTGTCTTTGTGGTATGCGAGGCACGTTGTGTAACTGCATGTTCTGTTTTAATGATAAAGCTGTTGACATTCTCAGAACACGAGAAAGCACTCACCAGAGAGTGGCTGAGGATGGGGTGAGGATGGAATTCATTGGTTAAGGGTGCCGATGCACGAGGGCAGCACGCGATGTCAGATGGTATATAAGCTTTGCATAAACTGTATACGGAGTCCCCTCCTGACTAGCGGGGGGGGCACCACGTTCAAGCGTAATACATTAAACACAGACTGGAAACTCTGCAGATCTGGACCTGGTTTTTGGTGCCTCAGCCTAAAAACTTGAACTGTGCGTGACCGATCAGGTATAATTCGCAACAGTATATATACTAAAATTTTAAAATCTGCATTTCGGACAAACAGGTTTTGCCAGACAAATGGATATAGATTCACTCTTCTGCCTTGATTCATATGTAGATTAAGCATTGGCAGCTCTGTTTTGTAAATGGTGTCAACAGGAGGATGTGAAAACAATTTTGTCAGCACACCAGGAAGGGAATCACTGGGGAGTCATCCCGGCCATGTTTCAGAGTAGCAGCTGTGTTAGTCTGTATTCGCAAAAAGAAAAGGAGTACTTGTGGCACCTTAAGGACTAACACATTTATTTGAGCATAAGCTTTCGTGAGCTACAGCTCACTTCATCGGATGCATTTGGTGGAAAATACAGAGGGGAGATTTATAGACACACACAGAGAACATGAAACAATGGGTTTTATCGTACACACTGTAAGGAGAGTGATCACTTCAGATGAGCCATCACCAGCAGCAGGGGGGGGAAAGGAGGAAAACCTTTCATGGTGACAAGCAAGGTAGGCTATTCCAGCAGTTAACAAGAACATCTGAGGAACAGTGGGGGGTGGGGTAGGGGGGAGAAATAACATGGGGAAATAGTTTTACTTTGTGTAATGACTCATCCATTCCCAGCCTCTATTCAAGCCTAAGTTAATTGTATCCAGTTTGCAAATTAATTCCAATTCAGCAGTCTCTCGTTGGAGTCTGTTTTTGAAGCTTTTTTGTTGAAGGATAGCCACCCTCAGGTTTGTAATCGAGTGACCGGAGAGATTGAAGTATTTTCTGACTGGTTTTTGAATGTTATAGTTCTTGACGTCTGATTTGTGTCCATTTATTCTTTTACGTAGAAACTGTCCAGTCTGACCAATGTACATGGCAGAGGGGCATTGCTGGCACATGATGGCATAGATCACATTGGTAGATGCGCAGGTGAACGAGCCTCTGATAGTGTGGCTGATGTGATTAGGCCCTATGATGGGGTCCCCTGAATAGATATGTGGACAGAGTTGGCAATGGGCTTTGTTGCAAGGATAGGTTCCTGGGTTAGGTTTCAGAGTAGCAGCCGTGTTAGTCTGTATTCACAAAAAGAAAAGGAGTACTTGTGGCACCTTAGAGACTAACAAATTTATTTGAGCATAAGCTTTCGTGAGCTACAGCTGATGAAGTGCTCAAATAAATTTGTTAGTCTCTAAGGTGCCACAAGTACTCCTTTTTTAATATATCCTGACCATGGGGACACAAACAATGGGTTTTGGGAAATGCACATAATCATTTAGTTTTCATTCGCTGAGGAAGCAAAAAGAACAGTAATTTCTGCATTCATGAGATAAGCAGTTTTAAACAAAACTTTAATAGGCTAAAAACCTAACTTTAGATCTTGTATTACTGTGCAGGTTCACATGCTAGTAAGTTGAGATGACTAATAAAGAATAAAAAAAGTCTTTGGATTTTTTTCTACATTAGAATTTAAAAATCAAGATGTGGTATAGGTGGTACTGTCAGGGTAATAATGCTTCTAACTATGTGTTAGAGATGAATTGGTTGTGTCACAGAAAATTCTAAATTCCCTGTTGCTCAGGAACATTTATAAAATACTTTCCATACTACAGTCCTACTGGATTTTTAGGGGCTGATCCTGCTTCCATTTGAAACAGTTAATAAAACATCCATTAACCTGCAATAATTGCAGGAATTGGCTCTACCTTCGTAGCAGGAATTTTAAGTTTTGTATAGGCTGGTGGCCATGGATTTGTGTACTCTGCAATTCTGTGGCGGTGGAATTTATTGTAGAACTGTGTTCCAGAATGAGTATTTCTTTTTTAAAAAACAAAAAGCTTCTAGTTCTTATTGATGGGAAGAAAATATAAATGCGAACAGTGTATCTAATGGAATGTCTGCAGAAAGTTAGGCCGAATAGTTCTGAGGTGTGAACTGTCCTGTTATCTCGGTGGTTCTCAAACTATGGCCGCCGCTTGTTCAGGGAAAGGCCCTTGCAGGCCGGGCCGGTTTGTTTACCTGCCGCGTCCGCAGGTTCAGCCGATCGCGCCTTCCACTGGCCACGGTTTGCTGCTCCAGGCCAACGGGGGCTGCTGGAAGCAGTGCGGGCTGAGGGATGTTCTGGCCGCCCTTTCTGCAGCCCCCATTGGCCTGGAGCGCTGAACCGTGGCCAGTGGGAGGCATGATCGGCCAAATCTGTGGATGCTGCAGGTAAACAAACCGGCCCAGCCTGCCAGGGGCTTTCCCTGAACAAGTGATGGCCCTAGTTTGAGAACCCCTGTGTTATCTCAATGAGTGTTTTTTGTTTTGTAACCTAATTATGGCTGTTAAAAATGCAACTTTCACTGCTGATCATATTGGCATCACTCACTTTCTCAGGTGCCAAAAGTCCCAACTGTCTCCTCTGCTGCCAAAACTTCCAGCTTTGCCCTGGTTTTTATACTCAATCTGTTTGTCTTCAGTACAAATTGTACAGCACATTGAAAATTAAAAAATGGAGTAACAGAAAACTGAATTCAACTGAAGGTATATTATGATTGTACTATTCAATTTGATATTCAGTAAAATGTTAATTTGTTAATGTAGTTGAAGATGTCACAGAATTTCCAACCTGGAATGTCTCAGGGTTCTGTGATTTTGCCATGGAATATGTGACTCTGCTTGGGGGTTTTTTGTAAGTGGGCACTTAAACCTGATATGTGTGTTAGGAGGTAGATGGAATCTATACATCTACTGTCAATTCTAGAGTAACACTTCAAAAATTAGTTCCATAGTACCTACAGTGTAAGAAAAAGTAATTTTGTATTGAAGAATGAAAACAGTAAGTCTGCTCCTCTTGATCATTAGTCTTGGTGGAATAGTGCTTCAGAATGTCAGTCTAGAGCAGTAAGCTTTCTGCAAATGTTCTAACTTCCCTGGACAAAATCTGGATGTGTAGCGGATACAGAAGATTTAATATCTGCCTACAGAGAGGACACTTTCAGGTAATGCATCTCTTTCTTTTTGTAATACCTTCTTCAAATCCAGGTCAAGGTTGTATCCTGTCACTGATCCTCCTGCCCCATGTATGATCTCTCTCTCCCCCTCCCCCCATTTTGTGTGCTAATTCATTCCCCTGAGCTCTTCTCTTTACAACAGAGCTGAAATTAATGATGATCTGTTGAGAAGAAACGTCTGCAGCCTTTTTCACTCTGACAGGTAGCAAGCTTGTTGAAGATGCAAAATGCTTCTCTTTCCGCATGTTGGAAGATTTTTCTGAGCATCCTTAGCAGAGTCCACTTGAAATGAGATATTAAAAACACTATTGCTTACTCAGGGACGTGGAGTAGTAGGCCAGAATCATCAATTTGCAGACCTGGGGGAGATAATCTGATTAAATTTGCGATGGATCCTGATGTCAGTAGAAAAATTGTTTTGGAAGGGGTAAAACTTCGTAGAGTCTAACAATGGCTGAATTATTTTCTTTGTTTTTACTCTCGGAATACCTGCTCTTGTAACAACATTTTTTGTTTTTAATATTAAATATTTGTCTGTCTGATAAGACCAGTAACTTCATTTGAACTAAAAAAGTGCTATGCAAGCTGAATTTAATTTTAAAATAGGTTTAGTTAAAATGGGTTTAAGGCACCTTTATTATCTGTTTTGTCCAGTTAAACTCTCAAATCCGGTTTAGAAAACAATTTGAGACTAGATCCTTCTTTTAAAAAAAAATAAAAAATTCAGCTAGTTCAATGCAGCAGTGAAAGCAAACTATTATGGGACAATGACTTGAATGCCAATGTCTATGTAAATATGTTGGCAGGAACAATATTCAAACTTGGTGTTGCTTAGAGAGGAAATCACCTTTGTTGGCTCCTGTGGTGCTGTGTGTTACATTTTGCTCTAGTTTTTTTAGTTCAAGGCTAACAGTTCCCAGTGGCTTTTTATGTTACTATTGATTACATTTACCAAACAATTCAGTCTTATTCCTTTTGTCATGCTTCTTGTCTTCCAAATGGGATTTCCCTTCAGTTTCCAAAGAATATTCTTAGTGTGTGTGTGTGTATATTTTTTTTTATCATTTAGCTTTCTGAGATCTTGTTTGGAGGGCTTATTGAGAATACCTACAAGGTGAAAATGGTAGGAATTTTTATTACTAGTTTGTGCTTTTATAGATAAATATTATTGGATTTATACACCTCATAGGTTTTGAAACAAATCTTAACAATATGGCTAAAATAACTATGTAATAGAATGCTAGGTGGCTTCTCCATTAGTCCAAACCTTTGGTCTAACTGCAAACCTGGACAGAAAGAGCTACTTATCGAGGGAATATCTTTTCATAAGAATGGAGCACAAACCCCATTGGGAAGGGAACACTTGATACCGTGCAGGGATTTGATCTCTGCGACCAGGTAGGGTGTGGGAGTGCTGAGGGCAGCATGCTCATTTGCTTTGTGGGGGTGTCATATTTGCACTGCCTTTGAACCCTTATCCCCAACAATGTTTAGACAACAGACTGAACAGCACAGACTCTTCAAATAGCTGAATCAAAGCCCTTAGCAGAAAGAAGGTTGCTCTGTTGGGGCCTTTAAGGATGCTAGAGTGTCCCGGAGCATCTGTTTTATAAAACAAGGAAAACTTAAAAATCATTGAGGAGCAACTGCTATTTTATATCAAAACAACCCCTTAAAGGGTTTCAGTAAAGCCGCCTGTCATAGTAATTCTGGCAGCTGTCAAGATGAGGCATGTCAGTCTACATCTGTATTTGATTTACTTTAACTATTTTCTTCTGACCCTTCTATTTTTGTATGAATTGAATTTGGTTTGAATTCATGCCTGTGTCTGTTTCTACCATGCTTGTTTTCTGTAGCCTGAAGAGCATGATTCTATGTAGCAACATCCTCTATGCTTTTGGTTAGTTGAGTAAAAGGTATTGTCTAACTTACACTAAATGAACTTGATAAAGGTTGTTACCGAAAGAGGTCTGTTGTACAAAGGGTTTGGTTTTCATCCAGGCATCTCTCAGTTGTGTGTCTAGTCTGAGTTAAGATTTACTTGGACCCCAGAAATATAATGGAATGCTACATAGTTTTACTAATCCCCTGTATCTTTCCTGAGCCCTACATTCATTTTCAGCCAATGCTAAAGTTACTCTCAGTGGAAAGTGTAATGGTGCAGAGATGCTGAAAGCTTTCCTGCACAATACAGTGTATTTGAAATAGGGTGTGTCAGTTTTTTCCTTTACTTCATGCACTCCCAGTCTGCGGTGTTAAATCCATGCCATGCAAATCTTAATTTTCAGTGAGTATGCCGATTTCTGGTTCCTGTTTGTCTTATGGATCTAAGAACTGAACCTTTATAAGTAATCCACTGCACACCTGAAAATTTGATCACAGTAGAATTTATTTAATAAACATTTCTTTAAAAAAACAACAAACAAAAACCTGGTGGTCTCACTCCACCTCTCAGTGAAGCTTTAATAACAACAACTGTGATGAGAGATCAATAATGTAAGACTCTGCAACTACAAAATACACTTTGTGTGTATATTTTTTGGAATATCATGTAAGTACAGTATTTGAGTGTTGGGATGGTGCCAAATTGGTGTGGCCATACTGAATGAATGGTGAGAACATGGCTTGACATAACTGAACTGCTAAAGAGGATTCTGGGAGAAGAATCCTTCTCTTAGCATCAGGCAGATGCCAGAGGTGAAACGTACTGGCTCCATGCTGCTTGTATGATCAGTACTGATTTATGCGTCAGCAAATATGTCCACTTGAAAGTAAACAACACATCAAGAACATCTTGAGTGGAGCATCTTGACCCTGTAGAAGGACATCACGCAGGGGGCTGAAGTGAATGATTCATCAGGGAGCGAATGTGGGGTAATGTTCAGTTGGCACCACTGTGCAGTCTCCTAAAGTGTTTAATTAGGTAAAAATGAGTAACCTCATGCCCACTGGGTACGCTTTTAAGACATGTGACTCCTTTGAGGAGAAAGTATAAAAATCAAGCAAATTAAATTACTGTTGGGGATTCCTTAATTGACACTTGAAGAAGCTGCTTGACAGAGTAGCCAAAACTCTGCTCCATGGGCTCGAATAGGAACGTGACCAGAGGGGTTTCCAGGCAGCCAATGCCTTGCCCCGAGGGAATCCAAGACAGACCAGAGGGCTGAGGAGACATGACCTGGAGAGAAGTAGTAGTCCATAGAATTAGTAACCACCTTCTCTATTTACCAAGCTGGGACTGTGTGAAGCTAGCGCACGGCATGTTTGTGTATGTTTGTGAAAGAGTGGCTCGCTAAGAGGAATGTATAGTTCTTAATGCTTAACATAGGAATTATGTGCTTAATGTAACCCTTTACCGCTTGTATAATTCCTTCTCAATAAACTGCTGTGCATGCAAGATAATTACTGTGGACCTTTTTCACTGCTGTGACAGTAATCTGCTTCACAGGGAGCCATTAAAGATCCGTTTCAGGGGTACTAGTGCCCCCTGGAGCCAAGAAATTAGACATGGCTAACCAGATTTTGAGAAGTTCCAATCCCAGACCAAAATTTTATAGCAGTCAGAGATCCCTGAAAAAGATTCAGGGTTGGTCAACTTTAAGGGACATAGCTACACTGACCTGTCCCCCAATGTAGACAGAGTTAATTCTGTTGACCTAGCTACTGCCTCTTGGGGAGGTGGATTATCTATGCCTACTGGAGAACCTCTCCCATGGGCGTAGATAGTGTCTATGCTAACACACCACAGCGGCACAAGCCCTTAGAGTAAAAATGTTGCCAGATATGCTGGCATAATGGTAGCTGTGCAAACAGTGGTGTAATGATTTTTAGCTTCAAGGAATGTGTAATGAACATAAAATAATAATTTTAATTGCATTTGGATATTGATGTAGATGACTCATTAATATAACAAATCTATTTCCATCTTTAAACCACAATACACTGGTCTAGTGGATGGGAGAAAGCAATAGATGTGCTTATCTTGGTTTTAATAGGTTTTTGATGCATTCCCACATGACCTTCTCATAAGCAGACTGGGGAAATGTGATTGAGATGAAATTATTTAAGGTGGGTGCACAAGTCTTTGAAGAATCTTATTCCGAGTAGTTACCAATAGGACTTACCTAATGGGCTCCTGCGGGGGTCTGTCCTGTGTCTGATACTGTATTGGTCAGTATTTTCATTAATGACTTGAATAATGGAGCGGAGATTATGGTTATAATATTTGCATATGACACTAAGCTCTGAGGAGCTGCACTTTGAAGGACAGGATTAAAATTCAAAATGACCTTGACAAATTGGAGAACTGGTCTGAAATCAGCAAGATGAAATTCAATAAAGGCAAGCGCAAAGCACTATACGTAGGAAGGAAAAATCAAATGCACAACTACAAAATGGGGAATAACTGTCAAGGCAGTAGTACTGCAGAAAAGGATCTGGGACCTATAGTGGATCAGAAACTGAACATGAGCCAATGATGATGCAGTTGCAAAAAAGGTTAATATAATTCAAGAGAGTATTAACAGGAGTGTTGCAAGTGAGATATGGGAGGTAATGGTCCCCCTTGGCTAGGCATTGGTGCGATCTCAGCTGGAGTATTGTGTCCAGTTTGGAGCGCCACACTTCGAGAAAGATGTGGACAAAGTAGAGAGAGCCCAGAAGAGGAGATGATGTTAAAAGGTTTAGAAGACGTGACCTATGAGGAAAGTTTAAAAACAAACGAAAAAACACCTGGGCATGTTTAGTCTCAAGAAAAGAAGGCTGAGAGGGGACCTGATAAGTCTTCAAATATGTTATAAAGAGGACAGTGATCAATAGTACTTGTTCTACCTTCAGTGGACACGAACAAAGTCTTAATCTGCGATAAGGGAGGTTTAGATTAGATATTAGGAAAAACTGTGTAACTGTAAGGGTAGTTAAGCACTGGAATAGGTTACAAAGGGAGTCTGTGGAACCTCATTGGAGGTTTTAAAGAATAGTTTGGACAAACACCTGTCATGGATGGTCTAGAATGGTTTACTTGGCCCTGCTTCAGCACAAGGGGCTGGATTAGATAATCTCTTGAGGTCCCTTCCAGCCAGAGCCATCCTTACGGAATGGCAAATTGGGGCAACTGCCCCAGGCCTCACTCTTTTTGAGGGGCCCCATGCTTTGTGAGGAGGCAGTGGGCGGGGAGGTGAGGAGGAGCTCTCTTGCCCATCGGTGGTCCCGCCAATCAGCCTCTTCCCCCTCCCTCCCAGCGTCTACTGCAGATCAGCTGTTTCACTGTGTCTGGAGGCACTGTGGGGAGAGGGATGGGGGGGCAGAACTGGGCGGGGAAGGGGTGAGGTGGGGGTTGGGGCCTTGGGTGGAGCCGTGGAAGAGCATCTACCCCCCAGCAAATAGAAACTCGGGGCCTATGTCCTTGGCCCCACACCCCTTTAGGGACAGCCCTGCTTCCAGCTAAATATTTCTATGATAAACATCTGTTGAAAGCTTTGGGATTTACTAATTTTTACTCATAACTTTGGTAAATAAAAAAGATTCTAGTAATCACCTCGCTATTAAACGAGACCCTAACAAATTAGAAGTTTCAGAGTAGCAGCTGTGTTAGTCTGTATTGCAAAAAGAAAAGGAGTACTTGTGGCACCTTAGAGACTAACAAATTTATTTGAGCATAAGCTTTCGTGAGCTACAGCTCACTTCATCGGATGCATTCAGTGAAAAATACAGTGGGGAGATTTATATACATAGAGAACATGAAACAATGGGTGTTACCATACACACTGTAACCAGATCACTTAAGGTGAGCTATTACCAGCAGGAGATCCGGGGGTGGGGACCCTTTTGTAGTGATGATCAAGGTGGGCCATTTCCAGCAGTTCATAGATTCATAGATACTAAGGTCAGAAGGGACCATTCTGATCATCTAGTCCGACCTCCTGCACAGCGCAGGCCACAGAATCTCACCCACTCACTCCTATGAAAAACCTCACCCATGTCTGAGCTATTGAAGTCCTTAAATCATGGTTCAAAGACTTCAAGGAGCAGAGAAGCCTCCCTCAAGTCAACCATGCCCCATGCTACAGAGGAAGGCGAAAAACCTCCAGGGCCTCTCCAATCTGCCCTGGAGGAAAATTCCTTCCCGACCCCAAATATGGCAGTCAGCTAAACCCTGAGCATATGGGCAAGATTCACCAGCCCGATACCCAGGGAAGAATTTTCTATAGTAACTCAGATCCCATCCATCTAATATCCCATCTCAGGGGATTTGGCCTATTTACCCTGAATATTTAAAGATCAATTACTTACCAAAATCCCATTATCCCATCATACCATCTCCTCCATAAACTTATCGAGTAGAATCTTAAAGCCAGATAGATCTTTTGCCCCCACTGCTTCCCTTGGAAGGCTATTCCAAAACTTCACTCCTCTGATGGTTAAAAACCTTCGTCTGATTTCAAGTCTAAACTTCCTAGTGGCCAGTTTATACCCATTTGTTCTTGTGTCCACATTGGTGCTGAGCTGAAATAATTCCTCTCCCTCTCCGGTATTTATCCCTCTGATATATTTATAGAGAGCAATCATATCTCCCCTCAACCTTCTTTTAGTTAGGCTAAACAAGCCAAGCTCCTTAAGTCTCCTTTCATCAGACAAGTTTTCCATTCCTCGGATCATCCTAGTAGCCCTTCTCTGTACCTGCTCCAGTTTGAATTCATCCTTTTTAAACATGGGAGACCAGAACTGCACACAGTATTCTAGGTGAGGTCTCACCAGTGCCTTGTATAACGGTACTAAAACCTCCTTATCCCTACTGGAAATGCCTCTCCTGATGCATCCCAAAACCGCATTAGCTTTTTTCACAGCCATATCACATTGGCAGCTCATAGTCATCCTATGATCAACCAATACTCCAAGGTCCTTCTCCTCTTCCGTTATTTCTAATTGATGCGTCCCCAACTTATAGCTAAAATTCTTGTTATTAATCCCTAAATGCATAACCTTACACTTCTCACTATTAAATTTCATCCTATTACTATTACTCCAGTTTACAAGGTAATCCAGATCCTCCTGTATAATATCCCGATCCTTCTCCGAATTGGCAATACCTCCCAGCTTTGTATCATTTGCAAACTTTATTAGCACACTCCCACTTTTTGTGCCAAGGTCAGTAATAAAAAGATTGGTCCCAAAACCGATCCCTGAGGAACTCCACTGGTAACCTCCCTCCAACCTGACAGTTCTCCTTTCAGTAGGACCCGTTGCAGTCTCCCTTTTAACCAATTCCTTATCCACCTTTTGATGTTCATATTGATCCCCATCTTCTCCAATTTAACTAATAATTCCCCATGTGGCACGGTATCAAATGCCTTACTGAAATCTAGGTAAATTAGATCCACTGCATTTCCTTTAACTAAAAAATCTGTTACCTTTTCAAAAAAGGAGATTAGGTTGGTTTGGCACGATCTACCTTTTGTAAAACCATGTTGTATTTTGTCCCATTTACCATTGACTTCAATGTCCTTAACTAATTTCTCCTTCAAAATTTTTTCCAGGACCTTGCATACTACAGATGTCAAACTAACTGGCCTGTAGTTACCCGGATCACTTTTTTTTCCTTTCTTAAAAATAGGAACTATATTAGCAATTCTCCAATCATTCGGTACTATTCCTGAGTTTACAGATTCATTAAAAATTCTTACTAATGGGCTTGCAATTTCAGGTGCCAATTCCTTTAATATTCTTGGATGAAGATTATCTGGGCCCCCCGATTTAGTCCCATTAAGCTGTTTCAGTTTCGCTTCTACCTCTGATATGGTAATATCTACCTCTATATCCTCCTTCCCATTTGTCATGCTACCATTATCCCCAAGATCCTCTTTAGCCTTATTAAAGACTGAGGCAAAGTATTTGTTTAGATATTGGGCCATGCCTAGATTATCTTTAACCTCCACTCCGTCCTCAGTATTAAGCGGCCCCACTTCTTCTTTCTTAGTTTTCTTCTTATTTATATGGCTATAGAACCTTTTACTATTGGTTTTAATTCCCTTTGCAAGGTCCAACTCTACTCTACTTTTAGCCTGTCTCACTTGATCCCTACATGTTCTGACCTCAATTAGGTAGCTTTCCTTGCTGATCCCTCCCATCTTCCACTCCCTGTATGCTTTCTGCTTCTTCATAATCACCTCTCTAAGATGCTTGCTCATCCAGCTTGGTCTACAACTCCTGCCTATGAATTTTTTCCCCTTTCTTGGGATACAGGCTTCCGATAGCTTCTGCAGTTTTGATTTAAAGTAATCCCAGGCCTCCTCTACCTTTAGATCCATAAGTTCTTCAGTCCAATCCACTTCCCTAACTAATTTCCTTAATTTTTGAAAGTCAGCCCTTTTGAAATCAAAAACCCTAGTTGCAGATTTATTTTTGTTAATCCTTCCATTTAGTTTGAACTGAATTAGCTCATGATCACTTGAGCCAAGATTGTCCCCTACAACCATTTCTTCTATGAGGTCCTCGCTACTCACCAAAATTAAATCTAAAATGGCATCCCCTCTAGTCGGTTCAGCAACTACTTGATGAAGGAATCCATCAGCTATCGCATCTAGGAAAATCTGAGCCCTATTATTATTATTATTAGCACTGGTCCTCCAGTCTATATCTGGGAAGTTAAAGTCTCCCATGATCACAGAGTTTCCATTAGTATTTACTTTATTAAAGACATTAAAAAGAGCTTTATCCATATCCAAATTAGATCCCGGAGGTCTATAGTTGACAGTTGACAAGTTGACAAGAACGTCTGAGGAACGGGGGCGGGGGGGCGAGTTAAGTCTGTAATCGAGTGACCAGAGAGATTGAAGTGTTATCCAACTGGTTTTTGAATGTTATAATTCTTGTCACACTGGATTTTTGTCCATTTATTCTTTTACATAGAGACTGTCCAGTTTGACCAATGTACGTGGCAGAGGGCATTGCTGGCACATGATCCACTTCCTGGACACTGCGGTGTTAATAAGCAATAGTCACATAAACACCACCCTATACCGGAAACCTACTGACTGCTATTCCTACCTACATGCCTCCAGCTTTCATCCAGACCACACCACACGATCCATTGTCTACAGCCAAGCTGTACGATACAGCCGCATTTGCTCCAACCCCTCAGACAGAGACAAACACCTACAAAATCTCTATCAAGCATTCTTACAACTACAATACCCACCTGCTGAAGTGAAGAAACAGATTGACAGAGCCAGAAGAGTACCCAGAAGTCACCTACTACAGGACAGGCCCAACAAAGAAAATAACAGAACACCACTAGCCTTCAGCCCCCAACTAAAACCTCTCCAATGCATCATCAAGGATCTACAACCTATCCTGAAGGACGACCCATCACTCTCACAGATCTTGGAGACAGGCCAGTCCTTGCTTACAGACAACCCCCCCCCAACCTGAAGCAAATACTCACCAGCAACCACACACCACACAACAGAACCATTAACCCAGGAACCTATCCTTGTTACAAAGCCCGTTGCCAACTCTGTCCACATAACTATTCAGGGGACACCATCATAAGGCCTAATCACATCAGCCACACTCTCAGAGGCTCGTTCACCTGTGCATCCAGCAATGTGATATATGCCATCATTTGCCAGCAATGCCCCTCTGCCACGTACATTGGTCAAACTGGATAGTAGTATTGTTTCATGTTCTCTATATAAATCTCCCCACTGTATTTTCCACTGAATGCATCAGATGAAGTGAGCTGTAGCTCACGAAAGCTTATGCTCAAATAAATTTGTTAGCCTCTAAGGTGCCGCAAGTACTCCTTTTCTTTTTGCAGGAAGATCAATTGCATTGTAAGCCACAGGAGACTGCGGTAGTGTCTGCTCCCTAGTGGATATGGAAGCTGAGCCTTCAGGAGGGCTTTCTGACTTTGAAGACATAAACTTTGGGGATATAAAGATCTGCTTGAAAGACTTTGGGGGAATCTACCAACTGAGAGAAGAAAACTGCTACCTTCTTTGACCTATGAAAGATGGGTTCTCCTGCTAATCCAGCTGGAGAATGCTGACTCCTTGATATGAGTAAGAAACTAGGTTAGGCAAAGATGTATCTTGCTAGAGTTAAGTTTTAGATACTAGAAACGTTGTTTTGTTTATAATCCTTTCATATCTCTTGCACTTTTTTTTTAAATTACTTAAATATGTTTGTTAAACTTATTCTTAGTTTTACCACTAACCGTATCAGTGCTGTGTATTGGTGTGGAGTGTATAACTCCAGCTGAGCTAACAAATTGGTGTGTGTGTGTGTGTACTGGCTTTTTGGAGGCAGTGAAATTGGTGTTACTGAGCACTTGGAGGTAAGAGAGACTAGATGCTGCAGGGGAGACTGTTTTGGGGAGACTTGGGACCGGAGGAGGTGTTGGGGTCATCCTGCAAGGAGTAGCTGGCCTGGTGAAAGCAGGGGTGAAACCATTGTGCTGTGAGCATGCTGCTTGTGTTGGGACTCTAAGCCAAAGCTGTGCAGTGCAGAGGCACCTAGGATTAGAGGGCAGGTGAGACAGAACCTCTTACTGGTCTGGGTGAACTCCCAGACTGTCTCAGTACTCCAGTAAATTTACTAGTATACTGTAAAGTTTTATCACAAAACTAAACTCTTTATCAGAATAAATGATTAAATAGTATTCTGTGATGTAGTGTCTTTCATCTTCTTAGGCTGGCTGGCTTGCAGAACCTTAAGCAAGCAAAAATGTGGTAATCTGCAATGAGTCTTTCAGTTAGTGTGAAATGAAATTCTCTTTGAAACCCTCTTCTTCGGTACACCTGCTCTTTGGCCAGTATTGGCTCTGTCCCAGTAACCAGTTCAAATAGGAAAAATGAATCTAAACTAGATTAAATTCCTTTTTGATGCACCAGCATTATTGGTTAGCACACTTTTGAGGGAAACTAGCTGTTGCTGCACAGTCAGCTGAGAGAACTCGCAAACTGTGGGGTATTGGTCTTTTTGTGCATTTAAACTAAACATTGCATTATTCTCTACCATTCAGGGCTTATTTCCCATTGGTTGAACAGTTTTAAAGTAGGTCAGACTTTTGTGCCTAAATTGCTTATATTTTTCCTTTTCTAATGAAGGGTCATTGGTTTTGATTGGAGAAAAATGATGTTAGGCTATTATTTTAATCCTCTCTACTGCGTTTCTCTTAAGTGTAGCAGAAGCTGAGCAGTGCCAGGCAGTGCTAGCTCTAGGAACTGGCTGACCTTTGTGTGGTAAATGTCAGTGGTACTCACTCAGTCTTTCAGATTCCAGTTGCCTTTTTTAACCTGTGCTTAAGACACTGCCTTAAGCTACTCTCTGAAGAACCGCTTCTCTAGTCTAAGCCATACTGTACCCTGTGTTTATATACAGTTGCGCTATCTGATTATCACAAAAGTTAATTGTTATAGCTGTGTATTAATTGTATTACAGATCCATCTGCATTGTTGGTGAGTCAGCTTTGAGTCTTGGGTTGGGTGTATGCTACAAGTGCTGCAATGGTGCACTATGCTGCTGTATTGCTGAATGCATCCGATGAAGTGAGCTGTAGCTCACGAAAGCTTATGCTCTAATAAATTTGTTAGTCTCTAAGATGCCACAAGTACTCCTTTTCTTATTGCTGTAGTGTAGAACTTTACTACAGCGATGGGAAAACCCCTGCCATTGCAATAGTAATGAATACCCTCAAGTACGTCTTGAGAAGTGGTAGCTAGATTGATGGAAAAATTCTTCCATCAACCTAGCAGTGTCTGCACCCTGACTAAGGTTCGCTTAACTATGTGTCTCGGGAGTGAATTTTTCACACCCCCTAAGCAATATAGCTAGGTTGACAGAAGTTTTAGGTAAACCAGACCTTGGTTACAGCTTTCATAGATTGATCGATTCCAAGGCAAGAATGGACCACTGTAATCATCTAGTCTGAAATGTATAATACAGACCATAGAACTTCCCCAAAATGATTCCTAGAGCAGATCTTTTAAAAAAACATCCAATTGTGATTTAAAAATAGTCAGTGATGGAGAATCCACCACAATCCTTAGTAAGTTGTTCCAATGGTTAATTGCTCCATCCACTAAAAGGTATGCCTTATTTCCAGTCTGTATTTATCTTCAACTTCTAGCCATTGGATCATGTTATACCTTTCTCTGATAGATTGAGGAGCCTTTATTAAATATTTATTCCTCATGTAGATTCTTATAGTCTGTAATCAAGTCTCTGAACCCTCTCCAGTGTATCAACATCCTTCTTGAATAGCGGTTATCAGAACTGGACACTGTGTTGCAGGAGTGGTTGCACTGTTGCTGGCTATAGAGATAAAATAACCTCTCTACTTCTACTTGAGATTCCCGTTTGTGCATTTCAGGATTCCATTAGCCCTTTTGGCCACAGCATCACAGTGGGAGCTCATGTTCAGCTGTTTGAAAAATGATTTGGAGGTTGTGGGAGACAGTCACTGCGTCCCAAAATAGAATTCCCCATTCTGTAAGTTTTTTGGCTCACTTTTGTGTTTTGTTTCTAGATGTACACGTTTACATTTAGCCATATTAAAAACACTGTTTGCTTGCACCCAGTTTACAAAGCAATCCAGATGACTCTGTATCAGTGACCTGTCCTCTTCATTGTTTACCATCTGCAAATACTCAGTGACTGTTGTTTTCTTCCAGCTTGAGAGAAACAGCTATCAAAAGTTACACTACCACCCCTAGTTCAGGGTGTTCTCTGCTCAACTGTGTTGAAAAGGCTTCATTACTCCATGATCTCTTTACAAGATGCCTGGAAGGAACTTTCATTTCTATCTCTTAAACTGGTTCTCCCCTGTATTTGAGGGCTAAAAAGCTTTGCAAGGTGCCTCATAAAATAGAAGGATCCTCACAACACTGTATAAACTAGTAAGTCTGAACAGTGCCATAAAAGTAAGAAGACCAGTGTTCTGCTTTAAGTATTTTATAATCTAAGGGTCTGATGATCTGTAATTTTTGTTTGGGTAAATGCTAGACTCCATGGAGTAGAACCTTTTCTAGGTAGTATCATACAAATTGATGGTGCTATAATAAATATAACTTTATAAGCTCTTAAACAGTATATAATTAGTAATAGCAAGCTAGGAGTTCTCCAGTGTGATGTGAGGCACTGCTACTGAGTGGATGTTTAGCAATAATAAGGCCACTTTGGTGGCATGGCTCCTGTAGTGAGCTCTAGGAGGCAGTGCACAGGTACTGAGCCTCCTTGCTGCCAATCTGCAGATTAAAGGACTGAGCCCCATTCCAGACTCTCAGGGAGGACAGTCCTGCTCTCTCCTTGCCATGGCATATGAGTAGGTGAAAACCGGAAGTACAGACGCAGTTTCCTATAGTTTATGGAGGTTATTCTTGTGTATGGGGCAATTCTGCCCTAAGTAAATAGGCTGGTGTTCTTTTCAGAGTCTCATCTTCTTGCTCCACGGATATGCTTCCTGTGTTGTCACTATATCCACGTTTACAATAGTAGGAAACACAGAATTTTGATCAGTTAATTAAAAAAATGTTTTCAACTTTCTTTCTGCCTTGACTCTCCATATCGTATTATCTAAGGACATGCTGGGTGAGAATGCTCTGTGATCATTTTGTCCTTCTCTTCAGCATATTTCTCTAACTGAGCCTTTACTTTTTTCAGATAGCTTTGTCCCCCCTGATGTAAAAGAGGGAGTGCCACCTAGGGAAATGGCAGATTTTGCCTCTTGCTGCTGCTGCTGAATATGAGTTTTGTGGGACAGGGCTCTTAACACATACGCATGTACATGTCGTCCCGCCTTCTGCCAGCATAAGATGTGGGGGAGGAGTGCTTGAGGATCATATCCTTTACCTCTTCTTTGATCATCTGCCTCAATGCTGTCCTTGTGCTGAGTTTCTGAATGGATGGGGCTCCCCCAACAGCCTTGACCATCCCTTCTTACCTGCAGAGTTATTTGCAGAGGGCTGGAGAAGGAGCATTTAAAAAAAATTCCCCCTCCCCCGCCTATTTTCTGTAATAACTGAAATAACAAACCACAAGCAAACACACTTCCATATTTCAGGCAAAAGGCCCCCTGAAGTAGACTTCTGGCCATCCTGCCAACATATTCTATACAGTACCTCAATTTATCGAACAGAATGTGTCACTGGACTTTTAAATACAGTAGAACCTCAAAGATGCAAACACCAGAGTTACAGACTGACCGGTCAACCGGACACCAGATGAAGTCATAAGTAATCAATCGGGCAGCAGCAGAGACGACACCCGCTTCAAAAAAAAAAAAAAAAAAAAAAAAAGGTACTGTACCTGTATTGCATCTTAAAGGTAGGCACATTTAGGCTGCCTGTCTCCACCCCACTCCCATCCCTGCGAATGGGGCAGCCACTTACAGCAAGACACTGGGGTTGCCAGCCCAAGGCAGCTGGAGCCAGGTAGCAGAGCAGGAACAGCCTTGAGGTCTGCATTGCTTTCACCCCTCGCTTCCCCCCTCCCATTGCTTTCACACACACCTCTGCAGATAGGGGGACAAGCTTGCAAACTCATGCAGGGGCTGAGTAGGGAGCAGCTCAGCTGCTGCTGAAGTGTGGCCTGGAGTGTCGGCTGCTGGATCTGAAGCCTGAAGTGTGCTTTATTCAGAGTTACAAACATTTCAGATTTCAGAGTAGCAGCCGTGTTAGTCTGTATTCGCAAAAATAAAAGGAATACTTGTGGCACCTTAGAGACTAACAAATTTATTAGAGCATAAGGTTTCGTGAGCTACAGCTCACTTCATGCATCCGATGAAGTGAGCTGTAGCTCACGAAAGCTTATGCTCTAATAAATTTTAGTCTCTAAGGTGCCACAAGTACTCCCTTTTATTTTTGCAAACATTTCAGAGTTATGGACAACCTCCATTCCCCAGGTGTCCGTAACTCTGAGGTTCTACTGTTGGTATTCTGAGCAAGTTGAGGACTTTCCATAGCATCTGCCCCCCCCCATTCACATACCCTTTCTATACCCAAAAACTTGCAGAGACTCCTCCACATATCAAATTAAGATTCAGCCTTAAACAGTGTTCAACTCTCTCTCCTTTCAAGGTACTTGTCCACTGATCTCAGTGTGGGGGCCACAGTGGATGGACAGCCAGAGGGAAAGAATTCTTAACAGTGATCAGTGAAATAACAAGAGGGTTTAGATTGCCTAGTTTAATGTAATCAAGGGAGGGTAGGGGAGGGCTGTTGTATTTCATTTAAACTGGTCAATGTAATTGCAACAAATTAAAATTTTTTTACATTTAAAAATGTACTCTGCACTGCATGCATACCCAGATATCTCAAATTCTTAAATACATGTGACATTCTATATCTTGAGGGATCACCCTGCACCCCCATTTTCATCCTTATAATATGATTGTGTGGTATCCAATTCAAAGTTTGTCATGTTGGGTCATGATGACCTGAGCATTGTTGTTAAAGTGATGTGATAGTAATTGTTATAGTAATGATTTAGGTTATAATTTCATGTGTATAGTTATGAGGCTGAAAATGTGTCTTCATGGCTTAAAATAAGCCCAGGCAAAAACTCTCCAAGAGCAGAGAGGCAGTTCACACCTTACCAGGGCATGTATGGGACAAACCCAGCCCAGCCTCACAGGAACAAAGGACAGGCCAGGCAACAACAAAGGATCTGTTGGACTCTGTCACCCCCCCCCCCCCTTCTTTGGTCAGTTTGGGACTGCGGTGAGGTAATGCTCACCTGACTCTGAAGGGGGGTGGGGGGCAAAACCAAGAGGGAAGAAAGAACATGATAAAAGGGAGAGACGTTTGCCATGCTCTTCCTCTCTCTTCCACCTCCATCTACAGACATCACACCAAGCGACTGAAGCGCTGATCAAAGGGGAGAGCCTGGCTGAAGGGCAACCAGCCAGCCTGTGGTGAGAAGCATCTAAGTTTGTAAGGACACTGAAAGTGTTAAGATCAGCTTAGAATGCGTTTTGCTTTTATTTCATTTGACCAAATCCAACTTATGTTTTGACTTCTCACTTAAATTTGATCTTTGTAGTTAATAAATTAATTTGTTTGTTCTACCTAAAGTTGTGCGTTTGGTTTGAAGCATGTCATAGGCTCCCCTTGGGATAACAAGCCTGGTGCATATCAATTTCTTTGTTAAATTGACGAACTCGTATAAGCTTTCAGTGTCCAGCGGGCATAACTGGACACTGCAAGATGGAGGTTTTTAGGGTTGTCTGGGACCAGAGATATTGGCTAGTGTCATTCAGTTACACAATCCAAGGAGCAGCTTACATGCTGGAGGCTGTGCGTGAGTGGGGGTCTCCCAGCAGAGCTGGATAAGGCTGCCTCCCAGAGTCGAAGATTGGAGGGACCTAGCAGATCACCAGTCCGGATAACACCAGGGGAACGTCACACATGTGCTGGCTTTGCAATAGTACAGCTTGGGTGAGCACTAACCACAGGTTAGTTAAAACCAGTGTTTGAGTTATGCCAGGTCTTGTCTGCCAACTGGTGTCTAGAGTTAAACATCAGCAATTAAGGCATCACACATGGTGGCTGGACTCACTGATCGTTTAGCTGACATTTAATACTGAGATTCATTGTGGTGTGTTGACCGCAGCCATACTAAGTGAGACAAAATGGAACCTCTTTCTAGCCATCGGCTCTGTCTCCACTAGAAGCTGGTCTTTGTATATGTTACACCCTGCAGGCCTGAACCGTGACAGTTCAGCACTCTGGTCTCTCTCATATGGGTGATTTATCTGGTATTCTGAAAGATGGTGGTAAAGAGGATGAGACTAGTGCTGGCAAGTGAAATCCAATACTGGTGTAACATTATTCATGGAATTCAGGGGTAAGCCCAGAAGCTCCTTGGTGTGAATTCATCCTTGTACCAGCACTACTGATTTCAGTGTACTTACAACTGAGATTAATTTAACCCTGTTGTCCAAAAATCAGAAATAGATGCACGGTATTGCATTTCCTGATACTCTCACTCTCTATAGAACCTTCAGTATAGGTGGGCTCTGAAGCACATCAGTTATTTTTATCCAGCCAGTTCTCCCAAAATAACCTACTGTACTTAGATCACTTCCAGTCTGACTTCCACCCTTTCACAGCACTGGAACTGCCCTTCTAGTAGTGTTCATTCAGCTCTTTTGTTTTGACCATGGCTCCTTGCTGTTTTTTCCCTTTTAACCCATTTTATTCACCTGTTTCCTTCACTTTGTGTTTGTAATACTTTATCTGCAGTCTGTCCAAGATAGCATGATGGGAATGAATGTGACTATCTTCTCTTTGTTTGTCTGATATAGATAACAAAGCTGAAACTGTCCAGTCCTCACCCGCTTTCATACATATATTTTGACTGTACCAAATGTAAGATGTACTGTAAGCACACTGATCCTGATTAAGAATTCCAGAGGACGTGTACTTAAGCACTGTTCACATACTACTATATCATAGTGACCTAGAGGAAATCAACCCGGACAAGATCCTGATGATCTTGTAGAGCGTATGACCTTGTGGGGAGAGGTTTAAACTCTTCTCTGAGAGAGAGAGAGAGAAAGAAAGAGACAGAGAGAGGCAACCCCAAAGAATTTTTCCTATTCACCAATCATGGTATTTCTTCAGTATCTTTGCTGCCAAACCTCAGGAGATGGGGAGAAGTCTTTAAGAAAGTCTTGGGGAATGTCAAGGAAATAGAGCAGCTAGTTTTTCAGCTGAAGTCTATTCAGAATGCCGTATTGACATTCTTGAAAAGTCTGTTAAAGGGGCCCAAATTTTACATCAAGGCAGTAGCTTCTTGGCGTAAGTTTAAAGGTGTTCCAAGAACCTGCAGCTCCCATTTAAGTCAGTTGTAGCAGTTCTGAAAATGGGGCCATCCATATTTATCTTGTGCATAGAATAACTTTCAAGAACAAATGGTGTATGTGTGTGGCAGGGGAGAAATGAAGGCCAAGAAGGACTGCTGTAAGGCTGAGATGAAAACTGCAGGGGTGAGGGTGGGGGAAGCATTGGAACAAATAGCAAGTTAGCACGGAGTGGAGAAGGTCCAGTCAAAACTAGAAAATTCAGATATCAGTGTCTGTGGGTCCCTTCTTTAGTTGCTTTTACTAGCTAGAGTCTCTGGCTGGCTCCTCCCTGTAGTTTGTTTAAAGTATAATGTACCCAGATCACTGCATCCACTTTAATTTGTATTTAATGTTTCTGACCTTTTAACATCTTTCTGAATTGTTTTCAATTTATAATGGAGGTAGGGGGGAAAATTCAGTCTTAACTTGAAAATTCACTTAAAAATTGTACCGAGTGTTAACAAAATTGTACTCTTGGTTGACAACTAATAAAAATGGAAGTCTCCAGTTAATTAATACCACCCTACTACTTATTGTCGGAGTGCTTAGTCTGAACAGCTGCTCCAGGCAGAACATCAGTTTTTGAGAAAGATGTTGCTGTCTGCGTGAGTCACAGTGTGCTCTGTAGTAAACATGCTGTGTATCAAATGCTTAAAGGCAGCTAAGCTCAATATAATTACTTGTAGAATTTTTTCATGTTCAGTGTTATGGTTGGGATCTTGTATCATCCCACAGCATCAATAATTTAGTCCCCTTGCATACATGTGTATAACATCCATTGTTTGACTACAGTGCAGGACAGTGAATCTAATTTTTGAATAATAGAAGGAATGGTCAATATTATAGGGTCATGCCGTATGATATCTATTTCAGAAAGAAGCATTTTGGGTAATCTTGGTAGCATTGCATTTGTATAGCTTGTGTGCAATGCGG
The DNA here is from genome assembly GCF_009764565.3 of Dermochelys coriacea. NCBI lineage: Eukaryota > Metazoa > Chordata > Testudines > Dermochelyidae > Dermochelys > Dermochelys coriacea. Next base: position 9,371,329 of record NC_050068.2, on the reverse strand, counting down.
CTGAGTTATTGTTGACATTGGAACCATAACTTTGACTTTCCTAACTTCAGTTCTACCGCAGCCATAATGTTGCACAAGCATAACTTATTTGTCTTAAACCTTGGCTTGAAGACAAAACAAACATAACTTGAGTCAAACCTAATTGTGTAGTAAGTGACAGTTGGTCTCTGAGACTATGTGGATTTTCTCAGTGAAAGTCATGAGCTTCCTCATTCTGGAGAATGAAACAAGAGGTTGCTCTTTAACTGGGTATCCTGAACCACAAATCGCAAAGCTGCTATGAAGCTATTTAGGCAGGTTGCATGGCCTACTTGAGAATGTAGCAGATTTCTTCAAACTTCCCGCTGCCATCAAGTTCCATCATCCTGTAATTTAAGTCTTCCATTACTGTTGCCTTGCTCTAATGTGCACAAAACAGAAAGCTTCTTGAGTAACAATTATATTGGCTAAAGCTAACAAATAGATCTGCTATCAGATCACTTTTAGAGTCAATTGAACTATAGAGCTCCATGTGGGTAAAAAGGCCTGCCTGTGAGGGTACAACTGCAGGTTAGGTACAGTACTTAAATGATGCTCTTGATAACTCCAAATTAATGCCTTTTTAAGAAAGAGGCTTTTGTTGTTGACTTGCCATAGTAAGGCAAGAAACCTACTTCTGTGTCATCAAATTCACTTGTAATCATAGACTCATAGAAGATTAGGACGGAAGCGACCTCAAGAGGTCAGCTAGATCAACCCCCTGCTCAAAGCAGGACCAACCCCAACTGAATCAAACTTAAATTTAAAATAATTAGTTGCAAAACATGCTCAGCAGCTGACTTCATCCAACTACTGTTTGTTTAAAAGTCAGTTGTTTCTGCATTCTGGTGATATCTGTAGAAGTATGCTACCAGAGAGAGTCACACACTGACTCGCCATCCACATACAACTCATGGATACTTGGACTCTAGACCATTAAAAAATAAACTTTTAGTCTGATTTGCCATTAATTTTACTGCAAGCCTTTCTAGTTGACATAGACCTCTGAGGGTGTGTCTACACAGCTGCTGGGGCCAAGTCTTGTAGCCCACAGGGACAGACTTGTTTTAGTGGGGCTTACATTAGCATGCTTAAAAATAGCAGTGTGGATGTTTGGGTTTGGCCTGTGGTGCCTAGGGAGTCCAAATGTCAAAGCGGTGCCTACACAGCTTTTAGCACACCAGCCTAAGCCCTACAAGTGTGAGTCTGTCGAGACTCGCTCCCGGCAGCTGTAGACATACCATAGAGTCCTTGGTAAAATGCGCTTCATTTAATTTCACTCATATCCCCAGTCACTCCAGGATTTGCGTCTATCTAATTCCATAATAAAGAAGCAACAAACTAGACAGAATTATTTGAATGGCAATTAAAAATAAAAATAGCAGAGGCAGAAACAGGTACTGCCAGAAGTTTAAAAACAGCAGTGCAGACCTTGACCAAATAAAAGCAGTTTCAGCTTTCCTGGGGTAGATTTGTACTGGGTTTGAGGGATCAGGTAGGGAACATATCTAAGACCAGTTAAATTAATTAGATCTAACTGGATTTTTCTGTCATGGAAAGACAGTATTTTGAAGGAAATATCCTCTCGGAATGTATATTCAATGAGGCATGTCATTTATTGTTCAATAGCCCTATTGAACATCAACATGAATCTTTGAAATAATGGACCACTTGTTGGTAGGCATAATGATGAGTCAGTTCAACCTCAATCAAATGGGATTTTTCCAAATAATAGGTTGGATAATGGATTGGAGGCTTTTGACCATGAGAGAGAGTTTGATACTGTCTTCAGTTGTATGATGGTTATACACAAGGACATCTGAGCCATTCTTCTGGTTAAGTGTCAGTGCCGATCCTAGAGAGACCAGGTGCATGAGGTAATCGGACCAACTTCTGTGAGAGAAGTTTCAAGCTTACACAGAGCTCTCCCGCCTTGTGTCTCTTGTATTATAAATGGTAGCTATTTGCATACAGTCTCTAATTCTGACTTGGATTTTCTGACCTGATATTTAAAAAATCTTAAGCTATTGTCTGGGTACTGTGTGTATCTATTATAGTTCACTGGATTCATGGCCAGTGAGGATTGCTAATTCTTATTTATTTTTTCGATCTCTGAATTAAAAAAAAAAAAGACAATACTTCAGCACAATGATTTGGAGCTATTAAATTGTGCATATGGTTAGTCTGTGACCATATACCCCTGTCATTGTTATCCAGTTGATTCCTTTCTTATATGCCGACTTGTTGCATCTTTTCTTAAGATAGTTTATAAGCTCCTCATTGTGGGAACCACCTTTTTCTATATGTTCAGATAGCATCCTGATTGTTGTTGTAGCCTCTGGATGCTACTATCATACAAACAATGGCTATGGGCCCAATTCTGCAAACACTTGAAGTTTGGTGGGACTACTCATTGGAAAAGTTACTCATGTGCGTAAGTGTGTGACTGGACCCTAAGGTTATATGCTAGTTTCAATTGCATCTTTTTTTACATAGAATTTTCTAATTGTAGGCTTAAAGGGACATGATTTGAAAGATCATTTGTCTGAATGTTGTACCTACTATAGTGACAAGTCACACCTAAAAGTACTGTGGTTTAAAAGCTAGCAAAAAATTCTGAATCTTTATTTTGTGTCTAGTCAGTTTCATCGTTCTCTGCAAATCTTTTCTGAAAGGGAGAAGTTTTGCATAAATGTAAATGGTGGAGAAGAAATGCCCTATAAAAGGAACTGGAGACAAAATCAGAGCATATTGTTTAAGTCTGTTTTAGAGAATTTAAATTGGCAGCATTCTTTGTAAACTTCCCATACTGGTCTCTATCCAAAGGCAAATTGTATTTGACAGTCTGACTGTTGGGTGAGAGTGAAGCATTCCTCCCCATTCCCCAGTTATAAAAAGAAACAGCTGAGCTCTGAAGCGTAAAAGTTAATATGGACCTTGTGTTTACCGAGGATGACTTCCATCGCTGAGGTTGAAGAAAATCTGTTTTGATTTGATCATTCAAAATTGTATGTTGGATATGTACAGTAGAAAAATAAAGTTTACACACGCACACTTGACTATAGCTATGTATACAAGTGCAATACAAATATGGAAGTGCACATGTATTGGTTTGTGGAATTCAGCAGTAGTGAAGGCAGAATTTGTAAGGTTTGCAAATAGAATAGCTATGGAGTAATGAGCCTCTAAGTTCCACAAGGAGAAATGTTTTCTAAAACCAGCCTCCACGCTTACAGCTTCCCCCGAAAACACTAGGAAATTCAGTGCAGAAAACATACTGAGGTTGCACAATTGGAACCTTTTTATTTTTAACTTCAATGTTAATCAGCAGTTGTGCAGCATAAGACATCAAGATGTGCCTTTTGTAATAAGCAGGAATACTTTATCCCAAAGAGGAATAGAAAATGGTTCATATGTACCATGTAGTGCAAATACAGTTTACACACACTGGTATTCTTCTGGATAAACCTCTAATTTATATAATTCAGCCTTGCTTCACATCAAGCAATAAAAGTTGCTGTTGGAACTGCAGTTTCTGCTTTGCATTGCCAGACTTTATAATTATCTGTGCAGTCTTCATATTGCATGAATCCTGGGTTTTATATATTAAAATATTTTTTACAATTCTGTTAAATTATTGGTACACCACAGTAATATATTTGTCCCTGCTTAGAGACACTGAAGCTGCTTGTGCATTCATATTTACATTCTCCTACATTAAAACAAATCTTGCCGTAACCTTTTTTTTTTTTTTTTTTTTTTAAACTACTGTGGGTACTCACAGATCCAAACACATTTCTGCGGCTGAATGTAACTTGAATATCCCTCACACGTCCTGACTGTGACACAACTTACTTGTTGCTTGACTCCTCTGCTTGTCTCTCTCACCAACAGAAGTTGATCCAATAAACAATATCTCACCCACCTTGTCTCTCTAATATCCTGGGACAAACACCGCTTCAACAACAGCATATCATCTGTTTGAGTAACTTAAAGCTAAACTGGACAAAGCACTAGGGAATGGTTCTGCATTAGCTGCTAGAAACAAGATTACATAATACTGTATGGGGTAGATTTTTTTGAAAGGCACCCGTGGAGCCCAACTCCCACTGACTAATGGTGCCTTTGAAAATTTACCCGTAAGCCTTTTAAAATCCCCAATTCCTAGTGCAGCTGACAAGCAATTTTGTTGCAACGTTTACATTGCAAAGCTACTCCAAGATATCTGATTCTAGGTCTTAACTTTGGAAAGGAACATCTTCTGGAGTACAAGTCACTTCTTTATTTATTGAGTCTTGCATAATTAGGCTTGGCAGAGTTTGACTTGATCAGTTTGGATAATATAAAAAGTTGGTTTTTAAGGTTTTTGCTGATTTTTATCTATTTAACTTTTTACAGTTGCAGGAAATTGTGGGGTATTTCAGACAAGAGGAAGGTCAGAGAATAATTATTTAATCACAGTAGATGTGGAGATTTAGAAAGTTAAAGCTTTGTAACCGCAAAAACACAAATAGTGAACATCACTTGTCAAAATATGCAAAATAAATTTGAGCCTTAACTCAAATTCTAGCAAGTTCTCAAGCAGCATTTTTCTTTCTTTGCCTATATGTAAACTTTGATTATTATAGATGGGAATGTTTGTGTTGATTTGTGTGTATATGATGAAATTGACATTTACCATTAAAAATCTACTACTTCCAAGCCTATGCATAATTAAATATGTTTGAGTAGAGAACATGCTAGAAATGACAAAGGTTAGAGCAAAGAGTGATCCTTTCTTACACCAACATAGAACTCGTATTATAAAAGAGCTAGTGGATATGGAGACCACTTCTTCCTATCCTGTGAATTTGTTAAAATAATTCTCTCACTAACTGCACTGCAGCAGTAATTGTTCCATCAGATCCTCCTTGAGCAATGGGAATAGAACCTTTGTTTTTCTTTTGCAGAACCCTAAAACAAAAGAGCAGATTGAAAACCTGGTACGGAATGGGATGAATAAAGAGCTGCGGGATCGTCTCTGTTGCAGGCTGACCTTTGGGACTGCTGGACTTCGTTCTGCCATGGGGGCAGGCTTTTGCTACATTAATGATCTTACAGTGATCCAGTCAACACAGGTAACTTGGGTAGCATTATACAGGCAGACTTCTTGTTTATGATTTTGTAGTAATCATCTTGATCACTTAAAACTGTGCCTTTCATCTTCAAAATTCACAACACATTTAAACTTATTTGAAGCTATATATAGGAATTGTGTCACCCATCACTGAAATCCAGCCTCAGGGGTGGAATGTGGCAACTGTTCAACAGTACCCAGCAATACCAAAAGGACAGGAAGTGTAAAAATACTCATCCAGCTAAACCTGCGCAAGGCATCTTAGGTAGGCCGGATGTAATTACCTAAAGTGGAATTTTGCCAGCGAGTTAAAGCTTTTTGTGTTAACTTCAGGGGACTCATCTGACATTACATGAGCAAACAAAATGCTCTTGTTTGCAAGTATTTGAAGGATGTAAATACTGAGAGTAATTTTCTATATTCTCTATTTTCAGGGTTTCTATCCCCTCCCCCCATGTGAGTGGCAATCTGGTGTGTGTGTGGGGCGGTGCTTGCCTTTTTGAGAGGGTCTGAGTGTGATGAAGTGGGAATGTTTCTTAATATTTTGTATGATTACTGTGCATACCTCAGTTTCCCCTATGTGCTGCATGTTGAACTAGGTGGTGGGAAGGATTGTTTACTCTGCCAAAGTCGCAGCAGAATATGGCCACTCCGATGGCTGGGCATGATGCCTGGCAACTAATGACCCTGGACGGCCCCCACCCCCTGCAGGAAGCCAGCAGTTTTTGTCCAGCTAGGGGACAGAGAGGTAAGATAGATAGCCAGGTGATCTTGTTCAGACCAGGAAGAGGAACAAACGATGGAGGAAAGACCCTTAAGATTGTATAGTGTGGGCTGTTGGAAGTAGGAAACATGCTTCTGGACTGAGGACAAAGGAGGAGGGGCAGGACTGACCCAGGTGGACCATGCTTTAATTTTTTCTATTCTCAATGCTAATTAAGAAGTTTCTATGCTGTTCCAGACATCTAATACACCCTTCTTTTACAATGCTGTCTGAGTCACTGAGGTTGGGGGTACGTTGCTTCCTTTGCGTGTGCAAGTCTCCCCCAGGTGGCCAATTCGAGTGGGCTCACTGAGTGAAATGGGTGCTGAAGGCTCTAAAGTTTGGAGCCAGGAGGCAGTGAAGCTAAGGGGCTTACCCCAGTGAGAGAGTGTGACCCTAAGGGGTTAACACTATAAAGGGCTCCTCCCAGAAACTGTTCCAGAGCTGTGCAAGAGCACCAGACCTGTGGCTCTGTAACATTGAGGCTCTCTCTGCCCCTCATTTGAGCCAGCATCTGGAAAAGTCCTGCCCCTTTGGATGGGGTGCTGAGAACATGCAAACTTCATGTACATCAGACTGTGAACACACATTGAGATGCATGGAGCAGTTCACTTGTCTCAGATCTAGTGTTTTAGATTGAGTACTTGTGGCACCTTAGAGACTAACAAATTTATTTGAGCATAAGCTTTCGTGAGCTACAGCTCACTTCATCGGATGAGCTCACTTCATCGGTAAGGTGAGCTATTAACAGCAGGAGGGGGGAAGGGGGGACCTTTTGTAGTGATGATCAAGGTGGGCCATTTCCAGAAGTTGACAAGAACATGTGAGGAACAGTGTGGGGGGGGGGGGGGGGAGAGGGAGAGGAATAAACATGGGGAAATAGTTTTACTTTGTGTAATGACCCATCCACTCCCAGTCTTTATTCAAGCCAAAGTTAATTTCCCGTTTGGCCAATGTACGTGATGACATCAGCCACACTATCAGAGGCTCGTTCACCTGCACATCTACCAATGTGATATGTCATCATGTGCCAGCAATGCCCCTCTGCCATGTACATTGGTCAAACTGGACAGTCTCTACATAAAAAAATAAATGGACACAAATCAGACGTCAAGAATTATAACATTCAAAAACCAGTCGGAGAACACTTCAATCTCTCTGGTCACTTGATTACAGACCTAAGAGTGGCAATTCTTCAACAAAAAAACTTCAAAAACAGACTCCAACGAGAGACTGCTGAATTGGAATTAATTTGCAAACTGGATACAATTAACTTTGGCTTGAATAAAGACTGGGAGTGGATGGGTCATTACACAAAGTAAAACTATTTCCCTATGTTTATTCCCCCCCTCCCCCCACACTGTTCTCACACATTCTTGTCAACTGCTGGAAATGACCCACCTTGATTATCACTACAAAAGGTTCCCCCCCCACCCCCGCTCACCTGCTGGTAATAGCTCATCTTACTTGAGTGATCACTCTTGTTACAGTCTGTATAGTAACACCCATTGTTTCATGTTCTCTCTGTATATAAAATCTCCCTGCTGTATTTTCCATTACATGCATCCGATGAAGTGAGCTGTAGCTCACGAAGCTTATGCTCAAATACATTTGTTAGTCTCTAAGGTGCCACAAGTACTCCTTTTCTTTTTGCGAATACAGACTAACACGGCTGCTACTCTGAAACCTGTTTTAGATTATGTTAATCTTCATGGGGTGCTTGCACGCTGAGAACATCACATTGAAATGAATAGATCACTTCACATCTTCTCAGACCCTCCTGTGCTGTCAGTGGATGTGTAAAGGAGTCCTTCCCATCCTCACTTCCTGTTTAAAGGACACTTCTGACTGCTCTAAAATCTGCATGCTTGCCTTGATTTTCTTGAAATTAGCTATGACTCATGGGAGTGCAGAGCAGAGTAGGGTTGGTGATTCAAACTTGGGGTCATTTGAGCTAGGGTTTCCAGAGATATAATCTGGGAGGGAAAAAATAGCCATTTTTCAAAAAATTGGTGGTTTTTGTTTTTTGGGTTTTTTGGTTATATTTGGGTTTTTTGCCCTGAGGTAGAGATCAAACTGTTTTGATACAGGTCAAAATGGTCTGTCAGTTTTGATCTCAGGTTTTGCATGGCACCTGCTAATTCTCTGGGGGACTCGGGAAAAATTGCTGCCCCAACAGACCCACTCCTTGGCTGTATTTGGCTCTGCAGCAACTTCTGTCTTAATTTCCCCCACCTTCTTTTTGCCTTTCTTCTGGGGAGAGGATGAGCGAACAAACACATGACCAATAAATAGTCATGTTGCTTAACACACTTACTGGAAGGTGCTCAGATACTATGGCAATGAGTGCAGTATAAAAACTTCTGTAGTACAGAATCAGTGTTGGCACTTGGTTTAGCTATAGTAGTGATAGGGATGATGGAACTTCTGAAGGAAAAAAGTCTTGTGGCCTTGTTTGTTAATAAATGTCTTGCTGCAAAGAAAGTTAATTAGTCACTTCACTTTTTGACCTGTCTGGTGTTGAGTTTGGAGCTGTTCACGCTCCAAAGGGCTGAAAACCGCATGCTGCCTTTGTGTTTTGAGTCTGCTGAAAGTGTGAGTGAGCTTGGATTGGCTGACAGAATAAACGTTCTTGGCAGGAAGTGTAAAGTTTCATTTTATGCACTAGGGAATCAGTCTTTCCTAGTGCTGTATCGTGTGAATTATTTTTTGTGTGTGGGTTATTGAAAGTCAAACTGGTTCGTATTTACTCTGTAAAGGCTCTATTTTTGGTTACTTTCTACGGTTAGGCATGCTACTGTGATGATCTCGAGGAGCCAGCTAAAACTTACTTCTGAAGCAGAAAGGCTTTTGATTTAATCTCTGTTCATTGAGTACTTTCAGTCTTCTTTGTTTTAGGATTTTAACTACATTAGAGATAAGGTATAGTGGGAGTATGTTAAATGGGTAATCCTGATTTACTAAAAAATGTTAACTGCTTCATTCCCAAAGCAGTACTTTAAATGGCCTTTAGTGTAATTTTAAATTTGTTCCTTTTAAGGTGTTCCATTGAAGTATTTGTTTTAAGTATACCTTGTACTCCTTGGCACCAAAGTTTTGTGATTGAACTGGAGGTCATACAAAGTCACAAAGGCCTGATCCAGAGAAGTGCCCAGCAGCCACTAATATTCACTCTCTTGGAGGATTGTGAATGCTTAGCACTTTTCTGGATTAGGCCCAGGAATGCAGTATAAATCTGCAACAAGCATTAGTTTCTAGGCATTAGGATTACATTTAGTATGTTACTGAAATCTACCTCCAAAGATTTTTCTAACAGTGCTAGAAACACTATTGCTCTTTTAAAATTAATATCAGAAACACAAAATCCTGAGCCAAATCAGGGTTGGGTCAGAGTAGGAGAAAATTCTAGCCTGTGTATGTCTGGATAAACATTAGATATTCAGCAAATTGATATTTTTCTAAAGCTACCTGCCTCGTGTATGATCAAGTGGCTTTGGTACTCTAAGGGTTTCGGTGTCTGATCTTTCTAAAGTTCTCAGTGTACCACAAAGTGGTGTAGAATAACTAAATGGTTAATGGTCCATATAATTATTATGGAAGTGTTTGAAAGCTGTTAGTGGTGATGCTGGGAATGGAAAGCAGAGAAGTTCCAAAAGGGAATGGGATTTCAAATAATTCTTGTAGTTTAAATATTGGCGATATTCTGGGTTCTCCCTGTCAGCTTTCTCCTGTAGCACTGGCACAAAGTACAAATGTTGACAAGCTGGGAGCAATTCAGCCCACTCGCATCTCAGATTTGGGGTCTCTTGCTAGCTAAATGATATTTAAATGAGGTGGTGAAAAGAATTCCCTTATAGTGGATATTGTAACATGTCATAAGTGCCAGGTAAAACTCCCACATGACTTTTAAAGATATAAAACAACTGTTGTTTTCCCACACAGTGAATATGCTCCATATACAAAATTTTCGTAGGTAAACATTTTTTGTAGGTTGAATCCCTAGTCTGTAGAAGTAGGTGCACTATGAAAAACCTGCCACACTTCGGAGGAGAGTATTATCATTTAGATTGTGGTAGCATCCAACCGTGCAAGGGACTTTCTAAACACAGACAGAGATGAGCTCTCTGCCCTAGAGAGCTCACATTCCGCAAAGACTAAGGCCTAGTTTACACTGCCAAGTTTTTTTCACTAAAAGGTAGCTTTTGGCGATGAAACAGCAGAGGTGTACACACTGCAAAGCCACTTTTTGCGACGAAACTCCTCAGTTGCAGTGCTGTAATAAAAGCACCTCCACGAGAGTGATAGGACTTTTTATGCAAACGTTTTATCGCCAAAGTGCCAGTGTAAACACCTTGCTTGCTTTTATCGCTGTCATTGGCCTCAGGAGATGTCCAACAGTGCCTGCTATAACAGCGCTGCTCATTGTTTTGAACTCAGCAGCCTTGCAGGCTTGTGCTTCTTCCCATTCAAAGCTCCTAACACAGCTTCTGACAGCTGGCGTTGTGCTCTTTGCTGGGAAACGGAGCAAATCTTTAACCTGGAATGTTCCTGCTGTCTCCCACACTACGAACGTGCAGGCAGGCAGGGGTGGAGGGGTGTGTGTGTGTGTGTGTGAGTGAGTGTGAGAGAGAGAGAGAGACTCTGTGCTGTGCAGAGCCAGAGAGGCAGCTGCGGGCTGATGTCGGGGTTTCCTCCTCCCCCTGCTTCAGGACATGTTGCTTTCCGCCGCTGTCTGAACTTAGGACACAGCTTGCCAACACACTCACTCTCTGCCAACACACTCATTCTGTCTCTCCCCTTTCATACACGCACACTCCCTGTCACACACACACACACTTCAGTTGAAAAGCAGCTGACAATCTAGTAGGATGCCCATGGAACAATGGGATTGAGAAACCTGCCCCATGAGGCATTGATAGAATCATAGAATATCCGGGTTGGAAGGGACCTCAGGAGGTCATCTAGTCCAACCCCCTGATCAAAGCAGGACCAATCCCCAACAATTGTAAACCCTTCCCAAAGCACCCTGCAGCCAGTTGCACAGTGGGATAGCTACCACAGTGCACTGCTTTTTGTCATTGCAAGAGCTGCTAGTGTGGATGCGCTGCAGCCAGGGTTGTCCCTAGGGGGTGTGGGGCCTAGGACAATCAGCCTCCTTGCCGGAGCCCGGTGGCCGCTTTCCTCCTTGCTGTCTGCCCACTCGCCTCCTCACCCGCCTGCCTGCCGCTCACCTCCCCGCTAGTCTCCTCACCGTCCGCCCGGCATGCCACCCGTCCGCCGCTCTCCTCGCAGTCCGTCCGCCCACTCGCCGCCTTGTCCCCCTCCCACTTGCCTGTCTGCCACTCGCCTCCACACTCACCTCCTCACCCTGCTCTCCCTGCCTGCCTCTTCACCTGAATATCGGGACAAATGGCGTCCTGATCACACATTGGTTGGGACGCAGGACAAAGGGCTAAATATCGGGACAATCCCTATTTTATCAAAGCACGGGGGCCACACAAAGTGCAGGACCCAGGGCAGTCACCCTGATTCGTCCTACTCAAGGGACAGCTCTGGCTCCAGTGACACGAGGAGCACAGTGTGAGCATGCAACGGCAGCTTGTTTTAAAGCGGTTTAATAAAAGTGGTCTAACTTTTGGCGAAAAAACTTGGCAGTGTAGACATAGCCTCAGGCAGTTGTGGGAGAGAGGAGAGGGGATATAACACATTAACAATGTGACCAGGCTAGAGGTAGGCCCCCATCATTCTGCCCCAATGAGTTAACTGCTCATTTATGTGCAAAGGATGATTTGAAAGCTGGGAGTGGCCTAAGGATGCTGGAACTGGGCATTGCTGTGGGGAAGGAAGCAAAAGGGATAAATGGTGGCATGAAGGACAGGGAGGGGAATTTAGGCCATGTCTAGGCTACTGCTTATGTCAGCAAAACGTACGTCACTCAGGAGTGTGGGGGAAAAAAACCACCTCCCTGAATGACAAGTTTCACCAGTATAAGCGGTAGCATGCATAGCGCTATGTCAGCAGGAGAACTTCTCCGAAGTGGTTAATTTAAATCACACAAACAACATTGATCAAACTAACTAACTAACAAGTCACATTTGGGGGAAGGAGGGAATCCGAGATGAAGATGGAGGAGAGGAACTCAGGACAACTGTTAATGGTAAATTCAGTTAATTTAGAGATTACCGAAATGGAAGTGAGCAGTTACATCACTTCTGCTAGTGGCCAAGAAATTGCCTAATATACATTCTCTCACTACTATAGAGTAGCAGCACTGTCAATCCCAAGCATTCAAAAATGAATCAGTCCCCAAAATCATAAGAAAAAAATTGCCTTATGGGCTTTTGCACCTGTAGAGTTCACTTTTTAAAACTGTTACTTGCATGGAAGCTGAGATTGTCACAATCCTGTGACTCCAGGAGCTGGGGCTTTAAGAAAACCTAGAACGTAGAGGCTCATGATAAAATCACAAGAGTTGGCAGCACAGAAATAGATGAATGGAATTGTCCCTTAACCAAAGCAATTTAAAAAATGAAATCATCTTTGTGAGAGAACATGGATATTGTTAAGGAAAAGTTAGTATATGTGACTCCATTTTGGTTTGGGGCCCACCATTGTCTAAAAGCAAGCCCATCATGCACCAGGAGGAGTGTTCCTTAGATACTGCATTTTCTCCCCTTTGTTTCCAGCCTGTCTCAACTCCCGATTTCTGTTCTTTGTTCCTAACTCCCTGCCTCCTGGCCTTGTGATGTGGGCCTCCCATCCTGATAATAAAGGTTACTGATGCATTGCTTTAGGACCACGTTGTGTAGTTGAAGTAATAGTTTAGCAGGGGGAATGTACCTAGCAGGGATAGGTGGTAGATAAGGAAAGGGTTTGTCTATTGGCTACGGTTTCCGATGTACGAGGGCAACATGCTTTGCTAAAAGATTAATCTTTGTATAACCTGCATTTGGGGTCCCCTTCTGACTGACACCATGCTAGAGCGTAATAAACTTAATATCTTTGGGAACTCTGCAGTTGTGGACTTTGTTCGTGTGCCTCAGCCTAGACTCGAACTGAGCGTGACCTATCAGGTATAATTCGCAACAGTTCTTGGCGACCCAGATGGGACTCTAGGCTAGCCTCGACGAGCGAGACCGCATTCCTCCTCACGGACAGCTCCAGCCGGCACAGGGTGAGTTCACCTTTGAGAACTCTGAGCAGTGGGAGTGTGAGCCGTCACTTAGGTGATAAGATGGCACATTTGATGTCCTTTTTGGTAGCCCATTATGGGTTCTGGGCAGAGTGTAAGTAAGGGGACCCCTTTGGCTGAAATTCTTGAGAATTGGAAGAATATTTCTGGTACCCATGGGTTAGGTAAAAAGAAAGCTGTAATCTTGTGCAAGGTTGAGTGGCCAACACTAACAACTCAATCACCTCTCGAATGGCCACCTGATGTGTCCTTTGCTGGGGAAAAATTAACAGCACTTAGGAAAAGGCTGGAGGACAAAGCTCCAGCCCAGATGGATTATTGGTATGTATGGGACAACTGGGCTTATGCGCATGCGAAAAGATGTCCTCTTTCCTCCTCCTTTTCTTATTTATCTCAGGTGTCTCCAGCCCTGCTCTGTGCTATGCCTGCTTCTGCCCCTCCTCTGGCTTACCCTCAGCTTTCTGACTTATGCCCGTCACTTCCTTGCTTGCTACCCCCCAACCCGTACAGGCCCACTATTGACCTGCTGGTTGCTCTGCAAGCTCCCCTCATTCAACAACCCCTTGTTAGCCATGGTACGGACGGTGGTGAACAGATAGTCTTCCCCCATGTTCACCGCCCCTTCGGCCCAGGCGATTTCGTAGTATGGCAACATCAGATGCCCCGCCTGCGTGACAATCCAGAGAAGGTTCTGCAAACCATTCAGTCTGTATTTACTGCTTTCAGTCCTACATGGGGAGATGTTCAGGTAATCCTGGACACACTTTTCACCCCGACGAGAAATATTCCATTCTGGATGCCAATTGGCGCTGGGCAGGGGAGGATAATACCCGGACTCCTTCGCCCCTGACTGATCCTGATTGGAATCCCAATATGACCGACCAAATGGGCCTTTTGAAGGCTGGTAAAAACAGCTTTTTGGAGGCTATACGCAAAGCTGGTAGTAAATTGGTCTAAAATTCGTGAATGCCAGCATGATCTTAATGAGCACCCCTCCGCCTTTTTGGCTCGGTTGTCCAAACAGGTTTGCGCATATGGGGGTGGTATAAACCCTGAGGCAGAGGAAAACCGTCCTATGATGATTTCTTTTTATGTCGATCAAGCAACATCAGATACAAAAAAAGTATTTCTCTAAACATGTTCCCAATTGGCCGGGAAAGCCCTTACACGAAGTAGTGCGCCTGACCACTTTTGTGTTCAATAGTAGAGATGAGGAAAAGGCAAAAGAAAAGCGTAAACAGAAGAAGGAAGAGGTTAGTATGCTGGCAGCAGCATTGCAGGTACCCTTTGGCAACCAGCCCTGGCAGGGTCGGAACGGTTCAGGAGGGAGGGGTCGTGGGCGAGGAATGGGTCTGGGAGGAGCATGGAACGGGAAGGAACGGGAACTGCAACTACTGCAAACAACTTGGATGTTGGAAAAGAGTGCCCCCTGCTTCCCCGAGAGGCTCCTTGGAAAAGTCAGGTAGAGCCTAATTCTTCCTTTCCCCCTAACGCTCCTCAAGACCTTGTTGACCCCCAGTGACTAGAGGCGGAGATTTTGGGAACCTTGGGAGAGTTGGAATGGGATTTCGGGTTACAGATGCAAATTTATCTAAAAATTGGGGAACAGCTTGTGCCTTTTTAATAGATACTGGTGCCACCCTCTCCACTTTAACTTTTGTTCTGGGCTCTCTTTCTGATACCAAAGTTTGGGTGCAGGGTATAGAGGGCAATCCATGCCCGGCTCCCCTATCCTACCCTGTCCCTAGAATCATAGAATCATAGAATATCAGGGTTGGAAGGGACCCCAGAAGGTCATCTAGTCCAACCCCCTGCTCAAAGCAGGACCAAGTCCCAGTTAAATCATCCCAGCCAGGGCTTTGTCAAGCCTGACCTTAAAAACCTCTAAGGAAGGAGATTCTACCACCTCCCTAGGTAACGCATTCCAGTGTTTCACCACCCTCTTAGTGAAAAAGTTTTTCCTAATATCCAATCTAAACCTCCCCCATTGCAACTTGAGACCATTACTCCTCGTTCTGTCATCTGCTACCATTGAGAACAGTCTAGAGCCATCCTCTTTGAAACCCCCTTTCAGGTAGTTGAAAGCAGCTATCAAATCCCCCCTCATTCTTCTCTTCTGCAGACTAAACAATCCCAGCTCCCTCAGCCTCTCCTCATAAGTCATGTGCTCTAGACCCCTAATCATTTTTGTTGCCCTTCGCTGTACTCTTTCCAATTTATCCACATCCTTCCTGTAGTGTGGGGCCCAAAACTGGACACAGTACTCCAGATGAGGCCTCACCAGTGCCGAATAGAGGGGAACGATCACGTCCCTCGATCTGCTCGCTATGCCCCTACTTATACATCCCAAAATGCCATTGGCCTTCTTGGCAACAAGGGCACACTGCTGACTCATATCCAGCTTCTCGTCCACTGTCACCCCTAGGTCCTTTTCCGCAGAACTGCTGCCGAGCCATTCGGTCCCTAGTCTGTAGCGGTGCATTGGATTCTTCCATCCTAAGTGCAGGACCCTGCATTTATCCTTATTGAACCTCATTAGATTTCTTTTGGCCCAATCCTCCAATTTGTCTAGGTCCTTCTGTATCCTATCCCTCCCCTCCAGCGTATCTACCACTCCTCCCAGTTTAGTATCATCCGCAAATTTGCTGAGAGTGCAATCCACACCATCCTCCAGGTCATTTATGAAGATATTGAACAAAACGGGCCCCAGGACCGACCCCTGGGGCACTCCACTTGACACCGGCTGCCAACTAGACATGGAGCCATTGATCACTACCCGTTGAGCCCGACAATCTAGCCAGCTTTCTACCCACCTTATAGTGCATTCATCCAGCCCATACTTCCTTAACTTGCTGACAAGAATGCTGTGGGAGACCGTGTCAAAAGCTTTGCTAAAGTCAAGAAACAATACATCCACTGTTGAGCTTGATTCTTTAAACCATGTCCCTGTTGAGCTTGATTCTTTAAAGTTGTCACATAGATTTTTTTTTTTTTTTTTTTTGTAATGCTAGAGGGCCCCGCGAACCTTCTCGGGCGGGATGTGCTGAGCAGACATATATTGCACACATGTCCGTCCCGGACTCGGCTGTTGCTTATCTTATGGCATCGGTTACCCCTGTTCCTGATGTCCCCTCTGAATTATCCAGTGTTCTCCACGGTTTGTGGAGCACGACTTCTACCAATGTAGGCCTTCTTAAATCAGCGTTCCAGTTATTCTGGAAACAAGGGATGGACTGCCTCCCTCTGTAAAACAATACTCCTTGCCGAGGGAGGCGGAAGAGGACATTTCACTTATTATTGACGGCTATTTGACTCGGGGTTCTAGTCCCCTGCAGTTCGCCCTGTAATACTCCCATTCTTCCTGTAAGGAAGCCTAAACCGGGACCGGATGGGCGTCCAGTCTATCGGTTTGTTCAGGATTTACGGGCTATAAATGGTTATGTTATAGCCCCCCATCCAGTTGTCCCTGATCCGAGCACCATTCTAACACTGATTCCTCAGTCGGCCACTTGTTTTACTGTCGTAGATTTGTGTGCGGCATTTTTCAGTATCCGTTTGCACCCCGATTCTCAATATTTGTTTGCGTTCACCTGGAAGGGCCAGCAGCTAATGTGGACGCGTCTTCCCCAAGGGTTTTCAGGATCCCCCACTATTTTTTCCCGGATTCTCACCGAGGATTTAAAAGATATTGTCTTGCCTAGTTTGTCTATCCTAGTTCAATATGTGGATGATTTAATTGCTGTCTCTGGTTATAATGCATGTTTAATTGACTCTGTTGTTTTGCTTACTGCCCTAGCTGATAAGGGTCATCGTGCATCTCCATCCAAATTGCAGCTGTGCAAAGATCAGGTAATTTATTTAGGCTTTGTGATTCAGCCCGGAGAGCGTTTGCTCTCTCCTGACAGGGTGCAGGTAATTCGGGATTGCCCATGCCCGGTTACAAAAAAGCAGTTACAGGCTTTCCTGGGGGCTGCTGGGTTCTGTCGACCCTGGATAGTGGCCTTTGGGGAACTGGTCAAACCCCTAGTCCAAGCCACCACAACATCAACCCCCGATCCGGTCTCCTGGATGTGGAAGCCACTTTTGAATCCACCAAGAAGGCTCTGATCTCTGTGCCCGCCTTGGGATTCCCGGATTACGGTAAACCATTTTCTCTTTTCACTCACAAACACCATGGGGTGGCCAGCGGCGTCCTTTTGCAATACTTGGGGGATCACCCACACCCCATAGCCTATTACTCAGTGAGCTGGACTGTCATTTGGGGCTCTGTCTCCTGTGTACGATCCATTGCCATTGTCATGGTTGAACAGTCACGATCTATTGTTTTGGGGCACCCTCTGACTGTCTGGGTCCCTCACCAAGTTGAAGTTCTCTTAAAACAACATTCTACACAGGCATTGTCTCCACAGTGGGCTCATAAATATGAACTAATCCTGTTGGCTGTTGACGACGTTACTTTACGCCACGGCAAGTCCTCAATCCACGATGCTACCCCTCCCGGAAAATGGTACCCCTCACCATGTATGTATGGATGTCATCGCGCAAGATGGTAAGCCTCGCCCGGATTTAGCTGACTCTCCTTTAACCAAGTCCGATTTACTCCTTTTCACCAATGGGTCCTCGTACTATTTAGATGGCCACCGGGTCTCGGACTATTCAGTTACCTCTCAGGCAGACGTTGTCGAGGCTGCCCCCCACCATCTTCCTTCAGTGCCCAGGGTGCAGTTATACGCGCTTACCAGGGCTTGTTTGTTGTCTTCGGGAAGGACTGTTACTATTTACACAGACTTCGGTGTTTGTCATGCTACGGGCCAGCTATGGAAACAGCGAGGATTTTTAACCTCCTCAGGCACAAAAATTGCTAATGGCCCTCTAATTTCTGCCCTTTTGGATGCCATTCAGGCCCCTTGCCAGGTGGCGGTGGTTCACTGTTACGCGCATAGGCAGCTCAACACTTTTTTGTATCCCAGGGCAACGCATTAACTGATTCAGCCGCAAAGGCTGCAGCTCTACAGCCCCTCCTGGTTTCGGCTTCCCTCTCCCTGGATACGCCCTTCCCGCCTGCTGACTGGACGCTGTTGTATGCTGACGTATCTTCGGAGGAGCTTCGAGACTGGAAATGCTGGGAGGGATCTGAGGGCCCCGATAAGGTTTGGCGAATTGGGAACAAACTTATTCTCCCCCGTCATTATCTACTTCCAGCTGCTTATTATTTTAATTCCTTGAGTCACGCTGGTATCCAGGGCACAGCGGCTGCTATACTAAAATCTTGGGCGGCGCCCCAAGTTTATCCAGCGGTGAAGTGGGCTCTTGGCTCCTGCCCTACTTGCCTGGCCTTCTCTGCTAAGACTCGGCTTGATGCCAACTCGAAGCAGGGGAGACCCTGGGCAAACTTCCTGTTTCAACGCTTGCAGATGGACTATGCAGAAATGCCTAAAAGCTCAGGGTTTCACCACCTCCTTGTTATAGTGGATCAACTTTCCGGATGGCCTGAAGCAATACCAACCAGAAAGGCAGACGCAAGATCTGTGGTAAAGTTTTTAATGAAAGACATTGTACCCAGGTTTGGTGTCCCTGAAGTCATTGATTCCGATCGGGACTCACACTTTATTGCAAAGATTTTGGAGGAATTGTACCAGTGCTTGGGGATTATCCAACAATTACATACTCCGTACCACCCCCAGTCTGCAGGTCAGGTGGAACGCATGAACCGAACAATAAAGACAATGGTAGCGAAGTTCTATAAGGAGACCGGACTTAAGTGGCCAGATGCCTTGCCTATAGTCTTATGGCACATAAGATGAACCCCATGCATGCCCGTAGGCCTGTCCCCGTTTGAGGTGGTGTTTGGGAGACTGTTTTAGTCCCAGGAACTTATGTTCCTGCACATTCTAGCCTCTTGAATGGAGATGAAACTTTGGCCAGATATGTTGCCAGACTGCAAAAGGAGCTGACTGACAACCATTCTGAAGCTCAGTTGTTTCAAACCGCACCCTTAGGATTACAGGTTCATTCTTTTAACCCAGGGGACTGGGTAATGGTAAAAAAGATCCCCCGCACCGAACCCCTGGAGCCCCAATGGGAGGGGCCGTACCAGGTTCTGTTATGTACTTATTGTGCTTTAAAAGTTGCAGGTGAAGGTTCCTGGATCCATCATAGCTACGTTAAGTTGGCGCTGGGACCCCCACCTGACCTCAATAAGCCATCGGACGAGCCACTTCACGAATGAACGCCACTACCAACCCATGGACTGAGCTTTCCAGCTATTGGGACCTTTACAGCCCACCAGGACTTCTTGTGTTCCTGTTGATTGGACTTACATTGGTGGTGGTGTTTTTTTGTACGGTACAGAGGAGGATACCGACATTGGTATGGTTTGCCTGGGGGGATCCTCTCCCTATTCCCAAGTCCAGTACAAGGATGGGAGGGCAATAGCTTCTTGAATTTAACCCACGCTATAAAACAGGGTGTGAATCGAACGCAGTGTTTGGATTTGTATTCATACTCCCACATGTTTGGGTCAGGCGTCCTGTTGGTAGGGGTACCTATCCCTTTTAATCGAACACTCCAAGCTAAGCTGTGGGCAAACACTACATTTAACTGGGATGTTACGATTCAAAGATGGTCTATTGATATGGTGGCCCAGGGTAATTATGCTTTATGTGCATCACGACATAAGAGCTTGGAAAATACAGTTTTTGTGGGAAATTTTGTGGGGTGCAAGGGCACCACCCAGATCAGCTCTGGTGCGGCAGGCCCCTCCACCTACTCCGTGGCCCCGTGGCCAGTTCCTGAGGGGTCTGGCTGGTATTAGTTATGCAATCACACAGGTTCTCCTGGCAGAATGGTGTGGTACATGTACCTTAGGGGTTATAGTACCCGCAGTGACAGTACACCAGACCCTGACCCAGGGAGAGATCCACAATCTAGTATGGAGAAACCAACGAAGTATTCCTTTAAACCCTCTTTCACAATGGCCCACAAGCTTTCACTTCTTTGTGCATTGGTTTCTGCCATGGTTAGGAGTAAGCGAGCTAGAAAAAGCTATAGTTAACATTTCAGCTGCTTTGGAATTAATGGCAAATGCTATTGCAAACGCCTTATCTGCCCTTCAAATTGAAGTAACTCAGTTATCCCAAATTACATTGCAAAACCGCCAAGCACTGGACTGTCTCCTTGCAAACCAGGGTGGGGTTTGTGCTCTGGTTAACTCAAGCAGTTGTGTATTTGTAAATCAGCACCACAGGGTGGAAACTGACATCCCTACATCCTCATGCAGCAGGCAGCCCCATTCCACCATGTCAGCCTCGACAATATCAGCGCTGGATTCCAGGAGGTCTGGAACTGGCTCACCTCATGGCTACAAGATGTGTGTGCTTGGGGATGGTGTATTTTGTATTTAATTCTTTTGGCTGTTGTTGCTTTTGTGGTGTTTTTTGTATGCCTACAATGTTGTAGTATGTGCTGTCGGCAACTGCTAACCCAGCCCCGATATAACTTACTGACATACAAAAGAAAAGGCGGGCTGTTAAGGAAAAGTTAGTATATGTGACTCCATTTTGGTTTGGGGCCCACCATTGTCTAA
Organism: Dermochelys coriacea; assembly: GCF_009764565.3. Lineage (NCBI taxonomy): Eukaryota > Metazoa > Chordata > Testudines > Dermochelyidae > Dermochelys > Dermochelys coriacea. The sequence goes on along the minus strand of NC_050068.2, from coordinate 9,350,655 downwards.
AAACAAGCACATCATGCACCAGGAGGAGTGTTCCTTAGATACTGCCTTGACTCCCGGTTTCTGTTCTTTGTTCCTAACTCCCTGCCTCCTGGCCTTGTGATATGGGCCTCCCATCCTGATAAGAAAGGTTACTGATGCATTGCTTTAGGACCATGTTGTGTAGTTGAAGTAACAGTTTAGTACGGGGAATGTACCTAGCAGGGATAGGTGGTAGATAAGGAAAGGGTTTGTCTATTGGCTAAGATTTCTGATGCACAAGGGCAACATGCTTTGCTAAAAGATGTACAGTCTTGGTATAACCTGCATTTGGGATCCCCTTCTGACTAGCAGGGGGGTACCATGCTCGAACGTAATAAACTTAGTATCTTTGGGAGCTCTGCAGTTGTAGACTTTGTTCGTGTGCCTCAGCCTAGACTTGAGCTGCGCGTGACCTATCCGGTATAATGCGCAACAATACTCCACATAAATTCACACTGCAGTCAAGAGGATGAGAAAGATAAAAGCTGTGTGAACAGAACATACTGAGCATCAGATAAGCATGTTAACTAGCCAGTCAGAAATCCTGTGCCTGAAATTTGTGCTGGCTTGAACTATCCTGAGCTTGTTAGCATCTGTGCTGTGCCAGTTTTTGCATGGGGGAGGGAGGGAAGCTGATATACAGAACCCTGAACATATCAGAGTTTTTGAAAAGTTCAAGGGAAATCTCAGTCCAAAGACTGCAGAGGCAAGAATCTCAGGATTTATAAGTGTGAAATGGAAATTATGCGTCATTGTGTCAGTTATGCAAAGATGGGCATTTTACCTCTCAGTTTGACTAAAATAAATGTTAGACTTTGTCTCTGCATTAGTCTTCCAATCTGTTGGGGCCTGTAGGAGCTATTTTAATATAATGCAAGCAATAATACATGGTGTTGCTGACCTGCCTATGTGATCTAGCTTGGGTGGATGGAGTCAGGTTTAAATAAGCTTTGCTCATTTCTCTTTGACATTTTCCAGTGGTTCATGATCACCCTATTCACAGCTAAGTGCAAATCTTTAACGGAAGTCGAATGAGGCTCAATCTTGACATTGCTTCTGTTCAGCATTTGAGAAGCTTCAGAGGGTGACTGAGATGCCATGGCCTATGATTCCATCAGTATGCAGAAAGAACGTAACTTTCTTCTTAGGGTATGTGTTTGTGTGAATCCCACTCTGGATGCACATGCACATTGTGTGCACAGGATTGGGATCTGTGAATAGCAGTGTCAATTGGGCCATGCCTGGCAGTGAATGTTACTTAAAGGGCAAAGCAGCTGTAACCATCCCTCTCTTCTCTTACCACCAGTGGTGGTAAGATGGAACAAGCTGTGTCAGCCCAAAACCCCTTAGCAGAACTACTCTGATAAATTGGGATTAATTCCCTTCAAATAGCCCCCCCCCTTTGATTTGAGTTACCAAAAACCCACAAAAGATTTAAATTTAAAACTTTTCCTCAGCTCTTTGCATCCTTGTCTGGGCCTAAAATGGTAGATTCAAAATCCTTTGGTTTCAAACAGTGTCTGTTCTGCCAAGGGACTCATTCCTGTTACAGACTGCCACAGCAACTGTCTTTATCTTGGTGAGATCCATGTGCCAGATTGTCCTGGTTGAAAAGGAACTGCGTTATACCGAGCAGCAAAGTCCAGAGACGCTCGGCTTAAGCTATGCTTTCTCAAACAATCAGTAAGGGAATTCAGACACAATCAAGGATCCACCTCCAAATGGATCTAATCTCTTCTATGTCCCAGTCTACTGGTGCCCCTGATATGGGACCTCTGAAGACCACCTTAGTACCAACAGCCACTTAGGCATAGAGGACTAGTACCACCACCTCACTGAGGCAAGGGAAATCTGAACATCGGGATAGATATGGCTCCTTGCACTGACCCCCCTTCTTCCCACAAGAAGTTCAAACCCTTGCTCTCCTCCCAGAAATGGAGCACTAATCCCGCTTGTTCAATAGAGCCAGCATCATCTGCCCCTATCTCCAGCTCACCATTGAAGAGGCATAAGTCACTTGGTGCCTACACCTGACAATATTAGTGGCAATCGGCCATTGGCACCTGCATAGACACTCTACTGTCACCAGTACAGACAATGGAAGCGTTAATGGTACTGGAATGTTAGAGGAAGATATGTCATGTCTCTGACATCACCCTCAGCACCGAAGACACTACACTTGGCTCTCCAGCATTAGGGTACAGAAGTCACCTCAAAGATTGGCACCACCTCTGGAGGAGGCTTATCGCTCATATCCATCACCAGGGACATACCTTCTCTCCGCTGTCTAGCAGGGAGTCTTCTCTTTAGTCCTAAAGCACAAAGGAAGGTCTCTGCCTAAATACAGAGACACTCACTTCAGAGCCTGGACTCATCTGTCTTAGCCATGGTAATGGTCTGGTCAGCCTTACCAGACAGAACCAGCTTTATCGCTACAATGCTCCACCTTAGCAATAGGAATATACTGGGGATCTAAATCTAGAGCAGCCAGGAGCCAATCTCCCTCCTACCACTTAAGCAAATATAGGTCACATTCCCAGAACAGGCAGGTCTAAAGCATCTTGAGCAACACCCTCCTTAATCTTCTCCCAGAGACACATCGCTGTCCTCTCCTGACGAGTTTCTTCAACTCCTGGACTGATTTCTGATGACTTTAGAGCATTCCATGAAGCTGCTACTCTCCTATTGCAGAGACACTCAAAATAGAGACCCAATAATTGAAGCAAAAGCTTGTGAGCTTTTTGAAACACTCCTTGAAGAATTGCACTGTGAATTAATGAAGGCATCTTAGAACCAACCTAGACCCCTGTGGCAGATATCAGCAACTTTACCACCAACAGCTAAGAGCAGAAATGAAGTATCAAGTACCACAAAATGGCTGGAGCATCTTTGCATCTGTCCAACACTGGATTCTTTAGAGGTCTCTGCAGTCCAGGAAAAGACCAGTGTGCAAGCACACAAGTAAATTAGCTGCCATTGAAAGAGAGGCTTATTTGTCAGCAATACTCAATTTGCTCATTGCAGTTATCAAGCCTTATTTACAAAATACCCTTTCCTAAATCAGATAATTGTACCCCCTTCTTGGCTGAACTTCAGGAATCCAGAGTTAAAAGCCATCATTGCTGAAGGCCAGCTTGTGGCAAAAGCATCTTTACAGGCAGTCATAGATCCCTGGCCATGGTGGAGACTCTGCAGAGAATCATGATTACAGGCCTCTGGAATCCCTTGGGAGCTGCAAAACAAAGTTGAGGACTTACTTAAGGGTACAGACCCTTATGTATGCACATACAGATGATGCAGTTACATTCCCTAAAAGGCATCTAGGCTACGCTTTGCTCATTGGGTCTCTGCATCTCTACCCCAAATTGCAATCTTTAATACCAAGGGCAATCCATACAGAAGACACCTGCATACCCTCAGCAATGGTTTTCTGCATACTCACCTGGAAAGAAGTAGAGCTTCTCTTGGAGGAGACCATCTTTCTCATTTCTGGTTAACTTTCATCTGCTTTTCAGACAGCAGGTTTGATACCCATCAGACAAGCAATCCCCAAATCCTACCTTTTAGATGCTGGCTTGCTTTCTTCCATCAGGCTTGGTCTGCTGTAAAAGAAGTGCTGAAAGTTGTCGCATAAGGCTATTCCATCCAGTTTGTCCTTTCCTCCTACCCATCCCTCTTCAGAGACCTTTCTGATGAAAATAAACTAAAAGTGGCTTCTCTGATTCCTTTAGGAGAGGTACCTTTTTGGAATTCAGTGGAAGTTTTTTGTTCTTGATATCTCCTTATTCCAAAGAAGAAAGGGGGGCCTTGTCCAATCCAGTTTTGAGATTCAGAATGGTAATTGTTGCTGCCATATGTTCTCTTCATGCTCAAGATTGGTTTGTGGCTCTGCCTTCACAGCACTCAATTTCATATCTCAATCCATCCAACCTACGGTGGGTCATCTAGAATTCACAGTAGGGCCCAGTCATTACCAATATGAAGTGCTGCTGTTTGGTCTCTCCACAGCAAAAATATTTTATAAAATGCCTAATTGTTGTGGCAGCACATCTAAGGAGACACAACATTCACATTTTCCAATCTGGATGATTGGCTGAATTCAGACAGCTGAGAGGCATGGTAAACTATGAAAAATCTACCTACGTATCAGAGTTTTCAGAAACATTAATCTATTCAAAATCAGCAAAAATATATTTTCCCAAGTACAGATTTTGCTCTATCGAGGCGATTGACATCACAGAAAAAACCTGCTACAAATTTGCACATATGTGACATTACGAATCAGACTTCACCTACATGCATTAAAGGCTGTCTAAGGTCAATGTATCTCACTGCAAAACATCAAATAAGCATGCCAGTTCTACTCCGAGCTCCCAGTCTGTCAGTACCAAACAGGTGGTTAGACCAGCTGGTCACCTTCTCCACACTACTGCTACAAAGACATTGATCGCAGATGCATCAGGAACAGGGTGCAGTGCATACCTGGACCACCTCCATATACAAGGACCTTGGTCCCAAAAGGGCATGAGGCTACGCATAAAAAATTGTCATGATCTACCCCTTTCTGGGCACACCCCATATTTATCAGGGTCTGTGGATCACTAGTGCAGCCTTTTTACCTTCCTAGTCATTTTAACCTAATATTTATAGGCACGTATCCTGCCTTGGCTGCTTTTCCTAATTCTGTTTTCGAGGGCCCTGCAGCTCCCTTCCAAAACCCACCAACTGACTATACTTCCAATTGCTTGGTTTGATAAACAGTACATTTTATTTAACCGAGCAGACATAACACAAACAAAACGATGGTCAGTATCCTTTCTAGTTCTTACACTGAAAGGGACATCCTAAGCTTCTGAGAACCTAGTGGAGATTTCTCTCCTCACCCAGAACCCAAAGACTCTTCTCTCCCTCTCTCCAGGAGTCAACTGCTAATCCTACAAATTAACCCCCCCCCCTTCCGGCCAACAAATTACAAGATGTCATGGCTGATCCTTCCCACAATATTCCGTAAAGATAAGGTGGTGGTTGAGACCTCATCCCAAATTTATTCCTGAACTTGTCACACTTATTTGAACCAATCTACCTGTCTTCATTCCAAAACCCATTCCTCTCCAGTGGAGTAGAAATTCCCCCGCTTTAGATGTTTTTCGGACTGGGATAGGACGGAGCCCTTCAGACACTTCCAGTCTTTTTTTTTTTTTTTTGGGGGGGGGAGGGTTTGCCATTTCTCATGCTTCTAAGGGACATGTAGTTTCCCAGATAACTGAACCTAAACGGATTACAGTGCATTTCAGGCTGCTATCACATGGCTGGTATCAAAGCTTATTCCACTAGAGGGCAGACTGCCTCTTTTGTGTGCTTTAGAAACTGCCACATAGCTGAATTTTGTAAGGCAGTTAGTGGCAAGCAGGACTCCTCAATCCCACCTTCCAGATGAGACTCTGCTTATCGGTCATTTAGAATTGGAGATGCATCTTAGCTGACATCTTGAAGAATCACAGTTACTATAAGTTTCAGAGTAGCAGCCGTGTTAGTCTGTATTCGCAAAAAGAAAAGGAGTACTTGTGGCACCTTATAGACTAACAAATTTATTATAGCATAAGCTTTCGTGAGCTACAGCTCACTTCATCGGATGCATCCAATGAAGTGAGCTGTAGCTCACGAAAGCTTATGCTCTAATAAATTTGTTAGTCTCTAAGGTGCCACAAGTACTCCTTTTCTAGTTACAATAAGTAAGTAACCATTCTGTCTTCTAGTGCAGGCAGTGCCATCTCCCATATCTTCCACTGTCTGAAGGAAATCGGAAGCTTTGAGAAAAGTAGTTGGTTCAAGCATGATCCATTAAGATGGTGACGTTATAGGAAAACACTTTGGAATCGGCAGCTTTACATTCTCATTCTAAGAGAGGGCCACTCACCACTGGGGATCAAAATAGTGATTACTGAATACATCAGTGCTCCTAGATATAGTTGCTACACAGCAACAATTGCCATAAACAACTTCTAATATCTAAATGATAAATAACTCAATATTCAGACCGTCCTAGACCTACTTTTAATTTTAGCATTATCAGTAGTAAATATCCTATTAAAGATAAACGGTGAACTAAAAACACTTATAGGATAACTGCTTCACCATTGGGAGTAGGTGTGTAAATCCACTTGTAATGAAAGACTGTTGTGTACGGAGTCACATTTTCTAAAGTAATTTGCAGTGTTGAAAGGATAATTTGCTTTAGGTAAGAAGTGAGAACTAGTACATATTCTGTTCTGTAGATTGTGCTCTGAAGACTTAAGTGAACCACTTATATAACAGTCTGTGTGAATTATTCCGATTTTTCTTTTATGAATTGGTTCATTATTTACAATTAATGTTGTATCCTGTGGATTAATCTCAAGTGTTTGCTGCTTCAAGAATTTGTTACCTAATTTTGTATCCATTCTGTCTGGTTATCTGTTTCTGCTCCCTGAGTAGATTCTCATGGGTATTTGCAACCTTTCTCTTCCTGTGAACACTCTAGGAACAAAAATGTACTCGTACTTCAAACGCCATTAAAGCAGATTTTCTGTCTATTTGAACCAGTGTTTATTCATACTTATTTTTTATCATTAAAATTTTATTACCAACTCTAGTGAAGCAAAAGTCTTTTCCCCATTATTGTGGCATAATGAATTCTAAACAGTCATCTTTGAGCTGTGTGTGCAGTATAATGGAGCTAACTCTTCATGCTTCTGTTTTGCTGCAGGGAATGTACAAATACCTTGAGAGGTGTTTTTCAGACTTCAGGCAGAGAGGCTTCGTTGTTGGATATGACACACGAGGTCAGGTGACCAGCAGCTGCAGCAGTAAGAGGTATGAGGATTGATTCCATTTGAAAGACTAGAATTTGAAGTGTGGCTTGGAATGTTTCTCTTCATATGGGGAATTTATCAGGAATTTAGTGTATTATCTATTTATATTTCTGTAGTGCCTAAGTATCTTAGTCATGGACCCCTCGTGCTAGGCGCTGTACAGACCCATAACAAAGACAGTCCTTGCCCCCAAAAGAGTATACTGTCTAAATGCACAAGCACTCTAAACATTAAGACAGTCCCATGATGCAGAAATCACAATATCTGCGTGGGACTTAAGTGTGAAAGCAGACTTAAAATGCTAAGCCCTTAGCTTGAATACATCAAAAAAGTGCATGACTGATTATCAATGTGTCTGTACTGAGTTTTATTGCAAAACTGTAGTCCCAATTCTGTCAAACTGCACATGTGATTTAAACTTTCATGGTGGAAAAGGAGTAATTCCTCCTTCAATCCTATGTAACTATTGTGATACCTCTTGTAGCCTCATACGCTGATTTGTCTCAGCAGTATTCAGGCATTAACACACACTCTCACAAATTAGGAGTCTTTTCTAATTTCATGCTTAAAAAAATCCAAACTTCTCCAAATATAAAGGTGCTTGATGCTGCTGATTTTACTATAAAATAGCTCAGCCAGGCTGGTATAATACTTTAAAAAAAACATTTTAGTATCTTTGCCCGTTTTTTGGGTGTGTGTTTTTTGTTTTGTTATTTTTACCCCCCCTTGGGTAATATATGGTTTGAAATGCAGAGAAAGCATTCCTGTAACCTCATTAATTCTCACTTGATCATATTACTGCAACTCCTGCTTTACAGTATGTTACAGTACACTTACTATTATACTATCATGTGATTAAAAAATTAAATTCCACTTCACTGTTAAAAAATGAACAAAATAAACATGGTATGGATCCTTAATTTTCATAGCCTGCTTGTTCACTTACAATGACCACCCCCCTTCCCATCAGTTTTAATGATCAAAGTGCAAATAATTTTCTGGTTATAAATACCTGTGAAGTTGTAGTTTTAGAGACAAGAAACTGTCGATGAAATTGAACTAAAGTTCCCCCAGCCCTAATGAAAAGATTATTTTAAAATAAGTTGTCTGTCTGTCTGGCAGTAAAGCTAATGACTGTGTGAATTTCTGTAGCTGTTTTTAGACTGATTGGAATAAGGGAGATTGTTGGCCTACTGAAGTTTATTTTAGGAGTAGTATTTTGATCTACTTTATCAGAATCATCTGAAACTGCTGAACAGCATTAAAAACCGCCAATCTCTGTTGGTTACCAAGATCTATTTTTACTCCTTGAAAGGCTTTTTTTGTAGGAATTTGGCATTTTTGAAACCTGTACCATGGAGCTTAGATTTTTGCTTCTGTGATCAGATGTGTTTCTCAAACAACCAGAGGCTTTGAACCTTTGTATGGCTTTTGACTGTGACGTTGATTGCAAGGTGCTTTACAAGCAAATAAAATGACAAAACGCTGCTTCCAAGAGTTTACAATCTAATTATAGGCCTGTTGCAGTTAGTGAAAGGGTCAAACAGTGGACGGAAGTGGGAGACCAGTGAAATGAAGGTTACAATAATGTCATATGACTACTTAGGTTTGTTATGTGGACTTACTGATGGTTTTGTTATGTGTTACGTTCATGTTCATGTTCTATGTTAGATTCAAAGCTGAACATATAAATGGGGTCGATTTAATGAATGCTGTATGTATGTTTGTTATAATACACACACGAATGAGATTAAAGAGAGAATTAAAAATCAACATGCATGGAAAACACTTTATCCATTCCAAGATGATGTAAATTATGTATGCTGTATATCACAATTCTTTCACAATATGAAGAAAAAAGAAACCAAACTTCCCAGTGACATTGAATTCTTGAGTAAATGCAAGAAACGAAACATCATCCCTAGCGGAGTCACCATCTATAACCCTCTGATCCCTACATACAACTTCAAATATGCTGAACAGCTCTGCAGAAGGACTTCAGAAAAATCAAGGAACCATCTCCTGTACCTCACATCTCCAGAAGGAACTACCTCAAACAAGAAATCATCATATGCTTCCCACACACTGGAAGAAAGACCAAGGAAACCTGCCTGGAGATCATGCAAGAAACCTAAAATATCAAAAAACCTGATGACAGCTATCCAACACAAAAACAAAAAGGGGGAACCAACTACAACAACTCCACCACCCACGGAACACCATCTCCGAGAGAAACCAGGATTCACCACACGGATGCTAAGCGACACCTGTTACACATATAAAACTACACAGGATAGTTTCAGGGGACAAGACAAGATGTCACGTTTATTATAATAACACAATTTGATTTATGACCAATAACTAATACCTGTGTGTGTGTGTGTGTACACACACACAAATGTTCTGCAGCTGCTAGATAGTTACCAGTCCTGAATGTAGCTTGAGTTCGTGGCTTGGGTTAGTAGCTTGTGGCAGCTAACTGGCCAGGAAAGCCAGTCACAAGGAAAGGCTGGGTCTCTGTTGGGCATGCACCGATGCCCTTTCATGTTGGCAGCAGAATGTTACCCTCCAAAGTCTTCCATCTCATCCATGCTTTTTTGTAGGCTTTAGTTTGAATCAAGAGTCTATAGGTCTTGCTGTGTCATGCTGCCTCTGGGTTTGGTGTAATTGATTACCCGTCAATTGCAGACATGACTTTCAGCCTAGGACCTGGCTTCGATGTTTCTTCAATTGTACTTTTGTTCTTTTCTTTTTAGGGTGGACCCTTCTTGCTTTGTCAGGGCTGTTGTCTGCATCTTCAGCCGTTGGTGTTTACAGCTTATTTCATCAGGGCAGGCTGGGGCGGGAGGTTGATTCCATCATCCATACATACCTCATTCACACACCTAAACTAAACTAATAAGATTACAGCAGGGTTTTGCAAAAATGAAGTGAGCATTTTAAAATGGAGTTTGGGTTACAACATGGACAAGTGTAAGGAATGGCAAACAGTGAGCAGAAGTTACAATGTTGAAGCAGTGCAAGTTTTCAGTGATTTAAGCAGCAGTTGGATTGAAAGTGAAACTCAATTAGCCGGTTATTGGGGTACCTGGTTTTATGAATGAATGTAGTTTCATTCATAAAATTTTACTTATGAAGTTGTATTAATAAAAAGAACAATTAAAAACAATTTCATTGATCAGTTCTACACACCCTATCATTATCAACTTATCAAGAAAACCCTTAACTAGAGCCACATTCTCTGTACTTGCCAAGGAACTGATCTTCTGCTCCACCACAGAACCTGATACCATACTAATGTGGAGAACTAGAAGAATTCTTTCACAACGAAGACTACACCACCCGCAACTATCATGTTTCCACCAATTAGTCATAAGAAAAAAGAAACATCTGGCTGGACTCCTCATAGAGAACGAAACCACACACTGGATCATTACGTTGATTGCTTCAGGGAAAAAAAAATTGACTCTGAAATCGTTAACATCATGTCCACCACAATCTTGCCACTGCCGAGAGGATAGCTACACAGTCCATGAAATCCAACCACAAGATAGTGATCAAACCAGTAGATAAGAGGTGCTATCGTAGTTCTCAACCTCAGTGACTACATCAACAAGGCCAACCAACAACTCTGACATCACCTGCCATAAAGAAATCAAAGAAGATTGCACACTACAATTCACCCAGGAGTTTAAGGATATCATCAAATCCTTCCTTCCCCAAACAACTCCAAGAAAAACTACAACTTCACCCTTCATGAACCCTCTCCCCCCTCCCCCCAGGGACCTATTACATGCTTCCCAAGATACACAAATAAGATTAAGCTGCCTGGGTTTCCTTATCTAGCTACAACACTCCTACTGAAGGAATATCAGGACTCTCAGAAAACATCCTCAAACAGTTCACCACACAAAGGGCTGGTTTTCTGCAGGATATGCTGACTTCCACCAGAAACTCCATAACATTAACAGCCTCCTTCAGAACACTGCCCTTGTCACCATACATGTCACCTCCCTATCCATCAGCATCTGTCACTGCTGCCTGCCTCAAATATCTACAAGACTAATGAACAACTCTCCGATACCCACCTCAAACACATTCCCAAACTTATCCATTTCATCCTCACCTATAGTCATTTTACATTCAACAGACACTTTGCCCAAACCATGGGTGCTGGGATGGCTCCCAAATATGCCAGCTACTTAATGGGTCACCTTGAGGAAGAATTTCTGGACAACTGCACCATGAAATATATACTTGATGTGTTCATCTTCTGGACAGATGACCTAAATTTCCACCATAACTTCAACAACCATCTGTCAAACTCTCTACAAAACTCCCAAAGCAGTGTCAACTTCCTGGACCCCATGATCAACTTCAGCAACGGAACCCTACAAACACTATATACAAGAAACCTATGGATCACCACACTTAGGTTCACAGATCTAATAACCATCCCCCCACACCAAGAAATGTTATCTACAGCCAGGTAGTTAAGTATCCCAGAATATGCTCCAAGGAGAAAGTCCAAGACACGCCCTTAAACCACCTTCTCCAAACAAGGTATGACACTCTGTACCTCAAAGTATCACCCTGGAACCCCCATATTCACCACTGTGATGATGATATGGTATGTTTTGTACAAAGTATGCTTTGTGAGGTATCGTTTTGTAAGTCTTGATCTGCTGAACAATATCTGCTGAACCCAACTATTGGGTTGTATGTATTATCATTGTATGTGAATTTATGAAGTATTACTATATATGTTACTGACATATGTTGTGAGGTTGGGAACACCCACAGCCAGACTTCGTTATAACGAAGGGGAAGCCATCAATAGCCAGATGGCATTAATGGCTTATCAATACACAATCCAGTATCCTAAGACTTCTCGGAGAAGACACGTATGCCATGAGGGTGGACTAACCCATGTCACAACAAAGATCATTCCAGCAAGCTGGAAGAAAGTATAAAAGAGAGACAGTGACATCATCACTCGGCCTCTCTCTCTCCCCTCCCCCTCCCCAACTCAACACCTAGAAGAAGGTCTGAAGGACACAGACTTTGAACTGGGGAAATTTGGCTCCAGGCTGGAAGGTAGTCCCAGCCTGGGTACTGAGGAACTGTAACCTGCTTGTACCATCTGTCAGGGTGAGAAAAGCTGTTTGCTTCAACACTTGCTTAGACTAAAAGTTGAGGGTTTAGAAAGCATGTTTATTTTTTATTTTCTTGAGGTAACTATTTCTGATCTTTATGTCTACCGCTTATTATCACTTAAAATCTATCTTTCTGTAGTTAATAAACTTATTTTAATGTTTTATCCTTAACAATGAGTTTGTGTAAAGTGCTTGGGAAATCTCCTCAGGTTACAAAGGTGCATATCCACTTCCCTATGAAGAAGTGGTGAACTAATTGCAAGATGGTATGGTTCTGGAGTGTAGGACTGGAGCTGAGAGGAATTGGCTGGCGCCTCTCTATTGGTTCATTAGTGGTTGTGAGATCATTCATGTATCACTGTAGTTGGGTGTGTTCCTGCCTGTGGATGTCTCTGTAAGTGCAGTGCCTTTCAGAAGTTTGTAGCTTGACATCAGCATCACAATGTGAGGGGCAACTCAGCTTGGTGGGTATGGAGGACATCAGTAGTCCTGCAGTCCAGGTTGCACCCTGGGACTCCGTCACACAAGGACACTCCACCAGAGAAGTAGATAACATCATGGAAAAGGCCACCCAAATAGTCTATGGGAACTTAATTCGGTATGGGAAAAACCCTTCAGACCACATCCCTCTGTCTTGAGTTGTCACCCGCACAGGAAGACATACGGGTGTCGTCAGAGTTGCAGCCCATACTTGATGATGACCACATCATGAAAGAAATCTTTCTCAAACCCCCTTTTGTGTCCTTCAGTCAACCCCCACAACCTTTCTAAGCTCATCAGAAGGAAGCTCTCCACAGACCGAGACACACCATCTCAAAGTGGCATTAGACACTGACAGATGCAAAACCTGTAGACAGATTTCCATTCCTACAACAATCAGTTCTGCGCGCGCCCCCCACCACCACCAACGCACCTTTCAAGATCCATGAGTCCTTCACATGTCTTTCACAACATGGTATATCTCATCTAGTGCACTAAATGCCCCAATAGCAACTATGTTGGTGAAACCAGATGAGACTTTTTCAAATAAACTCACACTGAAAAATGTTAAGAAAAAAACACCATATCACCTGTGGGTGAACAATTGTCACAAAATGAATACTCTATATCTGACCTATCAGTCCTCATCCTCAAAGTAAACCTTCACAACACCTTCAAAATTTAATCCTGGGAGCTTAAATTCATAACTTAACTACAATGTGTAACCTACTAACCCTCTTTTGTCTTTTTTTTGGGGTGTTAACTGCCCACTTCACCCTAACTCTTATGTGAAACAATCTGTTCTACCTTGTGTTTAGCTGTGACAGTACCTTTCCCAGACCTGAAGAAGAGCTCTGTATAAGCTCAAAAGCTGGTATCTTTCACCAACAGAAGTTGGTCTGATAAAAGATATATTACTCCATCTCCTTGTCTCTCTAGCAGCTCCTTAAACACTCACTGTCATTCGAGCTTTTTAAGAACAGGTTAGACAAAGCACCTCTCAGGGTTGGCTAGATATACTTGGTCCTGCCCCAGTGCAGGGGGCTGGACTAGATGACCTTTCAAGGTCCCTTCCAGCCCTACATTTCTGTGATTCTAGAATAAGAATATCTTGAAAGAAGGCAGAAAAAGAACTTGTTCTTTGGATTGGGGCTTTTAGAGCAGTATTGCGGATAATAGGATTCACTGAATGTTTTTCCTGTTCAATAGACTTGCAAAGCTTACTGCAGCAGTCCTGCTTGCGAAAGGCATACCTGTGTACTTGTTTTCAAAATACGTTCCTACGCCCTTTGTGGTAAGTCTTTTACACTTCATTCTATCACAGCTAATGTTTTTAGCATTTCATCAAGGCTGTCATCTTAATTTTAGCTAAATATTTTTCTTGTCAGAAGGCCAGAACGTAAATGGAAAAATAGACTAGAGGTGGAACATTTGACTCCTTAGGAAGACTTAAGAAATCATAGGGCTGAGTTTGGTTTTGTTACGCTAGTATTAAATCCATAGTAACTCTATTGATTTAAGCATAGTAACTGCAGTGAGAAATGTATAACTTAGCAAAATTTGGCCCATAATCCAAGATGGAAAACCGGTCCCTTATAATTTTATTGTACAAATTATTAAACACATAAGTAGTTCTGTTGAGTTCAATGGTCTACTTGTGTTTGAGCATTCGCTGGACTGGGACCTGTAGACGCTTCCCAGGGGTAGGTAGAGGAAATGAAGGATTGTTCTCTGTAGTGTATTTTTAATTTTAAACTTCTAAATATCTCCAGCACTGGGGCTTCCACTTGGATCAGCATTTGTATTATGCCAGTTGTTTTAGTGACTTGGCCCCAGTTATGGGTATGACTGGTACTATGGGAAGAAATAACCTCATTAGGTTTCTCAGTTTCCTGAATTTTGCTAGTGTGTTTTTTATGAACTCCATTCCTTGTATATTGAATTTAGGTTGTTTGTGGTTGCTACCACCTGTGTATCTATAACCTTGGTATTCTCAATTTATTTAGTGGTTCTCAAACTTCTTTTTTTCCATGGACCACTTGAAAATTGCTGAGGGTCTCAGCAGACCACTTAGTGATCTTTCCAAATGTTGTTTGTACCATTAGCTAACTATTATAAAGCGCTTTGGATAAAAGCACTATATAAAAAAACTTAATAATTAACGTTTTTGTTCTACAAATAAATGCACACAACTCATATTTTAAAATCAGTAGTCTTACCTTTCTAATGTGATAGATGTGCCGTCTCTCCCCCTCCGTGGCACCCCCAAGCTGGGGCTGGGAAGGAGGGGGGTCTCTCCCCGATCACAGGAGCCCCTGAGCTGGAGCTGGGAAGGAGGGGGTCTCTCCCTGGCAGCCACAGCCCTGGAGCTGGGGAAAGTTGCCTCTTTCTCTGGCTGCTGCCGCCCTGCATGTCCCAAATTCCCCCCACCCCCTCTTCTCAACCCACTACCCCCTCCCACCTACCCCCTATTCCCCCAAGGCCACCACCTCACCTTACATGTGCATCTTCTCCAGGGTGCAGGCATCTAATTAGTGGAGCTACGCCTGTGCGGCTCCACTAATTAGATGGGTGGCCCTTCACTCTCTCAGATGGCTACCTTAGAGGAAACTATCCGCAGACCACCTGAATGGAGCTCATGGACTACTGGTGTTCTGCGGACTACAGTTTGAGAACCTCTGAATTCATTCCTCCATATTGAAGAACAAAATTACTATCGATCCATGATGGATGGCTTCTCTGCCTTCTGGATTGTGATTTTTATTTCTATAACTTTTTTTAAAATCTATTTTTAGCTGTATTTATTAGCTTACCAAGTGTTTTGGTGAAATCCTTCATGGATACAAATCGTTTTTGACTTCTTGATAATTGCGCCAGTCTTTTCTGTCCTCCTCCAATATGTGTAATCTAAAGTGAAGGCTGTTCTTCACCATAAGACATTAAAAAGTTGTGTGCCTGGGAGTACTTGCAGGAGATTATCTGTTTTGGAAGTTTATTATGGGAATGTTAATTTAGCAGAGTAACTCTGATCATGCTTTCTCTCACACAACCCATTCCTGATCACAAGAGACACAGTGTGCTGGTTGTCCGACTGTTCAAATGATATCTTTGAAATAGGCCTGTGAAATTTTAAGAACCTGTAATACTTACCCCTTAACTGACTTTATACCTTTATGTATTTATGTCAGCTCAGAAATAGTGAACTTAAATTGCTTTTGTCTTTCAGCCCTATGCTGTTCAGCAGCTCAAAGCTGCAGCTGGTGTAATGATCACAGCATCGCATAACCGTAAGGAGGACAATGGATACAAGGTAAGCCCTGTGCTTTTATTTTTGCAAATTTGTGACAGAAGTTTATTTACCAAGTATACAGTCTGTCACCTAGATGAAGGGATCTCACAACACAAATCTTTTGGCCTCAGAGTGTGGCCAACTCTTGCAGGTGGCTGTGCTGACAATTTTTCCTATAATACTTAATTAACTTTAGGAAAAACAAATAAATATGCACATATCCAAATTATTGTAATTTATTCATGTAGGGTTTTTTCAGACTCAGTAGTAAAAATAATATACAGTTGTCTCTGTTCTTTACTAGATATAAATAAAATAGAAACACATAGAAAGTGCTTTGGATGTTCTTGTCTTTGTTTCTTTTGCTTTTTAGGTTGCACTTTTTTTAATTCTAAGACTTGCTAGCTGGTAAGTCTTCTGCTGTGAAAAGTGATCTTTGTATGTTTAATATCGCTTTTCACAGCTGACTTACTCAGCCCCAGCAAGCCCTGGGACAAATTAAGCCCTGGATTGGGAGGGAGGCAGCGGGGCCCAGGAACAATGATGGGCGTGGTGAGCCTGGGGCCAGAGCCTGGAACCAGAGTCTGCCAGCGCATGGAGGGAGCCTGGAGCCCCTGGACGAAGCCTGCCTCCCCTACCCCCAGGAAGGTGTGGAATTCACCAGCTGCCTGTACCTCCAGCATTTGTGTCTCTGGAGGGGGGACAGGGCCCAACCCGCTGCTGGTGGCCCTGGGACTGGGGCCACTGCTTTGTGCCACACTCAGCCCAGGAGGCTGTGGCTGCAAGAAAAGGCCCTGGTGGCCACATTTGAGAAATACTGAGATGCTACAGCAACTGGCACTTTGTGAACATCTGATATACATGATTTCTTCTGGAGTTTTTCTATCTATACCCATTAGAAGGAAACATAGTTTCACATAATTGTTTGATCTATTTTATTGGCTTCTGAATTATACCCCCAGTTTTCTGAGAACAGAAGCAAGGAAGTTTCCACTTCAAGTCCACTATAGGTCTTGAATACAGATGAGGGGAAAGTTTGCAACACTGTTCCTCTGCCATTCATTACACATAGACTACGCAAGCATCTGAAGTAATGTCTGAAGTAAAGTACTTTCCCTCCCCAAGCTGATAGTCTGAAAATGAGGTTAGAACTGAGCCCAACCTTTCTGGAGAATTTTGTCTAGAATGTAGTCTAAAAAAAATCAGTACTGGGAGGACTTACTTAAAATACCTTTTATACTGGAGTTACTTTGAGATTCTGTTCTGTTTAATTGGTGGCTCCATTTGTCACTTCCATCTTTGATTAATTTGGAGCACTGTATTCAGCCACAATATTACATATTGCTTAAACAATGCATGTTGTATTTCCTCTTTTTGTAATTCTTTGTGGAAGCCTGTCCAACGTGTCAGGGTTTGAACTTGACTGTACATTTAAAAATATGCATTTAACCTTTGAAAACTTAATACACAAGATTATGAGCAGGGATTACATGGAGCAATTCAAAATAAGAGTTGAAGTCAGCATTTGAGGTGTTGGCCTCAGTGCTGCTGTCCATATGAAGTACTTGATTTCCCTTTTTTCCAAAAGAAGTAGACCTGCATTGTATTTATCTCATCACCCAGGCTCCTTGTCCTTGGGTTTCCCAGTTGCTTTGTTTTCTAAGCTCCCACTGCATTCACATGTGTGGTACAAAGAGCAGCTACTTGTGTTAGTAATTTTTGAAAAAAGAAAAGGAGTACTTGTGGCACCTTAGAGACTAACAAATTTATTAGAGCATAAGCTTTCATGAGCTACAGCTCACTTCATCGGATGCATTTGGTGGAAAAAAACTTTTGGTGGAAAAAATGCTCTAATAAATTTGTTAGTCTCTAAGGTGCCACAAGTACTCCTTTTCTTTTTGCGAATACAGACTAACACGGCTGCTACTCTGAAACCAGTAATTTTTGAGGATTTGGCTTGGTTGGATGACAGTGTATCTCTTCAACTGGATGCAGTTATGGAACAAAGCATCACATCTTGGATATTGCTTGTCTATCTTGATCTCATTCATTTCTAATCTAAAAATGTTGCCTGGGGTGGGAGTGGTGCTTTTTTTAAGGAAGTAGAATTTTATAAAAGTGGTGGCTGATTTTCTTCATGTAGGTCTTTGAGGTTAATATTTTAAATAGGGCTGTCGATTTAATCACAGTTAACTCACGCGATTAACTCAAAAATTAATCACAATTAAAAAAATGAATTGCGTTTAATCAGTTTTAATCTCACTGTTAAACAATAGAATACCAATTGAAATTTATTAAATAGTTTGTGTTTCTACATTTTCATATATATTGTATTCTGTATTGTAATTGAAATCAAAGTGCATATTTTTTTGATTACAAACATTTGCTCTGTAAAAATGATAAACAAAAGAAATAGTAATTTTCAATTCACCTCATACAAGTACTGTAGCACAATCTCCTTGTCTTGAAAGTACAGCTTACAAATATAGGGTGTTTTTTTTGTTTGTTACATAACTATACTCAAAAACAAAACAGTGTAAAACTTTAGAGCCTACAAGTCCACTTAGTCCTACTTCTTGTTCAGCCAATTGCTAAGACAAACAAACTTGTTTACATTTACAGGATATAATGCTTCCCTCTTATTTACAATGTCAGCAGAAAGTGAGTATAGGCATTTGCATGGCACTTCTGTAGTCAGCATTGCAAGGTATTTACGTGACAGATATGCTAAACACTCGCATGCCCCTTCATGCTTCGGCCACCATTCCAGAGGACATGCTTTTATATTGATGATGCTCGTTTAAAAAATTGCATTAATAAATTTGTGATTAAACTCCTTTGGAGAGAATTATATGTCCACTGCTCTGTTTTACTCACATTCTGCCATATATTTCATGTTATAGCAGTCTCGGGTGATGACCCAGCACATGTTAATTTTAAGAATACTTTCACTGCAGATTTCACTTGAGAGCAACACTCCCATGTGGAAACTACAGAACCCAAATCACCAAAAAAAGAAAATCAATCTTTTTGTTTGTCCGAGCAATTGGCTGAACAAGTAGGACTGAGTCAACTTTCAAGCTCTAAAATTTTACATTGTTTTATTTTTGAATGCAGGGGTTTTTGTACATAATTTACATTTGTAAATTCAACTTACATGATAGAGATGCACTACAGTACTTTTATTAGAGTTTAACAGCACGATTAATCATGTGATTAATCACGATTAAGTTTTTTAATAGCTTGACAGCCCTAATTTAAAAACATAGGTACCTGATTTTAGGCATCCGTAGTCTGATTTCAATGAGGGGCCTGGGTGCTCAAG
The DNA here is from genome assembly GCF_009764565.3 of Dermochelys coriacea. Taxonomy (NCBI): domain Eukaryota; kingdom Metazoa; phylum Chordata; order Testudines; family Dermochelyidae; genus Dermochelys; species Dermochelys coriacea. The sequence continues at coordinate 9,331,536 of NC_050068.2, read as the reverse complement.
AACTCTGAAATCAGGTCACCTAATTATGAATTTACATATCTAAAATTAGATACTTGAAACCTTTTGGCCTGAGTGATCCCAAAAAAGTTCTGGAGAACTAAACCAGTCTGATACTGTGCTTTGCTACAAGTTTCTTGCCCATGTAACACACAGTTCTAAGTGTCAATTTTTTTATGCCAGGTTTATTGGGAAAATGGAGCTCAAATCACATCGCCGCATGACAAAGAGATCCTGAAATGTATAGAAGAATGTGTTGAACCATGGAATGGTTCCTGGAATGAGAATCTAGTAGACACCAGTCCTCTTACACGAGATCCTCTGGAGGAAATTTCTAAAAGCTATATGGAAGATCTGAAAAAGATCTGCTATCACAGGTGCTGTATGAGAAGAATATAACAACTCCCACACTCTAATGCAGGGTTCACTTCAGAAACTTGTCAAAATGTAATGGTTTCTGACCAGCAATGACAAATGTAGGTCAAACTTTAAAAAATAAGGGTTGGAAAAGTACTATATGCAATCAGCTTGGAGTGTGGGTAAGGGATGGACTAAATTAAGGGGATTTTGTACATCTTTTGTGATATATTTTTGTGCCCCATATGTAGGTGATTTCATTACCTTAAACTAGGTGATTTAGCCCTTGCCTTCTGCTTTTGCCATGCACAGCAGGCTGATCACTCTTTCTGATAGAGCATGAGTCAGAGGGAAGTAAGTGACTCATTTTTAAGGGATTTTCAACCAGCTAAGCAGCAGAGATCCCAGTTTCCAGAGTGAGGAAGAATTGAGCCAGCAATCTTTATTGAATGCCTATAGTTGAAACTTTCCTTTTCCACATTTTTTTGAAGACACATTAGACATCTGCAGAAAGAGCAGCTTTACCATAAACCTCAATCATGTTGTCTTGGCATTTCACCGTGGTTCATGATGTAGCATTTTGTGAAATAACCTATAATGTTAATTGAAGGCTGCTTTTCTTTTTCAGGGAACTGAACACAAAGACCAACTTGAAGTTCATTCATACATCTTTCCATGGCGTTGGACATGACTATGTCCAGTTGGCTTTTAAAGCATTTGGCTTTAAGCCTCCCATTCCAGTACCTGAACAAAAAGATCCAGATCCAGATTTTTCTACCGTTAAATGTCCAAATCCTGAAGAAGGAGAATCTGTGCTGGTAATTTAGTTCTTTAGTTCAGTCACTTTGTTTTTCGGTTGGGTTTCCACTTGTTTTGAAATGGTAATGCAATAAAGTCAGAGACCTGGGTGTGTGTGAATTTCAGCAGAGTTAATACACTTGAGGACCGCAAATGAATTTGACTATCTGCATATAATGGCTAAATCGCCTTTTTCAGGAGTTGTCTCTGAGGCTTGCAGAGAAAGAAAGTGCCAGGGTGGTTGTGGCCACTGATCCTGATGCAGACAGATTGGCGGTGGCAGAACTACAAGAGAAGTAAGAAATGGGACCTTTCTTTTTAACCTTGCCTTTGAGAGAAAAGGGGGAAGGGAAACTAACTGCTCCATCCTCTGATGTTGATTGTCACTTAGATTTCCCACTTTATTCCACCATCCCTAACAACGTGACGTTTGAACATACTGAGATTTTTTTTTTAGTCTTCATTTTTTTTCTTATATTTTATCTAAATGATGCATTTTAAGCAAGATTAGTTAAATCCTTTCACTAAAGATCTGTTATGAAAAGTGATTGTAAACATAGCACCTTTGATGACCATGTACTTTTACGACCTTTTGACTCCTGTACACCGTGCTGAATTCTCAACAGAATTGTTAACTTTGTTCCAACAGCAGGGCCAAATCCTGGGCTATCCCTTCGCTTGTGGAACCCCATTGAAGACAAAGGGGTTGCACAGGTGTAATTGAGGGTGGAGTGTGAATTGCCGATATATTATTATTGGTGATAGGTTCTTTCTGGTTCATTTATCTTGCTTGAAGGGTTGGTAACAGGGAGACCACACTTGTAAACAGAAAATGTGGTCTGGAAACATTGAGACAAGATAACAGAGCCCTGTTAGTGTGCTGTTTGTGGAGCTACTTTTCAAGGTAGAATGACACATTCAATTGTTCATTGTTCCAGTGGTTGCAGAATATGTTGTACAGACTTTGACTCTTAATGCATGTTCCTGAGAAACTTGAAGGAACTGTTTGATGTTGTTTCCATCCTGTTTGCAGTGGTTATTGGAAGGTGTTTACTGGCAACGAGCTGGCAGCTTTGTTTGGGTGGTGGATGTTCAGGAGCTGGAAGGCGAACAGTTCCAAAGAAGCTGATGTGAAGAACATTTACATGTTAGCAACCACAGTCTCCTCTAAAATTCTGAAGGCGATTGCACTTAAAGAAGGATTTCACTTTGAAGTAAGGGTGGCTTGTGTGTCTTATAATCCCCAGGTGTTATATTCAGGAAGAATACAATAGCCATTGCTATCATAACTGATTACCACAGGTTTTTGTGGTAGCCTGATTACACCTCCAAAAAGTCCAGACACAAATAACTCTTTTGCTGCTGTTGACTGAGGATTTTTACTCAGTGTTTCTTTTGGCACTGCAAGTTTACCCATTAGATCTCATTTGTCTACCTTGCAGATTAGCTTGTGTATTATCTGCTAATCCATGTTGCAGAGAATGCAGACTGTAAAATCTCTGTCTGTGAAGAGTTGGGAGGTGGTCTTGTGAGGCAGTGTGATGCCCCCCTACCCTTAAAGAATTGCAAGGTTAATTTTTAGGTCCAGTATCCTCAGATGGGTCTAATTACTGAAAACTTTGTCTTGAGGAGGGGAATCCCTTTTGATGAGGGGGGGGGGGAGGGGAGGAGAGAAGCTGTGGGATTTCCAGAGTGCATAATGCAAAAACTGTTGCTCTCTTAGATCTATGACATGAAAATTAATCAGTGGGGTTTAAATTGACTTGAACAGTACTTGTATTTTAATTTGGCACGTAAGGTTTTTGAACTAGATTTTAGTTAAAAATTGGCATAACTTGATCAGAAATCTTCTACACCTTAAATACCTTTTACTTTGTGCCCTTCCTCAAGTTCTAAATAAAAAAATGTGGGGGTGCCATGAAGGGAACAACTTTTCTTGTTGATCCTACACCAATAGTGGATCTTGCTCAGTTTCCTAGAGCTCTGTGAATATCTGCAGCTGATACAAGAACATAAAAAACATGTTTGACATAATATACTAAATAAGATTCAGGTCTCGTTTAATATAGTTGTCAGTTCAGACCAGATGAGAACTCTAGAAGGTTTTTTCTATCTATTTTGCCAAACAATGAAGAGCAAAAAAAATCCTAAAAAATGTATAAAATGACTGTACTATTGTGCTATTAATCGACTTAAGTGTTACCCTCTAGTGAAAATTCTGGTGTCTGCTACTAAATACTGTATTTTTGAGTTGGAAAATATTGATTATAGAAATATATATGACCAGCCTTTATAATTTCTTTCGAGAGTTTAAAAATACTAATCTGGTTTGAAATTTTTATCCTTAAATATCAGTCATGATACAGAATTTCCCCGTTTTGTAGGTAGAGAGTAATAATTCTCTCACCCAGGACTGCTACTATATCATTACCACTTGTCCTTCTGTTAATCTTGTACTTCTGTCAGATCTCTTAAAAGGAGATTTTAGCTTTCTGCTGTGCATGTTTGCCAGCTCCTGTTCCATCAGGCTCCTCATAAGAGCTAAATCTTTTTTTGGGAGACTATAACAAGTATTTATTTTTGTGTTTGTTTACATATGCAGTAGTGAATGCTATTCTGAAACACTGTGCCTTAGATTCGTAGTCTAAACTGAGTGTGTTGGCCTCTTTGTTTGCTGGCCTTAAACAGATTTTGCTGGATTTAAGCATGGTTAATTGACATAGCAGCTTGGATTGGGGTCTCTTATTGATCTTACTCTTAGCTTTAGAAAGGAGCATAAACTCTGGCAAGTCAAGTATAAAAGTATAATAAAGCAGGCCAAGAGAGAATTTGAAGAGCAACTAGCTAAGGGCGAAAACTAACAGCAAAAACTTTAAGTACATCAGAAGCAGGAATCTTGCCAGTCAGTGGGGCCACTGGATGATGGAGGTGCTAAAGGAGAGCACTCAAAGAAAACAAGGCTGTTACGGAGAAGCTAAATGAATTCTTTGCATCTGCAGTTAAGGCCAAAGATATGCAGGAGATTCCCACACTTCAGCCATTCTTTTTAGGTGACAAATCTGAGGACCTGTTCCAGATTAAGGGGTCAGTAGAGTGGGTTTTGGAACAAATTGATAAATTAAACAATCATCAGGACCAGATGACTTACCCAAGAGTTCTGAAGGAACTCGGATATGAAATTGCAGAACTACTAACTATATGTAACCTATTGCTTAAATCAACCTATGTACCAGATGCTGAGGGGATAGCTAATGTAACACTGAATTTAAAAAAAGCTCCAAAGGTGATCCTGGCAATTACAGGCCAATAAACCTAAGTTCAGTACCAGGCAAATTGGTTGAAACTATAGTAAAGAACAAATTATCTGATACATAGGTGAACACAATATGTTGGAAGAGTCAGCGCAGCTTTTGTAAAGGGAAATCCTGCCTCACCAGTCTATTAGGATTCTTTGAAGGGGTCAACAAACATGGACAAGGGTGATCGAGTGGATATAGTGTATTGGACTTCCAGAAAGCATTTGACAGGGTCCTTCACCAAGGCTCTTAAGCAAAGTAGGCAGTGCTGGGATAAAAGAGGTCTTCTCATGGATCGGTAACTGGTTAAAAGATAGGAAATAAATGGGTAGGTGAGAATAAATAGTCAGGTTTCACAATGAAGAGAGGTAAACAGCAGGGTCCCCCAACGATCTATACTGGGACCTGTGCCAGTCAATATATTCATAATTATGATCTGAAAAAAGGGATAAACAGTGAGTTGGCAAAGCTTGCAGAATATACAAAATTATTCAAGAGAATTAAGTCCAGTGCTGACTGCCAAGGGTTACGAAGGAATCTCACTAACATGGGTGACTAGGTGATAAAATGACAGATGAAATTCAATATTGATAAATGAAATGTAATGCATATTGGAAAACATAATCCCAACTATACATACAAAATGATGGGGTCTGGATTAGCTGTTACCACTCAAGAAAGAGATCTAGAAGTCACTGTGCATAGCTTCAGAGGGGTAGCCGTGTTAGTCTAGATCTGTAAAAGCAGCAAAGAGTCCTCTGGCACCTTATAGACTAACAGACATATTGGATCATAAGCTTTCGTGGGTGAATACTCGTGCATAGTTCTCTGAAAACATCTACTCAATTTGCAGCAGCAGTCAAAAAAGCAAACAGAACATTGGGAATCATTAGGAAAGGGGTAGATAATAAGACAAAATATCATATTGCCTCTATATAAATCCATGGTACACCCACACTTTGAATACTGCATGCAGTTCTGGTCAGCCCATCTCAAAAAAGATATGAGAATTGGAAAAGTGAGAGAGAGAGAGAGAGAGAGAGAGAGGCAACCAAAATGATGAGGTGTATTGAAGAGCTGTGTGAGGAAAGGTTAAAAAGACTGGGACTGTTCATCTTCTAAAAGTGATGACTAAGGGGGCGGGTATGATCGAGGTCTATAAACTCATGACTGATCTGGAGAAAGTGAATAAGGAAGTGTTAGTAGCATATAACACAAGAACCCAGGGGTCACCCAGTGGAAATTAATTGGCAGCAGGTTTAAAACAAACAGATGGAAGTACTTCTTCACATAACGCACAGCCAACTGTGGAACTTGTTGCCAAGAGATTTTGTGAAGGCCAAAAGTATAACTGGGTTCAAAAAAGTATTGCGTTCCTGGTGGATAGGTCCATTAATGGCTATTAGCCAAGATGGTCAGGGATGCAACCCCATGCTCTGGTTGTCCCTAAACCTCTGATAGCCAGAAGCTGGGACTGGTCAATGGGATGGGTCACTTGATAAATTGCCCTGTTCTGTTCATTCCCTCTGAAGCCTCTTGCACTGGGCAATAAGGACCATTGGTCTGACCCAGTATGGCCATTCTTATGTTTGTTTGGTTTATCAGCATTCTTTGGTCCTGTTGATCATGAAGTTCTTTTGCATCTTTTTATTTTTTCCGGTTTTCTGACATTCCAGGCCTTGTACTTAAGATTTCATACAAGAAAGCACCTGGGGGTGAAAGATGTTGTTTTTATGTGAAAGCAGCAAATGTTCCCCTTGTTCCATGATACTGTTGTATTGAAAAAAAAATAGCTCTTACTGGGTGGCCTCTTCATTTTTCAGGAAACACTGCCTGGTTTTAAATGGATTGGAAGTAAAGTAAAAGATCTCCTAGACAATGGGAAAGAAGTTCTTTTTGCGTTTGAAGAGTCTATTGGTATGTACAATAATATATTCTAAAATATCTTAATGTGGAAAGCTAGTAAACAATATTTTCTGTGCTAATGTACCTTGGTCGTGACAAGGAATCCTGTAGGATTTGTTTCTCTTTAGTTTTCCTCTTTGCATTTTGTTGAACTCCTTGTTAACGTTAGTTAACAGAACGGCAGTCACTGTCCTATCAAATGCTGTGTGGATGCTACTGGTTGAGTCACAGTGGAGGACTGTGACACTGTTTGAACTTCTAACAAGACAATAAGAAGATCTGTAGCATCCATACACAATCCTGATGGACCAGACTGAGCTAATATCCAGTCTTCAGTTCAGTTGATAACATTCTCTGTAATGGATGTTGAATTTTTGTTTTGCTTTGCTTTTTTTTTTGCTTACCAAACCACATAATGACTCTATTTTTGATCACCTTACTGAAAAGTAAATTAATCTACTTGCCAGATATGTTCAGATACTGTCACTTAACACAGTCTTCTAAGAGAACTTTAGAAATTTGTAGTGTTTGACAGTTGATGTATCCTCCCAGAACTAACTGTACCCAACAGTACATAACCAACTGCCAGCTCAACTAAAGCTCCATACTGGTGCATCCTTGTGTTAAGTTCCTGTCTCCATTGCAAGGTCCACTTTACTTTGTACATCATGGACATAGGAATTTCCACACTGGCTCATGTTAGTGATCCATGCAGTCTAGTATCCCATCTCCAGCAGTGGCCAGACCAAATGCTTCAGAGCAAGGTGCAAGAAATCCAGTAGAGTAAAGTTACGAAGTAGCCTGCTTTTGGTATTCGGGTGGGGTTTTTTTTCTACACAACAATTGTTTAGTGTTTGGTTAATGCCTCATATTTTCAAATAAGTTGAAGGGAGTATTCCTTCCAAAAACCGCTTGTCTTATCTAAGGTTCCAATGAATAGTAGAGTGCAGAGTAACAGGTGTTTGTAAAGCACTCTTTAAATCATAAGAATATAAGGATGGCCATACTGGGTCAACCAAAGGTCCATCTAGCCCAGTATTCTGTCTTCTGACAGATGTCCCAGAGGGAATGAACAGAACAGGTAATCATCAAGTGATCCATCCCGTTGGCCATTCCCAGCTTCTGGCAAACAGAGGTTGGAACACCATCCCTACCCATCCTGGCTAATAGCCATTGATGGACCTATACTCCATGGAAATACTAGAGACACAAGATGGGTGAGATATCTTTTATTGGACCTACTTCTGTTGGTGAAAGAGAAAAGCTTTCAAGCTACTTGGAGTCAGACCTGAAGAAAACTCTGTGTGTCGAATGCTTCTCTTTCATCTTGTCTCTCTAATATCCTGGGGACAACAGAGCTACATCATCTCTAAAACACTGTTAATTTTCTGTTTGGTAATTTATAATACCTTTATAGTTAGCAATTCTTCTACAGTACCTTTCATCTGAGGCTCTCTGAGCACTTCACAAACAAAGCCTCTTGACATCCCTTAGGGTAGATAAGGACTACATAGAGTACACTTCAGCTATGGAAATTGATTCACCTCTTAGATGGAACTGTGACAGGTTGGATCACAGAAACCCCCTTGGGAACTGCCAACTGATGTGCTGAGACTACTTCTAACCTGTTTTCCCTGTAAGCTTGGGATTTCAGTGCCTTGCCTGGTTTGAGCCAGACACGCTAGCCTGCTACAAACCCAGAACCAGGTCTGAACCACATCCCTCAACAACTGCAGGCTTAACTGAAAACAGGTTAAGAGTTCCTGTCTCTAAACTCAAGTGCCCAGCTCCCAGTGGGGTCCAAACCCTAAATAAATCCGTTTTTACCCTGTGTAAAGCTTATACAGGATAAACTCATAAATTGTTCGCCCTCTATAACACTGATAGAGAGAGATGCACAGCTGTTTGCCCCCCCAGGTATTAATGCATATTCTGTGTTAATTAATAAGTAAAAAGTGATTTCATTAAATACAAAAAGTAGGATTTAAGTGGTTCCAAGTGATAACAGACAGAACAAAATGAATTACCAAGCAAAATAAAATAAAACACGCAAGTCTAAGCCTAATACAGTAAGAAAATGGAATACAGATAAAATCTCACTCTGAGATGTTTCAATAAGCTTCTATCACAGACTGGACGCCTTCCTAGTCTGGGCACAATCCTTTCCCCTGGTACAGCCCTTGTTTCAGCTTAGGTGGTAGCTAGGGGATTTCTCATGATTGCTGCCCCCTTTGTTCTATTCCACCCACTTACATATCTTTTACATAAAGTGGGAATTCTTTGTCCCTCTCTGGGGTCCCACCCCCTCCTTCTAAATGGAAAAGCACCAGGTTAAAGGAGGATTCCAGTTCAGGTGACATGATCACATGGCACTGCAAGACTTCATTACCCACTTGCCAGCACACACGTATACAGGAAGACTTGCAAGTAAAACAAAGCCATCTACAGACAATTGTCCTGGTTAATGGGAGCCATCAAGATTCCAAACCACCATTAATGGCCCACACGTTGCATAATTACAATAGGCCCTCAGAGTTATATTTCATATTTCTAGTTTCAGATGCAAGAATGATACATTTATACAAAAAGGATGACCACACTCAGTAGATTATAAGCTTTGTAATGATACCTTACAAGAGAACTTTTGAATGAAGCATATTCCAGTTACATTATATTCGCATTCATTAGCATATTTTATAAAATCATATAGGGTGCAACATCACAGGAACATGGCAGCTGATTAGCAGCACATAGAAACGTATCAGTTTAGCACAGGAAGTATATCCAATTAAAAGTGAAAGTGGACTTTAGGGAAGCAGATTGCAATTATCCAAGTTGGATTGAACATCCCTGAGTTTACATAAAATGTAGAAGGATCTTTAACAACTGCAAGGAGTCAAGACCTTGATTTTAGATGTCCTCCAAAAGGCTACACATCTGGCAGCAGGGTGGGGCATTGATTCATGATTGACTTGTGGGACTAGTGCTGCTTACCAAATCACTGGCAACACTCCTGCAGCATACAAGTGTACTTGCTCAAACCAGCCCTGCTTAGTGTGTGAGATTTGAGGGGAACTGTACCATAGCATGGTAGGGCTGTAGGCTTCTGTCTACCTGAAACTGATAGGTTGTTCAGTATATCTTTCCACTCCCATAACTCCTAGGCTGGCTGGCTTTCTGGGTAGATGGGTGTAGCATATGCATAGATAGAATGGCAGCAGTTGGACATGTGTTTAGTTTTGTGTGTACAAAGGGCATCTGAAGTTTAACACTTCACCTGAGTAAAACAAATGGAAATCTTGGATAGAACTGCTCTGAACACTAGTCTTGTGATTGTCAGGTTTCATGTGTGGCACATCAGTGTTGGATAAGGATGGCGTGAGTGCAGCTGTGGTTATAGCTGAAATGGCATCTTATCTGGAAACCAAGAACCTAACATTGGCACAGCAACTAACTGAAATATATGAAATGTAAGTTCTGTTTTTTAACATGCTCTACTTTCCTTTTTGATTTTTTTTCCTGAGTTTTGCATAATCCAACAATTTCCTCAGCACTGTCACTTGCTAATAGGACACACATTCTTCTGTACAAAATACGTGCAATATAAAACATTAATACCATATAAATGTAAACTGGATTAATATACATTAAATGTGTATGTATTGTTCAGAGAAATATGATGCCTGTCAACTGTGTTTGATACAGATAACATGGTGATTAGGAGATGGGGAAGAGGGGAGGATATTAAAAACTTGGCTGCTAGAATAAATATCAGAAAGAGTCCTACTAGCAAAGGTTGTGTTTTTAGTTAATTGTCATCTTAATCAATCTACTATTAGATGAGTTACATTATACACTTCTATCTACTAATTTTTGCTTGTTTAAACATCTTGCAAGAGAAGTTCTGACCTCTTGTTGAGGTTCTTTTCATGTTGTGTTTAAGGAAGGAGGGCAAGTGAAGCATAGAAGTCCAGGCAGAATCAAGAGGTGTGGAGGAACTAAAGACAATAGCATATTTAGGTTATATTCGTGATTTCCAAAAAATCACAAGTTTTTTTTAATTAACAATGAGCTCTGCATCTGAAAAACTTATTCTTAAAATAAGTGGTTTTGGGACACGCTTTTTTTAATTTATTTATTTTTTTAAGTTAACTACTTCTAATTAGACCTGATTAGTCTTTACAGTGTGCGTTCCTTTAACCTTACTGGAGGATGATTCTAGTGAAAAGCATTAGATATAAAATGCCTTGACTTGCTGGAAACACAGTTTAAAAACCTCTGGGTCATTTCAACTCTTCTTCTCCTTGAGGTAGATACAGGTCACGTTGGAGGATAGTCCTTAAGAATGGAGGAGGCCTAGTCAGTTCTGAATTGGCATCTTAAAAGGTTGTGTAAGAATAGAGGTTTGCCCTGGATCTGTCCCTAGAAAAAATGATTTCTCATCCCACTGTTAGGTTGTGTTGGTTATGCTCCCTTCTGTATTTTAGTGGTGCTCTGCGTATATCTTTGTAAAGTGCTTGGAGTGTAAACTAATTTGACTTATGCCTCTTTATTCCATGCAGACCACAGGGCCTTCATCGCTGCCTTCCATCTTTGACAGTCTCTTGCTGGAGGCGTAGCTTCTGCCTATGTCACTTTAATAGCTTTCGGTTCCTCTTCAGTTGTGCTTTTCTAAGTTGTCCTTGTCTTTTTGCCCTTGGGATTCCAGTTCATCATCTGTCTTGCTATGCTGTTTGATTCTTTCCTCCCTGTGTATCCTCTCCATCTCCATTTTGTTCCATAATTCCCCATCCTATCAGGGTTTAAAGATGCTATAGAAATATAAAAAAAAATACTCTGGGGGTGCTAAGAAAATAACTCTTTATGTGAAGTGTTTGCTAGTTAACAGATTGAAACAGCTTGATTTGGATTAGTTAGGCTCTACCCTATGATGAGCTAGGTTTATCACATACAATGGCCACTTAATTGGAATAATTAAGGAATAATTGAAAACCTTGAAATTTGCAGTTAAATTGCAGGGAATCTGATACAAACCCAAAATTTCAGATCTTGAAACAAAACTGTCAGTCTTTGGTTCACTGCTATTTTTCATGAGTATCTTACTTTTTCTATATACCCAATTCTGCTTGAGGCTTTATTATGCTAGGTCCTATATATAAACACAGATCCCCAGAGAGCATAGCTTCTAAAAAGGAAGTAGTAGTCAACTGTTTAGTTTGAAAATAAATTTGCTGTCTTTGTTATGGTCTGTGGATTAGCCTTTGCTTTTAAATATCTCCCATCAGAGTGCTGCTTGTGGCCACTGTTCTGACTGCTGCTGAACTGAGTTCACTCTGTCACATGTAGATTGTAGCAGGTTGAACTCAGCGCAGAGCAGGACTGGAGAACTAATACTGGCAAGGGGCAACACAGAGACAGGAAATTTACAATATCTTTCCAAAGGCACAGTGGGGAAAATGGAGGAGAATGTAGTAGAAGGCAAGGAAGGATGGGTGTGGCAAGAATTAGGCTGCTCTGTGCATCCAGAAAGGAGCAGTTAGAGGAGTGTGTGGAGGCTGGGGGCCCAAGGAAGAATAGAGAAGGCTTATGGATCAGACCAGGGGTAGAGACATGGAGGTAGGCATTGGATCAGCTCTCCACTCCAAGCACAATTTTCCAGGCTCCAAACAGGGATCTTATATTTTTAGTGGCATGAATTTAAAGTTCTTCTCTCAACTGGATTCAGTCCATTTCTGTGACTATGGAGGGTTACTGTACATTATTGTCCTTCATTACTGACCCTCACTTTAGGGTAAATTGGTGAAGTTCAGTGGTTTTGGCTCTGCAAACAGGCATCGTGCATCATTTTACATTATCTAGGCTATCTTTTAAAATCAGCAGTAAGTAAAAGTAAGCTTGGGTTCTGAAAAATGCAGTGAAATATGCTTGAAAGATCCAGTGTCTGCATAATACTGTGTGGATGCTCGTGAATATGGAGAATCATGGTCACTGTTCTGGATAACTGATCACTCTGTAGACTTAGTGTGCAGAAGACTGAGACTCTTGTAATTTAAAATAATATTTTTCCTTGTAGGTATGGATATCACATTTCAAAGACCTCCTATTTCTTGTGCTATGAACCTCCTACTATCAAAAGAGTATTCGAAAAGCTTCGGAATTTTGATTCCCCAAAATCTTATCCAAAGTCTTGTGGCACGTATGGTGTATTACACGTACGGGACGTTACCACTGGCTATGATAGCAGCCAGCTTAATAAGAAATCGGTGAGTTACTTGGAGAAAATATTAGTATAGTGGCTAATGTTTTAACCCTTTGACAAGGTGTTTTCTGAGCCTGCGAATGAGTACATTAAGTTGATTTTATGATACAGAAAGATGCCAAACATCCAGTATTTGGGATATAAATGTAGGGCTTATCTACGTTTAAAAAACCACAGCAGCACGGCTTAGCACTTCTATGTAGACACTACCATGCTGACAGGAGGGGTTGTCCCATCAGTAGAGGTAATTCACCTCCCCACAAGGTAGTAGCTATGTCTCTGGAAGAATTCTTATGTACTGTATATTTTCTTGAAAATACAGTGACGCAGACGATTTAAATCTATCACATTAATTAAAGTCTGTCCTATGTCCTTTCCACATAAATAAAAAAACTTGAACAACTTTAAACAATTTTTGGAATAATGCTAATATCTATCAGCATTAGCAGAAGGTCACTAGCTGAAAGTACTGACTTCATTATGATTATACTTAGGATATCAGGGAGGGGAGATGCATGTTGATTGTACAGATTAAAATGATGATGATGTTCCATTAGGTGTTGCCTGCAAGTAAAAAGAGTCAAATGATCACCTTCACTTTTCAAAATGGGTGTGTTGCCACCCTCCGGACAAGTGGAACTGAGCCAAAGATCAAGTACTATGCAGAGATGTGTGCACGGCCTGATCAGAGGTGAGGGTTTTTACTTTCCACATTGTGTCAACACTAGGTTGGCTGAATCTGTGTCTTTTCTGTACAATCTTTACTCCTTTTGCTTGATCGGCCAATACTTTTGAATGGTGAGTATTGGAGCTACACCCTCATCATTCAAAATATTTCCACAGACCTGTAGGTGAACATGCATTAGGCGAGACACATTCCCACAGATAAGAGCTTTCCCACCCTAGTTGCTGGGTGTAATGCACATGACTTGATGGACAGGTGTTGAGGGTTTCGGGCTGTTTAAACTGCCTCCCCAGCCACTGGCCTGCATGGATCTGCTCATGAGGCTTAATGCTAGAACTGTTAGCAGTGGATAAAATGGACAAGAGTTGAATTTCACGAGTCTGCTGCTGCAACCTATTTCCCCTTACCCCCCTCCCACCTTCGTCCTGGAGCAAAGGCTTTTCTTTCACTCTTCGTCAAGCTCTGCTCATACGGCGAGGTCCATGAACTGTAGTAGACACCCACCCACTCGCCTTTTAGGGATCACACTATTGCACCCTAGGTTATCTGGCGATGAAATCTTTGTGTCGGTGAGTTGCATATATGAAACTCTCCTCCCTCTGATCTTTTAAAAAAAACAAAAAACAAAAACAAAAAAAAAAACACCACTCCTCTTTAGTGTACCAAGTGCCTTTTTTGGGGAGAAGCGTTTTATACCACCACATACCATCTGTATCATCAGTGTTTATTGCTCTTGGAAGGAAGGGCTTTAGGGTGGCCACACTACTCCCAAGTGAGAGAGTCACTCTCAGCACCTAGATTTTACTTTTCAAACTTGGGAGGGTCTTAAAGACTGACACTTCAACTGGCCTTATTTTCATGGTGCCAAACATGCTCATTCCACACAGTCAATCAGAGCAATTGGTGCTCTGCTCTTGGGAAAGTTGGGTCAGTTACTTAGGCAGCTTTGTTCATATTTATGCAGCTATTTGTTGGTCCCCAAGTTTGAGTATATTTAACTTCCAGTTTACACATTGCAGTTAGTAGCTGTTTACTATATTGAGGACCTTGAATAGATTTTCTGTTTGACTGGCGCCTGGGCAATTGCAACTCGAAGTGGCAGGCATTGTGAACACTAATTTTCTAAATGTCAGCTCTTGCCAGCAGTTCTTTATTTGACTGGTGCATGTGATCTCTTTGTACGCACTCGTGTGGATGCTTTCTCTTAATGAATGTCAGTTTGGGAGTTCATAATCCATGTAAGACTTTTTTTTCTTTAAATCTGGAACTGGGCCAACAGGCTGACTTGCTTTATATTTCTGATCTCTTTTAACTGCTCAAGAGAGGAAGGTGCAGAAAAAAACTCAGGCAAACTATCTTTGTATGCCCAGTAATCTGCCAGCAAAGGCACTGTCCTTGCCCTGGAGAGCATGCTGCCATACATGAAGGTCGTAAATGGACAAGAACAGCGTAGAGAGGAACGACAATAAACCAGTTCCTTAGGCCTGGTCTACATTGGGGGGGGAGGGGGATCGATCTAAGTTACGCAACTTCAGCTATGTGAATAATGTAGCTGAAGTCGAGGTACTTAGATCTATTCACTGCGATGTCTTCACTGTGGTGAGTCGACTGCTGCAGCTCCTCCCCCGTCGATTCTGCCTGCGCCTCTCGAGGCGGTGGAGTACAGGAGTTGACGAGAGAGTGCTCAGGGGTTGATTTATCATGTTGAGACTGGACGCAATAACTCGACACTCTCTCCCCCCCCCCCCCCCCGGATCAATCGCTGCCCACCAATACGGCGGGTAGTATAGACATACTCAGTAAAGGCCTGATTCAAACTCACTGCAGTTAATGGCAAGACTCCATTGGCTTGTTTGGGCTTTGGCTCAGACCCAAAGCGTGTGCACGTCTTGCTGGTTTGTTTTATTTTAGTAACCAATACAAAGAAATAGTTTTATTTTCTCTAAAGGATTAGACATTCAAATGGATAAGAAGAATAGCAGCATTTACTCTCCAGGATAGAAATTAGAAGGACTATCAAGCCCTTCTACTCCAGAGCATAAGATGATCAGCAGTTGCATATCAGAAAGGCACTTCCTCCCCTGATGTAATAGCACTGCTCAGCTAGGTGAATGATAGAGGTTGAATGCCTCCTTCTGAAGCATTATTCTTTGGTCTCTATCAGGAGCGGAGTTCTATACTATGCTAGATGAGGTACTCTTCTGTTTCAATGTTAGTTTATATTTTAAGTCTTCATGGGTTAAAGAGCAACGAACTTCTTGCCAGGTCCTGGGCACAGTCAAAATGGCTAAAACTGGTCTAAACAGGACATAGGTCAAATGAGTTTATTTCTACTTAATATCAGATTGAGTGAGTCAGTTCCTCTTGCATCCAGTGGAAATATACTGTACAACAGGGAGTAGCAGGAGAGAGGGGTATGTGTCTTTAGAGACATGTTGTTCTGTTTAATGGTTTTGGTCTTGATTTTCTTCCCTTGCTGCGTTCATTAATTAGATTTCATAGGAGTTAAGGCCAGAAGGAGATCATTACATCATCTAGTCCGACCATCTGTGTATCACAGGCCCTTAAATTTCACCCAGTTACTACTATGTTGAGCCCAGTAATTTGTTGGACTAACTAAAGCATATCTTCCAGAAGGTCTTCTTGATTTGAAGATTCCAAGAGACTTCCCTGGTAGTTTGTTCCAGTGGTTAATACCTCTGTGTTTCAGATGTGTGCTTAATTTGAATTTGATTAGCTTCAGCTTCCAGCCATTAGTTCTTATTATGCCTTTCCTTGCTAGATTAAAGAGCCCTTTAGCACACACTATTTTCTCCCCATGAAGGTACTTGTATACGGTAATCAAGGTCACCTCTCAGTTATCTTTTTCCTAAAGTAAACAGATTGAGCTCTAAGTCTAGAAGCTCAGCAAGTACGAACATTACAATTAGCTGTATGGGAAGAAAAAGTCTAAGGATCTTCTGAGGTTCTTGAAATCTAATCAAATTTAGTTTATTAAAGTGTTGGAGCTGCCTTTTCTGGGATAGATCATTTGATATTACTGTAACTTCAGCCATTTGATTTCTCCCTCTAGTGACAAAACCTTTCTGGAAGAACAACTACAGAAAGTCATTGAAGCTTTGATTGAGAATTTTTTGGAGCCCAGTAAGAATGGACTGATCTGGCGTTCCGTGTAGATCTCCTCCAGCAGTTTGTTATAGAAGTGACTTTCCTTGCGCTGTGTCACGTGGAACAAAGGAACCAAGATCAGAACTCCATTTAGCATTAATTGTGTGTGTGTCAGTTACCTAACTGGTTAAATTCATAAAACCAATAAAGAGTCTGCATCTTTTTGTCAGTTTTCCAGCAAAAAGCTATGGCTGGCAAATTGATTTGGGGGAGTTAATATCTACAATTTCATGTTCTTTTGACCAGAAGACACATGTACATTAGCATAATAAAGTCAACTCCCATAGTTCAAAATGTAGCACTCCAAAGGGTTAAGACTGCTAAACTCTGCTGTAGTGTAAGTCACTGAGTTTCATGTTGAATGAACGAATACCTAGCACCTTTGATTTGAAAAGACTTGAATTCAAAAAGTTCTGTTAGTCATAAGTGTATTTGAAGGGAATTAGTGATCACATAAGACTGACAAAATGAGCCGGCTTCTTAATTGCTGTGGAGTGTGTAGGTATCATTTACTGTTACAAGTCTTAATTTACAAGTAGGATAAAGTAGAGTTTAGTATTTAAAATGTCTAGTTTAGACAAGTTGTTGCAGTATATAGTTTTCAGCCATTTAAATATCCTAGTATTAGAGGGGCTCTTGGTGCATTGTATTTTTTCCTGTGTATCTTAAAATACTGATGTTTACTTAACAATGAAACAATAGTGGCAACTCCTTGCAATTCGATTCGCAGCTTGGTTTTTGACTGATCAAACAGTGCCTTTCCAGGATGTCCTAATCAGGGGAAATAATCTGTCTGTGTCTTGTTTAAATTAGTGATTCTAACCACAGGAGGACCATTGAGCATAGTTTAATCAGTTGCCTTTCTTTCACTTTATAAAATTCTCCCAAAATATTCTGGATCTCATTCTACATTATCTCAAATTCAGACATCTAAAAGCAGGCTGTTCTAAAATATAGATGCCTTGTGAATGCAGGAAGGACTATGTGGAAATCCAGTTAATATTTCTCTAATCTCTTGAAATGACAGTGTCTGTTTTCTGCTCACTTATGAGAGAGGAAGCTAACGGAGGTGAGACATGGGCTCTGGGTATTCATCCCTTTACTTTCACTTTTCTTCACTTACAGTTGCATCTACAAATTAGCTCCTGATGTTCCCTGCCTGCAAATATTCAATCCTTCATCTAAACTCACTTTAATTATCTGTTCGTGTAAGTTTTTAGCTGCTATTCCTAATGATATAATTCCTAACTAGTACCTTACTCTCTTTGACTCGAACCTGGTTTTCTTAATGTGGAAAGTCTTTGGAAGGTTGCTATTAGCACCTGTTCTGGGAAAACTGTATTTTAAAAAGCATACTGCTTCCCTGTTCAGCGTCCTCTGGATGCTCATGTCCCTGGGTGCAGAATAATGCTTGACACTTTGTCTTTTAAACTGGTGATAGAAATCTCTAAAATGGGAACTGTGATGCTCTGGACATCTAGCCACTATGGTACTAAAATAATTAAGTAGGACAGTTGAACACACAAGTACATACTATGGTGTCTGATGCCTAAACATGGTTATATGACTCTAGTAGTATCTTTTTTGATTAATCTGCTCTAAATCAGTATATAGCTGAGTTCCTAAAACCCAAGAGGCACTTGTTTAAACCATTGTTTGCCACTATTGTTAAACCTTTGAATTTGTCCTCTATTATATCCTTATAGCTAGGTTCTGTAGGACAGTGCAGAATGATGCTGTACATATCTCAGCTAGGCAGATATAAAGGACAACATGTTTTCAGTTTCTGTGCAGATATTGGATATGTCATGCTGACAGAGGCTTTGCACTTTGACCATAAATACGTGTATTAGCTATATATGAATGTACATGTACTGCAGGAAATTGTCACACAGATCCTTATTTACAAGCAATGTTTATTTATTTTTTTTATTTTAAGTGAGATTTCCAAGTTGTCCACGCAATTGAGTGAAATTTCTCTTATGCCAAAAGGGGTTCTTTCCTTTGATTATTATATATTTTTGAGTGCGATGTTGGCAGGGAGGGGGAAATGGGTGAAAGCAATGAAGCTTGACTGCTTTCACAATATTGCACGAATTGGAAGGTATCCAAAGATATGCGGAGCAAGTCTTTTTAAGTTGCTGCTGGGACTTTGCATATTTTTTCATGATGGAAGTTAAACTTCAGATTCTGGTCCCACTAAAGTGAGTGGAAGCATTGCCATTAATTTCATTGGCAGCAGGATCAAGTCCTTGGGGTTTTGAATCTTTTTTTATAATTCAGAAGAGAACAATTCATTTTTTGTGTGCGTGGTTTGAACAAAGCTAAACATCGTAAAAGGCGTATGGAGTTGTGTATGTGGATAGGTATGGTGTAGCACATAGAATTGTGTAAGGCTTTCAGATCTGCTTTCCTAGTAGCTGGTTAGCTGAGCCTGGTCTGAATTAGGGATGTAAAAGTTTAACCGATTAACCGAGAAGCTTGATTCTTATCAATTCAGTTAACGATTAAACACTGCTGCCAGCTCAGGGTCCCAGCTGCCATCCCGCATGCCCGAATGCCGTGCACCAGCGGTAGTTGGGACCCCAGGCGCAAAGCTAGCAGCTGGGACCCCGCGTAAAACATGGGGTTGCTACATCACTCCCCACATCCTTAGTTCCCCAGTTAAACGTTTAACTGATTACTTTTTTTTACACACTATTTACATACCTAGTCTGAATCTAATCCAGTATTAGATAAATCTTAACATGCGCACCAGGCCGTTGAACACTTAAAAGATGCGGGTTTCAAAGTGCTTTTGAGACTTGACAAATCTGGCGGAGCTGAGTATCAGTGGTTTTCTTAAACTGATGATTAAGCCCTTAGTTCTTAAGCAGTACATCATGGATTAAGTGCTTTTGGAAGGTGGGCAAGTGGGGCATCAGAATTACTGTATTCTAAGGGTATAATAATTACTGCTGTTTAATCTGCTGCTACCGTTGTTTTCCATTGATGATGTGTGTAATGCTTGAAGTATCCCTACGATTCCATTTGGAGAAGTTATTTTCTTTCCTCTCTCCATTCCCTCCCCTACTTTTGTTACTGTGAAAGATGATCATCTTGTTACCTCACTGCTGAGTACCTTTTTGCTGTACCTACTGCCTCAGCACTTTGAACGTGTGCACAATCTGGTTTCAGTTATGGGCGTTTTTAATAGTTTTGTTTGCATTGTAGAAATATTTAAACTGTGTATGGGGAGGTGACTAATTCTAAACCGAACCAGTTTTTTTTTCGTCTGGATGTTTACTGACTTACGGCGCTTCCTGTTTATAAAATGCATTTCTAAAGGTTGGTGTGGAGCGATTCATCGGGTATGATAGAGCCAGTGATTATTTGTGTCTAGCATTTGAGTAGTTTCATTCGTTATTTTTTTTTTTTTGTACTGCTGCATACAGAGGCCTAATCTCTATCCCATTCAAGTCTGTGGCAGAACTTCCACGAGACTAGGATATGATCCTTTAAAGCATAATAAATTTGCCAGGCAAGTTGACACTATTTATAATACACCTTTTCTATTTTTGTTTTGCATAAGCACCATCATCTTCAGAATGTGAAGTGCTTGCTGTTCAGTTAGTAAAAGGAAATCAACAGCTGTTATCCACCTCCCTCAGTGGCAATATCACGGCTCGTCATAACTCTGGATGAGACTTAGAGCTGCAGCAGGAGTGGATAGCAAAAGCTGTTAATGCATGCTTCCCCTCTTTCCTGGCAGTGCAGCACTGAATGACTACAGGTATGTCCTAAAGCAAAACTTAAGTGAACCTCTTACTGTAGTTAGAAGTACAATTACTTCCTTTTCTGTCTTTGGGGTCAGGATGTTTTCCCATTAAAATGGGACTGAATAAATGGAACACACTAAAATGATCTTTCTGAGCTGACTACTGAACCTGATACAGTTCACCTGCAGGATTCACTGCTCATGTTTTGATTCAATAAGACTTGGGGTTTTGGCAGAGGGAAGCCTACAAGAGAAGGCATGCACTAATGCGCCCTTACAATGCAAGCCCAATTGTGGACTCCCAGGGCTTTTTGTCTTTGTGTTTATGACCGAGGACTTCAGTGAAGGGAAGCGACCTGAGGGGGAGCCAGTCTTCTACTGGGTTGATCTTGTAACCCATTAGCGACAAGATTGCTCTGCATTTGTATGTAGTGAAATATCCAGTTTCCCTTGTGGGTTGAGAAGAGGACACCTCCCTCAGTGTAGTTGGCGCAGGTTGGTTAAATGCTGGCTAACTTTGGTTTGCAGTCTGGGGTAGTCTATGATAACACGCAGCAGCAACATCCCCTTACAGGCAACATGCAGCTCTGGACTGGGCTTTAAGCTTTGCATTCCTCCGTTCACAGGGTGCCTGCCCACGGGTGCCAGCGATAATGCTACCCCTGGTACTGCAATGCTCAGGTAGCACCTTTATCCCCCACTGTCACATAGACCAGGCTTCCAGGTTACTAGCAATTTCAGTTCTCTTTTTTTAATAAAAGGGAAAAAAATAAGGCCAAAGAGATTGGAAATGTTGAAGCAAACAGCCAGTTGTCTACCTGGGTGTCAGAACATGCCCTCTCCTTCTCTGAAATTCTTCTGTTCTCAGCCAGTGCCCCCATAGTATTCCTGAACTCTGCCCCTCCAGCGGTGTTAGCTTTTGCTCCCTATAGCTGGGGGCAAGGGATGTTTCATGAAGCACCCTGAGTTCTAGGAACTTCCTTGAAACTTTTGCATGGAAAGTAAGAGGGTGGTCACTGCTAGCTTCAAGCAGGGCAAAGCCCCTAGTGCTAAGGAATAACAAAGTAACCTGCTGAGTATAGATACGGGCCTGCCCCTAAAACTGGCTGTGTTGTGGGCATACCTCTGCTCCCCCCCAACAGCTCCGTTAAAGTGAGATGAGCCCCCACACACTCATTGTAGGATCAGGGCCCTATGGGTTTATGGCTTCTTGCTTTGAGACTTATTTGAGACTCCATCTAGGCAATGTCGGACCTGAAGTGGCAGAGGCATATGCCAAGACACTGCTCTTCTACCACAGCAGCAATTTCTTTCATTTAGATCAAGGGCCAAATCCTGTCTCCATTGAAGGCCCCAAACTCAGTGTTGTTTCGTGGCAGGGAGGGAGGTCTTGTCTGGAGCCTGTGAGTGGGGTCTCCGCTCCCCACACCAGAGTGTAGCACAGAAGCAGTGATGGCTACTGCGAAGTCTGGGTTGCAGGGAGTCTCCTGTCACTCCACAGCCTGAGGGACAGAAGGATTCCAGTCCCTCACGCTGAGCCCGGCTACTTGGCCTCATCACAAGGGGGAAGATTTTTGCCATTGTTCAGGAAACTATTGATCCTAAAAGATCAAGCAAAGAGTTGAATCAGCACTCCTGGTGGATATTTCTTTCATGATTTTTACCTAGAACGTCTAAAAGGCACAAACATTTGTAAGCATGTCTTACCACACCCAAGAGAAGAGAGGGGTGCTGTTTGCATGGGGAAGCCCAGGCATTCCGAGCCCAATTCTGATCTGATTCCCAGTGAATATAGCAGCTATGTCCCACGAATGCTCGATGGCTGATTCTTCCGAGATGATAGCACCCACAATACCTGAAGTCATTGCTCTCGATTTAGAACCCAGGAACGTTTTAGATCTGTTACCTATTCTTCCATTTGTTACTTCAAATGCCTTTTCTTTTAAGAAATTGGGGTGTATTATAAATACAGACTGAGAATTTGCACTTTTTTCTGAAGTATTTCTGTATGGATTACTATGTGGATTTAGCTGAATGAAGCGTTGTAACTAATAAAACATTCTCTTCGCAGTAGCAAATCTCCGTGTGATCCTTTGGTGTTTATTGGAGCGTTTCTTTAACACTCGTGTGAATCAGTGTAGAGCTGGTTGAAGAATGTGTGGTGGTTACAAATGTTTTTAATTGATAGAGGGGGGAAATTGTAATGTAAACAATTCCTAAATATTTGACCAGCTCCAATCCGAGATACAATACACAAGATTATTTACAGTGGTGGAGACATAGAATTTATTCTTGATGCATCTGTTTTGTAACAGTGGAGGTAATTTTAAAAGCTTTGTTTTCTTGGTAACAAGTACGAAACATACGTAACAGACATAGTTGACCTTTTTTTAGAAATAGGTGGGCTGAAAGGAAGAGCACATACTCTGATTATCATTTCCTGGTTCAGTTCTAAGACTGAAATAGCTTGTAATGTGAAGTGGTGGAAACCCCTATCATTTGAGTCATTTTCCAGTAGGCTGGACAAAGCCCTGCAAAAGCATAGGGAACAGGGAGCTGGATTAGATAGCATGATGGGTGAAATTGTGTGCAACTCCCATTGGAAATTCAGTGAGACTTAGGCATGTTTGAAAATTTTTCCCAGCAGGTCTCTTCCATTTCTGCCTTCTGATTTGAGTTTAAACGGGAAGACTGTGGAAAATTGACATGATGTCTTATTCTCAACCCAAGGGGAGGGTTTAGTGATCTTAAGCATCAGGTTTGAAATATTTAGATTCCTAGGATCAACTGGTTCAAATCCCAACAGTATCTAATCAACACATCTTCCCCTCTGATCAAGGTAAAAACTTGTTCTGTGAATCTTAATATAGCAGGATATTTCATAAGAGACTGTAAACTGAGGTCTTGGGACAGTAGTTTGTTATGGCACTTCTTGCAAAAGTGTTTTCATTTGGGGCTTCTGGACACTACCGCAATACAGTCAAGAATCAGGGGGTTTCATTGTTCTAAGCACTGCATGCACCCAATGAAGACAGTCCCTGCCCCAAAGAGCTTACATACCAAATAGGAAAAGTATTTGTGTAGTGTTCTCAATTGAGTCTTCCTCTCTTACACTGCTGTGTAGCACATACTGACTCAGACGTAGCCAGTTGTTCGATTATACTCACAGTTCACTCGTTAAAACGTTGAAGAGACCAAATCAAATTTATTGTGCTGTTTTGTCTTGAGCTAATACAAAAAGGGAACATAAATACTCTCCTTCCGGGAAGCAGATTCTTGCAGTGAGTTTCTTACACGGAAGGTGTACTTTGGAAATATGCATTTAAACTAGCTATATTTATGGTATGGTTTTACAAGTTACGAAATTCCTGATACCACACTAAAATCCAACCCACTAGTTCATAACAGTCCCTTGTCTTGTTTTGTTCTGCACTTTTCTAATCTCTTATGGATACTACATTCCGGATACTGGTCTGCAAATATACCTCCCTAGCTTGTACTGGGGCAGAGCACTAATGTGTTTTGCCTTGGACAAGTTTCCTGTTTTCTAATGCCAAAGCTGACTTCAGCTTTTGCACAGTATTGAGGGATACTTGACATGGGTGAACAGAATTGCAGGGAGAGCATAACACATTGTTAGCATAACTTCCCAACGCTTGTATATTAATGTGGCATATACTACACCTAATATATGTATTAGCTAATGCACATAGTATGTTAGTGCTAGAAGTATTTTAATTTTTCATGATGACATGATTCTTGTGTCACCCTTTGGGATGAGCAAAATGCTGTAATAATTATAGGACTATCAGATACAAAGCTTACCACCTTGACCTAAAGCAAATCGGCGATCCAGGAATATCGTCACATCTGAGCATCGTCTAGTGAGAATCCTTCTGCATGTGATCTGCATTCTCCTTTACTTCTCTCTCTCTCTCTCACACCAGTTGTAATTCGCTGAATTTGAATTAGCAGGAAGCATTTCGTTCAACACCAGAGAGACATTGAGAAATGGAGGGCATTTAAAGAGCAAAGACAAGTGCTTTAGGGGCTGACCGGCTGGAATTAGCAAGAAAGAGCAGAACTACTGTATGTCCACAGATGTTTGTTTCTTCCCAGTCAGATGCAATCATATGTGAGGGCAGGGGGAGGGAGAAAACTGATCGATTGATTATGGGATCCTCTGCCCTGAGTTCCTAAATGTAAATTGTAAAGTCTCATGTTAGCAGGTTAGCAGCTGTTTGTTGGGGGATGGATGGAAGGAAGGAAGGATAATGTTATGGTCAGGGCACTGGGATTGGGAGCTCCGAGTTCAATTCCTATTGCCCTAAGATTTCCTTCATGACCATGGGAGAGTCGCTTAATCTTTCTGTGCCTCAATTCCCCTTCTGTGAAGTGAGGCTGTTCTTTTTTTTGTGGGGGAGGGAAGGAGGAGGAATGCCTAAAAGCAGAAACATTTCTTTGAGAAGCTGGATGTTTAATTTCTTTTATGGCAATTGCTTGAAGCTGCTCCAGGAGCTGGAATGTTCAAACAAGGCCCTGTGGGTGGGGCTGGCTGGGTGGGCTGAGTGCAGGCGAGGCAGATGCAGACGTGTAATGAATACAATTTGTCACATAGTTCCACCAATGATCCCATAGATCATAACCTACAATGCATGTGCTAGCCTCAATAACATTGGTATGAGTGGGCCCCAACCTCTGGGGCTTTGGAGTTTGAAAACCCTCCAGATGTGGTACTTGGAGAGGCTTTGATGGAAGCAAACAGAAGAGCAGGGTAAAAATGAAACAAACTCTGTCCTGCCAGGGATGAAAGCTACATACATAAGGTGATGCAGTTACTAGAGCTTGTATTTTATGCTTCTCTTCACTGCTTGGAGCTTTTTTGACTCTGGTGAGAGGCGATTTGCTTTACAGCCAGGCTGGCCTCCAGAGTCATAGCTAGGCTGCGCTCATGCCCCCTGTACTGCACGCTCTGCGGGCTGATTGTGTGGTTGCCCAGCGGGGCTGCCTCCTGCTTTGGCAGAGGTGATAGGAACGTAGTTTGGTTGGAATGCTGGGACAACTCAATAGCTCTTGCAGTCACCCATCCTCTGAGCAAGCCCATACCCTTATTCCGTGGGCTTGACCTCTGGCTCAGGGTTAGGCTCCTGTTCAAAGATGGGCTGCTCATCTCTGCCACCCCATAATCCAACCCACCCTGAAAGGCTGGTCAGATATATCTGCTTGCTTCATTGTGGCAACATGCTGTTCTGGGCTGCGAGGCCCTACGTGACCTAGCTAGTCAACCTCTCGGCTCTTCTCTCCGTCCTCCTATCCCCACACGCCACCCTTCTCTGGCCTGCTACATCTGGAAGCCCCTACTGGCCCCCGTCTGCTAGGCCTCCATCAAATCCTTCCTTAAACACTGCTCTGGTGGGGAAGGAGGCCTGCTTCTCTCCTCAGAGTAGTGGTCTCAACAAAGAGGAGACACTGTTCCCACAAATACGTGCAGAATTGCTTATACACCTGCTCCATCCCACCATCAGCCATGCATGTTCTCCTGGGCCCCTGCCCTGCCATTTGTCCATTTAAAATGCAAGTGCCTCAGGACAAGGACACTTGGCACTTTCAGTGGTGAAATGCCTTTTACAGCTTGAGAGAAGTATTACAATAACAATGGAACACCGCCAGACGGATTCTGGTTTCATTGTTACCAGGGTAAAATAGGGCAATTCCAGTAAGTTTAACTCACCAGTGCCAACGAAATCCGAATGCAACTCTGTGCGTTGCACTAATGTTACAGTAGGGTTTAGGGTAATAACTAATGCTGATGTGCTTTCAAAGGGTAAGACACAATTGCAAGGCTTCTTTAGAGACAACTGCTGGCTATTCATAGCTTCCAAGGCCATGAGGGATCATTGTGATTGTCTAGACTGACCTCCTGTATACCACAGGCCAGAGACTTCCCCCAAAGAATGTCTAGAGCAAATCTTTTAGAAAAACATGAAGTCTTGATTTAAAAGCTGTTAGTGATGGGGAATCCATTGTGACCCTTGCTACATTGTTCCAAGGGCTAGTTACCCTCGCTTAAAAATGTACACCTTATTTTCAGTCTGAAACTTAAGTGTATATTACAGCTGTTAGCTCAGTCCGTGGCAGGGTTGGCTCACTCCCCCATTGTCAGATAAATTGACTTTTAAGCCCCTCCCTTAACATCCTCACAATTTCACTGTTTAAGGATCCCATGTTGGCAAAAGTCTCTTTATGCCAATGGTGTATGTTGTTTGCATTAAAGCTGCATCTGGAAACCCTGATGCAGATTGGGCTCCTATTGTGTTAGATGCTTTAGTGTGACAGTCCCTGCCCCAGGAGCTTACAGTCTTAATAGGCAAGACAGAACAGGGTGGGTCCCCAGGGAGGCAAGTGGTAGAGCCAGACATAGAACCCAGGTCTGCTGAGCCCCGGTCCAGTTCTCTACCCACTGGATAACACTGCCTATGCCAAAGTCTTAGGTGGATAAACTGGCCACTTTGCTCAAAAAGGTCATGAACTACTGAAAGTTACAGAGCAGCCAGAGGTGGATTAAAACCTTTGTTGGTCTTTTCGTAACTCATTTGAAAATATAAGGCAGCAAAAGTAAGTGTTCTGTTTTTTAATTAGCATAGGAATAAGGTACACTTTAAGACGGGAGGACAAGCCTGCTTAGTCTGGTAATTTGTTAGAAGAACAGGTGTCTCCTCTATCAGTCTGCCAATTACCTGCATCACTCCTTTTTCTTGTTTTGTTATTAGTAGGTTGCTCCTACCGCCAGGTGTCACACAGTCTTAAAACACAATCCGAGATTCAGTAAATGAGTGGAATTCAGCAAATTGTTCCACCCTGCTGCTGCAGTGTGAACAGAGGCTTGTCAATTTCCAGCTGATCAAACATCTGTACATGCCCCATGAAAATCCAACCTGGCGCAAAAGAATGAAGGACCCCCAAGGAAGAACAAAAGCTTGTATCTTTGGCCTTTACTGGGGCACCTTTTGCATTTCCTCAACTTTTAGTGTGACAAAGAGCAATGTCTTATTCCCAGAGGAAGGAAGAGTCCAAAAAAGCCCCCTGAGAAATGGAGGGATTTATGTAAAGGCCCAAACACTGTCTGTATTACTAGATCTTTCCTCTAATCAAAGCTTTACAGCTTTTTCCAGCGGGATTTTTAAAAATTTATCTAATGTCCCCAACCTGGTGGCAAAGAAGACAGGAGAAAGTGAAGGATTAGGGATGGCAAACATTTAATTACACAGTAACAGCTAACACAAGGATTAGTTTCTTGCAACCCTGAATATAAGTAAACTAAAGTTCAATAAATGCCAGTGACACAATCAAGGGCATTCTTTTTAAAAGGGGACTGCTAGTATAAATAGGAAGGGGAAGGGTGGCTTTTTGTTGTTGTTTGTTGTCATGGCTAATTTCCACTGGAGCCAGTTAGTTAAACATCCCTTTGTGGTACAATGAATGCAAACTTTTAAGCTCTGGCAGGAGGAGATAGGCCAGCTCAATACACCCCCTCAAGAAGCGGGACACTCACCGGGTTCAGGGTTTGCAGGAAACTGTAGCCCAAAGTTTCTCTGGGGTTGAGATAAATGCTCTTATTTTGTGCATTTCACCTGCTCTCTCAGGATGATCCCAGCTGTGTCTGCACAGGAGATGGGAGCGTGCATCCTAGACACCCGCTAGCGCTGCTGGAGCAGATGCGCTCAAAATCACGTGGCCCCAGTAGGATGGGTGACAGCCTAGGCTAGCCACCCCGTGCATGCCCAGGGGGTCAGGCGGGATTGTACTCGAACACCTTGCCTGAACTGCCACCTGTGCTGCCATGGCGACGCTGAGCGAGTGTCTGTCTGCCTGTGCTGGGTGGATGTAGCCTAAGTGTAACAGACCCTGCTGTGTGAGGAGGGATGACGCAGTGATTTCCATATGCCCTGTTTTCACCTGTATGTGGACTTCAGCCCCCACCTCCCTGCAGGCAGAGCTGGAGTTAACTCATAGTTTCTGTGGTCACTCTTCCTCCAGGGAAGTGCTATTAGCGAAGAGAGACTTGCTGATTTGTCAAAGTGCGATTTCACTTCCTGTTAACCATATTACCTAACCCAAGATGGAAGAGAGCTGGGGTAAAGAATTTACTCTCTAGTCCCTCTGGCCTGACAAAAGACTGGTGGGGGGTGGTGGAGGGGTCCTGCACATTCGAAGGCCAGAAGCAAGGGGGAGGGATGAGGTGGAGACATGGAATTCTCATCTCCCCATAGGACCCAAGATGGTCATTTCTTAAGCCTATGAGGGAGGAGGAAGAACGGGGTCCCGAGGACCCATAGCACAGGGACGGTCAAATTCACAAGCATTTACAGTCTCCTTGGAAAGCCAGATCTGTTGCAATCAATCATTTGAAGTGGGATCAGGAGAGAGAGATGGGCAGGGACAGTTTTCGATGAGTAACTGGAAGGCTTCAGCATAGCCAGGGAGGCTCGGTTTGACAGGCAAGGCCGGGGGGAGGTTTCAGAGAGGCATGAGAATACTTAGGTAGCTTTGGCATACACTGAGCACAGAATGGGCCCTGACCTGTTAAGGAGGATCAGAAGCAAGAGGACAGGAGAAGGTTTCAAGGGTCAGGAGGCCAAGATTGAAGGATAAGGCCAAGGCTCACTGAAGGCAGGGGGGCTGGGGCACAATAGCCTTGGATCTTGTCACCCATTGGTAGTAGTAGATCTGCCACCCTTTCCTGTGCACCCTCGCTATCCAACCCAACCTCTGCTTTCTCTGCCTGTAGGGAACCAGGTATGATTTTATCGGCTGCAAGGTGGCTTCAGCTGGCAGGAGAACTAGCTGGTAGTAGGCCTGCTGTCCCACCTGGTCCTGCACACCAGGCAGAAATACAGCAATTACCGGACAGGCCTGTTTCAAGCCCCCCTCACCCCCATCAGCTCCCTGGGCCAGGCCCTGCCCCTGCCCCTCGGAGGGGAGCAGCCTCCTGAGTCTGAATGCCTGGTTCTAAGGGATTGGAAGTAAATCAACAGCTGCCGTAGGGAGAGAGAGTCCAGCCACCTGGCCAAGTCCTCCTGCTCGGCTGCGGAGGAGCTCGTGGGCATTAGGAGCAATCACAGGCCTCGTGGCAGGTTGGAGAAGCTTTCTATAGAGCACAGTGGTGTTGGTATGTAACGACAGCCAGGCGTTTGGGGGGTGTCTGCCCAAAGGGCTCGCTAGTCTCCATGGATTTGTCAATGGTTCTCACCATAGCATCGGGCCACATTGTACTCAGCTCACTGTACAGAGGAGCAAGGCGAACAACTCCCCTCATGCGCTCTGAAAGCAGGTCTGAGTGTTAGTGCCTAGAGTCGCTGCCAGGGCCACATTCAGGGGACTGGTTTCAAAGTAGCAGCCGTGTTAGTCTGTATTCGCAAAAAGAAAAGGAGTACTTGTGGCACCTTAGAGACTAACAAATTTATTAGAGCATAAGCTTTCGTGAGCTACAGCTCACTTCATCGGATGCATTTGCATCCGATGAAGTGAGCTGTAGCTCACGAAAGCTTATGCTCTAATAAATTTGTTAGTCTCTAAGGTGCCACAAGTACTCCTTTTCTTTTTTCATTCAGGGGACTGCTGCTGTTCCTGACATGACAACTACAGGTGATGAAGTCTCACATGTAAACTCCTGGGCCAAAATGTGCAGAAGTGACTTTATGATCATGTTTATTATGGTAGTGCCTAGCGACCAGCCAAGATCAGAGCCCTGTTGTGCCAGGTGCTGTAAAACCAAAGAGTAGGAGACAGTCCCTGCCCCGACAAGTTTACAGTCTAAATAGATGGGATAGATGAAGGGCGGGAAAAGGGTTAGAGCTCCCGCAGCCGCATGAACAAAGCAATGATGGCAAATACTTGAGCGCCATGGAGGTGGGGATGCAAGTGAGGAGGGGAGTAGCTCAATGGGAAGACGAGGAACTGGAGTGGGTGAGGGGCTCAGAGCAGGGCAGAAGAGGTGTGAGAGGACGGTATCGGGGTCAGGTGTGGCATGAGGCTGAGAGTATGAGATAAAGGCCTAAAGGGCATTGCAGCAAACAGCCAATCAGTCCAGGGGAGAGGAAGTCCAGTCAAAACTGCGGAAGGTATGATCAGGGTCCGTCAGTTCCTGCCTAAGCTGCTCTGCCGCTTCTCTGCAGATTCAGGACTCGTCTGCGCTCATAGAGCTGCCCCGGCACACCTGTAGCACTGCGTGAAGACGCTACCTATGCCAACCAGAGAGCTTGTCTTGTCAGCGTAGGGACTCCACCTCCCCCAGAGACAGTAGGTCCGTTGGCAGGAGATGCTCTCCCAGTTCCATGGACGTTGCGCTGTCTATACTGGGGGTTAGGTCCGTAGTTATACCCACGTAAGTAGGGGGTGTAGACCAGGGCTCAGTCTCTGGCTGGCTCCTCCCCACAGTTCCTAATGACTAACGTAATAACGTTATTAATGCCTCGCTTTCAAAGGGCGCAGCTCAAAGCAGCTAAGTCATTATTGTCATAGACATTCCCAAATGGAAACGTCCCAGAATGGTGTTCTGCACGCTCAGAGAGCCAGAGCTCACCTAACCCATGCACTTTGTGTGGAGTCTCCTTGTGAGCATGTTGTACCTGGGTTCAGGAAAAAAGTGAGACCCGAGGAAGCCAATTTCCAAAACCATCTGATTTGTTTTTCCAAAATATTTGTAAGTGCCTGACTCCCACACAGCTCCCCACAATGCAGGAAATGCAAAGCCCTCCTACACTTTAGTTTGGATCGTCTGGTGTTTTTACTGAAGCTAAATATTTAGCAGATGTTTTTCTTCCTCATTAAACACAAGTCTCTGACACCACCTTAACTATGGCACAAGCTTAGAAGGGTTCAGCCAAGGAACTGGGAGATGTGAAAGGAGAGGAGTTGTCCAAGAGACAATGAGAGATTCAGAATAAGTCAAGCCCAGAAGGCTTGAGGACCTGAGCTGGGTGCATGGGTAGCTCCATGAAAGATGCAGTTCAGTGCTGATCCATGAAAAGGAATGCACGTTGGAAGGGAAAGTTTGAACTATTCAAACACCTTCCTGGGCTCTAAATTAACTGCAGCTGCTCAGGGAAGAGATCTGGCATTACTGGCAGCAGCTCAATGACGACTCTTCATAGCATGTAACCATGATCCTAAAAGCCAACACAATGGGATGGAGACTAACATGGAGAATGTTCTAATGTTACAGGCATTGATGGTGCAGGCTCTTCTGTATATGATATTCAGATTTGGTCACTCAGTCTCGAAGAGGAGACACAGAACTAGGGGGGGTTCAGACATGGGCCTCAAGAATGATTAGGGGCATGGAAAGAAAGCTTGATCAGACCTGAAATGTTTAGTGGGGAGAGGATATGCCACTCGCAACCAGCCTGTGGGTCATACCCTGAGTATCTGTGTGCTAGACAGCCCTGGTTCAGCAACTCTGACCCCAGCAGCCTGTCTACAGCCCCACTCTGGCTTCCACCTGTCTTCGTTACTATTTGGTGACCCCAACATATTCCCAGTTCCAGATTTTCCCATTGAAGCGTGTTCTGCCCTAGCCAGCCCTCTCCTGGACAAGTCAGCTAGTAAGGTTCGTTGCCCCTGTAGAGTGTCAATATTCAACAATTGGTTACTTGAAACTGAACTGTTTGGTAACTCCAGTTATGCACAGCACTGGATTAGTTTTTGTTTAAAAATAAAACACATTTATTAACACAAGATGATAGGATTGTAAGTGAATTCAAGTATAAGAGATGAAGTTAGAAAGGGTTACAAGGGTAAGCAGAGTCTGAATGAGCTCTCCCCAGACTCTAGTGGTGAGCTGTGGAAAAGGACTTCAGGAGCTGATCTCGTTTGCATGGGGTGCTCAGCATGATGGGATTGATTGCCCAAATGGTCACTTTTGGCTGGTGTGAGATCCCCAGTCTCCTTGCTGTTGGGGCAGGAGTAATATAGGGTTGTTATCTTTGTTATGTGAACCAAGGGCAGCAGAACTGTACTTGGTGTTTCCTGATTGAGGGACTCACCCTCAACTAAATGGCACTTGCTAGGTAGGGGACATGGGTTCTGAAACCCAGTGAGGTGAGAGACAGGTGTGTGTATTTAGCTCTTGTGGCTGCTAACTCTGAGTAGCAGAATGGTTACACAAGTAAATAAAAGTGATGGCCTTTCTCTCTCACAGTCTTCTAACAAGATGGTGACCCTCTTCTCAGCCAGGATCTCTGCCAGAGGCCCAAGGTATCATCCTGGGTGAAAGAGTTGACTTGTGATTCTCTGTTCCTTTTTTTTTATAGTTCAGTGAACCTTTGAAGTGGATTCTTCTGAGGGTGACCTTCAAAGCCAAGTTTATTCAAGCAGTGAAGAAGGCACATGGAATCTCAGGGTGAAAGAGGCTCGGTGCACACAAGTTTCTAAATTTGGGATAGGCCTGTTTAATAACTTTTGCCTAGGCAGGGCTGGGTGGGTTTTGAACATGTGCTAATATCATACAGGGGGAATTCATAACTTTACGCATACTGTTGCTATGCACATATCACCACGATGTCATTGTCCAGGGAATTATTCATTTTCAGATGCTCTCTCATAAGGCATATTTTGTACAAAGATGATTACACTAGCGTGCAGGGTATGAAGACGGGGGAGCTTTGGGCCACACCCTCAGTTCTTGCTGTCCCAGGATTACATTAGACTCTCTAGTTTTCGCTTCTTTTTCAAAACAGGATTCTCCTGCCCTAACCCTGTGTCCTTGCTGCAGTGATGACTCCCTGGGTCTCAAGACAGCTTGAAACAACCATTCGGAGGGGACTGATATGCCTCAGGCTCTTCAGCAGGGTGTTAACGCCAAGGCCTATCACTCTGGATGTGCCGCATAAGCAGGCACAGCCCAGTTGTTAAAGTAAGTATAGAGAGCCTGTCTGTTACTGTCCATCCAGCTCTGGAGGCAGGTGAGTGAAGGGACCCGTGTTGCTGCCCTGTCTCTCTGGTGGGGAAAGAGAACCTCTGCTGCTCATTTCTGAGGAATGGGGACCCCATTCTGATCCTGCACTTGCCCCTCAGAGTCCTTGGGCAGGGGAGACCATTTGCTAATGTCAGTCATGTGTAGCCTGGGACCAAGGCTCGGGGACGAGCCACAGGCGCAGCTTTGGTGGCCCTCAATCAAGTCACAGCATATCCAGGGCCCTGTATTGCCTGAATCTGGCCCTGCCCACACCTGGAAACTCAGCTCTGGGTGAGAACCAAATTTCAAACCAATATTAATTTACCATTGACAAAGTAAAGAAGGCAACTAATAGATGATTAGGGTGTTGGAGCACATGACTTATAAGGAGAGGATCTAGACTGTTCTCAGTGGTAGCGGATGACAGAACGCGGAGTAATGGTCTCAAGTTGCAGTGGGGGAGGTTTAGGTTTGGATATTAAGAAAATCTTTTTCACTAGGAGGGTGGTGAAGCACTGGAATTGGTTACCTAGGGAGGTGGTGGAATCTCCTTCCTTAGAGGTTTTTAAGGCCCAGCTTGACAAAGTCCTGGCTGGGATGATTTAGTTGGGGACTGGTCCTGCTTTGAGCAGGGGGTTGGACTAGATGACCTCTTGAGGTCCCTTCCAACCCTGATATTCTATGTGAGAGGGTGAGTGCTCACCCCACCCCAGTGCAAAGCATCTATTTATCCTGAACAGATACACAAGCAGCCAGAGGGGGACTGTATGATCTAGTCAGAGAGGGGGCTGAGCTACAGGCCAATGTCCCAGACTTTGAGGTGAAAGCTAAAAATCAGGATCTGGCTCCTAATTATGCCTGCATCCATCTCTAGGCTAATTGGCTAGGGAGAGGGACCTGTTCTATAATCAGTGGGATCTAAAGCATACCCTGAAAGATTAGGAGGTTTATGATGATGATAAATATTAATGGTAGTAATAAACATGATGATTTTGGTAGAGCCTAAGGGCAACCAAGAATGGGGCCCCATTCTGCTAGGGACCTTAATGATCCATGTTAGGGGGCTTATTCCTTCACCCACTTACTTCCCTGGTCCTTCTTGCATGAACAGACAGCAACAATACCCAAAGTCCAAAGGTGCAAACAATTCAATGTTTATTGGGGTGAACTTCCAGCAAGCATGATTCCAGTTTCCTTCCTTAGTGTCCCCCTTCCCAGATCTGACATCACAGAGCCTTACCTGTGTCCCTGTTCCCATTCCTGCCCTTAGCTAAACATGATTCCAATTTCCCCCCCATTCCCTGTTCCCATTCCCCTCCCCCCACACTTCCTGATTGACTGTAGACTATATAGTAAAATTTGAGTTCAGCTTAGCTATACCTTAACCAATCATTTTACTGAAATTTAACTGACCAATCCTAACATATAGTAACATGATTATGTAACCAATTATATCCCATCACCTTAATTAGTTTACACCCAGCAAAATTAATTATACGGCAGACAGAAACAATCACAGAACCAGACAGAGACCATGCAATAGCAAAGTGGGAAACAATAGCAAAGTGGGAACTATAATGACAAAACAATACAGAAGTGAGGATTTCACATCCCAGCTATTGATAAGTGAGTTCTTGCCAGACAGGATGCTAACAAACTAAGTTTCCTTTTACATTTTCTAGGTACTTCCCTTTCTCTGGAGGCGATAGGCACGATCAGGACAGGACTGTATCCTAACAGCCCAATAGCACCTTATTTCAGTGTGACTAGTTTGGGATGTGAGGATCTGACCATTCGCTTCCCAGCTTATGGCTGCCTCTGTTACTTAGCCAAAGGCCTTAGCCTAAGCACAGGGCCTCAGACGGTCGCAGTGAGAGAAGGCCCTTACGCCGGCAGACAGCGATTTTGATTCTTTTATATCTCTATAACTAGCTAAGTGATAAGAATACTCCTACGTTCTTAGAGTCTAGGCCTTTACAGACAGGCCTGAATATCTATATCCTAACAATCCAGAGGCAGCAAGATGGCTAGAAATTACTCTGTGCTGAGTGACTTCTTACTTAGAATGACTAATGGGGGATGTGTCAGAATGGAAATGTGTAAAAAAAACAAAAACAACAAAAAAACAAAAACAAAAAAAACTCCAAACACCTGCAGGCTTTCTTGTCTTCAGAAACATTTTCACTGAACGTTATCACCTGAGCAAAAAGGAAGACGATACAAAGGTCATGCGGTCCCGAGGTCTCTCGAAATAGGTGACTCTGATACACCTGGGCTAATGTGGGAGAGGCAGGGGGGACCAAGAGAGTCAGTACCGGCAGAGGCAGCAATCTGTAGGAAAGGATGTGGGAACAGATCCTCTATGGGCCATATTTACCTGTAATTACCTAACGTGGTCACTGGGTGTCACTACAACCCCATAAAAATCACAAGTGTAACTGCTGTAGCCTGTAGGCCCTGTGCTCTTTGTTTGATTTCTACATTCAATTCATTTTATGCCATTCCCAAACTTGCAGTTAGCTGCAGGTTTTTAGATAGCACCAATGCACAGCTCCTCATAGAACAGTGGTTCTCAAACTTTTTGTATTGGTGACCCCTTTTGAACAGCAAGCCTCTGAGTTTGGTCCCCCCTTAGAAATTAAAAACACATTTTTGATATTTAACACTGTTAAATACTAAATTTAAACCCTATTGCTTAAAATGAATTTACTTTTTCTCACTGCTTTTAAATTAAGACTAAAACACATTTTTATCGAATTAAATATAAGTGGAAAAGTTGTTTTTAAATAGAATTTTATTTTAATATTTGACAGCAATTAATGACCTGAAAAAAATCATTGAGATGGATGATGCTGTTTGTTTGACACAAGAAGTTTTATTCTTGGTGTTGTTTTAGAAAGGGCGCATCTGATGTCGTCCTTCACATCAAGCTAGTTTCGAGATTTTGTCTTTATTGTGAGAAGGCTGCAGAATCCACTCTTGCATTTGTAGGTAGTGGGAAACGGCAGAAGAACTTGCAGGGCCATTTCAGACACCAATGGGTATTCACTTGCAACTGAGCACCGGAACTGGTTTGGAGGCAGCTGTGTGAATTTTGCTTTCACTTCATCATCATTGATCATGTCGACAAACTGTTCCTGTGTGTGAATATCGTCAGTAGGTAACTGCTCTGCTGTCACACTGAAAGGGTTCTTCACCAGGGAATGAAGTGCTTCGGGTAGCGCTAGGAAATAGTGTGAGAAATCTTCATGAAGGGCTCTCAAATGTTCACTGATCGTTCACTTGAGAGCACTATCAATGTTAACTTCTTCCTCCTCGCTGAATGAGGAAAGTGTCGGAAACAAGCCGTATCTGTCTGTGTCCAGCTTCCTGCACCACAGATCCAACTTCATCTGGAAGGCTTTGATTTTATTGGTCAGGTCTATTAAAGTTGAATGTTTTAGTGACATATTGCGATCATTAAGGCTACCAAAGATATCAACCAGGTATGCCAAGCAGAGAAGCCATTTCTTGTCACTGAACATTTGTTTCTGTTTTCGCAGGAAAAACTCTGAAAACACGCTTTAATGCATGTCCCCTAGAAAGCCATCGGACTTGAGTGTTGAAAAGCAGAACTTCATATTCACCACCCATTTCATTGCAGAGCTCTCGAAAGAGACGACTATTCAGAGCATGAGCTTTAACATAGTTCACTGCTCATAGAACTATATCTACCACAGCATTAAGGCATATTGGCAATGTCTTTGCAGCTAGGACTTGAGAATGGATTCCACAATGTGTGACAATCACATTAGGTGAGAGACACTTTACCTTCTGCCGAAAGCCAGACCGTGCACCTGTCATTGTTGGAACACCATCAGTACAGATACCACAAAGATTTTTTCCATTCAATGCCATTGCTTTCGAAAAAGGCATTCACCTTACTGAAAATGGCCTTTGCTGTTGTGGTTGTTTCAAGTTGTTCACAGACTCAGAACTCATCCTTAACACCCCCGGCATTAACATACCGTATGGATGCTACCAGTTGTGTGCAGCGGGTAACATCAGTGGTTTCATCAAGTTGCAGGCTGAACATACTAAAAGCAGAATGTTTAATTTCGTGCACAACTTGTTTTTTGGTGTCTTCATGTCTCGTGTATTCTGCCGTTCATAGTGTCATTAGGCAGGGAGAGCATATTCCAGTTTTTTGGCAATCATTGCCAACCATGAGTGCCACAATCTCTTTGCCTGCTGGCAGAATAAGCTCCTCACCTGCTGCACACAGTGCTTTGGTATGGGCAACTCATAGTGACACGGTGTAAGAGGTCTCCACAGCTGAGGACATTGCTGTTGGAAACTTCCATCAGAATCAGACCCAGCCACCTTTGTTGCTGCTTCTCTGCGTTTGAAAAAATCCACGTTTCGATCTTTATGCTCAGGATGTCTAGTTTCAAGATGTCGCTGCCATTTGCATGGTGTCATTGACTCAGCAGACAAGTCTTCACAGCAAATGACACATGGCGGTTTTTCAGTCCCAGAGCTGATGACACTGGGGAAAACCCAGTTTAATGGAAGACTTGAGATATTTTCGTTTTTTAGCAGTTTCAGCAGCACAAGTGGCCATTATTTTCAGGAGAAACTTTGCACTTGTGTGTTTGTCTGACTGTTAATTAATAAAGTACTTGTTCAGCTCCGAATCAAACCCTCTAATGTTGTCTCAGTACCAGGGCCAGCCACAGGAGAAATGGCACCCTGACCAAACTTCTATTTGGCGCCCTTTCTTTGGAGGTGGAGTGGAGTTGGGATCGGAGCTGGGCTGGAGGAACTTGGGGCTCTGGGGTCGGCACATGGTGATGATGGTGCCTCACAACCAAGCGCCTGGCCGGCCTCACAGTGGGTGGCGGCATTCGGGGCTGACAACCCAGTGTGTGGCAGGGCCGGGGGTTAACAACCTTGTGCCTGGTGGAGCTCCTGGCTGATCACCCTCAGCATGGTGGGGCTCCGCCTGACAACCCCAGTACAGGGGTCGGGGCTCACAGCATCCTAGATGCCG
Organism: Dermochelys coriacea; assembly: GCF_009764565.3. Classification (NCBI taxonomy): domain Eukaryota; kingdom Metazoa; phylum Chordata; order Testudines; family Dermochelyidae; genus Dermochelys; species Dermochelys coriacea. Next base: position 9,293,327 of record NC_050068.2, on the reverse strand, counting down.
CAGCTCAGGGCTTTCGGCCCATCTCCTGGTTGGAAGAAGAAAAGGATGACTTGTGGCACCTTAGAGACTAACAAATTTATTTGAGCATAAGCTTTCGTGGACAGCTGGACTTGCAACCCCGCGTGCGGTCGGACTTGGGGATCGCAGGCCCATGCCTGCCCGGAGCTCGCAGCCCCACTCCTGGCCAGGGTTGGGATCTGGGCTTACAGCCCCATGGGGGGGTTGGAGTCAGGGCTTGCAGCCTCTCATGGTGGTCAGGCTTGCAGCCACGCTTCCCTGTCGGGGTCGGGGCTCGCAATCCAGCGCAGGAGTCGGGGCTCGCAGCTCCATGCAGGGGTTGGGGCTCGCGGCTCGCAGCTCCACGCAGGGGTCGGGGCTTGCAGCCATGCCTCACAGCCTCGGGCAGGGGTCGGGCTTGCAACTTGCAGCCGCGTGCTGGGATCGGGGCTCGTGACCCCCTGCATAACTGGCTCGCGACCCACAGTTTGAGAACCAATGTCATAGAAGTTATTCAAGGCAGGCAATGGATTTGGCTGCTGGGGAGGTGCGAGGGGCAGTTGGGGTTATGGGGTAAACGCATTAGCTAGGTGTTTCTGGATATTTCCTGGTAAATTGTCCTCGTTAGGTTTCAGAGTTACCAAGCTATTGGGCTAAAGAAGGCAGAGCTCCCTCTTGGGTATTTGTTTCAGGCTGTCTGCAGACTCAGGGAGCTACATCACTGCAGACTCGAGTTACGTTGTCAGTGTATTTCCACTATCATGTGGGTTGGAAACACAGGGCCAGATGCTGATCCCCATACCCACACGCAGGAGAGCCTCACTCCTCAAGTGGGCCGATGAATTAGTATTAGACTCTAGCCCGTAATATTTTTTTTTAAACTGTACATTTAAATTTCAGGACTCGGTGTACCGTCCAGGGTGGATTCCACAGCTGCAGAAAATACTCGGGATCCAGAATCTACCCTGTCAGTGCATCTCTGATTGGCTGGGAAGCACTTGCTGCCTGTATTTGAATGTAAACCCTCCATGTCTGGTGGGGGTCTGTTGTTTGCTTTTCTGGGCACCCATCAGAGCTCAAATACAGAGTCACTGAGGCAGTGATACCGCAGAAGTTAGATATGGACAAGGCCCTTTGGATCTCCTGCACATCTCCCTGGGGCCAGTGTAGGATTTGTCCCCACAGGACACTCTTTAGTGCTTTGCCCAGTCTAGTTGGCAAATAGACTCATAGAATTTATAGCAAGAAGTGGCCATCGGTTTCATGTAGTCTGACCTCCTGCACATTGCAGGCCACAGAACTTCACCACTCCTGGCTGAGTTACTGAAGTCCTCAAATCATTATTTAAAGACTTCAAGTTACAGAGAATCCATCATTTACACTAGTTTAAACCTGCAAGTGACCCGTGCCTCATGCTGCAGAGGAAAGCGAAACTACCCCCAGAGTTTCTGCCAATCTGACTGGGGGAAAATTCCTTCCTGTCTGCAGATATGGCAGTCATTTAGACCCTGAGCATGTGGGTGAGACCCGCCAGCCAGAGACATGGGAAAGAATTGTTGTCGTAACTCAGAGAAACTCAGACTAACTCAGCCCTCCACCTCTAGTGTCCCATGGGCCATTGGAGATATTTGCTAATAGCAGTTGTGGATGGGCCACATACCATTACATGAGGAGGAAAGATAACAGAAGACACAGCAATTGCTGAAGTGTTAAATGCCTTTTTTGTTTTAGTTTTCAGCAAAAAAGTTAGTTGTGATTGTATGACTACCATAGTGAACATCAGTGTAAATCGGGTAGGGTCTAAAGCTAAAACAGGAAAAGAACATGTTATGAATTACATATCTTCAAGTCGGCCGGGCCTGATGAAATACATTCTTGAATAGTTAAGGAACTGGCTGATGAGATCTGTGAACCATTAGCGATTATCTTTGAAAACTCATGGAAGATGAGACGAGGTCCCAGAGGACTGGAAACGAGCGATATAGTATCTACCTATTAAAAAGGGAATAAGGACAACCCAGGGAATTATAGACCAGTCAGTTTAACTTTGGTACCTGGAAAGATAATAGAGAAAATAATCAAACAATCAGTTTGTAAGCATCAAAAGAAAATAAGTTGATAAGTAATATTCAATTTGGATTTGTCAAGAACAGATCATGTCAAACCAACCTAATATCCTTCTTTGACAGAGTAACAAGCCTTGTGAATGGGTGGAAGCGCTAGATGTGGTATATCTTGACTTTAGTAAGGCTTTTGATACTATTGTACATGACCTTCTCCTAAAAAACTAGGGAAATACAACCTAGATGGAGTTACTATAAGGTGGGTGCACAAATGGTTGAAAAAGTGTACTCAGAGAGTAGTTATTAATGGTTTACAATCAAGATGGGTGTGGTCCTGCAGGGATCTGCCCTGAGTCTGGTTCTATTCAATGTCTTAATAAATTAATTGAATAATGGCATAGAAAGTACACCTAAATTTAGTGAAAGATACCAAGCTGGAAGGGGTTGCAAGTGCTCTGGAGGATAGGATTAAAATTTAAAATGATCTTGACAAACTGGAGAAATGGTCTGAAACAAATAGGCTGAAATTCACTAAGGACAAATGCAAAGTACTCCACTTAGGAAGGAACAATCCAGTTGCACAGTTGAAAAAATGACTGCCTAGAAAGCAGTACTGAAGAAAGGGAGCTGGGGTAATAGTGGATCACAAACTAAATATAAATCAACTCTTGTAATACTGTTGCAAAAAAAGCAAACATTCTGGGATATATTAGCAAGAGTGTTGTACGGAAGATGTGAGAAGTAATCCTTCCACTTTACTCTGTGCTGATAAGGCCTTAATTGGCATATTATGTCCAGTTCTGGGAACCACACTTGGGGAAAGATGTGGACAAATTGGAGAAAGTCCAGAGAAGAGCAACAAAAATGATTAAAGGTCTAGAAAACATCACCTATGAGGGAAGATTGAAAAAACTGTGTTTATTTAGTCTGGAGAAGGGAAGACTGAAGGGGGACATAACAGTCTTCAAGTATGTAAAAGGTTGTTATAAAGAGGAAGGTGATAAATTGTTCTCTTTAGCTACTGAGGACAGGATAAGAAGCACTGGGCTTAAATTGCAGCAAGAAAGATTTACATTAGACAGTTGGAAACGCTTCCTAAGTGTCAGGATGGTTAAGCACTGGATTTATTGCCTTAGGGGGTTGTGGAGAACAGGTGAGACAAACACCTGTCAGGGAGGGTCTAGATAATACTTAGTCCTGTCTCAGTGCAGGGGACTAGACTAGGCAACCTTTCAAGGTCCCTTCCAGGGCTACATTTCTATGATTGCAGCTGCCCTTATTATACTATCCCCTCCATAAACTTATCAAGCTCAGGCTTGAAACAAGTGATTGGAGAAAAGAATACAAACAGGTTCGAGAGATACTAATGTCTGGTTCTGCAGGAAGAAGGGATGGAGAAGACCAGTGGAAATGCCACCTGGTGGGTGTAAGGATGTTGTGTTGTGTTGGAGGCAGGACTGGATGAACCAAAGGATTGGGAGCAAGCTACAGGGCCTTTCACTTCTGGTTCCACTGCTTAGGTGGGCAGTGAATGAAACTTGTTACTGTTCAGAGGCCTTGTGTGACATGAGTTTGGTGGGTCTCAGTGTCATTCTTTGTGGAAAGTTTCCCCCTCACAAGACTCAAAGTCTCAGTCAGAGAGTCTCAGGATAGAAGCCCAGATTGGCGGGGCCTCAAAGACTGAACTTCCCTTTGGAAGGACAGTTTGGGGGAAGCTTGCTCCACTTCTACCTCTGCTGGGCCTGAGTCTCCTCACTGACAGGGACTGTAAATCTGACCTTAGTCTGTTCTCGTCATCAGAAGTCATCAATGTCCTGAGAAGGGGCTGGGTACTAGAGACTCTTCTGGGGGCTTGTGAAGCTGTAACAAACCCATGTGCCTCAAGACAGAGTGGCTATGATGGACACACACAAAGTCAGTACATGAAACGACGGCTCAAAGGTTAGTGAGTTGAAAAGCCAGCATTGAGGGCAGGTGGCCTTCTCCTATTCCTTATGTGCATCTTACACTGTGACTGTGTATGTAGCCCTTCTGCCAGGTGGAGTGGGCAGCAAGAAGAGATGGGTTCAATACCTACGGGTTCCTTTTCAACAATACAACACAGAACTGGCTCTAGCCCCCACCCAGTAACCTGGGAAAATTTTCACGCTACCCTCTGGGCGCCCCTATGAGGCAATTCTTCTCCCATCGCAAGCACAGAGTCTGATGTAGAAAGAGTTTTTCTTTAATAAAAGTAAGCTAGCATTAATCTGGGAAAACAGCACAAGCGGTATTCATAAACATAAAAGCATGAGCAAGACACCCACCCCAGAGTACACTGAGCACTATCCTTTGCTTCAGGTTCTTGAATCCAACACCAAAGTTTCTGTAGTGTGCCCCCTCCTTAACACCCTACTCACAGTTGTTGTCCCTGGTCAGTGCAGACTCAGAATTCAGAGGTGCATGTGCATGAATTCTCCCATTATGGTAGGGCAGGTGAGGGGGTGGTAAAAGCCACCTTGTTTGCTCAGCCGGCTGGGCTCCTGCCAGCTGCCCACTCGCTGCTCCCACTGGCTGCCCACTCCCCAGCCACCCACTTGCCGCTCCTACTGGCCGCCAGTCAGTCACCTTCTGCTGCCACCTGCCTCTGCTGTGACCCTGCAGGTCAGTCTCTTAGTGATTTTAGCTCTTAGCAGGCTGAGCAGAAACACCGCCCCACCACAAGTGATTTCAACTCTGGTTGAACATTTAAAATAACAAAAAGGCTCCCAATGAAGCCTATTTAGCTTTATCTTTAAACAGTGGGGAGGAACAGGTTAAACCAGACCAGGGACACTTAGGGAGCATCCACTACCCCTGCATTCTGTACTAAAGAGATTTGTAATACAACATCAGCCAAAGTCGATCACTTTGAGCAACACCACTCTATCTGATGGATATCTTGGCAGAGTAGGTGTGTTCATGTAAGTACAGTTTGCTCCTGAAGTCTCTCCCCCTCCCAGCTAGCAGTCAGAGGAGAACTCAGGCAGACCCTGCTTACATGTGTATTAAATAAAGGGGCACATTTTCAGAACACATTTTTTCCTTGAAGGTGTGGTCTTTACTTTGAGTTGTGCCTTAAATGTGTATTTCTAACTTCTCTCCAATCATATTATTTTTTGTTTATGAGAACCCAGTTCAGATCTGAGCCACAAGCAGAGAGAACTTGTCATAGCCACGCTGTGAAAGAATCACTAACCTAGCACCAGCATGATTACAATTGTTTCCCCTACTACAGCCACTAGAGGACTCCAGCCATTTCTCCTGAGATCACTCCCTGTCCCTGTTAAAGGCCTAGTTCCATCTCTTCATAGATCAGCGGTACATAGTAGTTGAGAATATACCGAAATACAGAAAACTATGATGACACCATGGGTATGTGTAATAGTTCATTCCCTTTGGAGCACCTGGCGTTGGCCACTGTGGGAAGACAGGATAGTGGGCTAGATGGACCTTTGGTCTGACCCAGTATGGCCATTATCCACTCAACTGTAGATAAAGGTTTTCAGAGAGAAATGTGATCCCCCCCCACCCCAGTGGACATTGTCCTTTTAATTGTCACCTCTGTGTGTCTCTTTCCAAAGCTGCACTGGGAGGGCACTGGAAAGAACCTTGACAATGCAGTTCTGGAACTACCCATATCAATAGGATACATTGGCCACCCGGCTGGTGTCCAAAACACAAAGTACATCCATCAAAATACCCCTCTAATACTGCTCCTCCTCCCAGTTAATGACAGCATTTCTGTTGCGACCTGTGGCATCGCCAGGTGAAAAAAACGGGGAGCGAAGATAAAATAAGACGCCACCTCCTAGTTCTCACCCACCGGCGCTCCGGGTCTTCAGCAGCACTTCGGCGTCGGGTCCTTCACTCACTCCTGTCTTTAGCACTGAAGGATCCCCCCCTGCCACCACAATGCTGCCCTGCTTCCCCCCAGATACGCTACTGGTTGCGACCCCATTGACTAGGAGCTCCGTAAGTCAAAGCACTGGGACCCCATAGTGAGATACATCACGGAGTATTTAATTGCCCATGCCTGCATTCTACAAGCAGTTGCATAGAACTCTCTTTAGGCCTGTCCTAGCTTGCACTGGGCACTGTGTAAAATGGTTTGGATCTTCTGAGGCCAAGTTCTCCTGGGATTCTTCCACAGTCCAGGGATGCTGGCTGGATGTCCCCAGAGCATTATGGTTCCTATGGGCTTTCAGTGGCACATCCAGAGCACAACCGCTGGTTCTGAGGGCCAGTAGCTACAGAATTACGTCTGCTCCCAAGAATGAATTTCTCAGTGAAGAGATGAGATGAGGTTTCCTAGCCCTGGGCAGTCGTTTAACCAGCATTTTCCTGTTAATCTTTATTGCTGAGCTTCCCCTAAAACAGTTCTGCTGATAATGAGGTTTCACTTCTCTAATCAAGCCTCTTGGCTCTCTTGAGTTTTCCTCTTGTTCTGGATTTTACTGGGTTTTGCTACAGCATCTTGGATTCCCCATTGTTGTTGGGTCTGCTTCACTCCCTCTGCTCAGTGCTCTGCCGTGGTCTAGTTTGCATGGGCTAGGTAATAAGGGGCATGTGTGTCACTGCTGGATGGAACGCCAACCCTGCTAGCTGTGTGTGATCATGTCCTACAGCAAACGGACTGAACACTTCTGAACTTGTAGGAGCCTGTCTTTTTGAAACGGATGGTGCTGAGTTCTTCCCACAGTGCTGCCTGAGAGCAGAACAGCTGGCTCCTGTGTGTCTAGATAGAATCATAGGTATGGAAGGGAGCTCTAGAGGTTGTCTAGTCCCATCCCCTGAACTCATGGCAGGACTAAATATTATCTAGATCAGTGGTTCTCAAACTTTAGTAACCCGAGGACCCCCATTTTTATTTAATTTTTTTCAGGGACCCCCAAGTCCCCCTGATCAGCCTTTGACCTGCCACTTTCCCCGAGGCCATGCCCCCACTCACTCCATCTCCCCTCCCTCCTTTGCTTGCTCTCCTCCACCCTCACTCACTTTCACCAGGCTGCGGGTGGGAGTTGGGGTCCAGGAGGGAGTGCGGGCTCTGGGAGGGAGTTTGGGTGTGAGGTGTGAGCACTGGGAGAGAGTTTAGATGCAGGAGGGGGTGTGGGGTGCAAGCTCTGGGAGGGAGTTTGAGTGTGGGCTCCGGCCAGGTGGCTCTTATCTCGGGCAGCTCCTGAAAGTATCTCTCTCTGGCAGCGGGGGATGGAGGAAAGGGGTCTCCACGCACTGCCCCTGCCCACAGGCACGGCCCCCGCAGCTCCCATTGGCCACAGTTCCGGGCCAATGGGAGCTGCTGAGTCATTGTTATGGGGCAGGGGCAGCGTGCGGAGACCCCCTGCCCCTCCCAGGAGCTGCAGGGACATACCAGCAGGGTAGGTAGGAAGCCTTAGTCCCTCTGCGCCACTAGACTTTTAGCATGCAGGAAGCGCTGGGAGGGATGGAGAGGAGTTGATCAGCTGGGCCTGAGGTCCCCTCGGGGAGCCCCAGGGGTCCGGGGAGACCCAAGGGTCCACGGACCCCAGTTTGAGAAATGGTGATGAAGACCATTCCTGACAGGTGTTTGTCTAACCTGCTTTTAAAAATCTCCAATGATGGAGATTCCACAACCTCCCTGGGCAATTTATTCCAGTGCTTAACCACCCTGACAGTTAGGAAGTTTTTCCTAATGTCCAACCTAAACCTCCCTTGCTGCAATTTTAGCTCATTGCTTCTTGTCCTATCCTCAGAGATTAAACAGAACAATTCTTCTCCCTCATCCTTGTAACAACCTTTCATGTACTTGAAAACCATTATCATGCCCCCTCTTAGTGTTCTTGTCTCCACACTAAACAAGCCCAATTTTTTTCAGTCTTTCATTGTAGGTAGGGTTGCCAACCTTCCTGGTTTCACTGTGAGTCTCTCAGAATCAGGCTCTATCTCCCAGAGGCTAGTGAAGCCAAACCGGGAGATTTTAGGCTGCCAGAAGTCTGGCAGCACAGCGGGGCTAAGGCAGGCTCCCTGCCTGCCCTGACTCCGCACTGCTCCTGGAAGTGGTTGGCATGTCTCTGCGGCCCCTGGCCTTAGCCCCAATGTGCCATCACCTGGGAGCTGCCCCAAGTAAGCGCCTCCTGGCTGGATCCCATGCCGTTCACCCCCTCCTGCACCTCAAATCCCTGCCCCAGCCCTGAGCCCCCTCCCACACCCAAACTCTCCTCCAGAGCTTACACCCCTCACCCCCTCCCACACACCAATCCCTTGCCGCAGCTGCGTGTCTGGGGTTGGGGCTGCTGGAGCTCCAGGGCAGCCAGTCAGCCCCGCATGATGGGGCTCTGGGGTTTGGGGCTACTGCCCGGGGCTAGCAGAGAGGGGCAGCAAGCAAGTGCCTGAGCAGTGGAGCGAGTAAGGTGCCTCCTTACCTCCACCCAGGGTGGGAGGTGAACTCCGCGGATGAACCTCTGAACTCTGGGTCTGTGCTGACCAAGGACAGCAACTGTGAGTGGGGTGCAGAGAAGGGATAGGCACATTAAAGGGACTTCTGAGTTGCTGAACTTAAGACCCTGATGGAAAAAGGACACTGCCCAACCAACTTGGGGGTGGGTCTGTTGCTCATGGTTTATGTTTATGAACCTTGTTTGCGGTGTTTCCCTAAATTAACACTGAGTTAATTCCCTCCTTTTATTAAAAGTTTCTTTTCTACACTCAAACTTTGTGCTGACGAGTGGGGAAGTATTGCGTCTCAGAGGTGCCCAGGGGTGGTGTGTAATTTTCCCAGGTTACTGGGTGGGGGCTCGAGCCAGTTCTCTGTTGTATCAATGGAAAGAAACCTCTAGATATTGAACCTGTCCCTGGTTGCTGCTGGCTCTGCCTGGCAGAAGGGTTACAAACAGCCTGTAATCACCAGCTTCTGCCCCCCACTCTGCTGTGTCTGCCTAGGATACTGGCGTAAGTAATCTGTGCCCTGGACATCAGAGCCCTTGTGTGGCCAGAGGAAGGACAGTCTAGTGGCTAGGGGACTGGGCTGTAGGAGACCTGGGTCCAATGCTGCACAGCCACAAACATCTTCCGTGACCCTCCTGAAGCCACTTAGCCTGTCCGTGTCTCAGTTTCCCCTCTGGACAGTTGGAATTAACAGCACTTCCCTACTGCACGCTATGAGGAGAAACACACTAAAGATTTGTGAGGGCCCCAGATACTATGGTAAGATAGATAGATCTAAATACCATATACCCATTAAGCAGAACAGTCATTGGTATTATATTCCTTTGCCCTTCCTTCTCCTCTTCCTCCCGGTATGATTTCCGGTTTTCCTTTCCTCTTGGCCCTCTCGTGGGCCAGGCTGAAGGAGACACAGCTCCTGGGAGAAGGACTCAGAAAGGGGAATCTAGCATTTGGATCTGTTAGGGCCAGACTCACTCTAGTCTCCAGCGGGATGTTCCATACCTGGGGACCAGTTCCTATAGTCCCCTTGCTGCCCTCTGGCTCCTGTGGGGTGTCATGTCTAACTTACTACCTGATCCTGCAGCCCTTACTTACGGGAGTGGCCTCATTGAAATCATGTGAATAGTGGGATTGGGCCCTTGAGGTGGAAGCTATCATGCCTCAGCTGTACATGCCAGGCATACCTCTGGGGCTGGACTGCAATAACAGTCCTACCAGGGAAGCAGTGAAAGCTCAGGTCTCCTATTAATGGCTGCAGCAGATAACGTCGCAAGGGCCCACGTAGGGATGCTTCGAAAGTGCACAGAGCAGGGAGTCAGCCTATGGCTATTCACGTCCTGCCCCGACAGGCTGCTCTCAGGCGAGGCTTCTTTCCACTGTGTCCATGTGAAAACCAAGCCCTTCTTCTCCGGCGTGGCTCCAGACCAGGCCGTGTCTCCACCGCCCCTCATGCCCATCTTTACACCATGTGCGGTTACCTGGACCAGGGAGAGGGGGAGCCTAGAGGACTCTCCCGTTCAGCTGAAAGACAACTCAGGGTGCCGCTCGGAGCCCTGCAGGTGTGGGAAGCATTACACTGCAGCAGGCTGGAGGCAGAGGCCAGAGCTGGATTCAGACCTTAATATTTTAAGTGTTAATTTAGCAACTAAATGAATTTTGGGTCAACCCCGGCCAGCGTGGCCTCTCCCTCTGGCTCAGCTTTGCTGTGGCCCAATTCGAGGCTGAATTTCCAAAGAGCCGAGACTTTCCCTTTAGATTTTACTGACAGGGTCCAGGAATGACTTTTAGTCTGGTCCCCGATGGTGCTTTGGGGTATGATCCTGCTGGTCATATATGTACCTGTATGGATTGAGCTGATTCTCCCACATGTCACTGGAGAGCAAGGAATTATAGTGATGGTTTTGCTTCCTGCATTCGCCAGACAACTCGCAAATGACTCGGGTCAACCTGTAGTGATGCAGCGAGCGTAACCCTGTCTTCCTGAGCTGGGAGCAGAGCCTGAGCACCCAGAGCCCCACTCAAGCCAATGGGAGCAGTGGCTGCTCAGCACCATGCAGGCTCTGGCCGTTGGAGAACCACAACGCTGGAGATTGTAATCTCCCTTTGCCAGTGGGACTGGCAAGGGCAGCTCCCCTTGAGCTCTCTCCAGCTTCCCGTGTCCTCTGTGGGGGGAAGATGTGCTTTGAAATGCCACAAGCCTGCTTTAGTTAATGAAATAATCCCTTCAGTCGTTCCATTTCCAGTGACTCTAAAATCACTGAGGGAAATCTGCTTTAGCAGATGAGCAATTATATTTGCAAAGGGCATTTTACAGAGCATGGCAATCAGCTCCCCTCTTCACATCAGCACTGGGGCTCAGTGGCCTGCTGCCAAACCGGGTGCTGTCACATGGAGGGAGAGGAGACTTGCCTGGTGGGTCTGAATGAATAGCAGGAGTGTGGAGGCCAATTGGGAAAAGGCCAGTTCTGTTAAAAACTGTGTTCAACTATCTGCATAGGAAATAGTCGGGGTTTCTTATATTGAATAACAGTACATTCAGCCAATGGAAGATGGAAGCATTACATCATCAGCGCAACTTACAATAAATAACCACGCCTAGCTCTTATATCAAACTTTTCTTCCTTAGATCTCACAGTGCTTTACAAAGGAGGCCAGTACCATTCTCCCCATTTTACAGAGGGAGAAACTGAGGCACGGGGAAGGAAGTGACTTGCCAAAGGACACGCAGCAGGCTAGAGCCAGGCATTGAATCCAAATTCTGAGGACAGGACACTGATACTTAACTGTGACTGAGCTCTCACTAACCCTTTTATATACAGTGCTGCCCAATTATTGCAATAAAAGTAACCTGCAGGCAGAGAGCAATTTCGGCCCTGCCTGAACTCTACAACAGTGTTTGTAAAATGGTTTATCAAGCCATTTAACTCCACCCACATTGGCCAGGGAAGTGATTCAGAAAGGGCTTGCGTGACTGTCTTGGTAATGCAGGGTAATACGATATTATTGATTTTACAAATCACGTACAAGTATTGTAAATTAATACGAGACTTAACAGAAGGTCAAATCCTCAGTAGGTGTAAGTCAGAGTCAATGGATCAGAGCTTGTTGATGCCAGCAGAAGATCTGGACTGTTGATGCCAGCAGGGTTCTCTGCACTGAAGCATCTACAATCTAACTTAGATAAGATACTGTCAAGGCCAGAACCAGGACGATCTTGGAGGTGTGACTCAGGGAGCCCCTCGATGCCAGCTGGCAGAGGGCTCCCCATAATATAACTCACATCTGGCCTGACACACTCACTGCCCCAAAACACTGTTGTCCTAATATGAATCTCAAAGGTGTCATGTAAGGTGTCATATGTAAACTGGTGACAAGCTGGTCCCAAAAATCATAGCATGATGTATGCATGGGTTGTGTAGCAAGCATTATAGATGTGTGCTGGAAGCGTGCATCTTAAAATATGTTTGGGAGGCAGTGCAGAAACCCAGCCTGCCCTAGATAAAGGAATGTGTATTTACCTCTCTGAGCTGCTTGGTTACAGGCAGAGAACAATGAAAGTACATTTACATACAAGGTAAACAAAGCCATCAGGCTAAACAAGCAGGGGAGAAGACCATTAAACAATCAAACTGTGGGACAGAGTCTGCACCCCAGGAATCCTTCCTGGCTCTAGAAGCAGAGACAATGGACTTTGGATAATATAAGGGGAGAAAAAAGACATTTTAATTATCCATCACTGAGGGGACAATAGGGTACAGCACCCTCTGAGCCTAGGAAAGTTAGATGCCCCAGTCCATAGCACTAGGGGAGGCTGGTAACTTAATGTAAGTAAGAAAACTGCTTCGGCAAAGATTGTAATGTGCTAAGATTCAGTTTTAGTCATTAGAAAGCGTGTTTAGTTTTGTTTTGTTTGTAACCAGACCTGCCTCTTTTTCTCTTGCTTAGTATCGCTTAAATCTTTGTTCTTTGTTCATAAATGTATTCTTGTTTTCTTACAAAATCATATCAGTGCTTCCTATGAAAGTGATGCACGAGTCTGTGTGCTCTGACTCTTTGGAGTCAGCGAAATTAATAATTTCTATGAGTGTCTAGTGAGAGGGGAAGAAAGGGGGGGCATGTGGCAGACAAGAACAGGGAGGTAGTGGCAAATGCAGGGGACAGCATGGCAGAAGATGAGAAGCTGAAACTGGAGCAACAGAAAAGGACTTGAATGGGAGGAGCAGGGGGAAGTGGGGAGACTGGTGAGAAGGCTAGAGTGATCGGTTGGGTCTGTGATGAGGTGAAATGTCATGCTGGCCCTGTTCGCACTGAGAGCTGAACCCAAATTACCAGGTGAACATTATGGGCCAAGTTCAGCACAGATGCTGTAAATCAGCAGGTGCAATTCATGTGTCCATCCTTCCTGGCTCACTGTCTAGGGCTATCCTAATGCCAGCTAGTGGGAAGGATGTCATAGGCTTTCACTCTGTGTTGGCATCCTAATGAAATAGGAATGTTCCATTCCAAGGCACTATTTGTCAGAAGCTGGGCCTTGCTGGCCAGCTGTCTGGCCATGTGCTCACATGCTCTGTGCTTTCATAATCCAGATCCCGACCCCTGGCACTTGGCCTCATGGGCTGATGGAATGCTAATCTCTCCACCTTCATTCACATAGCCAGGGTGGGAGCAAGGAGCTGGCAGGCCTTACAACTCTCCATCCCAGTCGTGAGCCAGCAGAGGGATCAAGAGAGGACCAAGGCAAGATCCTTGGGGTCTAGGACCCACAGGCGGAAGGAGCACCAGCACAGCAATGAGCAGCCGGGAACAGGGTAGGAGTCACTGCTCAGCTGTCAGTGCCAGATCTAGGGAGGAGAGGAGTCACTTGGGGGTCCCTGGTGCCCCCTTTAACTCAGGCTATATCCATCGCCTGACATGGGTGAAGAGAATGACACAGACAGGCCATAGCTAGGAGTCCCAGGATTCTGATTCAGCCAGCGTATGTGGCAGAGTCTACTTGTCATCCAAGGGGGAGGGAGGAGAAAGTTTTGGGGTATCGGCTCCAAGCATGATCTCAGTCCAAATCCCAGCTGGCATCCACGGACACGGTGAACGAACACAGCTGCACGGGCAGTGTGAAGCAGAAGAGGTAGTAAATGCTCTTGAAGTGGAAGGCCTGTCAGCTGCCCGTTGTGAGCAACACAGGAGCACTAAAATACAAGCCCGAGAAGCTGGCCCAGTACATCTCACTTGGCTTCAAATACTGGCCGCATCAGATCAGTCCAAAGCAGATGAGCCAGGCTCTGTCCAGACAGGGTCAGGAGGTGTCTCAGACAGTGGTGGCTGTAGCTTGTGTCTGTTGTGACTTTTGTTCTGCACAGTGCCCCTTTAAACGTCACAGAGCTTGCAGTCTGCAGTGGCAGAGGGCCATTTTCGCAGGCGATAGTGTGTGCAGACTGCTGCTGAGAGGGCGGGGGACATGCTGCACATGATACGAGCTTGCCCAGTGGGCACTGTGCCTTCAAGAGGGTCGTACTTGTAATAGTCCTTTGTGGGTATAATTTGTTAAGCATTTTGGTATGAACAGTTCTCCAGGAACTGTATTAGATTTGAACTGCCAGCTCCATCCATGTTAACACATAGCTTTTTAAGGCCAGAAGGAACCATTATGATTCCCTATCCTGACCTCCTGCATAATGAAGGTTGTATAATTTCACCACCTGATTCCTGCAGTAGAGAGAGTTCTTGAAGGGCATGTCTGTGTGGATCCTGTGTAAGGTGCACATGTGTCTCGTTCACGCAAGATTGGAGTCTTTTGAATACAGCGGCCATCAGAGCTGCACATGCGAGTCCTTGTACTCGCATGTGAGGGAATAAAGGACAGAACAGCCATGGCTTTCCTCCAGTTCCCTCTTGCTGCCTGTGGCAGTGAGATGAAACCTAGCGAGTGGCCAACCTGCTAGTCTTTGGCACTGGCTAATCTCTAAATCCCACAAAAATGGTCAGAACTCCTCAATTCCAACCTACAGAAGGTCTGCTACAACCTATCAGAGGCCCAACAGATGCAAAGATCTCGACCTGTATGGACTGGTTTTGACAGTCAGACCTCTCTGTACAGGACCCCCCCCCCCATTCAGGGTGCCTCAACATGGCTGATTCTAAACCTGTGGGTTTTAAGCCCTACCCTTTCTGTGGTGAGTTGATCCCATTAAAAGATGGGCACAGCAGATGCTTGCTCTGTTTAGCAGAGAGCCATGTACTGGACAGATGCTTGACAATCTGTTTATTCTCTTTCAGGACCCGCAAGTCACAAGATGCTTCGCTGAAGCGTCACCTGCTGGAGCAATCTATGAAGCTGTCTTCAGTTCCTGAAGAGACAAGTTTGACTCCAGGCACCACACAAGACAACGTCTGGTGGACACTTGATTCCAAAAACCAGTGCAGAGAAGCCTGCACTGAAAGACCAGGTGCCAAAAATAAATGCTATCAAAACAAACAACATCAGCACTGAAGCAGATGTCAACACCTCCGGTACTGAAGCCCCACACCGAGAGAGGCTACCCTGAATTCAGGGTCAGAGATGGAACTCAGTGCCTTCCCACCTGTAAAGACCGTGCCATGTAAGGCCTCCAGGGACAAAGCCACTGAGCCCCAAGCAATGTAGTGAACCAATGCTGCTCACAAACAGGAAAGAATTAGTAGGGGACGCAAAAGTGGATGAGGTTGCAGGTACAAACCATCCCGATGTGTAGAAAGAACAGTAAATATGGCAGGTGACCAGCTTGGCTTACAAGTGAATTCCTCGCTGATCTTAAATACAAAAAAGAAGCTTACAAGAAGTGGAAGATTGGACAAATGGCCAGGGAAGAGTATAAAAATATTGCTCAGGGATGCAGAAGTGAAATCAGGAAGGCCAAATCACACCTGGAGTTGCAGCTAGCAAGGGATGTTAAGAGTAACAAGAAGGGTTTCTTCAGGTATGTTAGCAACAAGAAGACTGTCAAGGAAAGTGTGGGCCCCTTCCTGAATGGGGGAGGCAACCGAGTGACAGAGGATGGGGAAAAAGCTATGTACTCAATGCTTTTTTTGCCTCTGTCTTCACGAACAAGGTCAGCTCCCAGACTACTGCACTGGGCAGCACAGTATGGGAAGGAGGTGACCAGCCCTCTGTGGAGAAAGAAGTAGTTTGGGACTATTTAGAAAAGCTGGACGAGCACAAGTCCATGGAGCCAGATGCGCTGCATCCAAGAGTGCTAAAGGATTTGGCGGATGTGACTGCAGAGCCATTGGCCATTATCTTTGAAAACTCATGACGATTGGGGGAGATCCTAGATGACTGGAAAAAGGCTAATGTAGTGCCCATCTTTAAAAAAGGGAAGAAGGAGGATCCGGGGAACTACAGGCCAGTCAGCCTCACCTCAGTCCCTGGAAAAATCATGGAGCAGGTCCTCAAGGAATCCATTTTGAAGCACTTAGAGGAGAGGAAAGTGATCAGAAACAGTCAGCATGGATTCATCAAGGGCAAGTCATGCCTGACTAACCTAATTGCCTTCTATGATGAGATAACTGGCTCTGTGGATGAGGGGAAAGCAATGGACATGTTATTCCTTGACTTTAGCAAAGCTTTTGATATGGTCTCCCACAGTATTCTTGCCAACAAGTTAAAGAAGTATGGGCTGGATGAATGGCCTATAAGGTGGATAGAAAGCCGGCTAGATCGTTGGGCTCAGTGGAGAGTGATCAATGGCTCCATGTCTAGTTGGCAGCCAGTATCAAGCAGAGTGCCCCAAGGGTCGGTCATGGGGCCCGTTTTGTTCACTATCTTCATTAATGATCTGGAGGATGGCGTGCATTGCACACTCAGCAAGTTTTCAGATGACACTAAACTGGGAGGAGTGGTAGATATGCTGGAGGGTAGGGATAGGATACAGAGGGACTAGACAAATTAGAGGATTGGGCCAAAAGAAATCTGATGAGGTTCAACAAGGACAAGTGCAGAGTCCTGCACTTAGGAAGGAAGAATCCCATGCACTGCTAGAGACTAGGGACTGAGTGGCTAGGCAGCAGTTTTGCAGAAAAGGACCTAGGGGTTACAGTGGATGAGAAGCTGGATATGAGTCAACAGTGTGCCCTGGTTGCTAAGAAGGCTAACGGCATTTTGGGCTGTATAAGCAGGAGCATTGCCAGCAGATCGAGGGATGTGATCGTTCCCCTCTATTCGGCATTGGTGAGGCCTCATCTGGAGTACTATGTTTAGTTTTGTAAACACTACAAGAAGGATGTTGAAAAATTGGAAAGAGTCCAGCGGAGGACAACAAAAATGATTAGGGGGTTGGAGCACATGATTCATGAGGAGAGGCTGAGGGAAGTGGGATTATTTAGTCTGCGGAAGAGAAGAATGAGGGCGGATTTGATAGCTGCTTTCAACTACCTGAAAGCGGGTTCCAAAGAGCATGGAGCTAGGCTGTTCTCAGTGGTGGCAGATGACAGAACAAGGAGCAATGGTCTCAAGTTGCAGTGCGGGAGGTCTAGGTTGGTTATTAGGAAAACCTTTTTCACTAGGAGGGTGGTGAAGCACTGGAATCAGTTACCTAGGGAGGTGGTGGAATCTCCTTCCTTAGAGGTTTTAAGGTCAGGCTCGACAAAGCTCTGGCTGGTATGATTTAATTGGGTATTGGTCCTGCTTTGAGCAGGGGGTTGGACTAGATGACCTCCTGAGGTTCCTTCCAACCCTGATATTCTATGATTTTATGATCTGTCATCACAGCACAGAGAAAAAGGTCCCTGGCAATGACTCCAGCACTGGAGAGGCAACGTTTGGCCTCAGTGCTGCCAGCAGAGTTTGCTGGTGCTGCTGGACATATCTCCAAAAGAACTGTCAATGACCTTGGTACCAAGAGAATACTGGTATTGGTGTGGAGCCTGGTAGTCTTTGGTACTGCTCCTACAGAAAAGTCTACTCCTCCTGCCCATCACTGACAGTGGTGGTGGTGCATATAAGTAGAAAGGTCATTCACATCTACCCGTACTTAAATGACAGGCTGATCAGAGGCAGATCCCATAAAGAGACTGCAAAAGCCCTAGAGTATGTCTTCTCCAAGCTCAGCCTGCTGGTTAACTAGCAGAAATCCAATTCGTCTGATCCCCAGTGAAATATCCCAGATCAGATGGGATAAGGCCACAATGATCCTGATAGCTCCTTACCGGCTGAGACAATTTTGGCTGTCACACCAGTTGCAGCTGTCCATACATATCCCACCCTGTCCAGACATCATATTTCAGAACCATAGCCAGATTCTGCACCGAGAGCTGTAGTCATTACTCTTGACAGCTTGGATGATGGCTGGTTGAACACTACTGACACAGACTGGTCCCTAAAGGTTCAAGAGAGTCTCATATCCAGTAGGAAACTTTCCACTAAGAAGACCTACTCCTCGAAATGGAAAAGATTCTCCATATAGGCAGCCCAACACAATCTAGACACAATCTAGACCCAGTAGTGGCCCATCTTTAAAAAAGGGAAGAAGGAGGATCCTGGGAACTACAGGCCGGTCAGCCTCACCTCAGTCCCTGGAAAAATCATGGAGCAGGTCCTCAAAGAATCAATCCTGAAGCACTTAGAGGAGAGGAAAGTGATCAGGAACAGTCAGCATGGATTCACCAAGGGAAGGTCATGCCTGACTAATCTAATCGCCTTTTATGATGAGATTACTGGTTCTGTGGATGAAGGGAAAGCAGTGGATGTATTGTTTCTTGACTTTAGCAAAGCTTTTGACACGGTCTCCCACAGCATTCTTGTCAGCAAGTTAAGGAAGTATGGGCTGGATGAATGCACTATAAGGTGGGTAGAAAGCTGGCTAGATTGTCGGGCTCAACGGGTAGTGATCAATGGCTCCATGTCTAGTTGGCAGCCGGTGTCAAGTGGAGTGCCCCAGGGGTCGGTCCTGGGGCCCGTTTTGTTCAATATCTTCATAAATGATCTGGAGGATGGTGTGGATTGCACTCTCAGCAAATTTGCGGATGATACTAAACTGGGAGGAGTGGTAGATACGCTGGAGGGGAGGGATAGGATACAGAAGGACCTAGACAAATTGGAGGATTGGGCCAAAAGAAATCTAATGAGGTTCAATAAGGATAAATGCAGGGTCCTGCACTTAGGATGGAAGAATCCAATGCACCGCTACAGACTAGGGACCGAATGGCTCGGCAGCAGTTCTGCGGAAAAGGACCTAGGGGTGACAGTGGACGAGAAGCTGGATATGAGTCAGCAGTGTGCCCTTGTTGCCAAGAAGGCCAATGGCATTTTGGGTTGTATAAGTAGGGGCATAGCGAGCAGATCGAGGGACGTGATCGTTCCCCTCTATTCGACACTGGTGAGGCCTCATCTGGAGTACTGTGTCCAGTTTTGGGCCCCACACTACAGGAAGGATGTGGATAAATTGGAAAGAGTACAACGAAGGGCAACGAAAATGATTAGGGGTCTAGAGCACATGACTTATGAGGAGAGGCTGAGGGAGCTGGGATTGTTTAGTCTGGAGAAGAGAAGAATGAGGGGGGATTTGATAGCTGCTTTCAACTACCTGAAAGGGGGTTTCAAAGAGGATGGCTCTAGACTGTTCTCAATGGTAGCAGATGACAGAACGAGGAGTAATGGTCTCAAGTTGCAATGGGGGAGGTTTAGATTGGATATTAGGAAAAACTTTTTCACTAAGAGGGTGGTGAAACACTGGAATGCGTTACCTAGGGAGGTGGTAGAATCTCCTTCCTTAGAGGTTTTTAAGGTCAGGCTTGACAAAGCCCTAGCTGGGATGATTTAACTGGGACTTGGTCCTGCTTTGAGCAGGGGGTTGGACTAGATGACCTTCTGGGGTCCCTTCCAATCCTGATATTCTATGATTCTATGATTCTATGATACCAAAGTTAATTGACTACATGCTGCACTTGAAACATTCTGGACTAGCATTTAGCTCTCAAGATCCATCTTGCAGCAATATTGGCATGTTGTGCTCTGGTACAGTCATGATCTATCTTTTCACATCCAATAATATCAAAATTCCTCAAGAGCCTCCTGCATACTCACTCACTGGTAACAGACCCAACTCCCATGTAGGACCTTACTATTGTCCTCCTAATGCTCATGGAGTCTCCTTTTGAGTTGCTGTCGATTGCTCAGTACCCCACTTGACACTCAAGATGGTATTTCTAGTGACTATTTATTACCTTAGCACAAAGGATCAAGTTCAAAACCTTTGTGACCAGACCTCCTTACACATCCTTCCAAAGATACAAGGTGGTGTTGAGACCACACCTGAAGTTGGTCCCTAAAGTGGTCTCAGAATTTTACCTGACCCAGTCAATTAACTCGCCTGTCTTCTTCCCGAAGCCACACATGACACCGTGAGAAAAGACGCTACGTACTTCAGACATGTCCAGAGCTTTGCTCTATTGCCTTAATGCACGGGTTTTCAAACTTTCTGAGCTACGCCCCCTTTGAGTTACAATTTTTGGTTGCATGCCCCAACCCAGATGAAAATAGACACATGCAACAGTGTGCTTGATAGCCTACTCATAAACCTAACAGAGACCTTAAAACAACTTTAATTACATTACCTACACATGTAGGTTTCAAATACACAGATACTTACCAATTAATGTGAAGGATGTGGCTTTTTGTCTGCAGACAGTTTATCAATGTGTGGATAGTTTTTTGAAACCGAATCTCTGAGGTTGGCCTCCATTTCCAGGGTCGAACGGTACTTTGTCTTTAGCACAGCCAGTGCAGAGAATCCAATCACACAAATAAGCTGAACTGAATGGTGAAAGAGCTTTGATCGCACACTTTGACAAAGCAGGATGTTCTGAGCCAACTTTCAACCAAAATCCTCCAAAGACTGTTTTTTAAATTGAATGCCCAGTGTCCTCTCACTCTGAAGTTCAATCAGCTTCTCCTGAATGTCAGAGAGATGAGGCCAGGTCACTGCCTCAGATACAAAAGGTTGGATAATCCAGTCATTCAGGGGTACGTTTCCTTCGGGAAAATATCTATCCAAACTGGCTCTGAGAGAAGTCAAATGATTCTTGATTGGCTCTCCCACACTCAATAGTTCAAGTTCTGTTTCATTGACGGTGTCAAGTTAACAACGGGAAGGGAATGCTTAAACCAGTTTCGATCTTTGTTTTCCAGAGATCTCGCTCTCTCTTGAATGCCGATATCTTGTTGTACAAGTCAAAAATGGTACTTTCCGCTCCTTGCAATGAGACATTTAGAGAATTCAGTTTGTCAAAAATATCAGCAAGGTAAGCCAAAAGCACAAGCCAGTGGGGAATCACATGGTGTCTCTGTGTTGCTGAAATTCAAATCCATTAGGAAAAGTCGAACTTCGTTTCTTGGTTCATAAAAGCATTGCAACACTTTCCCCCTGGCTACCCACCTGACTTCTGTGTGAAACAACAAAGCATTGTGCTGCACTGCCATTTCTGCACAAAGCATTGCAAAGAGACATGCCTTTGTGAGCTGCATCTTGATAAAGTTCACGATATTAATAGCAGAACTCAGAACTTCAGTAAGTTCCTGATCCATGTTTCGAGTTGCAAGGGCTTCTTATAACTTTTGCGTCTCATTTATGCATGACTCCCTATTGAATGAAAGTCAATCAGCTCACAGGGACATTTGCCCGAATAGAATGAACACTATGGAAAACACCTCGCAGGGTTGTCATATTGTGGAATCCCAAGATGCTGAACAAAAGAGCTCTTTTTCAATGTTAAACAATGTGCTGTTGCAATGGAATAGTGCAGCGGTTTTTAAACTTTTTGAGCTGAGCCCCCCATTTAAGTGTCAAGTGGAGTGCCCCAGGGGTCGGTCCTGGGGCCCGTTTTGTTCAATATCTTCATAAATGATCTGGAGGATGGTGTGGATTGCACTCTCAGCAAATTTGCGGATGATACTAAACTGGGAGGAGTGGTAGATACGCTGGAGGGGAGGGATAGGATACAGAAGGACCTAGACAAATTGGAGGATTGGGCCAAAAGAAATCTAATGAGGTTCAATAAGGATAAGTGCAGGGTCCTGCACTTAGGATGGAAGAATCCAATGCACCGCTACAGACTAGGGACCGAATGGCTCGGCAGCAGTTCTGCGGAAAAGGACCTAGGGGTGACAGTGGACGAGAAGCTGGATATGAGTCAGCAGTGTGCCCTTGTTGCCAAGAAGGCCAATGGCATTTTGGGATGTATAAGTAGGGGCATAGCGAGCAGATCGAGGGACGTGATCGTTCCCCTCTATTCGACACTGGTGAGGCCTCATCTGGAGTACTGTGTCCAGTTTTGGGCCCCACACTACAGGAAGGATGTGGATAAATTGGAAAGAGTACAACGAAGGGCAACGAAAATGATTAGGGGTCTAGAGCACATGACTTATGAGGAGAGGCTGAGGGAGCTGGGATTGTTTAGTCTGCAGAAGAGAAGAATGAGGGGGGATTGATAGCTGCTTTCAACTACCTGAAAGGGGGTTTCAAAGAGGATGGCTCTAGACTGTTCTCAATGGTAGCAGATGACAGAACGAGGAGTAATGGTCTCAAGTTGCAATGGGGGAGGTTTAGATTGGATATTAGGAAAAACTTTTTCACTAAGAGGGTGGTGAAACACTGGAATGCGTTACCTAGGGAGGTGGTAGAATCTCCTTCCTTAGAGGTTTTTAAGGTCAGGCTTGACAAAGCCCTGGCTGGGATGATTTAACTGGGACTTGGTCCGCTTTGAGCAGGGGGTTGGACTAGATGACCTTCTGGGGTCCCTTCCAACCCTGATATTCTATGATTCTATGATTTGAGTTACAATTTTTGGTCTCGGTCCCCCAAGCCAGACTAAAAGAGGTGGGTCGGGGGTAGAGGTGGCAATTCTGAGTCCCATTGTGCCGGGCTGAAGTCTGAGCCCTGCTTTGCGGGCTGAAGCCTGAGAGCACCTGGCGTTGCTGCTTCCCCCTCACAAATGTTCCTCCATGCCCCGCTACAGGAGTGCACTGAAAGTTTTAAAAACCTCTGGAATACTCAGATCTGGGTTTTTTTCCTGGCTCTGTTGACCTATTATATGACCTTGGACAAGTCTCTTAGCTTCTCTGTGCCTCAGTTTCTCCAGCTGTAAAATGGAGATAATGATATTTACCTACCTTTTTAAAGAACTTTGGAATCTAATAATGAAAAACTCTATAGAAGTGGGTCAGATCCTGATCTCAGTTACACTGGCATGAATCTGGCATAATGCATCCCAATGAAGTTACTCTGGATTTATGTCCCGCTAAGATCAGAATCTGTTCCACTGAGTTGATAAGGAGTTTGAATAATTAGAAGTGACAAAGATCTTCTAAAAATAGGTATTGATAAAAATCAAGTTGGTGAATTGTTGGAAAATGTGAACATATCTGAATGAATGGTTCTGGAGGATAATCCTTTCAGAGAGTCATATCTGTCAGTCATGTTCTTATATGAACACCCATCACAATAAGACGGAACACCTCTGATCTCTCTGTCTGAGAAATCAACAAAAATTGAACATGAGGTGAAAACCAGAAAATGTCAGGTAAAAAACAGCTGCCACAAACTTACAAATATCCATTGACAGATGCATTATCCAGACTGCCAGTTACCCTATCTAATTTATGACATCTAGGCTCTTCCTCTGAACCCATCATGGTGGTATCTGAGTGCCTAACAAATTAGAGAGAATGGAAGGTGTTCTTTTAATATCTAACACTATATGGATGAACCAAGTATATTGTCTTATCTGTATTTTGCTTTGTTCTGTGTATGTACTGAAAGCTCATGGAGGTGCAGGGGAGTTACTAATGCTACATATTAGTAGTGCCACAACACGCCAGCAGCAAGGTGAACACTATAGAAATGGGGGGAGGAGGGGGAGGGGACAAACCCAGCCACCTCCTGACAACCCGAAGGCAAATGGAACTTGCTCCCAGCAGTTGTGAAAATCCAACTAACTTTTATGCCCATCATTTGTGACAATTTAGCTCACAACTATGTCTAATCGTCTTTAACTCCCTCTTCAAAAAGAATTAGACCCTTTCAGACGAGGACAATAAAACCATGCCTGATGGAGTCTTCAGAACAGGGTTGGAGGAACCCAAATAAAACAACAAGCATACCTGCAGACAGGAGATTATTTTCCTCTTTCTCTCAGTTTGCCTTCCCTCAGGATCTGTCCTCACAATATCCCAGAATTCCACCTGTTCCAGATGTGCAAAAAACGTGCTTAGTGGGGCCACAAAAGCAGTTTTTTGAAAAATAATCCAGATCAGAGATGGATTAGCGAAGACACATCCTCTGGCCCATTTGCCTGAATGGCATGCTGCCTGTAAATTGGTTGGATCCATGCCCTGGAGCACATGTGCCAGAAAGTGATGGGATTAGATGAACAGCCTTCATGAATACCCTTCCTTCGGTAACCCCGAAAGGCTTCATTTCATCCAGCGCTGGCCCCTTGCTAGACATCTCTGTGCACTCAATCGCATCTGCTGATGCATGTAAGTGCTCCAAAAAAGAGAACCTTTACCACTTATAGGATCATAGGACTGGAAGGAACCCCGAAAAGTCATTTAATCTAGTCCCCTTTACCAATGGCAGGACTAAGTATTATCTACACCAGGGGTTCTCAAACTTCATTGCACTGCGACCCCCTTCTGACAACAAAAAATTACTACACAAGCTCATAAGGGGGGACCAAAGCCTAAGCCCACACCAGGTGGGGGGGGGGGTGGGGGCAAAGCCAAAGCCCAAGGGCTTCAGCCACAGGTGGGGGGCCTGTCACCTGAGCCCTGCCACCCAAGGCTGAAGCCTTCGGGCTTTGAACTCCGGGCAGTGTGGCTTGGACTTCGGCTTTGGTATCGGGTGGTGGGGCTCAGTCTTTGGCCCTGGGTGGTGGGACTCGGGCTTCAGCTTCGACCCTGGGCCCCAGCATGTCTAACGCCAGCCCTGGCAACCCCATTAAAATGGGGTCCCGACCCACAGTTTGAGAACCGCTGATCTAGACCATCCCTGATGGGTGTTTGACACTTGTGATTTCTTTAAAAAACAGGCTGCACTGAATGATGTGGAAGATCCTGCAGGAAGATCAGTGGTGTACATCTTTCAGCAATACTGTATAAAGACACAGACCCATGGAAAATAATCACATAAGAAACAAATGGCACCAGGAAAGGGTGAATCAACCATCCTGGATTGGTGAGCAACCAGTGGGGGCAGCATCATTTCAAACTGTGAACATGACAGAGTATGCAGTTGTGACATTCTATACCTCGTGGGTGTGCCCTACACCCCCATGTTCATCCTTATAAAATGATTGTGTGGTATCCAATTCAAAGTTTGTCATGTCAGGTGTCTTTGGAAGGCTCATGATGCACTGAGTATTGTTATAGTGATGTTATAATAATTGTTGTTACAGTAATGTTATAGTAATATTATAGGTTATAATTTCATGTACATAGTTATGAGGCTGAAAATGGCTTAAAATAAGCCCAGGCAAAAATTCTCCAAGAGCAGAGGGGTAGTTCACACCTCATCAGGGCATGTATGGGACAAACTCAGCCCAGCCTCACAGGAACAAAGGACACTGGCTTAGGCAGCAACAAAAGGATCTGTTGGACTCTCGAGTGAGTCACCCCCCTTCCTTTGGTCAGTGATGAGGTAATGCTCACCTGACTCTGAAGGGGGCAGGGGAAGCCAAGAGGGAAGAAAGAACATGATAAAAGGGAGAGACGTTTGCCATGATCTTCCTCTGTCTTCCATCTCCATCTACAGACATTACCACCAAGCGACTGAAGTGCTGATCAAAGGGGAGAGCCTGGCTGAAGGGCAACCAGCCAGCCTGTGGTGAGAAGCATCTAAGTTTGTAAGGGCACTGAAAGTGTTAAAATCAGCTTAGAATGCGTTTTGCTTTTATTTCATTTGACCAAATCTGACTTGTTATGCTTTGCCTTATAATCACTTAAAATCTATCTTTATAGTTAATAAATTTGTTTGTTCTACCTGAAGCAGGGCATTTGGTCAGAGACTCCCCTTGGGATAATAAGCTTGGTACATATACATTTCTTTGTTAAATTAATGAACTCATATAAGCTTGCAGCGTCCAGTGGGCATAACTGGACACTGCAAGACGGAGGTTCCTAGGGTTATGTCTGGGACCGGAGCTATTGACTAATGCCATTTGGTTGTACAATCCAAGGAGCAGCTTACATGCCAGAGGCTGTGTGTGAACAGCCCAGGAGTGGGGATTCTCACAGCAGAGCAGGGTAAGGCTGGCTTCCAGAGTCAAGGATTGGTGTGATGTAGCAGATCACCAGTCCAGGTAACACCAGAGGGGAACATTCACAGCAGTGCACTTACACGTAGGGCTCAGGAGAAGTGAGATGTTGTTCATGGACTTCGGGCTCGAGAAACTGCCTGGCTGGCTGGAAATAAGAGCCTCTAATGAGCTGATTTCCCCTACTTGCCACAATTGGCCTTTGGAGATACGCAGAGCAACACAGCATATTGTCAGACCCATCGTTTCAAGCCTGGAAATATTGGATGGAGGGCAAGCGGGCAAAGAAAAACCTTTAAAGGGGGCTGGCTGTGCAGCCATTGCCACTTGCACTCCCCTCCTGCCAGTTCCCAATCCGCCTGCAGGCATTCTCTCTGAGCCTGCTCTGTTGAACCATCAGGGTAGATCATCAGCTGATGCAAATCCTTGTAACTCCATTGATTTCAATGGACCTACACCAATTACACCTGCTGAGCATCTGGCCCTACACTAGCTAGGACAAAAATGTCAAGGGCTTCTGGTCCTCATGCTTCAAGACACAAACCGATCCTCAGTTTGGATCAGATACAAATGTCCCTTCTCCCCCAATCTCCAGCTGTCTGGGTGCTCTCTGCAGGCTTGGTACCTCTCTCTGAAGCAGCTGGTATAGGCCAGGGTTGCAGCCAGGATCCCAGATCCCAGGGGAGAGTCTGTTCCAATATGGACATTTCTAACTGGGAGATAATGATGCAGCCCTGAGTCTAACTGTCAGAGACAGGAGATACTGAAAAGCCTTAAAACTAGAGTCAGTGGCTGCAGAGCAGCCGCGCCCTGGAAGCTGAATCGGGAATTCCACTACCAAAGCCTGAATTCAGCTACATTTGTAGGGCCAAACTAACCTCCTTTGTAATGCCATTGAAGCCAGGGGAGATAGAGCCAGTTGAATTTGGCCCATGCTGCAGGAGAAGGTTTTTTCCCCTAGGGATTCACTCCAAGATGTTGACACATCAAGGCCGTGTATATACAATGCAAGTACCTTGCTCCAATAGGCTCGTAATGTCACTGTCTTCTCTATGATGCATCTGCAGGAGAAAATAGTGAGGGAACCATAAACACATAGCAGGGTAGGGTTAGCAGCAGATCATAGAGCAAGAATCTGACCTCTTTGTTCTATCTGTGTGAGAAATGGGACCAGACCATATCTGCTGAACCAATAGGTTCCAAAATCTATGCCAAAGAACATCCACTGATCAAAACACTATTACATCTGCTGGCCATGTCTGTCACTGAGACACATTCCTGCCAACACCGGGCATCCCCTTTCCTTCATCCGCTCTCCCAGCTGGAACCAGATGTGGCTGAGATCAAAACAGTCCCATCAGATCTGGGTCAGTGTCGTTACCAGGGATTACGAAATTGGCAGATCACAGATTTTCTAAGGCTTGTCTCAACTTGTTTCATAATGGCACCTGATGAAACAACGCCCCAGGGACTGCGCTTTTATTTGAGATACCTGTTGTCATGGGTTGGTGCTTCCTGCACTCATCTGTGAAAGCCTCGGGCTTGCGGGGAGTTCCAGTTCCAAGCTATAGCTAAGCTTCAGGAAGCCTGCTCCTTTCTCTGTGCCTGGCCTGCTCCTTTCTCTGTGGGATGGCCTCTCCCATCTCTTCCTCCCTCTACCTGTGGTGTGTCTTGTGCCACCAGTATGCTAGGAGGGAATAGTTCTTGTGCTCAGGAGAACACAGTTGCTCCTTGTGCCTTCCCCATGCCCTTACACATTCACACAAGAACCTGGTTCAATCTACAGTAGACCTTAGTAAAGAGATTGCAGTGAGTTGTGGGTAAAGTCTGTGTTTTCAGACAAAAGCTGCTATGTAAACGCAATCAATTCTGCTCATTAGTTTGTTGCGAATTATACCTGATTGGTCACGCACGGTTCAAGTTTTTAGGCTGAGGCACCAAAAACCAGGTCCAGATCTGCAGAGTTTCCAGTCTGTGTTTAATGTATTACGCTCGAGCGTGGTGCCCCCCCGCTAGTCAGGAGGGGACACCGTATACAGTTTATGCAAAGCTTATATACCATCTGACATCGCGTGCTGCCCTCGTGCATCGGCACCCTTAACCAATGAATTCCATCCTCACCCCATCCTCAGCCACTCTCTGGTGAGTGCTTTCTCGTGTTCTGAGAATGTCAACAACTTTATCATTAAAACGGAACATGCAGTTACACAATGTGCCTCGCATACCACAAAGACAGGAAGGACAACAGTTTCAAGGCCTGAAACGATTCCCCCAATGTGCTGCGGTCTGTGCTGAACAGTTTCAAGGCCCGAAACGATTCCCCAAATGTGCTGCGGTCTGTGTTGCACAGACAGTGGCTGGCGCCAAAAGGTGCCAGCTCTGCACATATTAGCTTTTCCCTCAACAGTCCTCCCTTTTTTTTTGTACGTCAGTTAACACTATATAGGAGCTGAGTAACCACGATGAAGGACTAATAACTGCGAATAACACATTTTACAACATTGAAGGCATACAAATAACACTGCAAAGAAAACAGCAATCAATATGAACATGTACAGAGCACGTCTTCCCCAGACCCCGAGATCCGGCATCCATGATGTGAGCCAATTCCATACTTCCTGCAATCCAGTACTGGTATTATCAAGACTGATATGTTGAAATAACGTCGCCTGTTGCTTGAGGATATGGATATCAGTCTCTACCCTATGGTGTTGATTTATAAAAACACAAGAGCTGGAGTTAACTAAAGCGCATACCCCACCCTGATTAGCGAGGAGGTAATCTAATGCTAAGCGATTTTGCAGGGTTGTTTGAGATAATTGTGTGACTTCAGTTTGGAGGGCAGATAAAGCATCTGCAGTGGCATTGGCCATCTGCTCTAAGGCAGCAGAAATATTAACTATAGCTTTTTCTAGCTCACTTACTCCTAACCATGGCAGAAACCAACGCGCAAAGGAATGAAAACCCGTGGGCCGCTCGATAAGGGAATTAAAAGGGATACTTTGCCGATCCCTCCATACTATATTGCGAATTTCTTTTCGTTTTAGACTCTGATAAACTGTTACAGCAGGGATTATTGCTCCTAGGGTGCAGGTACCATACCATCCTACTGGAAGAACTTTATAGGCTGTGTGGTTACACAACCAATACCACCCTGATCCTTCAGGGATGGGCCAAGGGGCCCTTGAATAATTTGAAATGGTTGCCATCCCCGAACTAATTTTGATAGTACGATTGCACCCCATAAAAGTTCCTACAAAATTCCCATTTTCAGGATTCCAATTTCTTCTAACACAGATTGCATAATTGC
This sequence comes from Dermochelys coriacea, assembly GCF_009764565.3. Taxonomy (NCBI): domain Eukaryota; kingdom Metazoa; phylum Chordata; order Testudines; family Dermochelyidae; genus Dermochelys; species Dermochelys coriacea. The sequence goes on along the minus strand of NC_050068.2, from coordinate 9,264,233 downwards.
CCTGGACCACCATGTCAATAGACCATGTTTGAATAGTGATATTCCAATGAAAGGTAGTATTAGCCCATAATGTAGACAACCACGTTTCATTAGTAGGGATAGGGACCCCCACCAATGGAATTCCCTGACTAATATATGTGGTGGTATGGATACATATCCAACATTGTGTTTGATTTATATTCTGCGTAATAGCCCGAGTCAAATTCAAAAAACTATTACCTGCCCACCCTTGTACTGGACTTGGGAGTAGGGGGAAAAGCCCCCGGGCCAACCATACCAATAATAACATCCGCCCCGGTACCATACAAAAACCCCTATTCCCAATATACAAGTCCAAAAGAGAAATACAAGAAGTCCTGGTGGGCTGTGAAGATTCCAGTAATTGGAGGGTTCGGTCCACGGGTTGGTTGTAATATTCATCCGTGGAATGGCTCGTACGCTGGATCACTTGGGTCCTGGGGAGGCGCTGTTGCTGCTTTAACGTAGTTGTGGTGGATCCACGAGCTCTTTCCTGCAACCTTTAAAGCAGAATAAGTACATAACAGAACTTGATACGGCCCCTCCCACCTAGGTTCCAAGGGGTCTGTGCGGGGAATCCTTTTTACCATAACCCAATCCCCTGGCTTAAATGAGTGAATTTGCAATCCCAATGGTGCAGTTTGACACAATTGAGCTTTAAATTGATTATCAATCAGCTCCTTTTGTAACCTAGCAACATATTTGGCCAGAGTTTCGTCACCATCCAAGAGACTAGCATGTGCTGGAACGTAGGTTCCTGGAATTAAAGCGGGTCTACCAAATAACACCTCAAATGGGGACAGGCCCAGGGGCATGCGCGGTGTCCGCCTTATATGCCATAAGACGATTGGCAGGATTTCCGGCCATTTAAGTCCAGTTTCCTTACAGAACTTTGCTATCATTGTCTTTACTGTTCGGTTCATGCGTTCCACCTGACCAGCAGACTGAGGGTGATACGGAGTATGTAATTGTTTAGTGATTCCCAAACATTTATACAGTTCCTCCAAAATTTTCGCAGTAAAGTGCGAGCCTTGATCTGTATCTATAACTTCAGGAACACCAAACCTAGGTACAATATCCTTCATTAGAAACTTAACTACAGACCTCACATCTGCTTTCCTCGTCGGTACCGCTTCAGGCCACCCAGATAGCTGGTCCACTATAATGAGAAGGTGATGGAATCCTGAACACTTGGGCATGTCTGCATAATCCATTTGCAGACGCTGAAACGGAAAATTCGCCCAAGGTCTCCCCCCCCGCGAACTGGCATCAGACCGAATCATAGCAGAGAATGCCAAACAAGTTGAACAGGATCCAAGAATATGCTTCACCGCAGGATAAATATGTGGTGCCGCCCAGGATTGGAGTATGGCAGCCACTGTGCCTTGAATACCAGCATGGCCCAGGGAATGAAAATAATGAGCAGCTGCCAGTAAATAACGACGGGGAAGAATAGGTTTGCCCCCGATTCGCCAAATTTTGTCCGCGCCCTCCACACCCTCCCAACGTTTCCACTCACCCAATTCTTCCAAGGATACATCAGTGTACATTAATGTCCAATCCGCAGGTGGGAAAGACCCATCCAAGGAGAGGGTAACCGACACAGAAAGAGGTTGTAGAGCTGCCACTTTTACGGCTGAATCAGCTAATGCGTTACCTTGAGAAACAGCACTATCGGAGTGCTTGTGTGCATAGCAATGTACCACTGCCACCTGGCGTGGAACTAAAATAGCTTCTAGCAACGCGGCAATCAAGGGACCATTAGCTATTTTTGCACCTGATGAAGTTAGAAATCCACGCTGTTTCCAAAGCTGGCCTGTAGCATGACAAACTCCGAAAGCATATCTCGAGTCTGTGTAAATGGTAGCAGTTTTTCCCGCGGACAATAAGCAAGCTCTCGTGAGCGCATACAACTCTGCACCCTGGGCACTAAATGATGGTGGTAAAGGAGCGGCTTCTATAACATCGGTCTGGGAAGTCACTGAATACCCCGAAACCCGATAGCCATCTAAATAATATGAGGACCCATCTGTGAAGAGAAGCAGATCGGACTCCATTAAAGGAGAATCTGTTAGATCCGGGCGGGGCTTACCATTCTGGGTGACGACGTCCATACACACATGATGAGGGGTGCCATCCTCTGGGAGGGGTAACAAAGTCGCTGGATTAAGAGTGTTGCAGCGGCGTAGAGTGATGTTATCAGTGGCCAACAAAATTAGTTTATATTTATGAGCTCGTTGTGGAGACAACGCCTGGGTAGAATGCTGTTTTAAAAGAATTTCAACCTCGTGGGGGACCCAAACAGTCAGGGGATGTCCCAGAACTATGGGTCGCGAACGCTCAACCATGATTGCCGCTGCGGCAATCGACCGCACACAGGAAACAGAGCCCCGGACAACAGGATCCAGCTGTACTGAATAATAAGCTATGGGGCGTGGGCGGTCTCCAAGATATTGTAGGAGGACTCCACTAGCCACTCCCTGTTGTTCATGGCTAAAAAGAAAAAATGGTTTACCGTAGTCCGGGAATCCCAAAGCGGGCGCCATAACCAAAGCCTTTTTAACCGCTGTAAAGGCAGTCTCCCTCTCCATAGTCCAGGAAATCGGGTCGAGGTTGATGACGTGGTAGCTTGGACCAGGGGTTTTACCAGTTCTCCAAACCCCACGATCCAAGGTCGACAAAAGCTGGCAGCCCCTAAGAAAGCCCGTAACTGTCTTTTTGTTGTCGGGCGCGGGTAATCCTGGATTGCCCGCACTCTATCGGGAGATAATAAATGCTCCCCAGGCCGAATTACAAAACCCAGATAAATTACCTGATTTAGGCACAGCTATAACTTGTATGGGGACGCACGATGACCTTTATTCGCTAATGCAGTAAGTAAAACGACAGAATCAGTTAAACATGTGCTATAGTCCAAAGAGGCAATCAACAAATCATCTACATACTGAACCAAAACCGAAGAACCGGGCAAAACAATGTCCTTCAAATCTGCTGTGAGAATGCGAGAAAAGATAGTAGGGGATCCAGAGAATCCCTGGGGGAGCCGCGTCCATGTTAATTGCTGACCTTTCCAGGTAAAGGCAAATAGATATTGGGAATCCGGGTGCAAAGGGATACTAAAAACGCGGCACACAAATCAACTACAGTAAAACAAGTGGCCAAGTGAGGAATTAATGTCAAAATAGTACTCGGGTCAGGAACAACTGGCTGCGGGGCTATAACGTAGTCATTAATAGCGCGTAAATCCTGAACAAACCGATAAACCGGGTGCCCGTCAGTTCCTGGTTTAGGTTTTCTTACCGGAAGGATGGGCGTATTACAGGGTGAACTACAAGGAACCAGAATTCCTTGTGCCAAGTAGCTGTCAATAACACGTGAGATACTCTCCTCCGCTTCCCTTGGCAAGGGATACTGCTTCACGGAAGGGGGCGGCCCATCTTTAGTTGTTAGACTCACCGGAACCGCAGATTTAAGGAGACCCACATCAGTGGAATTTGTACTCCATAAAAAATGGGGAACACTAGACAATTCAAAGGGTACACTGGGAACAGACGTAGTCAATGTCATAAGAGAGGCAACTGTCGAATCTGGAACAATCAGACGAAGCCCCTCAGGGGCACAATATATATGTGCTCCTAATTTGCCCAGCACATCTCGTCCCAGAAGGTTTGCTGGGCCCTCCGGCATTATAACAAACCTATGGGATAGCTTTAGAAAACCAAGCTTAATGGGGATAGGGTAAGATAACCGAGCCGGGCAGGGGTTTCCTTCTATACCTTGCACCCACACCTTAGTATTAGACACGGGCCCTGGCACAAACGTTATAGTGGAAAGGGTGGCTCCTGTATCTACCAAGAAAGGCACTAAACATTCCCCAATTTGCAGGTAAATTTGTGACTGCATTCCCAGGTCCCACTCCAACTCTCCCAAAATTCCCAAAATCTCTGCCTCCAGTCACTGGGGGTCAATTTGATTCAAAGGGTTGGTGGGAGGATACCTTTGAGAAGTCTGGGAAAAACCGGACAGGCCATTGTGCACTGGCTCCTGCCAAGGGGCCCCCTTTGGGCGGAGGGGACATTCCCTTTTCCAGTGTCCTGGTTGTTTGCAGTAGTTACAAGTGCCAAATTTCGTATTGACCCAATTTCCTCTTGGCTCTGTTCGTCCCCGCCCCCTGCCTTTGGCCCCGCCATGCTCCCGCCAATTCTGACTCCCAACTGGGACCTGCAACGCAGCTGCCAACATACTTACTTCTTCCTTCTTTTGTTTACGCTTTTCCTTAGCTTTCTCCTCGTCCCTGCCATTAAACACGAAAGTGGCCAAGCGGACTACTTCCTGGAGAGGTTTCCCTGGCCAATCAGGCACATGTTTAGAGAAATATTTTCTAATGTCTGGGGCTGCTTGATCGACATAAAAGGAAACCATCATTGGACGGTTTGTCTCTGCTTCTGGGTCGACGATGCCACCGTATATGTGGACTCGTTTCGACAAGCAGGCTAGGAAGGCAGAGGGATGCTCAGTGACCTCCTGCTGACATTCACGAATTTTAGACCAATTAGCTGACTTACTACCTGCTTTACGCACCGCCTCTAAGAGACCGTCCCTGCCTGCTTTAAGGAGGTCCATTTGGGCAGAAACATTAGGGTTCCAACCAGGATCAACAAGGGGCCAGGCAGTACGGACATTATCCTCTCCTGCCCAGAGCCTATTGGCATCCAAGATGGAATACTTCTCATCGGGAGTAAAAAGTGTGTCCAAAATTACCTGAACATCCCCCCAGGCAGGATTAAAAGCAGTAAACACAGATCGAATCGTTTGTAATACCTGTTCCGGATCATCACGCAGGCGAGGCATCTGCTGTTGCCATGTTATCAAGTCGCCTGGGCCAAAGGGGCGGTGCACATAGGGGAAAACAACTTGTTCACCTCTGTCCACTGTATGGGAGACAAGAGGTTGCTGAATAAGAGAGGCTTGCAAAGCAATCGGTGGATCCAGAACGGGTCCACATAAACAGGGAGGCTGCAACCGGGAGGATTGCGGGCATGAATTAGAAGGCTTAGAATAAGCTGGAGGAAAGGGAGAGGAAGTAGGCAGAGGATAGGGTGGGGCCGAAGACCCCGGGGACAGATAAGAAAAAGAAGAAATAAGAGGACGTCCTTTCGCACGCGCATAAGCCCAATTGTCCCATACATACCAGTAATCCATCTGGGCTGGAGCCTTATCTTCCAGCCTCTTTCTCAACGCAGTCAATATTTCCCCTGCAAATGACCCGTCAGGTGGCCATTGCATAGATACCTCAGGAAGGGCCTGAATTACTGGCCATTCTACTTTACATAAAACAATAGTTTTCTTCTTCTTTAAGCCATGGGTGCCTGAAATATTTTTCCAATTCTCTAAAATTTCCGCCAAAGGGGTCCCCTTCTTGATACTCTGCCCAGAGCCCATAATTGGGCAACCGAGGGGACACCTAATGTGCCACCTTATCGTCCGAGCGACTGTTCGTGTTTCCCCCCGTCGGAATTCTCCAAGGTAAATTCACCTTTTGCCGGCTAGAGCTGTCCGCGAGGAGGAATGCAACCTCAGTACGCCTTTTGTGACGAGCCTAAAGTCCCATCTGGGTCGCCAAAACTGTTGCGAATTATACCTGATTGGTCACGCACGGTTCAAGTTTTTAGGCTGAGGCACCAAAAACCAGGTCCAGATCTGCAGAGTTTCCAGTCTGTGTTTAATGTATTACGCTCGAGCGTGGTGCCCCCCCCGCTAGTCAGGAGGGGACACTGTATACAGTTTATGCAAAGCTTATATACCATCTGACATCGCGTGCTGCCCTCGTGCATCGGCACCCTTAACCAATGAATTCCATCCTCACCCCATCCTCAGCCACTCTCCGGTGAGTGCTTTCTTGTGTTCTGAGAATGTCAACAACTTTATCATTAAAACGGAACATGCAGTTACACAATGTGCCTCGCATACCACAAAGACAGGAAGGACAACAATTTCAAGGCCTGAAACGATTCCCCAAATGTGCTGCGGTCTGTGCTGCACAGACAGTGGCTGGCGCCAAAAGGTGCCAGCTCTGCACATATTAGCTTTTCCCTCAACAAGTTCACACATTTGGGGCCAGAATTCTAAACTCTGGCCCCTGTTTTTGTGCTTGCAATTATTTGCTGGCTCCATTAGTATCTCAGAATATCCAGTTTGTAGGTGAATGCAGGGAATTAGATGCATAAATGACCTAAATTGCACTGACAAACAATCACAGGGGAAAAATGTATGTGTCTGTTTGACAATCAGACCGTGAAATGCACCTGATTCCATCTGCAAATCAATTCCTTCGATAGCTAAACTGATCCAAATTGCATTTGGGAAATTGCCATCATAATAAACAGGGGTCTGGTTCAGTGAGTCTAAAATGCTGCCCCACTGGGGGAAAAGTGTGATAAAAAACTTGTAGGATTCCTCTGAAGACACCTCTTGCGAGTGTTCCCGAAGGGCTCTATCACTTGATCCAAACAAAATGAAAAAGCTACAGAATGAAACCAAAAGTCAAAAATGAGAAACTTTCTGTCTCCTACGCGTTTCACTCTGCAGCTCTTGCTATCGCTGGGTGGATGAATCAATGTGCCACTGCTGTGCACAGCTATTTCAGACGAACAAATCTTTACGGCTAATCTCAGAAACATAACATTTTTAAACCAACATAATGCCCCAGCCAACTTTGCACCTGTATGCCGCATAGCTGACATCACTCTGGTCGTCCATAAAATATGATGGACGGCGAACGGTGGCATTTGATTCAGACAAATGGTTCCCAGCGATCAGCTTTCCCCATCCTCTTGCATTCTGGATCTCCCAACTCCCACAGTGCCCACACCACTGCGTTATGCCACAAGGACATGGCATATCCAAAAGCTTATCACTCATTTGACACTCAGCTATGCCTCCATCTCACACTGCTGGTAGCTCACTGCTTCTTTCATTGTCACCTGCAATATGGAACATTGAAACTAAGATTACAGGACACCTGGGAGCGGTTAAAGGCAAGAACCCACCATCATGTCAAGCTTCTGCCTCTGCTGCTTATTTCTGTGGCTCTAATTTTACATGCCAAAGAGGTCAGTGGTGGGAATTTGGAGCTGCAGTGAAGCCAGAGGTGAATTTTGCCCCTTGCATTTGTTCTCCGGGTTCACGACCTAGCCCTCCTTGTCCTTAAAACTCTCTGTGGGCAGGCTTTAGACCACTGCCCCTCCCACTCCCTCCCAGCCCCTCACTGTTCCATCCTACAATTCCTGTCCTGGTGGCACAATAGCCTTCTCCCCAGAAGCGTTTGCCATCTGGAACAGCCTTCCTGAGTCTCTCTGCTTCACCAGCTCTCTGCCCCTTTACAAATCTTGTCTGCAAACACCTCTTCTGTCCCTTGTCTGTTCCTCTGTCTTTTCCCCTGTGTGATTGGCCCTGTGACATATCACTGGCATCTCTTTGCCACGCATTGTCTTTCTATTGCTGCTTTCTGTCACTTGCTGTAGCTCAAGAAAGCTTATGCTCAAATAAATTTGTTAGTCTCTAAGGTGCCACAAATCCTGCTTTTCTTTTTGCGAATACAGACTAACACGGCTGCTACTCTGAAACCATATACCACCATTAGTCTTGTAGGGGGACACATTCTGGGATACCACTGGGGGTGGCAAAGTATGCTCTCTTGTAACCCCGTTCTCATTTTAAGGCTCTGCATACAGCCTTCAGAAGTTGAGAAAACTTTGACTGGGGCAGGAGGTATATAGACGTTCCTTGAGGTTCTGAAAGTAATTTGGATGCTCTGTCTTGTGGGGAGAGAAGAAAAATTATAGACTAAATTATTTTTGTTTCATCCTTTTCCATAAGTCCTATAGAATTTAGTAGGACTAAACCCAATAAGGGGTACTTTAAACCCTACGGCATCATATTCCTGCTATATACCCACAATAGAGTTTTTAACCCATCCAGTGGAATGGGGTGTCAGTCTGGGAAGTTTTGGAATACTTGTTATGGATCTCTGTTACATGCCCATAGAACCCTCTTGGCTTAGTCCCTAATAAATTTGATAGGACTCTTCTCTGGGAGCAGAATGCAAAACAGCCCGGCCTAGTGGGGCTGCTTACAGGACTCCTGAGCCGTAGCCTAGACTCTGCCACTGACTCCCTTTGTGACCTTAGTCAAGTCACTTGACCTCTAATTCCTCGGTTTCATTGTCTGTAAAATGGGGTTAATAATTCTGGTTTTGTGCAACTGGAAAGTGGCAGGGGAATGGGAAGCATTAATGTTAGTGGTTCCTACACATCTCTTAAGACCTCTCCAGTTCCAGTTTACCGGGTAACCTCACAGCAGGATGGCGTTAGGGTTGGTATGGACAGCAGATAAGAGAGGCTTGAATAATAGATGCCAGGGTGGGGGGGAGTGGCTGACAGTGCACTGATTACAGGCAGCGGAGATGAGCTGGGTAAACTGGAGTGGGGAATTGGCAAGGGTGGCAGATGCTGTGTGGAGCTGGGCTGGCATCTGCTAAGGGTCAGATGCCAGCAGAGGAGGAAAGAAGGGAACTGGCTGGAGCCCTGCACTGAGAAGAACAGCAGAGAGAACTGGAGAAACTGGAGGTGGCTGGGTAAGCTGAGATCATGGCGGTAGCTAGGGGTCCAGCAGGACAGGCCTTGCAGACAAGGACAGTTGTGCTCATGTGTCTTGAGCTGTAGGGTTTGCGTGGTGGAGGGGTAGGGGAGCCAGAGCAGCATTCTGAACAGGCGATTATGTGGAGAGCAGCGACTGAGACCATGGCGGGGAGGGAACTGCAGGGTGTGTGTGTGTGTGTGTGTGTGAGCTCATCAGAGCTGCAGGGTATGTGTGTGTGCACGGGGGGAAGCAGCATTCTGAACAGGTGGCAGTGTGGACAGCAGGGACTGAGACCATGTGTGTGTGTGTGTGTGTGTGTGTGTGTGTGTGTGAGAGAGAGGCAGGGTGTGTGTGTGGGGGGAGCAGCATTCTGAACAGGCGGCAGTGTGGAGAGCAGGGACTGAGACCACAGGGTGTGTGTGTGTGTGTGTGTGTGTGTGAGAGAGGCAGGGTGTATGTGTGGGGGGGAGCAGCATTCTGAACAGGCGGCAGTGTGGTGAGCAGAGAGAGAGTGGCAGGAATCCAGGCCCGAAGTGACAGACGCCTGACTGAGCGATATGCAGCAGAGTGAGACTCTTGCGGCTGCTGCAGAACAACCGTTGCCATCCCGCTGCTGGGCCATATCCCATGGCTCGGCACATGCTCTGTGCTGCGACCCTCTCCTGCCACACTTTAGGAAAGCTGTGGATAAATTGGAGACAGTCTGGAGAAGAGCAACAAAAATGGTAAAGGATGTGCTGTGAGGAAAGGTTAAACGGGGCATGTTTAGTGTTGAGAAAAGTAGACTGAGGGGGACCTGAGAATAGTCTTCAGATCTGTTAAGGGCTGTTCTAGAGAGGATGGGGATCAATTGTTCTCCACGTCCACTGAAGGTAGGGAATGGGCAATGGGCTTAATTTGCAGCAAGGGAGATTAAGGTTAGTGTGAGCAGGTGAGACCTTGCCTAGTGGTTAGAGCCTGTGGTGGCAGCCCTGCCTAGTGGTAGGGGAAAAGGGAACCCAGGCCCTCCCACTCCACCGGGTGACGACCCAGGGGCCCTCTTGCGCATGGTAAGAAAGGTATCCTTGGGGTGCATCATGGCAGGTGGTTGTCCCTTGACCTGGCCCATGTGCCTCTGCAGGCTAGGGAATCCAGGCTTGGTGCAGCTGTCCTCATCTTGGCATAGTTCCTTCGTAGCAGTGAGTGCAGCTCTGTATCTCTCTACCTGCCACCTTGCTGGGTGCTGAAGTGACTCCCTTTTAAGCCCCTGCTCCAACTGGAGCATGCCCAGAAGGGCTGTCAGGGTGGGGCTTCCCGGGCCCAGAGCTATTCCTGCACCCCTATCTCTCCAGAGAGTCTGGCATTAAAATCCAGTCCCACCAAGACATCTGCTGCACCAACCAATTCAAATTATGGTGCGTTCCTTCCTCAGTGTGCTTCAGCCAGAGGGTCTGACCCTGCCAACCCAGAAGGCTGGGACTAATTCCATGGGAGTAATAAGCACTACACATCCCTGGGAGGGCTTGCAGGATCAGCATGTTAGAAAAGATGACACTGGGAGGATATAGTTTGTCTGTATTCACTATGGCACCACAGAAATAAATAGAGCTTTGATCTGAGGAGAAATGCAATTAGAGCTTTACAACGAATGCCACTTGACTCAGAGTGGGGCCTGTGTGAGGAATTTATGCAAAGAAATAAAGCACTTCATTAACCAGCGTGGCTCATTTCAAGTGTCAGGTACAGGGAGCACAGCTATCTAAGACAGTCTTAGAGTTCGATCCTGGCCAAGTCCCCTTCCAAAGTAAGACAGGGGAACAGCGCCTTCTCTAAATTTGTTGGCACTCAGATTTTCCATTTGCAACAATATTATTCTGACACTGTGATGATGGAGATGGTACAAAAACAGCAATCCTGGACAAACTCAGAATATGATACTAACACACCTGTAGTCTAGACTTAAAATATACAGGACCAATACTATAGTTAATACTAATTTCTGCCATTTCTTGGAATTTCATGGGTTTACATTCTCAGGAGCATAGAAAGTCCTTTCCTGCTCAGAGTGCCTCGTGATACTCTAACACGGATTAATATGTTCCCCTGCAGAAATCTTGTTTACCAGACATCCTGTTAATGGAATTAAAGTAAAATCTCTATCTGGTTCTGGGGAGACCAATTCCAGAACATTACCTTCTGGTCTGGGTTATTCTGTACTGGGAAGATGTCGGGAGGAAGGAAGGAATTGTGGAAAAGGGCAAAAAAATGATAAAGGCTCTGACAGGATAGATTTATGAAGAAATAGCAGTAAATAGGACCAGCCTGGTTAAACAATGACTAGTGGGAAGGACATAACTGTCTGCAGATCATAGAAACATAGGACTGGACGGGACCTTGAGAGGTCATCTAATCCAGTCCCCTACACTCAAGGCAGGATTAAGTATTATCTAGACCATCCCTGATGGGGATTTGGGGTTTGTCTAACCTGTTCTTAAAAATCTCCAGTGATGGAGATTCCACAACCTCCCTAGGCAATTTATTCCAGTGCTTAACCACCCTGACAGTTAGGACGTTTTTTCTAATGTCCAACCTAAACCTCCCTTGCTGCAATTTTAGCCCATTGCTTCTTGTCCTATCCTCAGAAGTTAAGAAGAACAATTTTTCTCCCTCCTCCTTGTAACAACTTCCAGACTAAACAAACCCAATTTGCAATAACAATTTGCATTGACATAATAAGAAAAGGAGTACTTGTGGCACCTTAGAGACTAACAAATTTATTAGAGCATAAGCTTTCGTGAGCTACAGCTCACTTCATCGGATGCATTTGGTGGAAAAAACAGAGGAGAGATTTATATACACACACACAGAGAACATGAAACAATGGGTTTATCATACACACTGTAAGGAGAGTGATCACTTAAGATAAGCCATCACCAGCAGCAGGGGGGGGGAAAGGAGGAAAACCTTTCATGGTGACAAGCAAGGTAGGCTAATTCCAGCAGTTAACAAGAATATCAGAGGAACAGTGGGGGGTGGGGTGGGAGGGAGAAATACCATGGGGAAATAGTTTTACTTTGTGTAATGACTCATCCATTCCCAGTCTCTATTCAAGCCTAAGTTAATTGTATCCAGTTTGCAAATTAATTCCAATTCAGCAGTCTCTCGTTGGAGTCTGTTTTTGAAGCTTTTTTGTTGAAGTATAGCCACTCTTAGGTCTGTGATCGAGTGACCAGAGAGATTGAAGTGTTCTCCAACTGGTTTTTGAATGTTATAATTCTTGACGTCTGATTTGTGTCCATTCATTCTTTTACGTAGAGACATGTTCTCTGTGTGTGTGTATATAAATCTCTCCTCTGTTTTTTCCACCAAATGCATCCGATGAAGTGAGCTGTAGCTCACGAAAGCTTATGCTATAATAAATTTGTTAGTCTCTAAGGTGCCACAAGTACTCCTTTTCTTTTTGCGAATACAGACTAACACGGCTGCTACTCTGAAACCTGTCATTGATATAATGTATTTATTGCCAGGGTCCCAAAGCCCTTTACAAACATTAATTAAGTCTCACAGTGACCTTTTTAGATATACAAATGTAACTCTTTTAGCTACGCAAATGTATTCATTTTACAGGTGGAGAAACTGAGGCAGAGAGAGGTTAAATAGTTTGCCCAAGATGTCAAAGCAAGGCCTTTCCCTTCCATCAGTACAGTGCAGTCATTTAGCTCCTCTGGGATAGTATGCATCAGCTTTTTAACAGCCCACAGCAACACTGTGCAGTTTAGGACAGGAAGTGAAGATATTTTGTGTTTGGAACTGCAGAGGGAATTCAGTGAGGCAAGATGCAATTATCCAGTTCTTCCTCTGCCTTAGTGGGTGCTGCGATTTCTGGCGGATTTGCTTGCCTCAGAGGTTTACGGCAGCCCTCAGTTTGGCTCCTTTTGTCAGTGGCACAAACCTGCCATTCTCTCGGCTACTCTCATCACTGGCCAGCATGGGGAAAGGAGGAGAACAATCCCCGCAGTCTCTGCTGACCCACCTAATGGGTCGGGGGACAGGCCAGGGACCTTCCCCTCTGGTGGGACCCACAGTCCAGATCAACAACTCCTCTTATATCAAATAGGGAGTTGGGGTGATTGGATTAGCTTGATTTTTGGCTTATTGTGAAAGTCGGGTACTTATTTACCATGTGAAAGTTGGCAACTGTGATTGCAGCCCAAGGTGGCCTGGCCAAGGAAATTGACATCTGCTCTGCCAGTGAGGGATCACTTTCCAAATTGACAGTGGTTTTGCTTTTTAATAGAAAGATGGAGCTGATAGACATATGAATTTCGCTTGGCAGAACCTCAGCGAGTGGCTGTTTCCTTGTCAGATATCGTCTATTCGTCTGAGAAGGGAAATGCAATTGTGGAACGCACTTGAACTTGACTGCGAGAGTTTGTTAAGGCCAGGATTTTATTAATGTGCATTCCTTTTTAAATTCAATATGTTGGCTGTTTGCCGTATTTTAACACAATGTACCAGCGGGGCTTTTCCAGTGATAGATTTAGTCGAGAGGGAGATGGCACTTACCAAAGTTGTCATGTCCTTTCTGAGACTCTTTCCGTACTTTACCAACTTTCCTGAAGCTTCTCAGCACCGCTGAGAGGAAAGTACATAGGATTGTATCTACTCCTCAAGCTGATCTATCTCTGTGCTTGCCTTGTGGCCATCTCTGTCATGCCTGATCATTTAGTGACCCACTGCAATCCCATTGATTTCATTGGAGTTCTGCCAGTGCAACAAAGTGGGCCCATGTCAACTAGGGCACAGAGAAGCTAAGGGTTAGATTGCGCTCAAGTGCTCTCCACATGCACAGGAAGGCATATCACAAGGGCCCAGCTCCTCGTGGGTATTTAGGCTTCTCACTTCTATTGAAATCAGTGGGAATTAGATACCTAGATACCTTGGTAAAAAGAACAGAGAGACTGCTGAATTGGAATTAATTTGTAAACTAGACACCATTAAATTAGGCTTGAATAAAGACTGGGAGTAGATGGGTCATTACACAAAATAAAACTATTTCCCCATGTTTATTTCCACTGCTACTGTTCCTCAGATGTTCTTGTCAACTGCTGGAAATGGCCCATCTTGATTATCAATACAAAAGGTTTTTTTCTCTCCTGCTGGTAATAGCTCACCTTAACTGATCACTCTCGTTACAGTGTGTATGGTAACACCCATTGTTTCATGTTCTCTATGTATATAAAATCATCCTACTTGTATTTTTCACTGCATGCATCCGATGAAGTGGGCTGTAGTCCATGAAAGCTTATGCTCAAATAAATTTGTTAGTCTCTAAGGTGCCACAAGTACTCCTTTTCTTTTTGCGGATACAGACTAACACAGCTGCTACTCTGAAAGATACCTTGGTGGGTCTAGGCTAAGAAGCTTCCCTCTCCATTGTCCCCCTGCAGTGGGGCCAGGAACTAATGCAGCGACTGCTTCTTCTGAGGACCCCTGGAGATGCTTGTTGCTGCAAAGGGCGAGGGAGGAAGGTGGGGCCATGACTCTCAGACCCTCACACGCTGGAGCTGGCCAGATGTGCAGGAGGAACTGTCCAGCATTGGTGTAGAATCAGACATGCTCCCCAGCCCCAGGAACTCCAGGAGGGATTGTACCTCACACTGCTCTCACTGGGGTGTGTGTGTTTGGGGGGAGGGAAGGGAGGAATCGCCACAGCACTCCCTGGCTGGAGCTGCACACAACTGAGCCCCTGGTGAATTGTCCAGGATCACACTATTTTCTTGAAGTTTCCCCAACTATATCACCACCTGCACAGCTCTGTTGTGGAGTCCACTCACCCCTAAGGTGCCTCCTCCTGGCCGCTCTGAGGATTAGCTCTTTGCTGAGCCCTCCTCTGGCCATCTCACCTCCATCATCCTCTCTTACCTTGCACCCTCTTGCTCTCAGAGCTGCCACTTCCTGTTCGTGACTTGGCCCCCACGGTCAGGTCACTATGGTCCTCCCTTCCAGGGTATCCAAGTCCTTCAGGGTGAACTGTCCCCGGCAGTCCGCTCTCCGCTGTCTGGTCTGCAACACTTCCCCAGGGGCTGGTAGTGGAGCCCGGGCCCACCCTCTGCTCCGGGTTCCAGCTCAGGGTCACACTAATCAGCAGCCAAGCTCTGCCCTACCCTGCATTCTGCTGCCTTCCCTACCTCTCTGCCTCTCCCCCTGTGCTAGGCTTTCCGGCCCAAACTCCCTCCTCCCAGGGCGGCTGCAGACTCCTTCCCTGCCATCCCTTCTGCTCTCAGCTTCTGGGCTTTAGCCAGGCCCCTCCTGTTCCTGTCCAGCTAAGCCTCATTTAATCAACCCCTGCTCCCTGGCTCTTCCGCCAGCTGCAGCCAGGGGAGTAAATTGGCCCACCTGACCACCTTAATCCCCTCAAGCCTTGTGCAGGGTGGGCACCCTATCACAAGTTCCAAGAAGGATAACAGCAGTGGATGCTAGAGTAGCTGTGGATGCTACAATGGACCGGCCCTCAGCATCTTAACTGCAGCGTCATGTAATCCTGTGCAGAGCACCGGGGCCAACCCACCAGCAGCTTGTGTAGGACAGTGCTCCGCACCAGTCGTGGGGTAGCAGCGGGACAGCTGAAGAAAAACGCTCATGTAGACAAGGCCAGTGAACCAGTGACAGAGCTTGGAATAGAAGCCAGGGCTCTTGATCCCTGGTTTGCTGACCCATTTGAGCTCCCTTCCAAAGAGTATGGCTTTTCGTGCAGGGTATTGTAGCAGTCTGTGGCATAAGGCATAAAGCCCATTACTCTCTCACTGCCGTTTGTCCTTTGAGCACATTCAGCGTGAACTCAGGAGGGCTCACCCTGACCCATAAGCTGGATCAGAAAGTTCAGTGCCCTCTCTAGAACCCTGATGCTTCACAGCCATGTTTGTCCCAACGCCGGTTACTTACCAGCATGTCTTGGTCAATGATTAGTCAGTTTTATTGTGCAGCTTTGCTGAAGAACTCCTATTTGCCGGTATTCCCTCTGGCAGAAAAAGTCGCATTCTCCCAGAGAGATGGTGCTGCTGTAACCTGTGGAGCTAATAGTTTTCATTTGATAATGCAATTATTTAATTTTAAAGCCCTGCCAAGTATATCCACTGAGCCATCTGTTTTTGTGTATTGCTTAAGTGGAAATAAAAACGTCAAGCTGTAGAAGATCAAGGTGCTATGTTATTGTGTTTGTTTGTTATACCTCTGGGTTTGACGAGGAATGCTAGAGGCACCAGGTATATGACTCTTATCTAAGGACAAACCTGATTCCTCTTTCTTTCCTTGAACTGGTAGAAGGAAGGATAATCTTGTCAATGCACAGGAGTGAGAGGCAGACAGCCTGAATCTGAGCCCTGGATCCACCCTAGAGGCCCTGGGAGACCTTGGGCAAATCACTCAGGCCAAAGTTTTCACATGTCTAAATTGGAGTGCCTCGCTTGAGACCCTGCAGGCCTGATATTCGGAGGCACTCGGCATCTGCTGCTCCACTTGGTTTCAGCCAGAGTGGTGAATATTTGATTTGGCCCTTCTAAAGACCAGGCCCATGGTATCCCATGGTGGGCACCCAAAATCAGTAGCTACTTTAAAAGAGTTGGCCTTAATCTTTGTGTTCCTCAGTGTCCCCATAAGTCAAATGGGGATAATCCTTCCCCATTTCCCAGGGCAGTTGGGTGACTTTATTCATGGGTGTTTGTAGAGTACTTTGAGATCCTCAGGTGGAAGGTGCCAGAGGAGAGCAAAGTACCGTCATGGGCCACCACTTGTTGTGGGCCAACCTAGCAGCCAAGTGGGCAGTAATACTTTGGTCTAAGTTCAGTCGCTGGGTTTAATGTGTAGGTGCTGGTTGGTGTTGGTAGCCTATGATGGACAGGAGGTCAGACCAAATCAAATGGTCCTTTCTGGCCTTAAACTCTATGCTCAGTCCTGTGTTCTCTGCACTAATCATTCTGTTTTAAAAACAGCCCTACCTGTGCCCTCAGGCTGGGAGTTCTAGAGCTATCAGAGGGTTTTGGATGCCCACTTCCCACCAGATTCAACTGGATTTGAGTATCCAAGTTTCCTAGGTGGCTCTGAGAATCTAATAGTGCCTTCTAAAATGCCGTGTGGGAGCCTGAGTACAGTTCTCACTGAACTCTCAAGGGAGACTATGAAAATAGGTAAGCTCCACCCAGACCTGATGGAACTCTCAAAGATCTCAACACGAATGATCCAATTTTCCTAAAAGTATTCAAAGGTGCTAGTTCTCATTAAGGATGGCTGAATCAAGGAGGAGGAAGTTCCTAGACCAAGTCAAGATAGAATTCCCAAAAACTTGAACATTTCTTTTCCAAAAGTGAAACCAAGCTCTCATTTTCCACACCCGTCTAGCTCCAAGATGCCTAACCCAAGCTGTTTCAAACTTTACAAAAGCATTCTCCCAGGGGAAAAAGAACATGCATGAGAAAATTTAGGTGAAAAGCAGTTTGTTTGAGGAGGTTAGAGGTGGCTGTGAAGCATGTGGTGTAAATCGACCTTAAAGTAGAAAGCTAGTTACACCTTCACTATGGAATCATAACTAATAGAACATGCCAAGGGGGCCAACCAAAAGAATCCCTCAGTCAAACGCTACTCAGAGAGGGAAATAATGGGATTCAACCACACAGAGGGCATGCAAAGTGTGGTCCAGGATAGACAGGGCTGGTGGAACCTTGTTTGTGCCTGAAGTGACATCTATCCATGCGGGGAGGAACTGGCTAATAAAGACAGTCTTGGCACGGACCATATGTTTCTAACTACTGGAACTGAGGAAGCTCAGAAAAATCTACCTGACAAGCAACGGCTTGTGCGTGAGCCTGTCTGAAATGGGCTGATCTCATTCTGCTTCCCATGAATGGGCGGCCACAGTCCTAGCATAACTGGCAGGCTTGATTTTCTTATCTCAGCAGTGACGCCAAGATTTAATGACAGGTTTCAGAGTAGCAGCCGTGTTAGTCTGTATTCGCAAAAAGAAAAGGAGTACTTGTGGCACCTTAGAGACTAAAAAATTTATTTGAGCATAAGTGGGGTGGGAGATCTGAGAGTGGCTATCCTTCAACAAAAAAACCTCAAAAACAGATTCCAGTGAGAGACTGCTGAATTGGAATTAATTCGCAAACTGGATACAATTAACTTAGGCTTGAATAGAGACTGGGAGTGGATGAGTCATTACACAAAGTAAAACTATTTCCCCATGTTATTTCTCCCCCCACCCCACCCCCCACTGTTCCTCAGATGTTCTTGTTAACTGCTGGAAATAGCCTACCTTGCTTGTCACCATGAAAGATTTTCCTCCTTTCCCCCCCCTGCTGCTGGTGATGGCTTATCTTAAGTGATCACTCTCCTTACAGTGTGTATGATAAACCCATTATTTCATGTTCTCTGTGTGTGTGTATATAAATCTCCCCACTGTATTTTCCACCGAATGCATCCGATGAAGTGAGCTGTAGCTCACGAAAGCTTATGCTCAAATAAATTTGTTAGTCTCTAAGGTGCCACAAGTACTCCTTTTCTTTTTTCAAGATTTAATGGATGCCAAGTAAATGTAACACCCTTTCTCCCCTAGATCGGGGCTAAGTGGAGGCACATGGCTAGAGGTGGTGATGGGAGAAGCTTGCACTGCCACTAGTCACCTGTTCAGAGGATAAACAGAGCTGCTGCTACAGCACCTTTTACAAGCACTGAATTCATGTTGGAAAAAAGGGGAGTGACACAGGTGCTTGAAGATCTACAGAGAGATTAGGCAAAGGAGACGTTACCAGCGGAGAAACACAGCAACAGAAAAGGGGCCCCGGGAGCGGCCAGAAGGCTCGGATGCTGATTGGCCTCATTAGCGGGAAGGATGGAAAATGCAGAATGTCACCCATCGAGTGAGTTACTGTGACAGAACAGAAGGGGGTTGGGGCACCTTTCCTGAAGCTCGGTGCCTGGCAGAACTGAACACCCCGCTGTGTCCTCTGGGGGGTTTGTGTCATGACATATTTATCCTGCAAAGCCTAAGAGTGAACGTGTAGAACAGCGAGAGGGCTGCACAACACCGGGGCCTTGCTCCCGCTGCAGCTGTGAAAAATCTTTCCTCAGGCTGCCAGGCATCCCTGCGTCCCCATTTCTGATTGGAGGGGTGGTGGGAGCTGTGTGCTGGACAGTAACCAGGGAAAGCTGCTGGTGCAGTAGGTGTATTTGGCTTCTGTATTGTTTCAATGGTCCAGTCTGTCACTCCAGGGGCACTGGGTGGTTGGGGCAAAGACACTGGACTATGCCAGCTCTTGGGCTTACAGAGCAGAGAAAAGTTGGCCCTGTGGGTAAGGCACTGCATGGGACCAGGGTGAGCTGAATTCAATTCCCAACTCGACTGTAGACTCCTCACTGTGACTGTGGCAAGTCACTTCACAGCTCTCTGCCTTGGTTCCCCCTGTGTAAAATGACCCTTCCCCTTTATCCTGGCTATTTGGATGGTAAAATCCTTGGGGCAGGGTCTCTCCCTTACTGGGTGTCAGTACGAGGGCCCACGGAGTGGAGTTCTGAGCTCAATGCTACTGAAATACCGATAATTTCTGATAAACTGATGATGGTCTAATGTGGCTCAGGACTATTCAACAGGGTTAAACACAACCCTGCCTCAGCTTTCTCTCTGGCCCCACCTCTGGCTGCTAGGGAGGGCTGGTCTCTTCTCTGTCCCGCCCCTCCCTGCTCCCTCTTTCACGCCCTACCCTACTGCATGCTGAGGGCTCCAAAATGGGGTGCCCAGCCCACACAATAGGCAGAAATTTATTTCTGTGGCATCCTCTGCCAGCACCAGCCTGCAGGATGCATCGCTCACCCAGCAGAGAACTTGGGCTCCAAGGCTTGTTTAGGAAAGCAAAGGCTCCCCCAGGTCAGGGCAAACGGGCACAAGGGCTGCTCTGTGCTTTGGAGGACAGAAGGTGAGGTATAGCTAGGAAACGCTTGAAAGATCAGGAGCTGGGTAGAATTGCTAAAGGGGTGCAGAGTCTTTCCCATGAAGCTCAGTGGCTCAAATCCAGCTCCTGCTGGCAGTAGGTCACCTCTCCTGAGCACTCTTGTTGCAGTCTGTATAGTAACACCCTTTGTTTCATGTTCTCTGTGTATATAAATCTCCCCACTGTATTTTCCACTACATGTATCCGATGAAGTGAGCTGTAGCTCACGAAAGCTTATGCTCAAATTAATTTGTTAGTCTAAGGTGCCACAAGTCCTCCTTTTCTTTTTGAATGAAAGCTTACCTCCAAGCCTTCATCCCACAAGTCCTTGTGCATGGATGGCAGGCAGCCCTGGAATGTTTAAAATGGGGCATAAAAACCCCACACTGGCCAGGGAGGGGTTAATGAGCTGCTGTGGAATCAGCCAGCCCCGCTTCAGGGGGCTGCTCAAAGGAGAAGGCCAGCTCAGCTGAGGGGAGGCTGGGTGGGAGAGTGGACCTCTTATGCTAGCCCCCTGAAGTGGGGCCTGGCTATGGCCAGAACCCACCCAGAGATGGCTAAATGCCAGAGCCACCTTGAGGGAAGGCAGGCCTGGTGCGTTCCCTTTCTGAGGAGGGGTATTGCATTCACTATTATCTGAATGGGACTGCTGCAATCAGCTACCCCCAGCCCCTCAAGAGGGGGTCTGCCCTCGCTACACCTCAGTTGGCTTGTCCCACACCGAAATCTGTGCAGGGATTTGTCACAAGTCCTGAGGCAACAGTATCAAAAGGCTCCAAAGGGGAGGCTGTAACAAGTTAGCTCTTGGCCCTTTAGCAGGAGTGCAGAGTGTGGGCAGAGGGGGCCAAAGAGGAGCTTAGCCAAACACTCTGTGGTCTTACATCTGTAACCCCCCTTTCCTGCCCGGGTTACTCAGGAACAGACAACATGCCCCTGTGTGTCTGGGCACCTGATGCTGTTGACAGCAAAGGAGATCCTGAGTATCCAGGTAGTGATGTTGAATAGGTGGGAATCCTCTGTCCACCCCGCTGCTGCAGCCCTCTTGCTTGTACAGAAATTAACCTTGTGGTGCCTCTGCCTGGCTGGACCCCATACACACTAACTGGCGTGTCTCGGGAGCCTCCAGGAATAAACCTGAGCTAGTCTGTGCAATGGGTTTAACCTCAAAGTACCAATTATAAACAATATACAACCAACATACTCTTAGACTAGCGCTAACACACCTTTATTTAACAATTTAAAAAAAACAGGCTATAACAGATGGAGATTAATGAAAATGTCACAGCTACTTTACATCAGTAGGGGGCACTTCAATACATCAGTTAATAAATGCAGTTTACAATAGTAAATGAAACATCACTAACTTGCATTTACACTGGCACCAGTTACCCCACCCCTGAGTGTGCACTCCTCCTAATTTCAGCGTTTTGGACACTTGTGTGGGCACTTGAAGATCTTGAAGCCAGGGACAGCACACTGTTAGTCCGGTAAAGCAGTCCAGCCGAAATAACAGAGGAGAGAGCGATTTTAACTTGGCATCAATCCAGGCTGCACCACCCCTCTGAAGATGGGAGTTGTTATAGCCAGGGGCCAGTAACCCAGAATCCTGGTTATCCAATAAAACGACTGTCTCTTCTCAGATTCAAGGAAACCCTTAGAGTCTCTGCTGTCCCCCTTCTCAAAAACAGAGTCCTACCAAAAGTGGAAACTAGGTCAACTTACAAAGGATGAATATAAACACCACAAGTATGTAGGGACAAACTTAGAAAGGCCAAGGCACAAAATGAGATTAAAGTAGCTAGAAACAAAGGACAACAAGAAAACTTTCTACCAATACATTAGAAGGAAGAGCAAGGACAGGGTAGGCCCCTTACTCAATGGGGGAGAGGGGGGAAGAACCAATAACACAAAGCATGGAAATGGCAGAGGTGCTAAATGACTTTGTTTCAGTTTTTACCAAAAAGGTTAGTAGCGATTGGACATCTAACATAGTGAATGCCAGTGAAAATGAGGTAGGCCCAGAGGCTAAAATAGGGAAAGAACAAGTTAAAAAATTACTTAGACAAATTAGATGGCTTCAAGTCACCAAGGCCTGATTAAATACATCCTAGAATACTCAAGGAGTTGACTGAGGAGATATAGAAGCCATTAGTGATTATCTTTGGAAAGTCATGGAAGATGGGAGAGATTCCAGAGGAGTGGAAAAGGGCAAATATAGTGTCAATCTATAAAAAGGGAAATAAGAACAACCCAGGGAATTACAGACCACTCATCTTAACTTCACTACTCAGAAAGGTTACGGAGCAAATAATGAAGCAATCAATTTGCAAACACCTAGAAGATAATAAAGGTGATAAGTAACAGTCAGCATGGATTTGTCAAGAACAAATCCTGTCAAACCAACCTGATAGCTTCTTTGGCAGGGTAACAAGCCTTGTGGGATAAGGGGGAAGCAGTAGATGTGGTGCATCTTGACTTTAGTAAAGCTTTTGATACTGTCTTGCATGACCTTCTCATACACAAAATACGGAAATACAACCTAGATGGAGGTACTCTAAGGCGAGTGCATAAGTGGTTGGAAAACCATTCCCAGAAAGGATTTATCAGTGGTTCACAGTCAAACAGGAAGGGCATATCAAGTGGGGTCCCGCAGGGATCAGTTCTGGGGCCAATTCTGTTAAATATCTTCATGCAAGAGGGTTGCATTCACCTCTCATGAGCATTCCCCTTGCCAAGTGCGTGTGCCTGCACTCTCCCTCTACCCATTTGTGGTGGGTCTTTGCTGACTCAGCCCTCTGGCTGAGTCACACAACAAAACAAAGCAAACCAAATCCCTTTTGGGGTACAAGTCCAACAGGGCCTCTCTCAGTACCCTCTATAATGTTTCTCTCAGTTTCTCCCTGCTCCGGACTGGAGCAGTGCCCCAAGGCTCCTTCCCTGGAGGCAGTGTCTTTGCATCAGGCCCCAGCTCTTCAGCTAAGCCACTACAGTTCAGTTCTGGGGTGCCTCAAAGTCCAGGCCACTTTCTCAGTGGCTGGTGGTGGGGACCTGGGCCCACCCTTTACTCTAGGTCCCAGCCCATAGACCCTATAGATAGCAGCCATCCACAACGTCCCTTTAAATAAACTGTGTTGCTGCTATAATTCCCTAGGCCACTTCTCCATGGCTCCTGCATATTCTTCACCCTTACCTCAGGGCCTTGTCCTTGTGGAGCCAGCCTGGAGCACCAGCCGCTCTCCTCCAGACCTAGCAAGAAATTCTCAGCCTGGCCCTGCCCCTCTTCTTATACTAGCCTGCTAGGCCCTGATTGGCTGCTTCCAACACAGCCACTCTAGGCAGCTCGGAGGACCTCTCCACAGCCCTTTTCTGGGGCAAAGAGTGGCAGGGTCAAAAGGCCTCCAGAAGGGGGCCTCAGGACCTAGTCCACCCCATCCCACTTCGTTAATGGTTTAGATAATGGCATAGAGAATAAACTTATAAAGTTTGTGGATGATATCAAGCTGGGAGGGGTTGCAAGTGCTTTGGAGCATAGAATTATAATTCCACATGATCTGGACAAACTGGAGAAAGGGTCTGAAGGAAATAGGATTAGATTCAATATGGACACATGCAAAGTATTCCACTTAGGAAGGAACAATCAGTTGCACACGTAGAAAATGGGGAACGACTGCCTAGGAAGGAGTCCTGCAGAAAGGGATCTGGGTGTCATAGGGGATCACAAGCTAAATACGAGTGAACAGTGAGTGTAACACTTTTGCAAAAAAGCAAACATAATTCTGGGATGTTGTAACCGTGTCTCAGGGGGTCACAACCGAGGATGCCAAATTCAGGACGAACTGCTCAGAAATAGGGCAGATACACCCCAGGATTGGTGGCTAATCCCCCACAGGATATACCAAACCAGCAACAAAAATAAACTTCTGTTTCGCCACACTGGCGAACAAGAAGTCATAAAAGCAGTTTCCTTGAGCATCCCAGTCCTTGTACTACCAACGAAAACACTGGATTTAAAGGTGAGCGGTTCTTTACAACCAGTCTCATCAAATAAAAGGTTCTTCTGATCTCAAAGGACCAGCCACACACCCAGGTCAATATATAATTTAGATATTACCCAAAAATCATGCTGATGCCTATCTTTTAGTACCTAAAATCTAAAGGTTTATTCATAAAAAGAAAAAAAGAAAGGAGGGAGTTAAAATTGGTTAAAGGAATCAAATACATATAGTAATGGCAAAGGTCTTGGTTCAGGCTTGTAACAGTGATGGAATAAACTGCTGGCCTAAGTCAAGTCTCTGGCTGCTTCCAAATCATTGGAAGGATCTCAGTCCATTGGTTAGATGCTCCCATTAGTATAAATTCATAGTCCAGAGGCTTGGGCTGGAAAGAGGCTGGAGCAGGATAGAGGCAAAATGGAGGATTGCCAGGGCCATTTATATCCTCTGCTGTGTGGAGGGAAACCCATTGTTTCAAACAAAAACCTCAGCACAACTAGTAGAGAATCACAGGTGACCAGACAGTGTTTGGCGTCACATGGGCAAGTCACATGTTCATGCCCAATTTCGCTCAGGCATTGCAGGAAGCCATTACCTATATTCCAGACAGCATGTTTACAGGACAGTCCACTCATAGATTTATAGATTCATAGATACTAAGGTCAGAAGGGACCATTATGATCATCTAGTCCGACCTCCTGCACAACGCAGGCCACAGAATCTCACCCACCCACTCCTACTAAAAACCTCACCTATGTCTGAGCTATTGAAGTCCTCAAATCATGGTTTAAAGACTTCAAGGAGCAGAGAATCCTCCCTCAAGTGACCCATGCCCTATGCTACAGAGGAAGGCGAAAAACCTCCAGGGCCTCTTCCAATCTGCCCTGGAGGAAAATTCCTTCCTGACCCCAAATATGGAGATCAGCTAAACCCTGAGCATATAGGAAAGATTCACCAGCCAGATACCAGGAAAGAATTTTGTGTAGTAACTCAGATCCCACCCCATCTAACATCCCATCACAGGCCATTAGGCCTATTTACCATGAATATTTAAAGATCAAGTAATTACCAAAATCATGTTATCCCATCATATCATCTTCTCCATAAACTTATCGAGTTTAATCTTAAAGCCAGATAGATCTTTTGCCCCCACTGCTTCCCTTGGAAGGCTATTCCAAAACTTCATTCCTCTGATGGTTAGAAACCTTCATCTAATTTCAAGTCTAAACTTCCCAATGACCAGTTTATATCCATTTGTTCTTGTGTCCACATTGGTATTGAGCTTAAATAATTCCTCTCCCTCTCCTGTATTTATCCCTCTGATATATTTATAGAGAGCAATCGTATCTCCCCTCAACCTTCTTTTAGTTAGGCTAAACAAGCCAAGCTCCTTGAGTCTCCTTTCATAAGACAAGTTTTCCATTCCTCGGATCATCCTAGTAGCCCTTCTCTGTACCTATTCCAGTTTGAATTCATCCTTCTTAAACATGGGAGACCAGAACTGCACACAGTATTCCAAGTGAGGTCTCACCAGTGCCTTGTATAACGGTACTAAAACCTCCTTATCTCTACTGGAAATACCTCGCCTGATGCATCTCAAGACCGCATTAGTTTTTTTCACGGCCATATCACATTGGCGGCCCATAGTCATCCTATGATCAACCAGTACTCCAAGGTCCTTCTCCTCCTCTGTCATAAATATAAAGGGAAGGGTAAACACCTTTAAAATCCCTCCTGGACAGAGGAAAACCCCTTTCACCTGTAAAGGCTTAAGAAGCTAGGATAACCTCACTGGCACCTGACCAAAATGACCAATGAGGAGACAAGATACTTTCAAAGCTGGAGGCGGGTGGGGGGGGAGGAAGAAACAAAGGCTCTCTCTGTCTGTGGTGTTGTTTTGCCGGGGACAGAACAGGAATGGAGTCTTAGAACTTAGTAAGTAATCTAGCTAGATATGCGTTAGATTCTGTTTTGTTTAAATGGCTGATAAAATAAGCTGTGCTGAATGGAATGTATATTCCTGTTTTTGTGTCTTTTTGTAATTTAAGATTTTGCCTAGAGGGATTCTCTATGTTTTGAATCTGATTACCCTGTAAAGTATTTACCATCCTGATTTTACAGAGGTGATTCTTTTACTTTTTTTCTTCAATTAAAATTATTCTTTTAAGAACCTGATTGCTTTTTCATTGTTCTTAAGATCCAAGGGTTTGGGTCTGTGTTCACCTATGCAAATTGGTGAGGATTTTTATCAAGCCTTCCCCAGGAAAGGGGGTGTAGGGTTTGGGAGGATTTTGGGGGAAAGACGTTTCCAAGGGGGCTCTTTCCCTGTTATATATTTGTTAGACTCTTGGTGGTGGCAACAATAAAGTCCAAGGGCAAAAGGTAAAATAGTTTGTACCTTGGGGAAGTTTTAACCTAAGCTGGTAAAAATAAGCTTAGGGGGTTTTTCATGCAGGTCCCCACATCTGTACCCTAGAGTTCAGAGTGGGAAAGAACCTTGACATCCTCCATTACTTCTAATTGATGACTCCCCGGCTTAAAACTAAAATTCTTGTTATTAATCCCTAAATGCATAACCTTACACTTCTCACTATTAAATTTCATCCTATTACTATTACTCCAGTTTACAAGGTCATCCAGATCCTCCTGTATGATATCCCAGTCCTTCTCTAAATTGGCAATACCTCCCAGATTTGTATCATCTGCAAACTTTATTAGCACACTCCCACTTTTTGTGCCAAGGTAAGTAATAAAAAGATTAAATAAGATTGGTCCCAAAACTGATCCCTGAGCAACTCCACTCAGTGGAGATGGGCATCTCCCATGGTCCATTGTGAGTTAAGTGTCCTTCTGATGAGCCACTCAATTTGAATAGTCCCTTCAAGATGTGCTGGCTAACTACTTTGTTTAGTTACCCCAGGAGCAAACATTTGAAATCTAGGTATAGAACCAATATTCATAACTCTAAATACAAAAGTGATACATGCATACAGATAGCATAATCACAACCAGCAAATCATAGCCTTTTCATAGACACCTCACTTGAAAACCTTTGTACAAGATTTGCTGCAAATATATAACAGTAGTTGCAACAATGATCTATTTGATCATATTTTAATCAGATAACGTCACAGCTGTGTTAGCAGAGTGTTGTAAGCAAGACATGAGAAGTAATTCTTCTGCTCTATTCCGTGCTGATTAGGCCTCAACTGGAGTTTGTGTTTAGTTCTAGGTGCCATAATTCAGGAAGGATGTAGACAAATAGTAGAAAGTTCAGAGAAAAGAAAAAAAAATGATTAAAGGCCTAGAGAACGTGACCTATGAGGGAAGATTGAAAAAACTGGGTTTGTTTAGTCTGAACAAGAGAAGACTGACAGGGGACATGGTAACAGTTTTCAAGTACATAAAAGGAGGAGGGAGAAAAATTGTTCTTCTTAACCTCTGAGCATAGGACAAGAAGCAATGGGCTTAAATTGCAGCAAGGGCGGTTTAGTTGGACATTAGGAAAAACTTCCTGTCAATGTGGTTAAGCACTGGAATACATTTCGTAGGGAGGTTGTGGGATCTCTGTCACTGGAGATTTTTAAGAGCAGGTTAGACAAACACCTGTCAGGGATGGTCTAGGGGTATGCCTATACTCCCCACTGGATTGGCGGGCAGCGATCGATCCAGTGGGGGGTTGATTTATCGGGTCTAGTCTAGACACGATAAATTGAACCCCCGAGTGCTTTCCCATCGACTCCGGTACTTCATCAGGGCGAGAGGTGCAGGCGGAGTCAACGGGGGAATGTCAGCCATCGACTTACCACAATGAAGACACTGCGGTGAGTAGATCTAAGTATGTCGACTTCAGCTACGCTATTCATGTAGCTGAAGTTGCGTAACTTAGATCGACATCCCCCCACCGCAGTGTAGTCCAGGCCTAAATAACACTTAGTCCTGCCATGAGTGCCGGGCGCTGGACTAGATGACCTCTCGAGGTCCCCTTATGTCTTACGATTCTAGGAGTCTATGATTCCCCTGATAGCACTGTCACAAACAACAAAGGTGGTGGCTACTCCCGCTGCCTTCACTGCATGCCAGCCACAGCCAGTTCTTGGCACTGCCACGGTCTCTTCCCTGGCTCCAGTGACACCCAGCAATAGCCCTCTCGGCTCCCTGCTTGCGCAGAGCCCTGGCAGCTTCTCAGCAGCAGCTCTGGCTTGGACAAAGCTCCACCGAGCAAGCTGCCTCTGCAGCCAGAACAAATCTTTCTCTCTTCCCCAAGGCATCCTGAGCGTTGCAATCTGCAAGGCTGGGCTGCAGCACTCTGGATTTTCCCTAGCGGAACACCCCCAATGAAGTTCACAGGCCCCTCTAAGAGGGGTGCCCGCACATGTGTCTAGTAATGGGAGGAACCCAGTGCTCATACAGTAGCTCTCATTAATTCAATAACCGGTTTCCCGCTGCTCCAGCCTGCTCAGCATTTACGTACTCAACACTTCATGCAGGTTCTGCCCCTTGTGTGAAATGCATTGGTGGTCTCAGTGCAGATGTCGGTGGCTGACACCTGCAGTGGCCTGACGAAGAGCTCTGTGTGGCTCGAGCATTTGTCTCTTCCACCAGCAGAAGCTGGTCCAATAAAAGAGATCATCTCCCCCACCTAGTCTCTCTCATATCCTGGGACCAGTACAGCTACAACAACACTGGAACCTGTGGTAACTGGCACTCCCAGAAGTCTCTGGAGAGGTTGCCAAGGCCTGCCCATGGGACGGATGAGTTATTGCAGACAGAAGCAGCAGCTTAACCCCCGGGCACCAACGTGAAAGCAAAGCTGTCTTTACTCTTTACTGCCTTCTGCACTTTGTGGTGTGAGCAAGGACTGGAAGCAAAAAGGGCCCAAATACCATGAGAAAGCCTGCTCGTGCTGTATTTCTAGGCTAGTCAGAAACAGGAAGTTCAGAAAAAACTCTTGGGAGAGACTTCTCTGCACCCCACTCCAGTTCTGCAGATTATTGAAGCTGGCAGCCTCATCCTAACTAATACTGTCTAATGTGCGACAGCACTGCCCTCTGCTGCACGCAATCAGAACTGCTGCGGTGTATCACAGGCCCGATAGCGCTAAGAGCAGATGGCAGTTCTTGTGGCTCTTATGGTCAGAGGCCTGTGTTACTGAGGTGGCAGGTTCTGAGATCATATAAAAAGACACAATACCACACTTCCATCCAAGGGTCTCAAAGCACCTTTCAAACATTGAACCTCACACATAACCTTGTGAGGTTGGTAGCATTTGCCCTACTTGAAGACCAGAAATTAAGGGATTTCCCCCAAAGTCATGGCAGAAAACTCTGGCCACTTACAGAAGCAGACCTGTGCTTTAACCACAGAGGTGCCTAGATATTGTGATGGTTGGCATTGTAACTACTGACAAGTTTGGTTACGTAATGCTGATGTTTGGGTGCTTATTGAAACTCAGCCTCTGGAGACAGGCCCATCTCTTGAGTAGAATCTTAACTCTTCCCTCACCCCAGAAGAGGTCTCTCTCCAGGGCTGGGTTAAGACATCAGTGCTGCCTGGGGCGAGATGCTGGCCCTGCCATTGGCTGTGGTGTACCTATTATCACCTTTGGAGCTCTGTCAGGCTTCAGTCTCCAGAGCCGTCAGTCCAGGTTCAAGTTCATAAATGTTAGAAGGAACAATTGAAACTTGCACACTCTGATGGGCTCGCCCCTTGCGGACAGGTCAATGATGCTCTCCGCTCACTAGGGGTTGACAGGCAGAAAAGGGGCTCTCAGACTCTATTAAGGGATACATTAGGATGGCATTGCAGGGCAGGAGCACTGTGGCAGCATTGGCTGCTTCATCAGGGAGTAGCCGTCCAGAGAAAGGAAATGCCAGTGATTACCAGTATAGTGGAGAAAGGGGCAGCGGGCAAGCGGGAAACTAGAATTATCCTGGCCTATATGGGCTCTTCCAGTAAGGCAAGCGGCTATGATCAGAAACTGGCGGGATGGGTTATGGGGTGTGTGGAAGTGAAGGTGAGGTCTGCAGCTTGATTGCATACCCTGATGTCACCCCACGCACTGTATATAGGCACCAGATACCCTGGTATTAAAGGGTACTCTTTATTTTCCTGTTTCGGCACGTGGCAAAGCAAGCATGGCTACTACACTTCCGGGCCTTCACAGGGCCACACTTTCCATATCTTTGCAATCAGGATATCCATTAATGACACTTCTGTGCCAGCAGTTAATTATTCTCTGGGTCATTAATATCACACGGAGCAGTACTCGCTTGCTGTTAGCAAAGATTTATGCTTCAGGGTGCCACAATGGAAATACTTGGGTGAACGTCTAATCAAAGCTTCCCTCTCCAGAGGGTGGGGTGTGGGTGGAGGGGGGCACTTGCTGCTGTTATTAGCTCTATTATCACTTCTACGTTTGTTTGTGTTTTGTTTGGATTTGGAAAAGGTACCTGTCTGTGCTCTAAGGCTCAGGTGCCACCACCACACTTTATACGAAGAATAGAGCCATGCAAAGTTCTTCTGCCTCCACAGCTAACCCACCAGAACTCACTACCCGCTCTCTCACCCTCCACCCCCTGGCCCTTCTCAAGAGCCCAGGAGAGCGGCTGAACCTTGCAGAATTCCTTGAAGGTCACCAGCCTCCTGCTCCGTTGGACCTCGAGGGGAAGCAATTTCCAAAGGTGGAAACCAACCCCTTGCCATTAAGCCACAGGCCATCTGCTCTGATGCTTCAGCTGATCTCAACTGCAGAGGTATTATCCTGCAGTCATTACTGCACACACCGCTTAGGGCTTTATGGGCTAGAACCAACATGGTGAATTGGAAGCCCGAACAGATCTTGGAGCACATGTGTAACGTGGTCCTTGCATGAAGTGCCACTAAACAAATGGACCAGCAACCTGCTTGAACTGAAACTTCTGAATGGTTTATGCGTAGCCCATGAAGATTGCCTTACAGTGATAGGGGGTGGGGTTCCGGGGGGGGCAGTTTGGGTTGGGGGGTCCTACCCCCTGCTCCCTATCCCGACTGCTCCCCTGACCCTTATCCACACCCCCAGCCCCTGACAGCCCCCTGGCACCCCACCCCCATCCAACTCCCCCTGCTCCCTATCCCCTGACTGCCCCAACCTCTATCCACACCCCTGCCCCCTGACAGCCCCCCCGGGACTCCCATGCCCTATCCAACCCTCCCATTCCCTGACTTCCCCCCCAGAATCTCCACCCCATCCAACTGCCCCCTGCTGCCTGTCCCCTGTCTGCCCCCCAGGACTCCCTGCCCCTTATCTAACCCCCCATATCATGCCACTCAGAGCAGCAGGAGCTCACAGCCCCACCGCCCGGATGCAGCCAACTGCATTGCCCATGTGGCAGCATGACTGCAGGGGAGGGCTGGGGGCTAGCCTCCCTAGCCAGGAGCTCAAGGGCCCGGGGAGGAGGGTCCCGTGGGCCGTAGTTTGCCCACCTCTGTGCTACTGTGACAATGAGATATTTCTTGTAAAATAAATGTAAATATTAATTCAGAGATTACATCAAACTCTAGATCCTTCACTTACATTGTTGGGCCCCACTGTGTGAATCTGGTGCATCTAAAACACCTGCTGACCTTGACTGGAGTTTTGGGTGCACAAAAGACGTGAATATTGCTCTGCAGGCAGGATTAGAGTCGCTGAACATTAGAAGAGGCTGGTTTCAATTTGAAAGATAGCTTGGTTCCAAAATTGTCATCAGGTATGATCAAGTCTATGCCATCAAATAATTTCAAGCCTGAATATTCTACCAGGGTGTATTTAGGGTGAGATTTTCAAAAGCATGCCCAGCATTGACCTAATGCTGCTCTAACTAACAGAAAGATTCACTAATGAGGACCAGGAACTGTTTAATGCTATTAAAAATGCTGATTTGCCTCACTTGGGGTTCGTATTTTGCAAAATGATATTACCAAGCCACAAGGATTCGCAGTGCATGGGGTCTAGTTAATTAACCAAGCAAGCCACATTGTACGGCTTGCAAGTTCCAGTTGCTGACTTAACACCACCACTTAATTAGACGACTCTGGACCTGCATGGCAATTTTCAAAAATACATCTCCAAGCACTTTACCAAAACGGGTAAGCATGAGTACCCCCATTTTACAGATAGGGAAACTGAGTCATGGAGAGCTGAAATGACTGCCCCAAAGTTGCACAGTGTATCAGTGGCAGCGCTGGGAATTGAACTCTGTCCTGATTCAGCCTTGTGCTCAATTCACTAAATGGCAGCACCTCCATTTTGCCCTGCTTAGCTTCACCCTGACTTTATACCCTGTGCAGGATGTACAGTACAGTGTTGCACAGTGCACATATTCTGCGCAGTGATACTAAGAGGGCTTTTAGGGAAAATTTAAGTGTGTGTGTGTGTGTGTAACGCCGACAGGCCCCAGTCGCTGGCAGGCAGGATTGAACAGGGGACCTGTGGAGCTAAGTGCATGAGCCTCTATTGCATGAGCTAAAAGCCAACTGGCTGTGAGCTAAGGCTGTAGAGCAGACTCATTAATCTCTCTCTCTAAGTGGTCTCGGGGCCACTAGATGGGACAGAACACCACACCCAGGAGGTGTGTGGATTACATATGCACGATGCCAAAACAGACAGTCAGAGAGATCTGAGTCCCTGGTTTCTCCCGAATATCGGAGGGAATAACACAAGTTTTTCCCTTTCCCCATTGCCTGGCCATTGTGCCTTTCCCCACCCCCCCGAACAAGAAATGTGATAGAGAAGTAGCATTATTTTAACGTATGCTCCCCGCCTGCACCATTCCTGGGATGGGGTGATGGGGTTGTGTGGGCTCAGAATGGCCGGCTAGCTACAGCCTGACACCGACAGGACAGGGCTGCTCAACAGAGGATTCAACCCTTTGTGAGTGGGGAGTTCTCTTCAGAGATCCCCAATATCTGTGGGGTTGAGAGACTGCCCCTGCTGCCCCCCACATCCCTCCACCCTTGAAAAGAAACTCCAAGTTGATTTATCTCCCAGAATTCCCTGGACCCACTGCCACCTCTCTGACTGAGTTGGCAGTGACTTGCACCCATTAGAGACTCTGCTTCCTTTGAAGCTTGGCAGCCAACCCACATTAGGTGTGATCAGCTCCTGCCCTGGGACTGATTTATTGCTGACATGACAGGTCGATAAGTGAGTAGATGCCATGTGCTTCATTTAATAAACAGTAATCAATCGTTATACAAAGATCTCAAAGCACTTCCAAAGCTCACATTGTATCCTCAAAGTACCGTACAAACATTGACTAATCATCGGTACATTAAAATGACATCACGCCATTTGGCCATGGCTCTCGAAGCCCTTTTCAAGCATTGTGTATCTGAGCCTCCGAGCACCCCTATGTGTGTGGTTAAATGTTCTCATGCCCACATTAGAGGTAAGTAAACTGAGGCACTGAGGGGGTGCAACACATGGCCATGACTGCAACATCAGCCCCTAAGTCAACAGTGGAACTGGGAACATAGCAAAAGCAATGCTGTCCCCCGGGCCACTGACTTCAGTGGTTTGGGATTGGCTCATACGTCTGATTTTGTGGCCATCTGTTTCATGGGCACTATCCATTATAATAAGTATTTAAATAAACTGCCACATCTCCTCACAATCTTTTCAGTGTGCTGACTATGTCATGCAATACACACCCATGTAAATAGGATGGTTCATGTACTGTACATGTATGTGTAATGTATAAACAGTCCAGCACCAGACATTAACTAAAGGTTGAGGCTACAGACTCTACAAACACTTATCTGCAGACAGATATCAAAGCACTCTGCAAAGGTGGTAAGGGCCATCACACAGAAAGTCAGCTGTAGAGCCGGGACAATGTCTCCTGACTCTCAGTCCTGGGTCTGCATCTGAGATGAGGATGGCACCATGAAAATCTGAGGGCCGTCTTACAATCTCAACGTGAAAAATAACCAAGACAGTTACAATTCCAAATGAAAGGGTTATTGTTAGGATTGGACTTTAAAAATATCCTCTAGCCTGTGACACTTGAACACTGGGTTTTTAATTTGTACATTATTCGTTACCACTGATGCTGGTTATTTTTTAAATTATGTTATTGATTTGCATTGGGCATTAAAATAGTCTAGTCGGTCTCTTTTTTGCTCCTGCTTTCTCTCCAGATTGTCTCTTTTTCCAGTTTCTCCTGCAGTAGCACCAGGCTGCAATATTCCAATAGCCAACCCTACAGGGGAAACATTTCAGCCAAAACGCTGCATTATTTTCATTGATGTTTTACATGCACAAGTTCATGGAAACACCTCTCTTGCTCACAGGCTATATAACTAGATTCCCCACCTCTGCCAATAAATATCTCATGGAATGGGGCAAGATGGGAGGGAAATTCTGAAAGGTTCCCTACATGGAATTTCCCCCAGCTGGTTCTGTCATGGGAGCAAGGGGCTGGATTGTCCCCTTAAGTCACAAGCTGGGATTTGACCCCCAAAGGTCTCTGGGTCTCCCAAGATGGGTATCTATGTAAGGGCTCTTTAGTTCCCCATCTTGGCTACCTGGAAGAGTGGTGCAATGGAGCAGTATTATCAAGTTTTCCCTCAGCTACTCCTGTATCTGGGACCCACACACAGGCCATGAGGCCCTCATGTGAAAGTTGAGGCAACCTTAGGCTGCATTAACTTTTTGCAGATTTGCCTCTGGTGCAATGCACATTTCTGCTGTTTAGTGATGCATGGATTGTGGACCCAACGGCATGTCTGCAACAGGGTTCAGGGAAAGGGGAACAGTGCCCAAAAGTGGTTTACATCCCACGTGCACACAGAAGTGGGGAGATCCAAGCATGGAGGAAGTGAGCCAATCCAGGAAGATATGGCCCCTTGTATTTACAAATCCTAAATCTGGGGCCCAAATGGAGAGCAACAAATCAATCGGTGGGAAGAGTCAGGGAGGAGACGTAGGCAGTTCATGCTGCAGCTTTGCCCCATAGGTGCAAAATGCCATTCCAATGTCATGAACCATTTGCCCTTGTGCGACAGCATGGTACGATGTGCCCTCAGACCATAGCAATGTTAATTGCATTAGATGTGTGAAGGCCAACTACACTCTCCTAGGGTAAGTCTATGCTGCAAAATAATACCCACAGCAGCAAGTCTCAGAGCCCAGGTCTACAGACCTGGGGCTCACGAGTCTCATGCTATGGTGCTTACAATCGCGGTATAGATGTTCCCACTTGGGCTGGAGACCCACTGCCCTGGCTGGGTTTTAGAGCCCAGGCGCCAGCCCAAGCGGGATCATCTTCACTCTTATTTTTAGCGCTGTAGGGCGAGCCCGAGTCTGTAGATTCAGGCTCCGAGACTATCACTGGATTTTTTTTTTTTTGCAGTATAGGCAAACTCTCTGTATCTAATGCCTACTGCTGCTAGCACATCTGGCCTGAGACACTAGAACTGCTGCTGCTATAGACATGTTTGCTGCTGCTATCTATAAGACCAGATTCTCTAGTCCACTCTGGCTCTTTGTGCGGCTCAGGCTGTGCAGAAGGGCCAGATTCTGTCTGTAATGGCCAGCTGCGAATTTTTCAGGGCAGGAAGTGTACCGGGGGAAGGGCATGATGGAGCTCCCCAACTGGCATAAGTGAGAGCAGCCCCAGGGCTGCTCTAACTCACTCTGACACTGATGCAGATTGTCCTTCAGTATCGGGGCTGGAACTGGCTGTATGACAGCCTCTTCCCCTCCCCCCCACCGGGTGTGGAGTGGTTCTAAATTGCATGAGCGAGTCAAGTCCTCTGTCTGTTGCTAATGGTACCAGAAGGCGGGGGGGGGGGGGGGGGACGCTGCTAACGCTGTCTGCTAGAGGTAGAGGGGGAAAGGGGAGGGGCAGTGGCCGAGAGGCGGTGTGTGTGTGTGTGTGTGTGTGTGTGTGTGTGAACAAGCAGGTCTAGAGGCAAGAGGGTTTGTGGGTTGTTGGGGGTTAGAGACAATAGGAGAGGAAGAGTGAAACCAGGAGTGGTGCAGACACAAGACAGAGAAATATGCTGTACTGGTGACGTCGCCTCCTGTTAGTCACCGACCCAGAGCACTGCCTCTGGGAAATCTCCCACGCCATTGCCCTCTCTAACAACACAGAGGAAAGGGCGCTTCGTCTCCCCCCCGTCCCCGCCAGCCCATGGATCTGCCATACAGCTTTTAAAAGCTCCCGGCCAATAAAGGAGCAGAATGCAGGCTACAGCTGTTAGGGGTCAACTCACTTCAATGGGTTCGCCCTTGAGTAACTTAGAGCAAGATGTGAGCTGTTGTGGCTCCGGGAGCAGCTGTGACCCACCTCCCTGACCTGCAGTGGCCCCTTTACAGGGTGCATCGAATATCCATAGACACAGTCCTTTGCACGGGTTTCCTAAGAGCCTGCAATTCCATTGCCCAGGGGATGGGGTGCCCCAGTTCTGCTGCATCTGAGAACCTCTGGGCCTCCAGCGGCTGTGGGACAATTAGTGGGGAATGGTTGGCCAGCTGCCTATCCCATATTTGTGATATTATTGCCTAGGACACATTGGAAATTGGATGGGTGGCTAGGAAAACCCCTAGGGAAAAGTCCAATGGAATTTAACAGAGATCCACTGTAAGCCACTATAGCGCCATTCAGATCAGCAGAGTCATACAGCTGTAAAACTGGCACAACACCGTGGAGAAATCGGACCTGTGGAATCCCTCTGTGAAATGTGTTGGCGAATGAGATCCTTTCTGTCGGAGCTTGCAGCCTGCTGTAGAAGTCTACAGAGCAGGGCTGTGACACTATTACATTCTATACCCTGGGCCAAAGGAACGATAGAAAACTTATCATGTCCTGTTCAATTCTGAAGGACTTTTCCCCAGTAGAAAGCATGTTATGGCTGAAATGTCACAGGCCAGCTCCTCAGCTGGTGTTAGCGGGCATACCGTCTTCACATAGTCCCATGACAGGGCACTGAATGGGAAATCTGAAGACCTGGGTTCTTAATCCTGGCTCCACTGCTGACCTGCTGTGTGACCTTCAGCTGGTCATGGCCCCAATCTATGCCTCAGTTTCCCCTCCTATTCATTGTCGGTCTTGTCAATTTAGACTGTAAGCCCTTTAGGGGAGGGACTGTC
The DNA here is from genome assembly GCF_009764565.3 of Dermochelys coriacea. Lineage (NCBI taxonomy): Eukaryota > Metazoa > Chordata > Testudines > Dermochelyidae > Dermochelys > Dermochelys coriacea. The sequence continues at coordinate 9,227,505 of NC_050068.2, read as the reverse complement.
TCATTAGGTGTATGCTCACCTAGCATAATGGGGCCCCACTCTTCACTGCGACCTCCAGCCACTACCGCAATACAATTAATAATGGTGTTAATTGATACAGTACCATTGATTTCATTGGCACTGTGCCAATTCACACCACCCGATGAGCTGGCCACACACACATACAGAGGGTTACAGATACACCCAGTTTCCCCCAAACCTGTTTCCATATGAAAACCCCGTGGTTGGTTTCTTTTTAGCAAATGAAAAACGAAGATGACAATAACCCACTGTCAATCTCACAGACTACATATTCTGCCTTGTGGCAGCTGGGCTGGTTTCCCGCAGCTGCTGTTGTGCAGTGAGCTCTGTTGGTGTGTTTTCCTTTCAGGGAGTTTTTGGAATGGCACAGAGAGATGCAGCATTTGGATTGTTCATGTCTGTCCTCCAAAGAGTGGGGCCTTGATTCTGCTTTTGCTTATTGTAGTTTCTCCACTGCTGTCACTCCCTGGATTTCAGTGACGACTCCTGGTTTACACCAGCCAAGTCAGAGGAGAATCAGGCCATGGGAGCTCTAATTTACCCAGAATACTTTGTTTGGACAGCAAAGCTATGGCTTGAAGGGCAAACAGATACCATGAATCTGCAAACCAGCTGCCCAGTCCTGCTCCCAGTGAAAGCAGAGCTCCCATTCACTTCAGAGGGAGAAGAATCAAATCCCAGAGCTTTAAGGAAAGAGAGAAATTACATCGTTCAAAATAAGTGGAGGTCTATCCATGCAAGCAAATAACACCCTGCAATACAGATCACTGCAACCCACTTTCGGTCAGTTCTAGAACCGTGGCACCTCGCCCCAGAGTGCCTGGGGATCCCCCGCAAGTTAAGCTCTATGGGAAACAGAGCAAGGAACTGTGCGACTCCAAAAGGACTGTTGGACTTTACTGGAATCCACAGAGCAAGGGCCCAGTCCTGCACACCTGTACTCACGTGGGGAGTGCCGTGAAGCCAAGGGGCCTGATCACCATCCGGCAGGAACGGGGGACTCGGGCCCTCTGGAGTTTTCTTTAAACTGAGGGTGGGCAGGGGGTTCACCCCCAAGGCCAGTCGCAGGCCAGGGCCTTTACCTAGGCTCGCTGGGCAGGCCTACACGGCAACTTTCCTGTTGTCACTGGAAATCCCACTCGACACGTATCCCGGGCTCAATTCACAAAGGTATCTGGAAGTTAGCAGCCTACCTTTGTGGATCTGAGCCCCTCTGTATGCAGATCTCACAGAGCCCACTGGGCACAGTGGAGTTACACACATGAATGAGGGTTTGCAGGATCAGGTCCTTACACAGTGCATGGAGTTAACTCTGGGGGCCAGAAAAACAACACGGGGAAGAGGGAGAGTTAGAGACAATGAACTTTATAGGGATATGAGATGCATTTTGAGGCTGCATATTTGTTCATGCTTCCACAGGAAAACATAGATATGGCATTATTATTACAGCTGCATCACAGACATGCCTATTCCTTGTTTCTCAAGATGATAAAGTAGCAGGCACCTTTAATTTGTTTTAGGGAGTTGGCAGCAAAATTCCTTCTGGTTTACACTGTGCTCAGTGGTGCAGCAACAGGACATTCAATTCACAGTTCATATAAACGTGTAAAAGCAAGTCTATGGGCCTCATCCTACTCTCCATTTATACATTACACCAGGTCTGGCTTCTTTGGAAGCCAATGGGATTTGTGCTACAGAATCTGGTCTGATGGGCCTGCAGCTGAAAATGAGCCAGGGTTTGCTTAGCTCAGGAACGGTAAGGAGCAGGTGCTGCAAGAAAGGACCACGGTGTATTGGAGGTGTGCACAGCACTCAGCCTTGCTCTGCCCGATTGTTGCTGGTGCTATGAAATCCTTCTCTTTAATGAGTAGGAAAAAAATGGATTCCCACATTTTTGGGAAAAAAAAAAGAGAACCCTTTTTAGAAAACAGAGACTTTGCATCTCAGATCTCTGGCTTCATGAAGCAAGAGCCCTTTGCGCCCACAAACGTTCTGCCTTCTTTATTTATTATGTTCAAAAAGTTACTGGCAGACAGGTCAGGCATAATTAGATTAAACCGTATCACAAACTGACAAAGCCACGTGCCATGAAAAAGCTGCATAAACTTGTAGACATATTTTGTCAAAGTATTAATCTTAGGCTTCTGAGCTGTTCAGTGAGAAAGCCCCATTTATGAAACACAGAGAGAGGCTGACACTTCTAAAAATGGGAGCAGAAAGTTGGGCTTCTAAGTTCATGTTTAGGCACCTACAGGAGGAATTTTCAAAAGCATCTGTGTGATTTAGGAGCATGAGTGTCACTGAAGCTGGCAGGGATTTTGCCATTGTATTCAATAGGAATGGATCCATGTCCCAAGTCTGCAGGGTGCTTTTCACACTGAGCCTGTGCTCTTTACTCAGTGCCGTCAGTGGGAGATTTGCCTGAGCAAGGACTGCGAGACTCTTAGCTCCTTATCCTGAGAGCTGCTCACTGCAGATTGCCCCCTGGGATTTCAGTGAGGGTCATGTGGCCACAAAGGTCCCCCCTGATGGAGCAACTTGCAGATTTTGGACCTGGATTTGCTAATGCCTTAGAGTAGAACAATAATCATATATATTGCATTGCTTCCAAGCATTTCAAAGCATGCTATTAACAGTAAGGGCTGGATCCTGTGCCCAGGGATGTCAGGGGGAGTACTGCTGTTGACTCCATTGTGATCAGGCTTTAATTTATTAGGGCTCGCAACACTCCAGTGAAGTATGTAAATGTTATTATCCTGATAGGACTGAGAGGCAAATACAGACCAAGTTAAAGGCCAAAATTTTCAGTCAGGTCAGCTAATTTTGGGTGCCTCTCTTTTAAGGATCCCCACTTAAGAGAAAGCTACAGTTTGATTTTCAGAGCTATGGAGTACCTGCAGCTCCCCTGCTTGCTAGCTGGAGCTGCGGGCAAGGGGGCTCAGCAGGCTAAAGATGTTGCTATACTTAGGCATCGGAGCTCGGAGGAACCCAGAATTATTGGCCACTTTGGAAATTAAGGTCTAAGTCAGGGGTTCTCAAACTTCATTGCATGGCGACCCCTTTCTGACAACAAAAATTACGACATGACCCCATGAGCAGGGACTGAAGCCTGAACCCACACGAGCCCTGCTGCCCTCGGCCAATTCCAAAGTCTGGTGGGGCCAAAACTGAAGCCCAAGGGCTTCTTCCCCGGGCAAGGGGCCTGTAACCTGAGCCCCGCCATCCAGGGCTGAAGCCCTCAGGTTTGGCTGGGGCTTGGGCTTTGGCCCTGGGCCCCAGCAAGTCTAATGCCAGCCTTGGTGACCCCATTAAAACAGGGTCCTGATCCACAGATTGAGAACTGCTGGTCGAAGTCATTTGTCCCGGGTCATGCAGCAAGTTTGGGTCAGAATGATTAGAATTCAAATGCTGTGCACTAACCGGTAAACCCATTCTGTTCTCACAGAACTAGCAACAGCACAGATGTGTATATGGAACCATCTATTTACAGAGATCACTTAGTACCTAACAGTCTTGCTCTGCAAAACATGGATCCTAACAACAACATTGCTTCAGCCACGACGGATTCAGAAATTATTGCAATAAGCTTTATAGAAACCATACAATGCACCGGATGCAGCGTTCAGTGTATTTGCTCTAGTATATACTAACAGGCGCAGTTTGAAGCAAACCTGTGCAAGATATTGAGAGCCTTTTTTTTTGATACAGTTATGAAGATTGCTGAGACAGTCTACTCTAGATTATACTCCGCAGTCGGAAATGAGCTGCTTCCATGTGCTTTAGCAACATGCATACAGCTTGCAGGGAAGTTTTGGTTGTTGTGCAGGAGCATTATTTTGTGCCTGAGAGAAGTCATCATTTTTGTGGAACAAAAACCATAGTAAATAAATGGGCTCAGCAGATCATATAATTTCTTGGGGGTTTTTTGTTTTCTTTTCCTCTGTGTTTGGAGCAAAAAAAAAAATCAAGTTAGTTTTGTGTTTGTTAGAACTATACTAGGAAAGAGAACTGTACACAGTAAAAGTCTGGGCTCCAATAAAATCCAGGAAACAAGTATAACACCATCTAGGCCATTGCTTTCAGCAACTCACCAAGTAAACACTCACCCCACGGTCCATGTGCACAAAGTACATTCACAGGGAGTTGTATTCTAGCTTGTTGCAGAAGCTTTTTTTACAAAGGAAAAACTAAAAGAAACTCCTAAATCTCCTGGAGTAGCTAGGAGTTGCGTGTGCACGGAGCTCTTCTGTGCATTCATAACTCCCACAGGTCATGGGAGGCTCTTTTGCCGAGGTCAGACCCATGTATTCTTCCCTGGACACTGATGGCTGCGATGGTTTTGGAGAAGCATCCTATGGGACGTGGGAAGAGGGTTCTTCGGTTAGGGCAGTGGAACACGTGCTGTTACACACCCTGGAGGAGTGAAGGGCTTGAAAGGGATTGTTGAGCTACATCCTGTACATTCATATCCCCCTGTGGATTCTGGACGGGAGGGGTTCTTCGGGAGTGATTCCTGCACAGTCCTGGATGGGAGTTAATTCTGCATGGAGCTGGGTGTTTCCTTGTACATTCATACCACACTTCCTGTACCATTGGGGTGGGGAGAGAAGGGCCTTTCAGGGTGGAGCCAGTCAATTCCCATCTGGGGGTTTATTATATGTGGAGAGTCCTGTAGGTTCACATGCCCCTAGAACACTGGTGGGAGGGTGGGTGTGATGGATCCCGTGCCGTCTCTGATGCCAGTTATTCATGTGAAGGTGGGTAGCTCTCTCATCCACAATCCCCAGGCCCCTTGCAGGGGATGTATTCTCCTGGGGACTGGATGCTGTGCAGTGGCCTGGAAGGGGGGGGGGGGTGGAGGGAATCCTGTGCAGTTTTCTTAGTAGGAGGGGTTTTACTGTCCTGAGGATGGATCCTGTGCCATCTTGAGTGGGTTGGCAAAAAGCTGTTCTCCTGGAGCTGGGGGTTGGTGGATGGGTGTTTTACTGGCTGCTCCCCGGACGGGTGGGTGTTGTCCTGGGGGGTGGGGTACCCTCTGGTTGGAAGTGCCCCCTGTCAGGCAAGAAGGGAGAGGGGAGTATTTCCAAGTAGTGGATGGCTGGGTGGAAGGTAGGTATTCCCTGGGTAGAGGATGGGGGCTGGTGAAGGGTATTCTCCTGGGGTTTTTTCCATGTGTCGGTCAGCAGTCTCCTGGGGGGAAGAGTGCCCCCCTGGGGAGCGGGTGGGATTGGTGGAGTGGGGTGTTATGAGAGAATCCGAGGGTGAATAGATATTCTCCTGCATGGGGGTATCCTCTAGTTGGTGAATGGATGTGTGGATTTCCTGGATAGTGGTAGCCTGACACACCCCTTGGGCAATGAGGTGGGACCTCCAAGGGCTGTGGGTAGTGGGTGGAGGGGTGGGATCCCCGAGGGCCAAGGGTGGGGGCTGGCGGCGAGGAACCCCAAGGACTGGGGGAAGGAGCCCCGAGGGCCGGGGGTGGGGGCTTGGGGCGGGATCCCCACGGGCTGTGGGTGGAGGGGTGGGATCCCCGAGGGCCAAGGGTGGGGGCTGGCGGCGAGGAACCCCAAGGACTGGGGGAAGGAGCCCCGAGGGCCGGGGGTGGGGGCTTGGGGCGGGATCCCCACGGGCTGTGGGTGGAGGGGTGGGATCCCCGAGGGCCAAGGGTGGGGGCTGGCGGCGAGGAACCCCAAGGACTGGGGGAAGGAGCCCCGAGGGCCGGGGGTGGGGGCTTGGGGCGGGATCCCCACGGGCTGTGGGTGGAGGGGTGGGATCCCCGAGGGCCAAGGGTGGGGGCTGGCGGCGAGGAACCCCAAGGACTGGGGGAAGGAGCCCCGAGGGCCGGGGGTGGGGGCTTGGGGCGGGATCCCCACGGGCTGTGGGTGGAGGAGTGGGATCCCCGAGGGCCAAGGGTGGGGGCTGGCGGCGAGGAACCCCAAGGACTGGGGGAAGGAGCCCCGAGGGCCGGGGGTGGGGGCTTGGGGCGGGATCCCCACGGGCTGTGGGTGGAGGGGTGGGATCCCCGAGGGCCAAGGGTGGGGGCTGGCGGCGAGGAACCCCAAGGACTGGGGGAAGGAGCCCCGAGGGCCGGGGGTGGGGGCTTGGGGCGGGATCCCCACGGGCTGTGGGTGGAGGGGTGGGATCCCCGAGGGCCAAGGGTGGGGGCTGGCGGCGAGGAACCCCAAGGACTGGGGGAAGGAGCCCCGAGGGCCGGGGGTGGGGGCTTGGGGCGGGATCCCCACGGGCTGTGGGTGGAGGGGTGGGATCCCCGAGGGCCAAGGGTGGGGGCTGGCGGCGAGGAACCCCAAGGACTGGGGGAAGGAGCCCCGAGGGCCGGGGGTGGGGGCTTGGGGCGGGATCCCCACGGGCTGTGGGTGGAGGAGTGGGCTCTGGAGGGATGGGATCCCCTAGCGATGCGTGCGGGCAGGGCTATCTGGCGCCGAGCTGGCCCCCCGCACTCTGGCTCAGAGCCCCGAGGGGCTGGGGCTGGGGCTGGCGCTGGCCCGGCGCGGGTCGGTGTCCTGCTCGTAGCGGTAGTGGTAGCCCTCCATCTGGTCCCGGCAGGCCTCCCGCAGGTTGCTGAGCCAGCGCTTGATGCCCCTGCGGTTGAGGTACAGCACCATGAGGAAGATGACCCCGATCAGCGCCAGCACGATGCCGAAGAACACGTAGGAGGCGGTCTCCAGCTCCTTCTGCTCGCCGGCCGCCTCGGGCCCCGGCTCCCGGCCGGCCCCGCAGCCCAGCTGCTCCAGGCGGAGGCGCAACACAGGCGCGCCGCTCAGCTCCCGCGGGGCGGCGCAGCGCAGGCTGCGCGCATCGGGCACCCTCCAGCTGGCGTTGCGCATCCAGCCCAGCAGCGGGCGCAGGGCGCAGTCGCAGCGCAGCGGGTTGGAGCCCAGGTAGAGCTGCAGCCTGCCCAGCGGGGCTGAGTCCAGCCGGGCCAGCTCCTCGGGGCTCAGCCCCGGCAGCGAGTTGTTCCGCAGATCCAGCTCCTCCAGCCCCTCCGGCAGCGCGGCGCCCGGCAGCGCCCGCAGCCCGTTGCCCGCCAGCTCCAGCCGCCGCAGGCTCAGGTTGCGCAGGGCGCCGGCCAGCGGCTCCTCGGGCGCCTCGCCCAGCAGCCGCAGCGCCCGGTTGAGCTTGAGGGTGCGCAGCCGCGGGCAGCCGCGGAAGGCGCCGCCGGCCAGGGCGCGCAGCGGGTTGTGGCTGAGGTCCAGCGCCGCCAGGCCGGGCAGCCCCTGGAAGGCGCGATCCTCGATGGCCTGGATGTTGTCGCGGGGCAGCAGCAGCAGGCTCAGGTTGCCCAGCGGCCGGCTCCCGTTGCCGGCGAAGGCCGCCCGGCGCAGCACCGTCAGGTTGCCGCCGGCGATGGTGAGGTTGCGCACCCCGCGGGGCAGGTCCCGCGGCGGCTCCCGCAGGCGCACGTAGCTGCACTGGTCCAGCTCCGGCGTGGCGAAGCAGTAGCAGTGACCCGGGCAGCCCTGGCCGGCCTGGAGCAGCGGCAGCAGCATCCCCAGCCACCGGAGCAGGGCGAGGGCGCGGGCGCCCAGCGGCCGCCTCCCTGCCATGCTCCCTGCCTGGGCATCGAGTCCCGGTGCGGGGGGTGGAAAGCGGCCCCCCCTCCCCCCGGGATCCCGCTCACAGCCCTGGCCGCTCGGCGCAAGGCAGGAGCCGGCCGGTCCCGGGCCGCCTCATCTCACACGCGCCCGGCGCCCGCTGCTAAGTGTGAACGGGAGAGACGCGGCACCCGAAGTGAGAGCGCGGGGCGGGGCGGGGCGGGGCGGGGGTGGGGTCCCAGCTCCCGCAGCCCGACAGCTGCTGCTGGCGCCCGCCGCCCCCTGACGTCTCCCCGCACTGGCAGGTCAGCTGGACCGGGGCGCGGGGGGGGGGGACTCCCAGACCTGCCTCTGCCCTACGCTGGGGAGGATTAAACCCTCCCCGCTGGGGAGGAGGCAGCGAGGCGCCCCGATCTGTTCCTGGTCGCCCCCCGGGGGCCGCGTCATCAGAGCTCCCCAGCTCCCTCCTCTCCCAGTGGCAAAAGCCGCGCTCCAGGGGGGCACTTTTCGCTGGTGGCGAGGGACCCCGACTCCTCCTGCCTGTGCCAGGCGAGAGCCAGCAGCCGCTCGTGAAAGGCTGCTTAAAGCCGGGAGTCGGCCCGGCCCGGCCCGGGCTTTGGGGCGAAGCGAGGCACCACCGGGATAAAGATCTCAGCCCTGCCCGTCCGGCGGCCTCTTCTGCGCTCGCACCCCGAGAAGTTTCCCTTTAGCGGGAGCTGGCTGTGGTCAAAGTGCGGCCAGTGCCTGGTATGATTGATTTAGCCCTGGCGCGCTGAGGGGGGTGCCCGCTGCTCAGAGTTTCTTTCGGGTCAGCGCTGCCCTGTCTGTGATGGAAGGGGAGGAGAACACGCGTAGCTGGTCAGGCTCTGGAGAAGCAGAGAGAGGGGTGAGTTGTGTGGGTGTGTTGGATTGGAGGTGTTTAGCCTGTCTTTGTGCAACGGGTGCTTTCTATTGTTTATTTCCCTTTGTGGATTTCCCGAGCTGTGGGCCAGATTCTGCTTTCACATCAGTCTGGAGTAACTCCACTGCCGCTCCGTATGGTGCTCTGCCTATCACAATAACCACACCAGGGGTGCAGGGCACTTTGCACTTTGTAAAGGATAAGATTATAAACGCCAGGGCAGGGAGGTAGGGGTTAAATCCTGCTCCCAGAGACACCAGGGTATAGCCAGTGTGGTTCCAGTGAAATCAAAGGAGTTACTGCCCAGAGGATTCTTGCTGGTGTGACTCAGAGCCGAATTTGTCCAGAAAGAGAGATAATAGACAGCAAGGGATGAGGGATGGGGATGGGGATGGGGGAGGGAGGGATGAAGTGGGAGGACAAAGATGAGGACAAGGGCTCCTCGAGCTGGGGACTTCCTTGGTTTTGTTCCTAGTGCTTTGAGTTTGTATCTACAGCTTTTAAAATACGTATGTTGCTGAATGTTTGGTGGAGTGCAGGGTGGATGTGGGGAATCCGTACAATAGCTGCTTGCTGGAGACTTCATCTGCAGTACCTGGCAGCACTCAGGATGCCAGCAGGAGAAGAGGTGAACGAATGGCAGTCACAGGGAGCAGCTTTCTGAAACTGCGAGGAGCTTTTTAAAAGCTCCAGCTCTCTCTTTTTCCATGGTGTGTTCTGTAGGATCCCGCTGATAAATTCCATAGGATAAATGCCATGATGGCACAGTCACACCCCTGCTCCCCCTCCTAGGAAACATGGGCAGAGAAGAAACTCCCTGAGATTCCTCTTGCAGAGTTTCCCCCCAGATGATGATGATGTATATTATCATAGCACCTAAGACTCCATTGCAGAATTTGGCTGCTCACTGGCTCTAAGGCCCCAGCTCTAAACCCTGGGTGCTGCTGGCGTTTACCCCAGGATCTTAAGTCCCCAGTGCGTAGACAGTCCCGTGTGCAGTGACCAAGGCTGCATTAATGTTTGCACAAATTTACCACTGCAGTGATGTCGTGATCGTGGGAGTCTCCCCTGCCCTCTGCAGGGTGCTAGAAGGTGCTGGAAGGTGACCCCTCTCCGTGCAGCAATGGGGAGATTTTTATATTAACGGCGAGCATTTCTGGGGGGCACTGTAATGCTCTATGGCCTGGCACAGACCTTATGCAACCCTGCAGGCTGCCGCAAGAAGGGAGAAGGCCCCTTAGCACTCCATGTGCAGAATTTGTCCAGTGCGTCCAGAGAAACGAGTACCACTGTGTGCAGCAGTGTGAGCCTGCCTCTCCCCCTGTGCTGAACTGAGCGCTGGAGAAGGGGGAGGTCCTGTGGCCATGCATGGGAGATAACAGTGCAGGGAGAGTCAAGGATTTTCTCTTACTGTGCCTGCCATGCAGCCGAAATAGCAGCCCGGGTCAACACTGGAACAGGAATGGGGCTGGGAGCTCCCTGAAATACGGCTGCTCAGTGTCTCATGATATGTGATGGGCACTGTGGTCTCCTGCAGCCACCAGCCTCAGTTTACCTATAGGATCCTGGGTGGGAACAAAGCAGCGTGCATGGCAGCCATCCTGGTGGCTCAGTACTGTGTCTCCCAATGCCCGTCTGGCCTCCTACCCATTGGCTCTATTTATTTTCTCATCAGAATCACTGCCTCCTTGCCCATTTTATCACAGCCCCTTTGTATTTGGTTTTCCTATTGAAGATTTTTCCCCTCTCCTCATACCTGCTCTTTTTTCACATCTTTTCTAAATTACTAATGGCCCAGATGAACTTCTGGACATGGAGGCTGGCTGAGATTAGCGAGTCCGCTCTTCCTTAAAACTTGCTCTGTTTAATGATCTATCATAAATCTAGACAGTCAGGGCCAAGCAAACCCCATATTTAAAATGACAGTGACTAATTTACCAGCCAGAGATAGAAATGGAGCTTTTTAAACAGAAAATAGCTGGAAATATTTCATATAATCATGTTTCAGGAATTATTCAAGTGTGAGCTGGAGTCCAATATAATCTCAAATACTGAGGAACTGGGGAAAACCAGGCATATGCAGGTTATGTAGTGTCAAGTCAGCATTGCTGCATCCAGCTGGCTCGAGTAGTCTTTTCTTAGCCTTTCCAAGTCTCTGACACAATTAGGACCATTTGTCACTCCTAATAGTTATATTTAACAAATCAATATCACTTTGGAAAACAAGGGAGCCAGTATCTTAGAATCACCTTTTTGCATTAAGTTCCCGGGATGCTTTTATACATAAGACTGAAAGCCACAGGGTAGCTTTTAGTCATTTTATGTATCTTCTAGCAGAAGAGATACCTGCCCACAGAAACCAAGACAGGAAGAACTTCTTCCCTTGTTGTCTAAAGATCATAAAACATAATTGAACTGAAACCATGCAGTTCTAAGCACAGTAAGACTTTAAAGGTCATGCAAGAAAAAACGGCTAAATTCCTCTCTCAGTTAAACTGATGTAAATCCACTGCCTTTGAAGAGTGGAGAGGCTCAAAGTTTATGTGCCCTCATGCTTCATGGCCAAGGCAGCCTACAGCTAGTGAGGATACTTCCCCTGTGGCAAGATAATCCCATCGCTGCCTACTGCAGGGATTCTTGTACCTTCTTCTGAAGCACTTGGCACTGGGCCACTGACAGAGACCAGGATACTGGGCTAGATGATCTGGCAGCTCGATCTGATTATCTGGCAATGCCTACACACACTGCTGTAGCTCAGGGACAAAGACCTGTGTGTGAAGAATGTAACAATGGTCTCAGAGAAAATATGGATAAACGGAGAAGCTGAGCATGTGATAGATCTGAAGGAAAGCCAGATGATCAACTTAAGGATTCTCACTAAAGCACATCTCCATAACATCAGCACAAGTTACTGCCCCATTTTGTGCCTCAGTTTCCCCATCTGTAAAATGGAGATAATGATACTTACCCTCCACAGCTTTACATCCAGAGTTCTATGATTGCAAAGCGTACAGCTTGTGCTCTGTATTTATTGTCATTATTCCTCACATTTTCACATACAAGGAAGACCACGCAATGGAACATAGTTCTCACCCTCTTCTTCACATCCTTTTACATCAAGGGTCAGACTCCTTGTGGAGCGGGGGTGATAACTAATCCTTCAGGGAAACATCCACACAAAGGGCTGCATTTTGTGCCATGATCTGCGACAGAAGCAAGTTCTCCCATCCTGAGCCCTCCACGGTGAGCACTTAACATCACAAAGCAGCCCCCCCAAATAATGAGATTGGCTAAAAAACCATGAGATTCTAAAATATAATAAACCCTGGATTCTTTCTATTTGTCTGCTGGTTTCTGAGCCTTTAGGGCTCACATTTTGAAGCTTTTTCAATTCTCAGCAACAACTGGGGTTAAAATGTTCCTTTTTTAAAAAATGGAAGCTGAGATTTTTGCATATTCATACGACTCCAAGAACTGAGGCATTAAGCAAACACCAAGTATCCTGAGAACTATCAGTACTGCAAGATGAAAAGAACTGCAGAGGAGAAGTCTCTCGCATCAGCAGAGGCGAGGTTGTGTGAAGGGTCAGAGAGGAGAGTGGTGTTGGATAAGCAGCAGGAGCTGGAAAGGAAGTAGAGACCAGGCCCAGGATATAGATTTGAGCAAATCCACTGAAAGTTTTAAAAACAAAGAGGGATGTTTTTAAATGGATCCTGAAATCAATGAGAAGCCAGTGCAGCTGCTTAAGGATGGGGTGATGAGGTCTTGTTATCAGCATGTACTAGGGCTGCTTCCAACTCAGCTGATTTTCTTTGCACTTTTGTGAACCATATGTCTAAGTTTCCCATGAAACTGGGTTTTGTTTTATTGTTCCCTGGATTGCCTTTCAAATAGTGTTTCTCTTTTTCATTAGAACACAACAGGAGAGGGAGGGTATCTCCACTTGGCTAGCCGGAGATCCGTATTCTCACTGTTGCTAATAAATCAGCCAACCCTCAAACCACAAAATTTGAAGTCTAGCTTGAGTCTCTATTCGGTGAAAGTCAAGGAAACTGACTCAGCATGCCACTACCTGAAAGGGGGTTTCAAAGAGGATGGCTCTAGACTGTTCTCAATGGTAGCAGATGACAGAACGAGGAGTAATGGTCTCAAGTTGCAATGGGGGAGGTTTAGATTGGATATTAGGAAAAACTTTTTCACTAAGAGGGTGGTGAAACACTGGAATGCGTTACCTAGGGAGGTGGTAGAATCTCCTTCCTTAGAGGTTTTTAAGGTCAGGCTTGACAAAGCCCTGGCTGGGATGATTTAACTGGGACTTGGTCCTGCTTTGAGCAGGGGGTTGGACTAGATGACCTTCTGGGGTCCCTTCCAACCCTGATATTCTATGATTCTATGATTCTATGATTCTATGATTATGAAATGGGACAGGCGGGTCAAGTCTGAGGTCAAGAAAGTATGCAGACATTGTCTGGATCAAGTGCAGTTTAATGACTACAGTACGAACTTCAGTGTGATATTTGCACACGCGATCCTGTTTACATATCAGATATTATTACTGGAGAAAGATCATACTCTGAAACTGGTAGTTGGGTGAGCAATAATCAAGATTTGAGTACCACGCACTGTGGCAGTCACAACTTTCTATCTGGTTTCAGAGTAGCAGCCGTGTTAGTCTGTATTCGCAAAAAGAAAAGGAGTACTTGTGGCACCTTAGAGACTAACAAATTTATTAGAGCATAAGCTTTCGTGAGCTGAGCTGTAGCTCACGAAAGCTTATGCTCTAATAAATTTGTTAGTCTCTAAGGTGCCACAAGTACTAACTTTCTATCTGTTTTCCCACCTGGGTCACTGTGGTATTTGAGTACAGACAGATCTATCAGGTTCTGCTCCTGATTACCCTGTTGTAAATCAGGAGTAACGCCACTGAGTTCAGTGCTATTACATCTAACTGATGCCAGGGTAACCGAGGGCAGGATATGGCCTTCAGTCTGTATTTACCACACTTTCCCCCTGTAATGCTGTGACAGCCAGCATGGAGAATTTGTAATTTATTTATTAATTGCCATTGAAGGGCAGTTACTGGAGCAAAGTTGTTGTAAAGAGAGAGGGCTGGATCCTCGCGTGTAAATCAGTGAAATTCCTTTGGCTACAGTGGACCTAAGGGATTTGGCCCTGTGGATTTACATTACATTGCGAAGGTGGTAAGATGGGTAGTCATTCTGGTTTCTGGTAGAAGGGAATTCCACAGCTGTGGGTCAGCTGCCAAGAAAAAGCTGATCTCCCTCTGTCCCTCCACCACCACTTGTGCATCTTACCCTGTGCACAGCTGACTGCAGCATCCCTGACGAATGCAGCTGGTGAGGTAGGTTGCAGTCATGCAGTGAGTGGCAGTTCCTGAGACAGCTGCCCGAAGTGGCCTCTCAGCGATGGCAGTGCAGATGGCAGATCTCTTGCATTCAGAACATCCTCGAGATGGCATTTTAGAGAGCTGTGAATTCTGAAGCAGCTCTCTCACTGTTTGCCCTGTTCTAGCAAGCCGGCTCCCCAAGGTTTTATGACAAGAAAACCCAACACCACCAGCTGCCCTATCAGAGAGATAGGACAGAGAGACAAGGTAGGTGAGGTAATAGCTTTTAGTGGATCACCTTCTGGTGGTGGAAGGGACAAGCTTTCGAGCTACACAGAGCTCTTCCACAGGTCACCCGAGAACTGACATGCGGAAGTAGTTCCTGGCAACTGAAGAGTTAATAGAACATGCAGCAATCAGTGATTGCTATCCCATTTCTGTTCTGCCCAAAGAATAAGGGAAGCACTTTCCTATTACTGTCTGCGCCTGGCTATTTAAAAGCTAACCCTGCTGTATGCATCACGTTGCCTTCCAATTATAAAATACAAACATGAAGTGATGCCTAAACAATCGCTCACCAACAGCCAGTTCTAGACTTGGCACCTTCTCCTTGATGTTACCTGTCTTGTTAAATTGATGCACGAGTTTAGTGTCATGAAAGCTAGAGAACAGAACTGGCTGGACCTAGGCACGGTGCAGGTCAAGACTGCCCCATGCAGTTCTGCAAAGGTATCCTTTGAAAGAGCCCTTCCAAACCCACACCCCTACAGTTCTTGGTCCTGACCTACAGCCCCCTTTTGCTATTACGGACCTAGGCTCCCTACACGGCACTGCCAGTGCTCCTCAATCCTTACCTGCAGCACCCCTTGCTATTCCTGTTCTGCGTGTCCTGTTCTGCATGCTCTGCCAGTGCCCCTCAGTCTTGGCCTGCTGCACCTTCCTTTTAGTCCTATTATATGCCCCCTTCTGCACACACAAACACAGTTCTCAGAGCATCTCCATGGTGGACTGTGATATGTTCCCCCCCTTCAGCACACACCGTTCTACCATCGTACCACTGTCCTGCCTTTCAGCACCCTCTGCTAGTCCCGCCCCAGGCTCCTTCCCACAGCTCTGCCAGTGCCTCTCAGTCACAATCTGCAGCACTTTCTTCTGTTTCAGTTCTGCCCCTCCAGCTTTGCTAATGCACCTCAGCCCCGGCCTGCAGCCCCCTCTGTTCATTCAGTCCTGGGCCCTCGGTAAGCACAGAGTATCAGTCATGCAGTTGAGATCAGCCAAGGCGCTCAGGCTAACAGCCCCCTGATTCCAGGGTGCTCACAGCCCAGAAATGGCCTAGGTTGGCCTAGGTTCACCCAGACTTTCCCCTGAGAAGATGGGAGGGGTTCTTCTCTGAGGAGGTGGGATGTGGGAGTGTAAATTGGGTTGCACGCGTTAATTGACACCGAATTGGTTCCTTGGTCATTTCTTGTCTGGTTGAGGTCACTGTGTTGTCTACTTACCTCAAAACCTGAGGCAAACACCTGTTATAAAGCTAAAAAATAATTCCTGGGAAACAGTAGAACAGGGGCGTGGGTGAAGTAAGGGTTTGACTACACGGCAAGCTACCATGCAGCAAGCCAGTGTGTGACTCACCAGCACACCAGCCTGCTGCTCAGGGAGGTCCTGTGTGGACACTGCTCCCGTGCAATGGATGTCCCAGCGTGTGGACTCGCAGCTGACTGGAGCTGTGTCCGAAGGGGAGGTTACTGCGTGGCAGGCTGGTGCTCTGCCGATTCACACCCTGGCTCGCAGGACAGTAACTGGGTGTGTAGTCAAGCCCTTAGTCAACTCCTTTGCAACCCAGATCAAGCACGGAACCAGGGGCTCTAGGCAGCGGGGTTGGGGGCTGATTGACAAACACATTGTACCACCTCGTTATCGAGCTGGCACCAAACCTTCCCTGCCTTACTCCTGTTGAATTGTACTTTATTCTGCATATTGTCCCATGGAAGTAGGTGCTATTCTGTGGGAGCAAAGGCAGCAGACCGGGGCCCAGAGGGAACCTCCCATACACATTCTCCTCATCTGTTAAATGCGGGCAGCTAACAAACAGGAAATAAAACACAGGCGCTGCTCCAGACAAAACAAGAGAGACATGCTGAGCCCCAGACAAGCAGCTGAAGGTTATCAAAGCCCTGGAGTTTTGCTTTTTGTTATTGCTGGATGTTCAGTGTCTTCTAACATAGGGTGGCTAAGGCTGATTAGCTCAGCAGAAGGAGAGCACACATGGCTACAAACGCTGATGCATTATAACCAGTCACTCCATTGTCCTATCTATCCATCTGGCACAGGGGGTGTTTAGTTTGTTGGTACAGGCCTGTTTGTCATAGGTCACTGTCTAGCGTTCTAGGCCCTGGTGGGAGATCACACCTGTGAAGCAGGCAGTTTTTGACGAAGGCCATGTCTATGCTACCACTTATGTTGGCAAAACTTATGTTGCTCAGGGGTGTGAAAAAACACCCCACTGAGCAACCTAATTTTGTCGGCATAAGTGGTAGTGGAAGAGCTTCTCTTGCCGGCATAGCTCTTGCCGCTCATTGGGGGTGGTTTTATTATGTCGTTGAGCAAGCTCTCTCCCATTGACATAGAGCGGCCACATGAGTGATCTTACGGTGGCACAGTTGCATCGGTACAGCCAGGCCACTGCAAGCTCTCTAGTGCAGACATAGCCTAAGATTCCCAATGGATTGAAATAACAGTGCCTTACGCCTGGCACCCTTCGTTAGCTGATAGCTGGATCCCAAAGCAGTGCACACGTTACAGGTTTGCTCCTGTAAACTGGTGGCTTGGCCCATTGGGGCCTGACTTTGCTCCCAGTGGAGCTTTGCTTTGCTGGGAGCAGGAGGATGTGGTGGAAGGGGCTGGAGTGTGGTACGTGCCACCTTGATGGACCAGATGTGGGGTTTTAAGGACTATATGCTTTGGGGTGTGGGGTGGGGGAGTGATAAATGGACCATGTTTTGGGACTCTCCTTACAGATTATTTGCACTATGTTTTTGTAATAATGTGGCCCCAAGGAGGGGGTGTTATCGAGGCAAGAGAGCCTGTGGTGGAGGCCTTGGGGGGCCAAGAGAGGAAATGGGACAATAGCCCCAGCAAGAGCATGCCTAACCACAAGGGGGTGCTTGGGGATGAAGGGGAATCACTAACAGGCTGGGTCAATACCAGTGGCATTGGAACCCAGAGTTCCACAAGGCCTGCCTGCTCCAAATTACTAACCCCCCTCTCCGATCGAATAAGGAGAAATACAGGAAACAAAGAAGGGCTGTTCCTAATCAATAATCATCTGAGACTCCTAATGCATCCCTCTCAGACTGCTGAAAGTAATTGTCTGTATCTGATCCCCAGATCAAAGATATAGTGTGTTTTAGAGAGTGAAGAATTTCCCGGACGTTCAAAAGGTCAATAAAGACAAGCAAACTGTGGACAGTAGCCTGTATTACACTAGGTTTGATGGGCAAGCTCAGATTACAGTGTAGAACAATCAGTGCTAACAGCATGCCCGACAGCTGAGCTGGATGAGTAAATGGGGCTGGGTGTCAAGTGAACCAGCAACCTAAAGAATTCCTGATCCCAATCTATCAGATTATTATTAACAACTTGTATCACAGTAACTGGAATGAGCCCCATTGGGCTAGGTGCTGCATATTAAAAGACAGTTCCTGCCCTAAAAAGCTGATAATCAAATATCCTGAGCCTGCAAATACCCCCTTTGAACTCAGTGGGGCTATTCACGTCCTGAATGTTATGTGTGTGTTTGTGAGATCGGGTCCTAAACAGACAAGAGACAGCAGCTGAATGGAACGCAATGGAGGTGGGGCGGGGGGGGGGGGAAGAGAAGTGTAGCAGGAACACAAAGCTGCATCGATTAGCTGTGCGCACAGCTTGGAGGCTTGAAGGCAGTTTTTCAAATGAAATAAATGAGCAAGAGATTTTAAGGAGTACTTGTGGCACCTTAGAGACTAACAAATTTATTTGAGCATAAGCTTTCGTGAGCTACAGCTCACTTCATGCATCCAATGAAGTGAGCTGTAGCTCACGAAAGCCTATGCTCAAATAAATTTGTTAGTCTCTAAGGTGCCACAAGTACTCCTTTTCTTTTTGCGAATACAGACTAACACGGCTGCTACTCTGAAACAAGAGATTTTAGTGACTCTGCTCCTGTGTGTGTTAAGCTCGGATTGTTATTTAGCACCTATCCCCTGGTGTCTAAGTGCTGCACAGAACTAAAGAGCTCTTCTTTCATGCGTGTGTGTGAAGGTGTTTTGTTTACTAATCCTTGTTGCTGGGGGGAAAGCTGCACTGAAAAGAAGCTCTGAACATGGTCAGGTTTGGGCGCAGTCCAAGCACAGGAGCCTGGTGACCAGAATGCTCTGTCCCCAGTGCTTGAGTCAGAACCCAGGGCTTCCCGCTGCCTAGGTTCCCCCAATCCAGTCCATGTTGCAACAGCTGACTACCATTACTGTTTCATGTGCTGGGTAATAGCACAAGAGGGCTCCGTGCTTGTAAAACTAAACTGGCTCTTTATTAAAAAAACTCTTTACAGAGCTGCTACAACTGCAGCTAGCATTCCAGCCATGTCCATACAGACTGACTTCCTGGTGCCTCCTCTAAGCTCTTCCCCCTCCAACCTGAGCTTCTCTCTCCAAGTTCCATGCAGGTTGCTACAGTTACCTTCTGCTACTTATCAGCTTGGGTCCCATGTATGCATAGAGCAGATATCACAACTGGCAACTACACTGGCAGTTTCAACAGGATTGCAAGGGGCATGGACATTCAATTATCTTCTCAGGTCCTGGATGGGTCTCTCTGGCCCAGGGGAGAGGCATGGCTGGGCTCTGATAGGGTGATGGGGAATTAGAGTAGATGGGGATAGTGAGATCTTACGGTTTGCTTTGTTTATCTGTTATTTACAGTGCATTCTCTTGGGAGAAGAGACCTTGACTTCCTGCATGTCTGTAAAACCCTGAGCACAGCGGTACTGCTCTATAAATAACCTGAATGGGCATTAAACTGGCAAGCCGGAGGGGAAAGGCTCTCTATCCCATTACCAGTCCCACACCCAGCTCTCTTTTCTGGCTCTGACGTGCTCTCATTGCAAGCGCAGCGTCCTTACTCACAGCAACATTATCATAGATCACTGGCTTCATAGTTAAGAAAAACACCACAAAAATAGTCCCGAGGTCAGAGTCTTCTACCCAACAGGGTGCCGACATTCACCTGCATCAGCACATTTTGTCCAGGGTTCTCTGCAGCCTTTGCCTATCTGAATCTTACCAGGGGTCTATCAGTAATAAGCCTTTGTACAAATCTTTGTATCTTCAAAACACTGGATAGACAGGGCTAGGGTCACACAGGAGACAGGCACCTGCGTCCAATGTTTAGGCCCCACAGATGTTCTAAACACCCCCCGTAGGCACCTAAATCTGCATAGGGTGCCCAAGTTTCCACCTGCCCAAGTTCTGATACCCCGCACTCAAGCTAGACTCTGCTGGGGATTCCCACCTCGTTGTTGCCCTGCCTGTCTCCCCAAGCATGCTCTGAGCACGCCTACAGGACTGGGGCCTGCACAAAAGATGGGAATTTTTTGACGTGGGTGTTTGTGTCCAGAATACCCAAGAGACCAGTGGTTAGAGCACTCCCCTGGGGTGCGGGCAGTGGTGATCTGGAGCCGGGGACAACCTTTCGGGACAACCGGTTCTAAGAGGGCTTCTAAATTTAACCTCTGGCCAAAAGTGGTGCCTTAGGTGCCGACTCCGTGGGTGCTCTGGGGCTGGAGCACCCACAGGAAAAATTTGGTGGGTGCAGAGCACCCACGGGCAGCTCCCCGCCCTGCACCTGGCCCCAGCTCACCTCTGCTCCGCCTCCTCCCCTGAACACGCCACCCCGCTCTGCTTCTCCACCCCCCCCCGGCTTCCCACGAATCAGCTGTTCATGTGGGAAGCCAGGTGGGAGGGGAGGGCTGAGAAGCAAGCGTTGGCTTCGTGCTCAGGCCCAGGGAGGTGGAGGCGGGGTGGAGGTGAGCTGGACGGGGGGGGCACGAGGAGGGCCACCCGCGCCGAAGCAGGTAACCCGGGGGGCGCGCAGGGGAACCGCTCCCCGCCCCAGCTCACTTCCGCCACCCTGGGCCTGAGTGCGAAGCAGCCACCTGCTTCTCGGCCCTCCCAGGCTTCCCGCGTGAACAGCTGATTCACGGCAAGCGGGGGGGGGGGCGCATTGCGGAGAAGTGGAGCGATGCGTTCAGGGGAGGAGGTGAGCTGGGGCTGGGCGCCGGGCGGGGAGCTGCCGGTGGGTGCTCTGCACCCACCAAATTTTCCCCATGAGTGCTCCAGCCCCGGAGCACCCACAGAGTCGGTGCCTAAGGTGCCACTTTTGATGTGATCAGTGGGGGAGCGGCTGCTCTCCCTGCTCCCCCCCAGCTACGCTCCCCCACCCCTAGGAGCCAGAGGGACCTGCCGGATGCTTCTCGGGAGCTGCCCCAGGTAAGCACTGCCGGGACTCCCCACCTCGCCCCCGGCAGGTTCCTCTGGCTCTTAGGGGTCGGGGGGGGCACCCACTATGCTGGCCCATGAGACCCTCCTGCCCTGTTCTGGGGGCAGTCACGGGACAGGGGAGGGGGATGGATGGGGCAGGGGTGGGGAGGGCATCAAGGAACGTGGGGGGGTTGGATGGGGCAGGAGTCCCCAGGGTCGGGGGTGGGCCACGACCCCTTCGTGGGGTGAGGAGGGAACTGGTTGTTAAGATTTTGGCAGCTCATCACTGGATGCAGGGTACCCAACTTCAAATCCCTGCCGTGCCGGATTTGAAGCAGGACTTTGAATTCAGCTCTCCCACATCCCAGGTGAGTGCCTACAACGAGGTGTGTATGTCTGCCTGCCTGTGACCTAGTCAGTGAGGGGAAGTCGTACATTGGGTTATAAGACTTTCCTGTCTGAATGCATTGATTTAGCTGTATAGGGGTCAGAGGGAAGAGCAAACACGAAGATGACAAGAGCTCCAGATAAGAATGCCCCAGCACACACTTGAAAGATAATGGGGAGAGCTTTGAGGACCTTACATCCTTTCTCCAAAAAGTTGCAAGCCTTGTTCTGCCAAGGTAGGGGAACTAGTAGATCAAAGGTCTATAAACAGTTAAAAAACAACTTGGTCTGGGGGAGGGGGAAAGGCAGAGGGGGTGATCAAAAGGACTAAGCAGCTTTTAAAGGCATTTCTCCCTGAGGCTGAAGAAAAAGTTTTTGTGAGGTAGGGAACCAGCTATGCCAGCCAGACCTTTGAGGTCATGGTGGGAGGGGGGTCTATAGGAAGCTTAGACCTACCAGAATCCCATGTAGAAGATGGTTAGACACCTGGTAAGCTATACATGCAATGGGCTGTCCCTGAGGGAGTCCATGAGCATGTGGACGAGGTGCCAGTTGATAATAATGTACTTGAACTTTCAGAACACCTCTGACAGGGTCCCACACCAAAGGCTCATAAGCAAAGTAAGCTGTCATGCGATAAGAGGGAAGGTCCTCTCATGGATTAACAACTGGTTAAAAGGAAACAAAGAGTAGGAATAAAGAGTCAGCTTTCACAGTGGAGAGAGGTAAATAGCGGAGTCCACCAAGGATCTGTCCTAGACCTGTGCTGTTCAAAATATTCATAATTATGAGCAGAAAAAAGGGGTAAACAGTGAGGTGGCAAAGTTTGCAGACAATATAAAATTACTCAAGACAGCTAAGTCCAGTACAGACTGCGAAGTTACAAAGGGATCCCACTAAACTGGGTGACTGGGCAACAACATGGCAGATGAAATTTAATGTTGTTAAACTCAAAGCAATGCACATTGGAAAACATAATCCCAACTATACATAGAAAATGATGGGGTCTCAATTTTTAGCTGTTACCACTCCAGAAAGAGATCTTGGAGCCACTGTGGAGAGTTCTCTGAAAACACCCGTTCAATGTGCAGCAGCAGTCAAAAAAGCGAACAGAATGTTAGGGCCACTAGGAAAGGGATAGATAATAAGACAGAAAATATCATGTTGCCTCTCTATAAATCCATGGTACACCCACACCTTGAATACAGCGTGCAGTTCTGGTTGCCCCTTAATATATATATATATATTAGAATTGGGAAAGATACAGAAAAGGGCAACAAAAATGAATAGGGGTATGGAATAGTTTCCGTATAAGGAGAAATTAATAAGACTGGGACCGTCCAGCTTGGAAAAGAGACAACTAAAGGGGAATATGATCAAGGTCTATACAATCATGAATGATGTGGCGAAAGTGAATAAGGAAGTATTAGTTATCCCTTCACATAACACAAGAACCAGGGGTCACCCAGGGCGGAAAGGACGTGACTGATTGGTTGAACTTGGTTTAAACAGCTTTATGCTGAAGAAATAACACCAATGTCCTGAGGCAAAGGGAAAGAAATCCTGTGATTGGAGAGAGCTTTTTGGTGCAGTGTAGTAGGGTACAATATAGGAGTAACTGGCTGACATTCTCTGGCCTGTGATATACAGCGGCTCAGACTCGGTGATCTCATAATCCCTTGGCCTTAAGATTTATGGATCTATGAAAGATGCATTATCACATCCTACCTAACAGCCATGATCCCCTTCAGGGCAGAGTAAAACCTGTTCCTTCAACTCAACCTTCCCCACAAACAGCAAAGGAGGAGAGGGAAAAGACATCCAAAAATCGCTGCTGTCTCAGGGGGAAGCAGGGAGGAATGTAGACTTCAGGACTACCATGGCTGTGACTTTCTTTGTAAGGCACTTGGATAGAGAAATACTCATATAGAGAGAGACTGCAGACAGAGATACAGTAGATAGGAGTCTACACTGATACAGACAATCGAGACCATCTGTTCTTTTTATCATTACATCCCAAGGCAGGCAGGGCTCTGAGCCAGCACCACAGGGCTTGGTGAGTGCGTGGGGTAATACAGGGACAGATGGGATGCCACCATTATTTCTCCAGCAGGCAATTATTTAGTTCCTGAGAGAGAAAGAATGCACCGGGGTGACCTGGCAGTAAATGATTTTGGTGTCTTCACAGATAAGTGTTAATCTATCAAAGGCCTCTGTAATGTAGTACACCAAACCTAGAAACCTCATCCCTCTGGCAGTGGGGTACCTTGCCAGATGATCAGATGGGCACTGTTATTCTGCATCAGCACCTGGGTTGTCAGTATTATTTTACCTTTCCTGAGAAGGGGAAATTGGGGCAGACTGAATCTCTCTGCTTAGCCACAAAATACATATGGGATAGGGATAGCACAGGGTGCAACGGTGCCAGCTCCCCCAATGCCAGTCTGTGGCCAGGTGCCTGATCCCTGACCCCGCTGGAATCCTCTCTCAGGTGGGGGAGTAGCTGCGTCTTTATGATCACTTAATCTTTGGTTTCTAAACCTAGATTACAATCCAAACTGCCCAATGTGACGAGGGCAGCTGGATTAGAAACTCACTGCCTAATCCAAACTACCCTCAAATGCTGACGGCTTGCCTCCACCTCTGATGTGTGGCGCAGAGTCCAGGCACTGGGACAGTCCCATTAACAATCTCTGGGAGTACCCCGGTCTTCCTGAGAGTCCTGATCCTGCAATGACTGCCACAGAGATCTGCCCAGGTATCACTGCAAATTCAGAGCCTAAATAATTAGTTTCTAACTGGTGCTCTAAATTTGCTTTGGAGATGCCTCCAGACTCTGTTTTAGATCCCTGAGGTCCAAAGGCTGTTGTAGCAGAACCCAAAGGCCCTCTTGAGCAAGACCTCAAATCAGGATTTGGGTACAGGTGGGTAAAAGGACACTTGCCTAGCAGCATACCTCAAGCATCTACAGCTGGGGGAATTATCCCCAACATAGGCAGTCAGAGACTCTTAATGACCTGGAGAATGGTAGAAGAAAGTGAGACCAGAAACGTAGGGGAAGAAAAGGAAGAAGGAACCTGAAGGAGAGAGAAGGAACCGGAGAGAGGCAGAATCAGAAAGGAAGTTGACCTGAGGGGGATCGTTCATGAATTGGTAAAAGAACAGTTGTCTGCAAGAGAAAATAAGAAGCACTGAATGTTATATGCAGAAGGAAGGAAGCAATCAGAAGCAGAAGGGACAGGGATAGCTATACTTGAAGAACACAAGGGAAAGAAGAAAAACAAGGAAACACAGGAAAACCCCTACAGTCATTCTTTGACTGGAAGTTTGATGCAAACATAGTGGGTGTGTGAGTTGCACACCGGTTACAGCCATGCTATGCTCAGTTGCTGCTTGGGGTGGGGTGGCAAAGATGATTTTATGTTGTCCCCCCGCTATTGATCTTGATCCCAGCAAGGGCCTGTTTTGGCCCCTGATGCCATTTAGAGCAAGGCTGCTCTAAGTTGCACTGGCTGGTAAGAGCCCCCAAGCTGCCATGTTACTAGACAGGGATCACTGAAATGCACATATGCTCTTATTACACACTATGTCAGGTGCGGAGTGGCTATGCTGTCTCTGCTCCACCTGGGGGATTCCCCTACAGCACAGGGAATCCCTAGCAAGCTGGTTGGGCCATTTTGATTCCCACTTTGTGCTGCCAGTGGTACAAAGCAGGCGGCATAGGGAGGGGCAGGATCTGTCTTCATGTTCTATATGCAAGCACTTATATTTGCGTTTTAGGGTGGATGGAAAATTCATTTCCCAGCGTGAGCCTAATGGGAATACGTGAGTGTGTTCAGAGGACTCCAATTAGTCTTAATCCACCTCTGTGCCTACAAGCCTCCAAAAGGTTTGCTAAAGCAGAAAAATGGACCTGATTTGTGTATTCGAGCAGTTGAAGCCACGGGAAGAAAAAAATCCCCATGAATTTTCATGTGCATTTATCTGCTTTTCCACAGGTTGCTGAGCCAGGAGCTGATGTATATCAGTAAATAAGAGTGCTGCTTCATAATAAGGCCAAAATTTGTCATCTGCCTATGCGCAAAAGAAATAACAAAGGAGAGACTCCTTTCGGAGGCGAGAATGCAGCACAAACCATTCTTTTTGGTTGCTGTAGTCTGTCCCATTCTTTTGCTTTTAAACTGGGTAAGATTAAAAGTCTATTTTATTTAAGTTTGCTGGAGGGAGAAAAAGGTTCTTCATAAAAGATGTCGTTGCCAGGAGGGATAGCCCGGAAAAATTACACTGGGCTTGGGGCCAGAAACATCCTGCTAAGGTAAGCAATGTGGCCTTTAATAGCAGGGGGTGGAAAATCAGGTCTAGGAAACATCCTTTTATGAGTTTTGATTTCTGTCACTTCATGGCCATTGCAGAACTGAGCAGGGATCTCACCTTGCAGCGGCAAGAGGGAAGGAAAGTGAGCGAGCCAGAGTTTTGGGTGTTTCCAAAAGACAAAGGGAAATCAACATGACTTACAATGCAATTTTTACCAGTGTTCTGAACCCTCCTGTGTATTCAGCTGGAATGGTTGGGGCTGGAGCATGGGTGACAGGCTACAGAGCCTTGGATCTGAATGGTGGCTGTTTGTGATTGAGGCACAGAGGCTCAGATCCTCAAAGGCACTTGGATGCTTGACTGCCATTGAGTTAAAGGAGAGTAGGCCCCTGTAAATCTTTCGCGGATCTGGGCCATAGTCTCCAAAAGTCAGCTCCATCTAAAGGCTGTTTGGAAGCCCATGGAAAATAAAGTGAAGTTTTTAGCCTTGATCAGTTTCTTAGTGGCTGGGTGTCCATGCCACCACTGCAGCTGGCAACCTCACTGGCAGACTCCAAAGAGAGGTCCAAAGGAATGAAGAAAGAAACCTCGTATTACCTGTAGGTTGTGATTAATTCAAAGTCAGGTGGGAGGCAGGACAAGCTGTGAGGACTTGCATTGGCATTACCTTGCTGTGTGTTTTCTGTAGACTGAGGACTCCAGTCTCTGGCTGCTTAGCTGTCACATGTTTTAAAAACCCTCTGGCAATATATATCTGGAGAGAGCATGCTGGGACCCATGCGGTTTGGATACCTCCTCAGCAGGAATGGTTCAGGATTTCTTGCCACATCAATGGATTATGTCCTGTAGGGAACAATCTTGTATTGACCACAGGGAAATGGACTAGCCGGGACCCAACAGATCTTGTCTATCTTTATTTGCTATCATTCATAGTTGGAGAAAGGACAGAAAACACAGCCAAATTCCTGGCTCTGATTTAATTTCACACAGAGGTTACCCAGTCTGGCATTCAGAAACCCACAGCTGGACATGGTGGGATAGATCCATTTGTTTTGTTTCCTGTACTAGATCAGTGCCATGGGATAAGGGGTATATCTCCACGGGGATAAAAGACCTGGAGCACTCCGCAACTGGCCTGGGTCAGCTGACTCAGGCTCAAAGGGCTTGGGCTTGCAGGGCTAACAATTGTTGTGTAGACACTTGGGCTGGAGCCTGAGCCCTAGGTCCCTCCATCCTCGCAAGATCCCTGAGTTCAGGCTCCAGCCCAAGCCTAGAGCACAAGCCCTGCGAGCCTGAGTCAGCTGACTCAGGCCAGCCAGGGGTTTTTAATGCCTCTGTAGTCATATCCAAAGAGGCATCATCCTTAGCACAGCATAACCTGGACAAATTCCAGCGATAGGAGTCCTGTTCTGTCTACCTTAATTCTGGCATTTTCTAACTCTTGACCACTTGACTATGCTACCTTAGTAAAATTTTTAAGGTAGTCTCGTAGACAGGAATTTCCTAAGATTTTTTTTTAAAAAGAAGGAAAAAACCCCAAATTCTCCTATTTATAACACCATCTCATTGTTAACACCATAGCATCAGGGTTTGAACCCTGAATCTTCAGCACAGACGTCTGCCACTGGAGCTACAGGACTAAAAACGGGCTGGCAGCAGCTGAAATTTGTTATGTGAAACAGCTATTAGAGGAGAACATAACAAACTGAAGCACAGGGTTACCTATGCTTTAATAGATCCATTTTATAGGCAGCATAGCCAAATACAGAGACATGGCAGGCTCTTTTTGACAGACATGGGATTTAGGCCTGCTATATTACAGGGCTGGGCTCTGTTCCCAGCTTGTGGAACATTTCATTGTGATATGCAGCACTGCTTAATTGTCAGAGGAACAGAATTATTTACAGCAGTCAGTAGAAGAAGTGAGTCTAGAATGTATGGTCTCCTGATTCCCAGCACAGTGCACATTCCTCTGGGTCAAAGTGTATTTTGATGGGGGAAAGCAGCCGTTATCACCGTTATTTTGTCTGTGTCTTATCCAGACCATGAGCTCTGTGTGATATGCTGAAGTGAGGCACCAGGGCAACCATCGTTTGGTTTGTGCAGCACCCTAGCACAATGGGGTAGTAGTCCATGACTGGGAATCCCAAGTGCTCTTGATAATACAGAAACATAATAAATAATAGTGATAATTAATGACAACAAGGCGATAGAATGCTGAGGGGGTTAGGGGCCACAAACAAACTGTACTATTCAAACCTCAGATGGGAAATGGTGGGTTTTTTTTTGACAATTTGTAGCTTAGCCATATCTGAAAGGATTTTCATGAAACCAGTTGTCATGGTTACTAGGCTAGCTGCACTACTCTCTCTCTTCTTGGGGTCTCACTGAGTGCACCCCCACAGGTGTCAGGCCTTGGGCCTTCATTTCTCCTGGGATAGAATGCTGCAGTTTGCCAATTCTTAGGCCGAGACCTGGGTACCAGCTCTCTGGGTAGTAACCATTGCTGCTGCAGCAGGTCCAGCTGGGGTTTGGACCCTGCAGGAGTTTCTCTTCAGAGCAGCGGCTGGTTAAAGTCAGTCAGGCAATTACTTCGACACAAAACATGATTTATTCTTTCACCCAAGGATACTAAGTATTCAGGGCAAGGTACAGAACAAGAGTCCTACATGCATATAGCTTTACCTATACTGACCCTCTCTCTTTGTAGCGCAGGTGGGGCCAGTTATTCCCCATCTTTGAGTTGGGTGCACTTCTTGGAGCATGCTCCCTAGTCTTCCCGGCCTGTCAGCTTTTCCCACTGGCAGCCTCTGTTAGGGTAATGCAAACAGACTGCGATTGTCGTCAGCTGGGATCAAACCTGCGACCTCTGGGGCTTAATGCATGAGTCTCTACTATATGAGTGAAAAGACAAATCCCACTTAGCCAAGGCTATAGCAGGCTCATCACTCTCTAGCTACCACTAGAGGGGGACAGAGTGTCACACCAAGCGGGCATGGATTACACTGGCTCACCTAGCCCCCGCCCCCTTCTAGGATCTTTGAGCTCCTTGGATCCTTGGAGCCTCGGGAAGAGTACCCCATTCTAGCCTGGATGGAGCCCTCTAGGTAACTTCTCTCCTCAGCTGATGGCCCAACCATTGTTATCACAGCTCCTTTGAAGCTGTGCACCTAGGGCTCTCGATGTCACTGCATAACTCTCCTGCGTAGTTCTTTAACAACCCCTATACAGCTTCCTCTAATTCATCTCTATGGATTCAGACAGGCAGCAATACACAATTGAACAGGGAAACCAAGTCACAGATAATATTAATAACACATACAGACACTTTCCCAGTTTGTCCACACCAGTAAAAGGCACCTCCCTGACCCCAGAACTATTCCCCTGCCAAATTTCAGAAACCTGGTGCAAACCATGGTGGCATTTGAGCTGTTCAAAAAAAGGTTACAAGAAGTTGTTTTTAAATGGAAAGTGTTAGGCAAGCTTAATGTATAGGTTACTGCTGCTCTTCCTGTACTGTAGCAAGTCACTTTATTTATAGGCATTTCTGTGCCACTCTGCATTGTATTGAGGACCTCACAGCTGTTAATGAATTTTGCTTCACTGTATGCTCAGTAAGGCTGGTCAGTAGAGTTGGCCGGGAATTTTCCATTGAAATTTTTTTCTTTTTAAATGCAAAATGCACTTTCTGTAAAATCAAATTGTTCTGCCCAAAAGTTTTGGCACTGGTGACATTTTTAGATTTTGCCATCAAGAAAATTGAAATGAGATATTTCATTTTGGGTTGGGTTGACATCGGTCTGTGTTCACCTACCTGCCGGGGTGCTGCGTGATCCCCTTCTCTAGAAGGCTGGCTCCCTGAAGCACACCAAGGAACAGATTAATGTGGAACCTGTTGGAAAAAAAAATGCTTCAATGTGGGAATGTCAAAAGACCTCAACATTTCCTGACATTTTTTGGAATTTCCCATTCTTCACCTTAAATGAAAAATTTAACATTTCATCCCAATTCTCACACAAACAAATTTCAGAACATTGGAATTTCCTGCAGGGTAGACCCGCTCGACTGGTCAGTATTAGCATCTGTACTATCCAGGAGGGGACACAGACACAGAGAAACTCAGGCCCAAATTTCCAAAAGCGTCCTCTGATTTTGAGATGCTCAACTTGAGACATATTGAGCCTGATATACAGAGGTGCTCTGCACTAACTGAAGTCACTGTGAGAGCTCAGAACCTCTGAATTTCAGGGCATTCATTTAATGCCTAAATAGGGATTTAGATGCTTAACGTAAGACTTCTTCTTGGTGTTGGTGATTTGTCCCAGGGCACCCAGGAGGAGAAAGCCCAGATCACCTAACTCCCGGGCCTGTAGCTTATGCTCAAGGCACCAAATCCTCAACTAGAGTAGAGCAACATAGTTCCACTGATACATGCCAGCTAAGGATCTAGCTCAAGTTCCACTTAAATGCCAGTAATATCACTTACCTCGAAAGCCCTCGTTTTTCATGCACTCCAATGACAGCAGAAGTCCTTGTGTCCTATCTTTATATTGCCTACAGAGCAGCTTCCTATTTAATTGGTAGTTTTATGCCAAAAAGTGTTAGTGACAGGCAGCCATCAATCACAAGTTTGGTAAAAATCAATGGGGGTAAGCACAGTTCATTCAGAAAATGAGGGCGCAATTAAATCCCCCTTTGTTTAGTGATAGCTGAAACAATAGAAGCCACCACCCCAGGTCAGAGACCAGCACAGAGAGGCCAGAGAAGAAGCTAAGACCATGTCTATATTAGAGACCTTACAGCAGCACAGCTGTACCAATGCAGCTGTAAGATTTCCTGTGTAGCCGCCCTATGCCGACAGGAGAGAGATCTCCTGTCGGCATAATTAAGCCACCCCAACAAGCGGCAGTAGCTATGTCGGCAGGAGAGTGTCTCCCATCGACATAGCGCTGTCCACACTGGCACTTCTGTCGGTGTCTCTTTTGTCGTGCAGGGTGAGTTCTACCAACAAAAGTGCTAGTGTAGATATAGCCTCAGTGATGTGGTCTGAAGGGTTTCACGGGAGACTGAATGCAAATGCAGGGGCTGGGACATGGATTGATTTTGCGAGAGAGGAACCAGAAAGCAAGGAGAAAGCGGGGCCCAGTGGGAGGAGAAGCAGCAGGGAGTGTGGTCCCTACGAGAAAGCAAAAAGACAGAATTCTGTTTGGGCCAGTACTTACTGGAAAGACAAACTTGGATTTCTGAACAAGAAAACAACCCCCTGTTGTTGTTTCTACTGTGTTCAGGGGAGCGGCGCTTTGTGCGCATCCTCTGGAAACAACAGGATTGCACCAAAGAACTTACCTGACTCCTACTGTCCAGTTCTCCTACTAACGGAACCAACCCAGCAAGCACCCAAATACCGGCTAACGGCTCACGCTAAAAGGGGCAACAAAAGTGATTCTTTTTCATTATAGATTAGATACTCTTTAAATGCAGCTGGTGAGTTGTAATTAGGTGCAGTGCTCAGAATCTCCCCACTGTAATGTTGCAGTTTTGCTGTTTCTAGAAACTGGCCTTTGGGGTCTGTTTATTGTTTTGTATCTGTGTTTTGGAAACAAAATATTTCATGGATCTTAGGGTGTCAACTCCATTTCCTGCATTCAAGAAGTGGGTTGAAAAACAAGCTAATGACATGATCCCAGAGAGGACAAATGCCCTGAACACTGATTTGCATCTCGAGGATTTGGAGCTGATCTCATGCTACCCCTGCATGTGTAATTTTATGCTGAGCTCTACACCCTGGCATATGCTTTACGCCACTGCTTGTAGCAACCCAGTGTAAATTGTCAGCTCAATCGGGAGCAGAGGGAGCTGTGCAATTAGAAAGTAAACAGCTGACAGCGTGCCACAAATGCTCACTAAATAACTCTGACATGCGCTTCCCCTGGATATTTTTCATCCAGGGCAATCTGAGCTGCTTCTGCTGCACCAAGCAAACAAAAAGCTATAAATTTCCCAGAGCCTGGGGCTTGGGGGCTGAGATTACTCATATCAGAACTGACAATAATGGAGACATGACAAATGACGCTCTCGCCTGGAATAATGTAAAGCACCTGGAGAATATTTAATTAAAACCTGTATCTGTGGCTCCAGGGCCTCTTGAGCCTCAAGCCACTGGGAAAGGTAATGCTGCAAGAGCTCCTTGCTGAAAGGGCTAGCAAACTTATCACACTAGTATGTCTGTGGGGTTAGTGGATGGAGTTTAATTAGTCAGTGGAGGAACAGAAAGCAGGAAATAACTAAGCAGTAATACCCAGGCCCTCGAGGATATTTAGGCACCTAAATCAATGGGAGTTAGGCACTGATTCACCAAGGTATTTAGGCACCTAAATCACGCGCATGCACACACACCCCCATAACTTGACACAGGGGCTTCACTCAGGCTGACTCCCCAGTTAGCAGGTGCTGGGTCCCCTGCATGGAAATTGCTGATTCAGTTAAGTGAGTGCAGCTCAAAAGGATTCTAGGGTTCAGCACAGCGAGGTCCTGCTGGGAAACCCTAGCTTGGAGGGTTTGTCCCTTACGATGGCATTATTTCAGACAGCCAATAAAAGAACCACCCCAGAAACAGGCATAAGTCTGGGCACGCACTCTGCGTGGGAACGAGGTCAGGACTCACCTCTGTGCAGAAGTTATTTGTTCTAAATGCACATGACCGGTTGCCCTTTAATGAATCACCCTCTGCACCTTCTCCATGCAAAGCATCTGGCACAGAGTGAACTGTGCTGCTGGCCCTCTCTCAGCTGTGTGAGCCGGGGGGAAAATGATTGATGACAGGATGCTTGACAGGAGCTGTCTTCATTTGGGGAGAAGGGGGAGACTGAAGGGGTTGCCCAGAGTTCTGGTCTCTCCCTGGCCCCGGATTGAAGTGGCCTTAATGCTGATAAAAAGTACCAGGTTGGCTTTGATGTCTGATGTAAAGGCTACCACTGATGATGTCAGTGGGAAGTGTGTGTGTGTGTGTGTGTTGGGGGAGGGGCTTGCAGGATGGCTACAAAGCTGGGTTCATTTTGCCCCTTGCGGAGGACACCAAGCTGGAATTGATCAATTTAGTCTCTTGAAGACTGAAATACTTTAGCACAGGGGTATCGGGGTGAAACTGAATGCCCTGTGTTATACAGGCGATCAGCCTAGGTGATCTAATTGTCCCTTTTAGCCTTAAACTCTATGAAACTCGCCAGAGGAAATCTTCCAACAAAATTCTAAGCAAAAGGAACATATGGGTGACATCAAACGAGCGCAAAGGCCTGGAAGGGGTTCCATTAGCCTGGGGTACCGGCTAAATCTGAAGTGAGGTCACTAAGTAGAACCCTTAGGAGCCTACTGGGAGGTGGAGTTCAGTTAAAGTCAGTCTCTCAGTGCTACGGGGTAAAATGGCGGGGCTGTATCTTGAGAGGTGCTGTGCACCCATGCTGCCCACTGATGTCACTAGGAATCAGGGGTCCTGAGCATCTTTGCTGGAGGGGATCGGCCCCATGGACCTGAATGGGAGCTGCTGGCGTTCAGTGCTCCTAGCTTTGGGCCCAGCATGCCGGCTAGTTATTCTAGAGAGCAGAGGCTGTCAGTAGTGCTTTGCATGTGGATGGGGAGATGCAGGCCGGAGGAGTTGTTGATACATCCTCCTTGGATCTGTTCCTTACCTGGTCCCAGGCAAAGTAGCTTGTTTGGCCATTGAAGTAAAACATGGGATTAGTCTTTTTAATTGCTGGAGAACTGGGCCTCCCTGGAGCCTTGAACAAAACCAACACATGCCGAGAGTTGCACAGAGGGCTCTCCCTACCAGCCCAGGAGTGCTCTGCAGTCAAGGTCCAAATATTGCAGCTCCCGGGGGACCCCTGCCAAGCTGACGTCTCCTCTTCAGAAGGGTGACCTGTGAGGTCCCACAGCGTCCCTCAGTATTCCAACGGGGAACGTCAGCTACCGCTGCGTACACACTGTCTGCAGAGATGGAGATCTGCGTGGTGCTTGCAGGAAA
Source organism: Dermochelys coriacea (assembly GCF_009764565.3). Taxonomy (NCBI): domain Eukaryota; kingdom Metazoa; phylum Chordata; order Testudines; family Dermochelyidae; genus Dermochelys; species Dermochelys coriacea. Next base: position 9,194,450 of record NC_050068.2, on the reverse strand, counting down.
TCACCCCTCCCATTATTTCTGATAACTTGAAAACAGAGTGCTCGACTTACCCAGCTTCACCAGCACAGGGCTGGGTCTGGAGGCCTGAGCACGGCTGCCCTTGACCCCTGTGAACTGGCTCCCGTAGCAGGAAGTGGCCATACATCCAGCCTCCCTGTGGAATTCCCTGGTGAGTATCACGGCTCTGCACTGTTCCAGCATGACATTGGGTCTGGAGCAGAGGGTAGGGGGAGGAGCTCTATCCCACTTGCCAGAGAACTTCCCCACAATAATTCCTGGAGCAGATATTTTAGAAACACATCCGGTCTTGATTTAAATATTATCAGTGATGGAGAATCCACCATGACACTTGGTACACTGTTCCAGTGGGTAATTATCCTCACAGTTGAAAATCTATGCCTTGTGTCCAGTCCGAATTTGTCTAGCTTCAACTTCCAGCCATTGGATTGTGTTATACCTCTCTCTGTTAGATTGGAGAGCCCATTAGTAAATATTTGTTCCCCATGTAGATACTGATAGACTGTAATCAAGTCACCCCTTAATCTTCTCTTAGATTGAGCTCTTTGAGTCTATCACTATAAGGCATATTTTCCAATCCTTTAATCATTCTCATGGATCTTCTGTTAACTTCTCCAATTTATCAACATCCGTCTTGAATTGTGGTCACCAAAATTGGACACAGGATTCCAGCATCAGTTACACCAGTACCAAATGTAGAGGTAAAATAAACCTCTCTACTCCTACTTGAGGTTCCCATTTATCCACCCAAGGATCGCGTTAGCCCTTTTGGTCACAGCATCACAGAGGAAGGGTGTGGGTGGTGTCAGCCTGTCTCCTCGATAGAAACCACCAATGCAGTCGGCCCAGGAAGCCCTGCTTCCTGGTAATCTCACTAAAGAGGCTAAGCACTGAATGAGCATGACTGAAACTCCTGTCCCAGGTACCTCCCACCAGCACTAAATTAATTTGCATGTTTATAATTGTGATTGATTGATTGACTGGGGCCAATTAAATTCAGACTCAGCACCATGAGCTGGCTACAGCTGCTAATCCATTTAGTTCTGTTTATGTAAACTTAAAAAGTAACTTGGAAAGAAGAGAGAGGAGATTCCACTGTCTCCCTCCCCTCCCAGCTCTGCTTGGCCTCCTGCTGCCCCTTCCCCCCCCAATCTCCTGTACCTCAGGGACAATTCTGCCCTGCCAGCTGCGTAAAGGGTGCAGAAAGCAAACGCTGCTGCTGGATCCAGAGCAAGAATTCTTGCAGGGGCGTTCCTGGGATGCACACACGGCAGTGGTACCCTTGGAAAGAGTGCGACGTGATTCATGGCCCTTCAGCTCAGCACAGAGGGACATGCCACCCCCCCCACACACACACCTCACGAAGGTACTCTGCACTGTTGTGTGTCTGCTTCTGGTGCAGCCAGCAGTAGAGTGCCCGTTTTGCACTCCCCTTATGCACTCACATGGGGACTGGCCAGATCCCTATCTGCAGTCAGTGCTATCTCCTGTGCGGGGCAGTTTGGTGGCTCTCTTCCTCCACAGCAACTCGCTTGCATTCCCCTAGTGGTGCCTTTGGCTGCTGCAGCACAGTGGCGTTCTAGCTATCACTGCTCTCCATCATGTTGGGTTCTGGACCAATCACATGCAGAACCAAGTCAGAGCTTTTCCACTGGCTCCCATGCTTGGAGTGGTTCAGAGCGCCCTGGGACATTCAATGCAACGACGGGGTGGGGAGCGCACGTCTCCTGAACTCGCTCCTTGTTGCCAGGCTCCCAAGGGAGCTGGTAGCGGATTGTGTTCAGATCAGTCTTCACTGCTGCCCGAAACAAGAGTGATGGATGTAGGAGAGCCATTCTTTAGGCTCCTTGCGTACGGTGTCTGAGTGCTTGCATCAGCACCTCCTGCTCCAGCAAAGCTTTCGCAGAAGGTGCTCCATGAACGACTTCAAACTGCACTAGGGAAGGGTCTCTGTAATGCAGTGGAAATATGATGATGATGATGATGACGGGCGATCACTCATTACCGATCATGATCATCTTCCATGGCAGTTATGGGTCCTCAGGTGGCTAATAAGGCCAATCCTTGAACAACAAGTTCTATTACAATGAGGGCAAATGTTTTCAGGAGGCTGTTGACCATGACTGGAGATCAGTCTCTCCTTTCTCCTGCACCTCTTGTCTTCTTCGGCTTGTTGGCGAGCAAGTTCAAAATGCAGGGGACCATCACGTAGGACTTCACTCCATTTTAAGCGATCCTGGGCAAGTGTCTCCCAAGTATCAATGTTAATATTACATTTTTTTAGGTTATCCTTCAGCAAGTCTTTATAATGCTTCTGTTGACCACCCACGTTACGGTATGTAACGGTATATGGAAATATAGAGCTGTGAGTGCAAAAGACACATCTAGGACTGATAACATAATGACAAGCTATTCTTACACAGAGTGTCATCGAATAATCCGCATGACAAGAAGCACAGTGTGAGGGAGACCTGAGCTGTCTGAGCACATCCTGAGTTCTAATCCTGACACGGATTCCCTGTGGCTGCCTTGGGCAAGTTACCTAACCTGCATATACCTCAGGTCCCCCATCTGTAAAATGGGGATAAGTCTGCACAGAATGGGTCATGAGAGCTAACTGTAATGCATCTTAAGGATGAGGAAGGATTTTTTGGCCCCCTTCTGTCTCAGCAGATCTGTCGCCTGTGCATACCTGAGTCCAAACTGCTGTCTTTACTGACCAAGACAGCTGTGTGCTTCTGTTAACTTTGGAAACAGGAGGGGGAGCTGGAGGCTACTCTGGCCCAAGCATCAACAGAATTGCTCACTGAGGTCTAGTTGCAGAATCTGTGTCAATGAGAGAACCCAGCTTGACTCTCAGATCTGATCTTGACAGTTGTGAACAGAGTGTGTTGGATCTGGAGACTGGAAGACATACACTTCCCACGATGCCACTTGGACAGTCTCTTTGGCTCAGACTTTCCCCCTAAGGTGTGTTCTTATTACAGCTGTGCATTCGCCACTGCAGGAGACCCAATAACACTGAATAGCACAGTTTTCAGATAAACCACAAGCACAAATATCTGGGATTAGTATGTGTTTGGCTTTTTTTCCCTCATGGGCTTTTTTTTTTAAATGGGAGTTGAATTATGAGTTATTTATGGGATTGAATTAATGAAATCTGGTCTCCTCTGGGTATTTCCACCATCCAGGAATTGAGTTATTGTGCAAAGACTTCACATTATTTAGCCTCCAAAAATGGCATCCCGAGACATTAAAAAGACTGGGCAAAATGTAAGCCACCACTGCCCTTTCTGACCCTGGATTTTATAGAGCGAAACTGATTAACTTGCTGTTCCAGCGGGGCTCTACTCTGAAAAGAAAATGTGCAAACACGATCAGCATAAACAAAGGGAATAAAATTAACAGAGCATCACTTTGGCACCTATTTAGAAGACCTAACTGGTTGCACAGTCTTGTGCAGGACCTCTGCAGGATGAGAACATCGTCCGTGGAGCAGATCTGCTGAGTAAGGAGGTGTTAGTCCTACAATCACCTATCTGCAGACTTACTCTGTAAAACTTGCAATTTTTGTGAATGTATCCAGCTCTCCACCTATCACAGTGATGCAGTATCATGTTCTTTACTGTGACAAAGCTCTATCCTTGCCTTCATGGGTCCCGCGTTTCCTGGCAGATTTCGCTAGCCTCAGAGGCTCACTGTGATCCTCCACATAACCCTTCTTTCTCTAGAGACAAGGGTCACAGCCTACTGAGCCATTTTCATCATAAGCTAGCGAGAGAGGTGAGGAGAAGTTATCCTTCCTTGCATATTCTCTGTTGTCTCCCAGTCTCAGTGATTAAACTGGGGGCAAAAGTGGGGGGGGGGAGCCCAGGCCCGCTCTCTACTCTGGGCTCCAGCCCAGGGACCTTAATAGTATCAGCTATGGTAGCTGATCTTTTAGAAACATGACATGTACAATTCCCTGGGCTACTTCCCCACAGCAGCCCCCACTTCCTCAAGCTCCACTTCACCCTTACCTCAGCGCCTCCTTCCTTGTGCCTGATATGGTGTGTACTGCTCAGCCTCTCCAACAGCACAACTTCCTCCCACAGCTCCTGACATCTGCCCCCACCTGACGAACTGGGAGGCTTTTAACTAGTTTCAGCCAGTCCCTGATTGGCTTCAGGTGTCTCAATCAACCTAGCCTTCTCCCTGCCTTCTGGAAAGTTCTTAATTGGCTCCATGTCTTAATTGACCTGGAGCAGCTGCCATTTAACTTATCCTGGTACCAGGGATTTGTTAGCCTGGAGCGAATCTCTCTCTCTCTCTCTCTCTCCCCCCCCACACTGCTCTCCCATAGCCTTCTAGCTTGGAGGGAGGTGGGAAGCTGCTACTCCTGCTGCTGCTAGGCCCGAGCTCCCCCTCCCCCGCCTGCCCCTCTATCACCCCCCCCAAGCTTCTACCTCCGCTGCCAAAACATTTGCCATCGCCCCCGCTGGGGCACCAGCAGCGACGGGCACTGGGGTGACCACTGCTGCCATGTCTCTCCCCCCCTCAGATTCGGGGGGAGTCCCCCCAGCCAGCGGGAAGGGCCAGGGGAAGAAGAAGGGGAAGGGTCCCGCTAAAAAGACCAGGCCCTCCATGGCAGGGGCTGCCCCCAATGCCCCCGCCCCATCTCCAGCTGGGGCGCCCCTCCCTGCTGTTCCCTCCACCAGCTCTGCAGGTGTCCCTCCCCAGGCCCCCAGAGCATACGCCCAGGTGGCGGCAGCCCCTTCGCCTGCCGCTACGTCATTTCTCCAGCCCACCGCCTCCGCTACCATCTATAGCGGCCGGGGCCCCTTTCCCACCATGACCAGGAAGCACGGCGTCCGTTGCCTCCTGGTGCTCGCCTCGCCCCACGTGGAGACCTATGTGCGGGCGTTGGCGAGGGTGGTGGGGCCCACGGTCATTGTGGCGGCCTCCAAAATGTATGGCAAGGTCGTCTTCTTCTTAGCATCAGAGGCCGCCGCCCAGGAGGTGGTGGAGAAGGGCCTGGTGGTAGGGGGCGTTTTTGTCTCCTTAGAGCCGCTAGAGGACCTGGGCGTCCGCCTGGTCCTGACCTCTGTCCCTCCCTTTCTGCCCAATGCCGCCCTGTTACCCGCCCTCTCTACCCTGGGGAAGCCCATCTCTGTCATCAGCCCTCTCCCGTTGGGCTGCAAAGACCCCGCCCTCCGTCACGTCCTCTCGTTCCGCCGGCAAGTGCAGCTTCAACTGCCGCCGGCGGCGCATGACGGAGAGGCACTGGAGGGGTCCTTGCTAGTCCCCTACCAGGGGGCCCGTTACCGGGTGCATTATTCCACGGGGGTGGCCGGTGCTACCTCTGCCGGGCGATAGGGCACGTCCGGAGGGACTGCCCCCTGGCCCGGGAAGGAGGGGCATCCAGGACCCCCGAGCCCCGGCAAGGCACCGGCCCCATCATCGCCGATGCCCCTGGCTGCCCGGCGCCCGAAACCACCCCTCCTCCTTCCCAGTCCACCATTGCTCCCGCTCGGGCCCAAGGGGCTCCTCCCCCACTATGCCCAGACTAGCAGGAGAGCCCCGCCCCCACTGTTTGCAATCTGGCGGGGCCTGTGGAGGAGGGTGCGGCAGGGACACCGCCAAGCATGGGAGAGGACCCGCCCCAAGGGGAATCTTCCCTCCCTTGTGCTGCCCCACCGTTACCCCCTCGAGTCCCAGAGTCATCGCCTCTGCCCCCTGACACAACCCCTGCTAGCCAGCCCCCGGATGATGCCATGGAGGGCTGGGCCCTAGTCAAGGGGAAGCGGGGCAAGCGGAAGGCTCGAGCTCCGCTCCTCCCATCTGATGCGGAGGCCCCCTGGAAGACCAGGAAGGGGGGCACCGATGCCGAGCCTTCCGCTCTACCCACGGGTGTGCTCCATCCACCAGAGCCGGCTGGGGAAGACGTGGCAGCACTGGGAGGCGGTATCTCCCCTCCACGGGAGTCCCTCCCCTCCAAGACCCCCGAGGCACCATCTGAAACCCCAGTGTGCCCCGAAGTAACCGTCGCGTCAGGTGCCGGCGGGGAGAATCCGGGGGTAGCGGAAAACAATTTCCCATCTATATATGAGGAGATCGAGGCCCTGGGTCTGACCCCGGTCACCCAGGGGGAGGACGATCCTATGCTAGCGGGCCTCGATCTGGGGGACTTCACTCCAGCCCCCCTTTCCCCATGTTCCCTCCCCCTAACCGTTGCTTCTGCTCCCACCTCCGAGGAGCCCCTGGACTCCTGGAGCCTCGCGAACCCGCTGAGCGGCAGCGAACCAGCTGAGCAGCGGGGACAGCAGAGCAGCTCACAGCAGGAGTTTGCCTGGGAGTTCGCCTGGAGTGAGCCCAGTGAGGCTTACATCTTGCCAACGTCTCTGAGGAAGCTCATAGTAGGTAGGTGATATGGAAGGGGGGGTTCAGCTGTTGTGACCTGCACTGGATGTGCCATGTTTGTCTTTCTTCCACAGGACAGAAGCGACTTTGTCTGTACAAAGTGCAAGCTGGTCTCCATATTGGAAGAGAAGATTGAAGGTCTGGAGCAACAGGTAACGACCCTGCGTTGTATACAAGAGACTGAGGATTTTCTGGACCAAACTCAGGATAGGCTTCTAGGGGCACAAAGCTCTAAAGATATGAGCAGGTTGCACAGAGGAGCCAAGAGGCCAGTGAAGAAGCTTGGCAACATGTGACCTCCAGAAGAGGTAAGCGGAATGTCCGGGTTCCAGTAACACAGACACAGGTAACTAACCGCTTTCATGTTCTCTCCACAGGTACCATTGCGGAGAGTGGACCAGATGATAGGTCTGGGGGGAGAAAGCAGAAGGAGACTCCGCTGGTTGGGAGGCATGAGATGCGATGTCCTGAGGTTGGGGGTTCCACGACCACCACTCCCAAGAGGAGAAGGCGGGTGGTGGTGGTCGGGGACTCTCTCCTCCGGGGGACTGAGTCATCTATCTGCCGCCCTGACCGGGAAAACCGAGAAGTCTGCTGCTTGCCAGGGGCTAAGATTCGTGACGTGACGGAGAGACTGCCGAGACTCATCAAGCCCTCGGATCGCTACCCCTTCCTGCTTCTCCACGTGGGCACCAATGATACTGCCAAGAATGACCTTGAGCGGATCACTGCGGACTACGTGGCTCTGGGAAGAAGGATAAAGGAGTTGGAGGCGCAAGTGGTGTTCTCGTCCATCCTCCCCGTGGAAGGAAAAGGCCTGGGTAGGGACCGTCGAATCGTGGAGGTCAACGAATGGCTACGCAGGTGGTGTCGGAGAGAAGGCTTTGGATTCTTTGACCATGGGATGGTGTTCCATGAAGGAGGAGTGCTGGGCAGAGACGGGCTCCATCTTACGAAGAGAGGGAAGAACATCTTTGCCAGCAGGCTGGCTAACCTAGTGAGGAGGGCTTTAAACTAGGTTCACCGGGGGAAGGAGACCAAAGCCCTGAGGTAAGTGGGAAAGCGGGATACCGGGAGGAAGCACAGGCAGGAATGTCTGTGAGGGGAGGGCTCCTGCCTCATACTGGGAATGAGGGGCGATCAACAGGTTATCTCAAGTGCTTATATACAAATGCACAAAGCCTTGGAAACAAGCAGGGAGAACTGGAGGTCCTGGTGATGTCAAGGAATTATGACGTGATTGGAATAACAGAGACTTGGTGGGATAACTCACATGACTGGAGTACAGTCATGGATGGTTATAACTGTTCAGGAAGGACAGGCAGGGCAGAAAAGGTGGGGGAGTAGCACTGTATGTAAGGGAGCAGTATGACTGCTCAGAGCTCCGGTACGAAACTGTGGAAAAACCTGAGTGTCTCTGGATTAGGTTAGAAGTGTGTGCAACAAGAGTGATGTCATGGTGGGAGTCTGCTATAGACCACCGGACCAGGGGGATGAGGTGGATGAGGCTTTCTTCCGGCAACTCACGGAAGCTACTAGATCGCATGCCCTGATTCTCATGGGTGACTTTAATTTTCCTGATATCTGCTGGGAGAGCAATACAGCGGTGCATAGACAATCCAGGAAGTTTTTGGAAAGCGTAGGGGACAATTTCCTGGTGCAAGTGCTAGGGGAGCCAACTAGGGGGAGCGCTTTTCTTGACCTGCTGCTCACAAACCGGGTAGAATTAGTGGGGGAAGCAAAAGTGGATGGGAATCTGGGAGGCAGTGACCATGAGTTGGTTGAGTTCAGGATCCTGACGCAGGGAAGAAAGGTAAGCAGCAGGATACGGACCCTGGACTTCAGGAAAGCAGACTTTGACTCCCTCAGGGAACAGATGGCCAGGATCCCCTGGGGGACTAACATGAAAGGGAAGGGAGTCCAGGAGAGCTGGCTGTATTTCAAGGAATCCCTGTTGAGGTTACAGGGACAAACCATCCCGATGAGTCGAAAGAATAGTAAATATGGCAGGCGACCAGCTTGGCTTAATGGTGAAATCCTAGCGGATCTTAAACATAAAAAAGAAGCTTACAAGAAGTGGAAGGTTGGACATATGACCAGGGAAGAGTATAAAAATATTGCTCGGGCATGTAGGAAAGATATCAGGAGGGCCAAATCGCACCTGGAGCTGCAGCTAGCAAGAGATGTCAAGAGTAACAAGAAGGGTTTCTTCAGGTATGTTGGCAACAAGAAGAAAGCCAAGGAAAGTGTGGGCCCCTTACTGAATGAGGGAGGCAAGCTAGTGACAGAGGATGTGGAAAAAGCTAATGTACTCAATGCTTTTTTTGCCTCTGTTTTCACTAACAAGGTCAGCTCCCAGACTGCTGTGCTGGGCATCACAAAATGGGGAAGAGATGGCCAGCCCTCTGTAGAGATAGAGGTGGTTAGGGACTATTTAGAAAAGCTGGACGTGCACAAGTCCATGGGGCCGGACGAATTGCATCCGAGAGTGCTGAGGGAATTGGCGGCTGTGATTGCAGAGCCCTTGGCCATTATCTTTGAAAACTCGTGGCGAACGGGGGAAGTCCCGGATGACTGGAAAAAGGCTAATGTAGTGCCCATCTTTAAAAAAGGGAAGAAGGAGGATCCTGGGAACTACAGGCCGGTCAGCCTCACCTCAGTCCCTGGAAAAATCATGGAGCAGGTCCTCAAAGAATCAATCCTGAAGCACTTAGAGGAGAGGAAAGTGATCAGGAACAGTCAGCATGGATTCACCAAGGGAAGGTCATGCCTGACTAATCTAATCGCCTTTTATGATGAGATTACTGGTTCTGTGGATGAAGGGAAAGCAGTGGATGTATTGTTTCTTGACTTTAGCAAAGCTTTTGACACGGTCTCCCACAGCATTCTTGTCAGCAAGTTAAGGAAGTATGGGCTGGATGAATGCACTATAAGGTGGGTAGAAAGCTGGCTAGATTGTCGGGCTCAACGGGTAGTGATCAATGGCTCCATGTCTAGTTGGCAGCCGGTGTCAAGTGGAGTGCCCCAGGGGTCGGTCCTGGGGCCCGTTTTGTTCAATATCTTCATAAATGATCTGGAGGATGGTGTGGATTGCACTCTCAGCAAATTTGCGGATGATACTAAACTGGGAGGAGTGGTAGATACGCTGGAGGGGAGGGATAGGATACAGAAGGACCTAGACAAATTGGAAGATTGGGCCAAAAGAAATCTAATGAGGTTCAATAAGGATAAGTGCAGGGTCCTGCACTTAGGATGGAAGAATCCAATGCACCGCTACAGACTAGGGACCGAATGGCTCGGCAGCAGTTCTGCGGAAAAGGACCTAGGGGTGACAGTGGACGAGAAGCTGGATATGAGTCAGCAGTGTGCCCTTGTTGCCAAGAAGGCCAATGGCATTTTGGGATGTATAAGTAGGGGCATAGCGAGCAGATCGAGGGACGTGATCGTTCCCCTCTATTCGACACTGGTGAGGCCTCATCTGGAGTACTGTGTCCAGTTTTGGGCCCCACACTACAAGAAGGATGTGGATAAATTGGAAAGAGTACAGCGAAGGGCAACAAAAATGATTAGGGGTCTAGAGCACATGACTTATGAGGAGAGGCTGAGGGAGCTGGGATTGTTTAGTCTGCAGAAGAGAAGAATGAGGGGGGATTTGATAGCTGCTTTCAACTACCTGAAAGGGGGTTTCAAAGAGGATGGCTCTAGACTGTTCTCAATGGTAGCAGATGACAGAACGAGGAGTAATGGTCTCAAGTTGCAATGGGGGAGGTTTAGATTGGATATTAGGAAAAACTTTTTCACTAAGAGGGTGGTGAAACACTGGAATGCGTTACCTAGGGAGGTGGTAGAATCTCCTTCCTTAGAGGTTTTTAAGGTCAGGCTTGACAAAGCCCTGGCTAGGATGATTTAACTGGGACTTGGTCCTGCTTTGAGCAGGGGGTTGGACTAGATGACCTTCTGGGGTCCCTTCCAACCCTGATATTCTATGATTCTATGATTCTATGATTCCTCCATCAACCCGGCTGCAGAGGGCACCCCGCTGAGAGCCGCCGAGCCAGTTGAGGCGACGGCCAGCGCCACGCAGCTGGAACCTGAGCCACCAGGGGCATCCCTCGCTGGTGAGGAGGATTCGACCTCCTTTCCGGGAGAGGACCCTACAGAAGAAAGTCCACCTCCTGATGCCGTGGCTGCCAAATCCACCAGAGAGCTTGCTCCCGGCATCAGTGAGAGCCCTCTCCCGACCCAGACTCTCACCTCTACCCCTGCCCCTGCCCTTATCCCGCCCACTTCCCGAGATATTATTGCCACCCCGGGACTGTCTCCTTCCCCTTTCCAACAGATGACTCCCAGGGAGTGGCCTTTGTGTTTGCCCGTCCCGACCCACCAGGGGCTGCTATCCTCCCTCCGCTGCCCCCTATCGCCCCAGCATTCAGGTCAACCCATCAGGAGCCCCGTCGGGGGTCCGCACCCTGTCTGCCCATCTCGCTGGGCCAGGGGGCTGTACCAAGGGCCCCATAGGGGAGCAACCAGACCATAACCCCAGCCCCCCATGCTCTGCGAGAGGAGTTGCGGGAGTTTCTAGAAGACGTCCATGGCTCCCGCATCAAAGCCCTCATAGGGGAGGGAAAAAGGACCGGGAGGCAGGACGCCGCGGCCTACCAGCGGGTCCGCCACTTCCGTGACTCCTTACTCACCTACGGGGTGGGTTACGGACTGCTGCACGGCCCGCCGGGAGCCACGAGCATCCCTGCCGGCGAGGATCCCCCCCAACCCTCCTTATGGCACTCTTTACCATCGCAACATTGAACACCCGTGGCTGTAGGATGGGTCTCCGCAGGTCCCAGGTGCTCTCCTTCCTTCGAGAGGGGAGGTACTCTGTGGTTTTCCTGCAGGAGACCGATACGGATCCGACCGCCGAAGACAGCTGGCGGCTGAATTGGGGGGACAGGGTCTACTTTAGCCACCTCACAGTTCATACGGCTGGAGTGGCGACCCTGTTCTCCCCCGACCTACGGCCTGAGGTGCTGGGGGTCGCCGAGGCTGTGCCGGGTCGCCTGCTGCACCTCCGGGTCCGCATGGAGGGGCTGGTAGTCAACCTCGTCAACATCTATGCCCCAGCAGTGAGCCCGGAGCGGCTGCAATTCTATCAGCAGGCATCCGCCTTCCTCGGCACCTTGGATCCTCAGGAGTGCCTGGTCCTGGGAGGGGACATTAACATCAGCCTTGAGGAACGGGACCGCTCGGGGACCGAGCAGAGCCCGGCCGTCGTCGCCATCCTCCTGGATATAGTCGAACACCACTCCCTGGTGGACGTCTGGCGTGACCACCACCCGGATGACACTTCCACGTTCACCTTTGTCCGGGTGGAGGCCCACCGGTTGGACCGCATTTATATATCACGCTTTCATCTTTCACGAGCCCACTCCTCCGGCATCCGGCCGGCCCCATTTTCTGACCATCATATAGCCACCGTGACAGCCTCCCTCTGCGCGGAGAGGCCGGGGCCGGCCTATTGGCATTTTAACAACAGCTTGCTGGAGGATGCAGGCTTCGTGGCGTCCTTCCGGGAGTTCTGGCTGGCCTGGCGAGGGCAGCGGCATGCCTTTCCCTCAGCGCGGCGGTGGTGGGACTTAGGGAAGGTGCGCACCTGGCTCTTCTGCCGTGACTACACCCGGGGCGCCAGCCGACGGAGGGATGCAGCGATAGAGCAGTTGGAACGGGAGGTCTTAGAGCTGGAGAGGCGTCTGGCCGCCAGCCCCGAGGATCCACCGCTCTGCGGAGCGTGCCGGGAGAAGCGGGAGGAGCTCCAGACCCTCGAGGACCATCGGGCCTGGGGTGCCTTTGTTCGATCCCGCATCCGTCTCCTTCGGGAGATGGATTGCGGCTCCCGCTTCTTCTACGCCCTGGAGAAAAAGAGGGGGGCTAAGAAACACATCATCTGCCTACTGGCAGAAGATGGCACTCCCCTCACGGATCCGGTGGAGATGTGCGAGAGGGCGAGAGCCTTCTACGGAAGCCTTTTCTCCCCGGAGCCGACCGATCCTAACGCTTGCAGAGTGCTGTGGGAGGAGCTCCCGACGGTCAGCGTGGGCGACCGAGACCGGCTAGAGCTGCCTCTCACTCTGGCCGAGTTCTCGGAAGCCCTCCGTCGCATGCCCACCAATAAATCTCCGGGCATGGACGGGCTGACCGTGGAGTTCTACCGCGTGTTCTGGGACGTCCTGGGCCCAGACCTAGTCACCGTCTGGGCCGAGTCTTTGCAGAGCGGGGTCCTCCCTCTTTCGTGCAGGCGAGCCGTGCTCGCCTTATTGCCGAAGAAGGGGGACCTCCGCGATTTACGAAATTGGCGTTCCGTCTCGCTCCTCAGCACGGACTACAAAATCGTGGCAAAAGCCATCTCCCTGAGGCTAGGGTCCGTGCTGGCGGATGTGGTCCACCCAGACCAGACCTACACCGTCCCGGGTCGCAGCATCTTCGACAACCTATATCTGGTCCGGGACCAATTGGAATTTGGGTGTACGGATGGTCTGTCGTTCTCCCTCCTGTCCTTAGATCAGGAGAAGGCGTTCGACAGGATGGACCAAGGGTATCTCCTGAGCACTCTGCAGGCGTTTGGCTTCGGACCCAGGTTTGTGAACTTTCTCCGGGTGCTGTACGCTTCCGCAGAGTGTCTGGTAAGGCTCAACTGGACCCTGACCGAACCGGTCAACTTCGGGCGAGGAGTACGGCAGGGGTGCCCCCTCTCAGGCCAGCTCTACGCTCTGGTGATCGAGCCCTTCCTCTGTCTCCTCCGAAGAAGGTTGACAGGGTTGGTGCTGAGGGAGCCGGAGCTGCGGCTTGTCCTGTCGGCGTACGCTGATGACGTGCTCCTCATGGTCCAGGACCCGGGCGACTTGGTGTGGGTGGAGGCTTGCCAGGCCATCTATTCAGCAGCCTCCTCCGCGCGGGTCAACTGGGTCAAGAGCTCTGGCTTGGTGTTAGGGGACTGGCGGCAGGCGAGCTCCCTCCCATCCGCGCTTCAAGCCATCCGGTGGAGCACGGGTCCGCTGCTCTATCTGGGCGTTTACCTTTCTGCCACGCATCCCTCTCCGCCGGAGAACTGGCAGAATTTAGAGGGCGGGGTGATAGAGCAGCTCCGGAAATGGACAGGACTACTACGGTGCCTCTCCCTTCGAGGGAGAGCGTTAGTGCTTAATCAACTAGTCGTGTCCAATGTCTGGTACCGGCTCAACACCCTGATCCTGGCCCCGGCTTTCCTGACCAACCTGCGGACATGGATTCTGGAGTTCTTTTGGTCAGGACTGCACTGGGTCCCTGCAGGGGTTCTCCATCTACCTCTGGAGGAGGGAGGGCAGGGCCTAAAATGTCTGCTTACTCAGGTTCACGTCTTCCGCCTCCAGACCCTGCAGAGGCTCCTTTATGGTGCAGGTAGTCCGGCGTGGAGCATACTGGCGCACGCCTTCCTGCGCCGCTTCCGAGGGCTCCGATACGACCGGCAGCTCCTTTATCTCCATCCGAGAGGTCTTCCGCAAGACCTCTCCGGGCTGCCGGTCTTCTACCAGGACCTCCTCCGGACCTGGAAACTCTTTACAACGACCAGGTCCATGGTGGCCACCGAGGGGGCAGACCTCCTCGCAGAGCCCCTGCTACACAACCCCCAGCTCCGTTTGCAGGTGGCGGAGTCCCGCTCGGTGCGCCAGAGTTTGGTCCTGGCAGAGGTCACAAGAGTCGGAGACCTCCTGGACTATGACCGGGGAGACTGGCTGGATCCCCTAACCTTCGCTCAGCGCATGGGACTTTCCAGACCTTGTACTCCCCGACGCATACTTCAGGAGGTGAAGGCCGCTTTGCTGCCCGCTGCTCGGGTTTATCTTGACCGGGTCCTGCACGAGGGCACGCCCCGCCCACCCGCTACCCCAGGCCCGCCGGACCTTTTAATTGGACCCCTGCCCCGTGGACCCAACCGATCCCTTCACCCCTTCACTAGAAGCCGGCTGCACGAGATGCAGCCGGTCTGTTTTCAAACCGCGCCAAGAAAACATCTCTACACGCTCGTGCTCCACACCCTTCATGCCCGCACCCTCGTGTCCCGCCCCGATACAAAATGGCGGGACCTCCTGTCACCCTCGGGTGAGGAGCCCCGGTGGGCCAGCCTATATTCCACCTAAGTCCCAAAGCCCGCCGGGGATGTCAGTTGGCGGCTCCTTCACGGAGCCGTGAGCACGGGCATGTACTTGGCGCGGTTTACTTCAATCACAGACACCTGCCCCTTTTGCGGCATGAGGGATACCCTGGCACATGTATACTTGGAGTGTGCCAGGCTGCAGCCCCTATTCCTCAGCAATATTTTATTACGTTTTTGGTTGCACTTCTCCCCTCACTTTCTCATTTATGCACTCCCTATCTGTGGCCCCACAAAGTCATGGGATCTTCTGGTCAACCTCCTCCTGGCCGTAGCTAAAATGGCCATCTATAAAACCAGAGTGAGGAGGTTGGCCGATGGAGTCTTCCTGTGACTGTGGGGCCTATTTCCGATCCTCGGTCCGTTCACGTATCTGGGCAGAGTTCCTCTGGGCGGCGTCCTCTGACTCCCTTGATGCCTTTTAGGAGCAGTGGGCGCTGTCCCGGGTTCTCTGCTCGGTGTCCCCGTCCGGTTCCCTTCGTTTGACCCTTTAACCGCACTTCTGTCCCTGTTATTTCATTAGTTGTCCGCCGGAATCCTTTGGGAATCTAGGTCCTGTGGATCCCCCTTTTTGGCTGCGGGGGATCCTTTAGCAGTGGATGGGCTTTGCCCACCCACTTCCCGGATCCCAATAAGACTACTTTTCTATAGCCTTCTGGCCTTGCCCCGTCACATTACCCACAACTTCATTAGTGTCACTTTAAGGTCTATGAACCGCTGTTGGTTGGTCCAAAAGGGGCTTGGCTCTCCCACTTAGAACCAAGATATCCCTGGAAGTTCCGGGCTTGGCATCTAACCCAAGTCGGTGTAAGCCGTTGCGGAGCGCTGTGTTTATTCTACAGATCATTGGAACATGGAAAGGTTCCGGCCGTCCTGAGTTGCCTGGATTTAGAACAAAGAATTTCCATGTTGCTGTCAATGATTCATTTGAGAGGAATCTGGGCTTGACAGGCAAGGTTTCTGGAAAGTACTTGCAATGGGGATTTTAGGATAATAGCAGAGCAAGGAAATGAAGACCGAAGCGAATCAAGTTGCATGAAAGCTCCTCAGATCAGCTTTTGGGAGGAAGATGCACACAGGAAAGCAGAGGTCGAAGAACAGCAGGAATATAAATAACTTCCAGTGGGGTGTCCTTTCCTTCTGCGGCATGGCCACAGCTCGCTTGCTGCATAAGGCACCGTTGTATTAGGGAGGTCTATAAATGCTCCAAATTTTTAGTGTTGCCAGCAAAAAGCCAACCAACAAAAACACAGGGAGAAAGTGATTTTTTTTTACGTGAACCACAATCAAATATTTACAAATGGATTTTTGGGGGAGCAATAGCTGCATTTTGAACAAGGGCCTGGCCCACCTGGGCATTTAACCCAACTCAATCATCCCCTAACAACCCCTCCAACGAACTTGCCCCCACCTTCCAGCTACATTTGCTTCCTACATTGGAAAGAAACCTGTAAATATAGCTAAAGCATTATGGGGAAAGACTCGAGATTCCATGGCCAGAAGGGACCATTGTGATCATCTAGTCTGAACCCCCCTGTATAACACAGGCCAGAGAACTTCAACAAGTAATTCTAGAGCAGAGCTTTAGAAAGACATCCAGCCTTGACTTAAAAACCAAGTGGGTAAGAGTTGTACATTACGTGGTTGTTGAGCATCATACTGCATAGACAGATACTGGGCCAAAGCTTGAGTGCCTGGATACTCAAAGCATGTAGGCTCCTAATTTCCATTGATTTTAATGGGGGTTAGGCACTTCAATACCTTTTGAGGTCCTTCTGGCGACTAGCTCAGGCAAGCTCCTATTTAAATGAACAAGAATTTGCAAGAGGAAGGTGTGACAGGTTGGATCACAGAAACCCCCTTGGGGCTGCCAACTGATGTGCCAAGACTACTTCTGTCCCTGCTTTCCCTGCCCTCCCAGCTTGGGACTTCAGCGCCCAGCCTGATTGAACCAGACCTACTAGTCTGCTGCAAACCCAGACCTAGGTCTGAACCACATCCCCTAACAGCTGTAGGCTTAAACTGAAAGCAGCTTAAGAAATGTCCTTATGCCTTAGCCAGTTACTGTCCTTTGTTCCAGTTTCTTTCAGGTATCCTTGGGGGGTGGAGAGGCTATCTCTTGAGCCAGCTGAAGACAAAATGGAGGGGTCTCCCATGGGCTTAAATAGACTTTTTCTTTTGGGTGGAGACCCCCTCCTCTCTCCTATGGAAAGTCCAGCTCCAAGATGGTCACATGTCCATGCATGACTCAAGTTTTTACAGGCAGCAGCCATTGCTTATCTTCTACCTTGAACATCCTCCAGTAGACTTCTTATGTGGATTGGAGCCTTCCAAGATCCATTGAACCTTAAGTGCTTCTTGATTGGGCACTTAATTTGCATGCTCCTTTCTCAAGAAGCCGACCAAATGCTTTACAAAGGCTACTTAAAAATCAAGCCAGAACACAGCCAATATTCATAACTTCGAATACAAAAATGATACATGCATACAAATAGGAGGAATAGATTCAGTAGATCATAACCTTTACAGAGATACGTTACATGGCATATGCAGCATAAAACATATTCCAGTTATGTGATTTATGTATTCATAAGCATATTTCCATAAAGCCTTATGGGGGACACCATCACAGAAGGATCTCAGGATCTGGCCTCTTATTTGCATCCTTGAGCCCAGCCATTAGCGTCCATACGTCTGTATCACGTTCAGATGTCTCAGCCTCTTTCAGAAAAGCACCTGGCACTCGTGGCTAGAAAACAGGGTGGGGTTAGGATTCTAGTCAGAGGTGCCATGACCTGGGGCCCTGAACCTCTCTGTATCTTTTCCTCTCATTTGTCAAACGAGAATAATCCCTCCCCTCTGTTGTAAGGGGCTGTGTGTCTTCCCCAGGCCTGCCTGTGCTCCCTTTCTCGCTGACTCTATGCGCCTCTAGGCTTCATCTTCACACCTCGCCTTTGTTTGGCTCAGCCTTACCACTGATCTCCTCCGGCCAGTGTCCGAGCGCAAAGAAAAACGTTACCTGAAGGAGCTGACAGAGATGTATCACTATTGGCTTGGAACGCCGTGCTTGAGAGGTTAAGGGACATATTTCCATTAGCAGTTTCACATGCTCCCCATTTTGACTCAAGGGGCAGAGACCTGTCTATTTTGGAGCTGGAGGTCCAGGGTCCTAGTCCCACCGCCCTGTGAGTGGACATATACAATTATTGTGGCTTCTGCTCATGATCTCATTTTTGTAACCCTTCTCCCTCGACGTTCTCCCCCTTCCTTTGGTTCTGCTTATCCTCGGTCTACTCTGGAACTCACTCCTGCTGCCATTGAAACAAGTAGCAAAACCATCATTGGCTTAACTCAGAGCAGGTTGCTTGAGCATAGACTCTTGGAGGCAGGGACGGCTCCCTGGCAGCCCCATCCACACATGCAGGCGTCTCCACAAGCAACATGTCGTTCATTCTTTTAAACGCTCTTATATTAGTTCTGAGGCAGTGTTGCCTAATGGTTAGAGCACTGGCCTGGGAATCAGCCTGGCTTCCATTCCTGGCCCTGACATGCCATGTGACCTTGGGCAAGTCCCTTCGCCTGTGTCTTGTTTATTTAGCGTGAAAGCTGTTTGGTGCAGCAGCCATCTTCCTCGGTGGCCGTAGCTCACCTGACAGCGAGGGGCGGGGCACTTGACACTAGTGCAACATAAATCCTCAGCCCGCAGATGAAAGGTTACATGCATTGGGGGTGAATGCTACCTCCAGTCAGGGAATGTGTTACTGCCCAGTAATGACCCCCACGGCCTTCAATTCCAGCAGGATTTTTCAGCAGGAGCAAATCTTTATCCAGGTAAATCAAAGCTATTTACCATAAGCAAAGCAATCAGAACCCACCGATTCCCGAGTCTGGGGTTGTGCTATGCCTCTGCCATTCTCCCCTCTGGTTATGCCAGCATCAGCCTGTCTTATAGCCCATCCCTGGAACACATGGACACAGGAAGCTGCAATTAACCCCCTGGGTACTGAGGATGAGGTAGAGCCCGGGGAGCCCCTCAGTGCCAATTGGCAGAGGGTTCTCAGTGCCATAAATCACATCAGGCCTGAGACACTCAGTGCCCCAGCTCACTCTCGCCACCTTTTAGAGACTGACAGTGACATCAAAGGTGTCACATGCAAACTGGTAACATGCTGGTCCTTAATATTATTGAGTGATGTATATATGGGCAGTGTATAAAGAATTATAGGCGTGTGTTGGAAATATGTTCTTGGCAAGCCATGCATAAGCCCCGCCTGCCCTAGACAAAGGAATGGTTTTTGTCTACTTGACTGTGTTGCCACTGCAGATTGAGCAAGAAGAGGCCAGAAACAATGGAAGTACATTTACATATAAGGTAAACAAAGCCATCAGACTAGAAAGTGAGGGAGCTGACCACAATGGGGTGTGTGTGTGGAGGCTGTATCTCCAGGAAGCCTTCCTGCCTCTTGAAACAGAAGCAATGGCCTTTGGGAAGCACAGACAGAAGCAGAAAACCATTTTAGCCTCCATGACCTGTGGGCCACAAGGAGCCAGAGTTCTTGAAGTCTGAGAAAGGTGGATCCTTCACCCATAGGGGTTGAAGTCTCTGGGAACTGACTATAGGTGAGGAAGCTGCTAAGACAAAGATTGCAACATGCTGAAGTTAAGTTCCATCATTAGAAAGCGTGTTTTGTTTGTAGTCTGTCATCTCTCTCTTTTACTCTGTTCTTTGCTAATAAACGTATTCTTGTTTGATTACAGAACCAACTCTGTGCTGTTATACTGACTTGAAGTGCGAGTCTTTCATCTAACCGAACAGAGATGATTGTGTGGCCTGTCTCTTTGGAGGCAGCAAACTTAACTTCTGGGAGGGTCTGGTGGGAGGGACTGGACACTGCAGGGAGACAGCTCTGGGGAACACGGGATTTACTGCTTGATACCTGCAAGGCAAGGCTTGGACTGGCAGAGTCTGGAGGCGTTTGTTGCTGCATCAGGGCACTGACACACAGCTTAGCAGCAGGATCGCCCACTCTTGCTTTGCCAGAGCGGGAACACAGGGCTCACAGTTCTGGCGTCCTGAGCAGCTAACATGACGTCCTCTACAATGCTAGACAGAGGATCTCCTCATCCATCAAGGGGTAGAGAGTAGCTGGCTAGGAGCTCCTCCATGACATGACATCCCCCCGCACCCTGCATCTGCTGATATCCAGAAATGGGGGACAGGGGAGGAGACTGGGGGGCATGGCAGTACTGCTCTCAGCAGCAGCTATGAGCAGCATCTACGCCCTTCTGCTTCTCCAAGCCCCCTTGCTCACTGCAGGCAGAATTACTCAGCTGTTGATAGCTGCACTCTCCCCACAGCCCATGCAGCCTGGCTCAGCGTGGGAAGGGCAGAAAGATTGGCTCTAGACTCACCACCCCCACACCCCTGTGTCACGGATCCACAGGTCTGGTGCTCCTGGGCAGCTCTGGAACAGTCCCTGGGAGACCCCTTCAGTGTGCCGGCCCTTTAGGGCCACATTCTCACCAGGGTAAGCCACTTGGCTTCACCGCCTCTTTGGACTGAACCTTGCAGCCTCCAGCACCCCTGCTTCATACAGAGCTCCCTCCACTGAGCCCACCTGAGTTGGGCACCTGAGAGAGAGAGAGAGAGAGAGACTCATACCCCCAAAGGGAGCAATGCAGCCCCACCTTCAGCAACTGCAGTGACTCTCAGCCAGTGGTATAAAAGAAGCTGGTTTTATTAGGTGTCTGGAACACAGCATAGAAAATCCTTGGTTAGCACAGAGAACAGAAGATTACAGAAGAGTCCATCTTGGTCAGCCCGGAGCCCTCTGCTCTAGCCCCTCTTTTGTCCCAGGCCAGGAGAGCCTCCTCCATCCAGAAGCCCCACACTTAACCCCACCTGGCCCCTCCTCAGTTCTTTGTTCTTGTTCCTGGGTAAACATTGTCACTTGGCCCTCCTCCTTAGCCCTTTGTTCTCCAGCTGGTCACACCTGTGGAGGGGTGGACCATCCATGGTCATGAGTTGCCAGGTACCAATTGCCTGGGCAATTAGAGTGGCCATTGTCTTTGCTGACTCTCCATGGACATGGGGCCCAGGCATCAGTCACACCTGGAGAGTAAAACTATCTTTTCCCACCACCTAGTTAACAATGTAGCATATAGGGGGAACTATGGCACACACAACAGCCATACACAATATTACAGGAAATTCCCGCTTTGGCATACTGCCGTAATCCCCTGCTGGGCAGTAACCCATTCAGGTGAATGGAACTACACCGTAACGCTCAAGCTGGTGCTGGTGTAACATGGCTAGAACGGCTCAGCTGGACCATAGACCTAAGCAACTACAAGTGGAAGCTCTGAACTGGCAGCGTGGTGCTCTGAAGCGTCCGTGGTGTGCAGTGCCGTGACAAGCGGAGTCCCAGACGGCTATGGATTTGTAACAGTGCAGTACATTAAGCTAGGGGAACTCCTGCCCCAGAATGTTACCAAGGCAAAGGGAGTAGAGCACATTTTTTTTGTTTAAATAAAGGATTAGCCACTTACAGGAATAGCATCTTCACTGACGAAGCTCTGCAATCCCCATAGAGCAGGGCACAAACTGGTCACCAGCTACAATCAGGAAGCAATGCCCTCTCCCACCCACCCCTGCCTGCAGCACGGACTGTACAATTCACTGCTGTGCTAAGCTTTGTTGTATTGTTCTTTGCCTCCCTCTGCAGCTTCCAATATAGACCAGGCTATGCTACAGACTGGGTGACAGCCTGCTCCATCACCATATCTGGCTTCCCCTGTGGACCAGCTCACCAGAGAGGCCCTGGAGATGGAAATCTTCACTCCTAGGGGATCTCCAAAGCTGGAACAAGGCACAGGAGTAAATCAGAGTGCTCATTCGGGTTGACACGGGAGCAGGATAGGAAATATGGGGGTAGCTGTACCCATGGTTTGTTCCAGTACAGTGGTTCCTATGTTTACTATTCAGAAGCCGGCAAAAGATTAGTTGAAAACAGATGGCTCCTAATTGGCAGCCCTGGCTTACTTCCTGTTTTCTGCATAAACCATTAAATTAAGGTTTAAATCAAAACTTCATTCAAGTTAGGGGCCGCATGTAATTATTTAGAAATCTAGACCGATTTAAAAGCTTAGATTAAGGTTCCGTTTACTGAAGAGGATGAAAACACTTGACCGTCCCTGTGAGGCCAAATCACCAGAAGAGTTTATGCAATCTGCGTTGGAAAGCCACATAGCGAGTACCCCAGCACAGTTATTTACAGGGTCTCTGCGAAGCATGGAGGAAAAGAGATTTGCATAGTACTTTCCCCAGTACCGGACTGGCAGGGAATAGATATCACCTCTTGGGCATCTGTGATGCTGCAGCAAAGAATGACCCTGCTCACTATGGGTTCAATACAGAAGCACCCAGACAGCAGAGTAACAGATGGACTGAGGCTCCTTGCACCCCTGCAGGGGTTGGTCACGTGGCCAGAGGCCATGTAGGAAGGTGGGTGAGGAGCAGACTTTTGGCTCCGCCGCCTCACTCAATATGATGCTCTGCACACCAGAGCCAGCAGAGAAGGGGAAGCAGGAACCAGATTATAAGCGAGTCGCTCCTGGCACCGGCAAGCTACAAGAATTCCCCTGCATTGGGCAGAACTGTAGGGGTGCAGTCCAGCCCTATAGAACAAAATCCAGTGGCTGGAGTGTT
This sequence comes from Dermochelys coriacea, assembly GCF_009764565.3. Lineage (NCBI taxonomy): Eukaryota > Metazoa > Chordata > Testudines > Dermochelyidae > Dermochelys > Dermochelys coriacea. Next base: position 9,172,143 of record NC_050068.2, on the reverse strand, counting down.
AGGTCCAGAGACAAGTTAGAAAAATGACTCCAATTTATTCAGGTGAATTTAAATTAAACAGCTCAAGCAGGAGCAGTATTATTTCAGTTGGCTCGGATTTCACACTAACTGGCAATGGGCCTGTAAATAGTGATGGGGTTTGGGGAATTCCTCTCTGAACTGCAGCTGGACTCTTAGAACATAAAACTTTCTTAGTCCCCTAAAGAGACTATTCCCCAGGCTCGTAATACTTGGTAGTTATGTAACATTTATCCTCTTCAGAGCATTTTAGAGACACTAATTCATCCTCACAGCTAGGCAAATATCCCTGTTTTATACGGGGAGAAGCCAGGCGCACAGATCAAGTGCCCTTACCCAAGTCTAGAGAGGAAGAAATGTCAGAGCAGGGATTATAATTTAAGGCCCAGTTCTACACACCCTTGCACCTTGTGTCACTTACATCTGTGTCAGGGGAGTGTGAAAGGCTATCCAATTTGCACAGGTATATGTAATTACACAGGAACAAGGCAGTGGTGAATCTTCCGCACCCCAATTCCCTGCCCCAACCTGGAGTCCTGTCCCACACCCAAATTCCCTCCTGGAGCCTGCACCCCACAACCCCCCTGCACCCCAACCCCCTGCCCCAGCCCAGAGCCCCCTCCTGTACCCCAGACCCCTCATCCCTGGCTCCACCCCAGAGCCTGCACCACCAGCTGGAGCCCGTCCCACACTCCAACCCCCTTGGCCCCCTCCCAGAGCCTCCTCCTGCACCCCAAACCCCTCATCCCCAGCCCCATCCCAGAGCTTGTACTCCCAGCCAGAGTCCTCACCCCTCCACACCCCAATCTCCTGCCCCAGCCCGGAGCCCTCTCCCGCATCCCAAACCCCTCATTTCTAGCCCCACCCAGGGCCCACACCGCCAGCCCAGAGCCCATACCCCTCACACCCCTCTCTTGCATCCCAAACCCCTCATCTCTGGCCCCACCCCAGAGCCTGCACCCCCAGCCGGAGCGCTCACCCCTCTCACGCACCCCAAAATCCTGCCCCAGCCTAGTAAAAGTGAGTGAGGGTGGGGGAGAGCAAGCCACGGCGGAGGGGGTATGGAGCAAGCGGGGGCGGGGGCTCAGAGAAGGGGCAGGGCAGAGGCGAGACCTTGGGGAAGGGGCGGGGTAGGGGGAGGGCAATGGTGTTTGGTTTTGTTTGATTAGAAACACTCACCTGACCAGGAGTGGGGAGAGCTCACCACATTTCTGCTCCTCCATAACAGCTACCAGCCCACAGGCGCCAGATAAAAAGGGATGAAACCTAACTGTACAGGAAACAGGGTCACAGGCAGGAGAATCTGCTCTCAGAAGTTGGAGGACAACTGTCTGGAATTGGGTGTGGGCAGCCCATGGGAGTGTGCCAAGTGGCTTGTCACTCAGCATCCTGCTGCAGGATTTTGGATGGGTGGCAACTCGAATGGAAAGCACGTCTGCCCATGCAGTGTGAATTCATCCCCTCTAGGATGCAGAGCTGTCAGCTGCCTAACAGGGATCTGGGCTCTTAATGACTATAGCAGAGTATATCCCACTAGGCCATTCTGTACTGGGGATGGATTAACCCAACCCATGGCCAGAAACCCACCAGACCCTCTTGCTGGCAAGAGGAAGGTTGGCCTGCTTGTGGTGCATGGAGGGGTCTCTGTTTTGGAGGGCCAGGGCTAGACAGACTGATATGGCCTACTGAGATTTAACCTCCTATGCATGAATGGCTCACCGACGCCCCTGGGATCTGCCACCAACTGCAAGTTAGCAGTTGTGTGACAGACCCCAGCCCACCTATGTGTAAAGCAGTGCTCTAGCTGCCTGTGTGCAGCCTCCCAAGATGGGGGCAGGTGGAAATGCTGGGAAATGGATTTCTGCTCACTCTGACTGCTTCTGTCTCCGTTTATCCGTAATCTCTGGGGCTGGACCTGCCACTATAAACGCTACCATCATTAGCACAGCAGACACAATTAGCAAAGTGTTAAGAGGGGAGTGCAAAAAACCAGCCAGTCATCACCAGGAAATTGTAGGCCACATACTCTGCTAGGCAGGGAGGGGGGATTCTTATGCACAGCTTCCCCCTCTTCTATCTGCCTCCACTGCCCCTCTCTGCAGGAGCAGCTTTGACCCTGGAACCCTCACCGCCTCTGCATCACCACCCATGTGGGCCACTGCCCCTCATTTCAGCCTTGCTGGAAACCTCATCCGCCACTTCATCTCCTCGAGCCTGGGCGGCTGTCACCAGGGCTCCTCTCACAAGGAGCAAATCCCCAGACCCAAAGCAAAACCCAACACGTTTTGCTGGGTGGCAGGTCAGAACCATGAGAAGCCACCGCGTTTCTCGTGGCTTCTGTGTGAATTCATGAACGGGCCCAGACTTGCTCAGGGAACCCTTTGATTAGTCTGGCTCAAGTGTCATATTGTTATTGAACCTAGACGCTTAGCTCAGCCCGAACCAGAGCTCCACCCTCTGTGGCCTCCCAGAGTCCCAACACAAGCAAGATACTTCTCACGCAGACCACACAAGACAGCATGACCACTTCAGCTTCCTGCTCAGGCACCTCCACTGGCTCCAAGATCACCCTCCTTGCTTTAAAGCTCTCCAGGGGCTGGACTAGCTCCAGTCTGTCTCCAGCTTTGTCCCACTCTCTTCCCTTTGGTGCTACCAAACACCACCTTCCTCTCTCCCCAGAGAATGTCACCACTGATGGTGTGATCTTTCTCCTCTTCATCTCCAGCCACTCAGCAACAGGCACCTCCCTTGATACCTTTTCTCATTCTATTCTAGTGCGGGTCTGCTCTGAGAAGTGACTACGTAAAAATGGCCCCTTCTGATTGAACAAGTTTGCTGTAAGCTCAGGATCTGCTTTCTTTCCTAACTACAAGAACTATTGTATTCCTACTAGTGCTGCAGAGCCAGCTTGGCTGAGAGAGGGAGATGAAGTCTCTACTGGCTTGCATATTATCAATAGAGTTGATATGTTTTAGTAGCAGGACCACGCTCTGTCCTCAGTTACACCTGTGAAGCCCCATACAGAAAGAGATTGACTGGAGAAACGTACACAATGCCTAGTGCAATGGAGTCCTGGTCCATGATTAGGGCTCCTAGTGGCTATGGTAAGAAAAATAATAGAGCTGCACAGGTGCAACCCAGGAGCAGAATTTGAGATGTGGAACCCCTGTCATTTCAGAGCAGTTGAAGCTACAGCAGTGACAGTGACTAATGGCAAAAGGGGATCAATGAGCATTTCTGTCTGACATAGAGGAACTCGAAGGGGCTAGCATATGTGCAGGCTTTTGGGGGGTGAACGATGAAATCAAGAGAACACCTGGAATCATGTTGTCCTCACCAAGGCATCAGCAGCACATTTGCTATCCTAGGCTCATTTTTGGAAGGCTGCCTGTTCTCATCCCTTAATAAACTGTACAAAGGTAATGGGATAGTATCATCATAACATTATGGACATAACATGTGCCATCAGTTCTTGAGATTGAAAGAGAGATTCAATTAGTGTGGGAGTTGGGTCTAGACCAGAGTGTGTCTGTTTCACATCTCTTCACCTTCTCTGTGAAATACCTCATCTCCTCTGGAGCTTAATTATTTAATCACCTAGGCTATGAACTCATTTCATGTCCCTTATGTGAATTAGCAATGGGCCAAGACTGAGCTGGGGAAACCCATTCCACATGGGATTTGTTCCAACATGATCCCACTTCTGGAGCCAATGGAGGTTTCCTTGTTCTGCCTAAGTCATTCCCAACATTCCTTCTTCCTGAAGATGGTACTTGCAAGAATATTACAGCAGTCAGTGCTGTCACAGAGGACAGCATGGGTTAGTGGTTAAGGCCAAGGCCCCATGTGCTGTGGAGTTTATATCACTCAAGAACATGTTTAACTTTGTCCATATTTAAATCCTGCAGAATTCCATGAAGTGTAAATACATGCTTAAGTGCTTTACTGAGTCAGAGCTCGCCATTCTAAACACCCAGAGTTGTTTATGGCTATTTGTTAGTTGTATATCTGTCCACTCTGATCACTAAGAAATGCAACAATGAATAGCAGCCTAACACCAAAAGAGACCAAAACCCCCAGTGATGTCTAGGGAATCACTAGCTGGTCATATAAGCACTGACCCTCTTGAAGCACTTCTCCCTTTCTAAGGCTATTCAGACAAGGGAAATGTCAATACTTACAAACCAGAGAGATTTAAATGCTGCCATCTTCTGCTAATAGTCATTTCCCCTTTTGGCACAAGAGACCATCTTATATACATCTCACTACAAAAGCAATTTTCCCTCTCTTGGTATTGACACCTCCTCATCAATTATTGGGAGTGGACCACATCCATCCTGACTGAATTGGCCTTGTTAACACTGGTTGTGCACTTGTAAGGTAACCCCTTTCTCTTCATGTGTCAGTATATTTATGCCTGCATCTGTAATTTTCACTCCATACATCTGAAGAAGTGGGTTTTTTACCCATGAAAGCTTATGCCCAAATAAATTTGTTAGTCTTTAAAGTGCCACCGGACTCCTCCTTGTTTTTTGGATACAGACTAACATGGCTACCCCTCTGATATTATATATGTAGGCACTTACATGGTCTGTCACTGGAGATCAGAACCCCTCACAGTGACTTTATCCTCCACCCCCAGGGAAGGAGAGATGCATTAGCCTCATTTTACAGACTGGGAACTGAGGCACAAAAGGATTAATTGATTTGGCCAGGGTCACGTTGGGATTCTGGGGCAGAACCAGGAACTGAAACAGAAATCCCCTGAGTCTCATCGCAGTGCCTTCAGGTTCTGGGCCCCCTTATAACTGTGGTGTTAACATTAAGGCTATGTCTACACTGCCAAGTTTTTTCGCCAAAAATTAGACCACTTTTATTAAACCGCTTTAATTAAACCACTGTTTCACGTCCACACTATGCTTCTTGAAAAGGAGTACTTGTGGCACCTTAGAGACTAACAAATTTATTAGAGCATAAGCTTTCGTGAGCTACAGCTCACTTCATCGGAAAGCTTATGCTCTAATAAATTTGTTAGTCTCTAAGGTGCCACAAGTACTCCTTTTCTTTTTGCGAATACAGACTAACACGGCTGCTACTCTGAAACCTGTGACTATGCTTCTTGTGTCACTGGAGCACATCCACATTAGCAGCTCTTGCAATGACAAAGAAAGCAGTGCACTGTGGTAGCTATCCCACTATACAACTGGCTGCAGGGTTCTTTGGGAACAGTTTGCAATGTCTCATGGGGCAGGTACAGTGTCTCATGATGCAGGTTTCTCAATCCCATTGTTCCATGGGCATCCTACTAGATTGTCAGCTGCTTTTCAACTGAAGTGTGTGTGTGTGTGACAGGGAGTGTGCGTGTATGAAAGGGGAGAGACAGAATGAGTGTGTTGGCAGAGAGTGAGTGTGTTGGCAAGCTGTGTCCTAAGTTCAGACAGCGGCGGAAAGCAACATGTCCTGAAGCAGGGGGAGGAGGAAACCCCGACATCAGCCTGCAGCTGCCTCTCTGGCTCTGCACAGCACAGAGTCTCTCTCTCTTTCTCTCTCTCACACACACACCCCTCCACCCCTGCCTGCCTGCAAATTCGTAGTGTGGGAGACAGCAGAAATATTCCAGGTTGAAGATTTGCTCTGTTTCCCAGCACAGAGCACAACGCCAGCTGTCAGAAGCTGTGTTAGGAGCTTTGAATGGGAAGAAGCACAAGCCTGCAAGGCTGCTGAGTTCAAAACAATGAGCAGCGCTGTCACTGCAGGCACTGTTGGACATCTCCTGAGGCCAATGACAGCGATAAAAGCAAGCAAGGTGTTTACACTGGCACTTTGGCGATAAAACGTTTGCACAAAAAGCCTTGTCACCCTCGGGGAGGTGGTTTTATTACAACGCTGCAACTGAGGAGTTTCATCACAAAAAGTGGCTTTGCAGTGTGTACACCTCTGCTGTTTCATCGCCAAAAGCTGCCTTGGCAGCATAGACCAGCCCTAAGACAAAGCCCATTCCAGCTAGTTATTTGAAATAAGCAGTACACTCCTCCCCCTTGAGAGTACTGGTTTTGTAGCTTGTGGTTTGAATTTCAAGGTTGCGTGCATGTCAGTGTTTGGGTGGGGTGGGGCGGAGAAGCCTGGTTTATTGAACACCAAATGCACAAAGAGTTAACATGGTTTAAAGCAGTGGTTCTCAAACATTTGTACTTGTGACCCCTTTCACATAGCAAGCCTCTGAGTGTGACCCCCCTCCCTATAAATTAAAACCACTTTTTTATATTTAACACCATTATAAATGCTGGAAGCAAAGCGGGGCTTGGGGTGGAGGCTGATAGCTCGCAACCCCCCCATGTAATAACCTCATGACCCCTTGAGGGGTCCCAACCCCCAGTTTGATAACGCCTGGTTTAAAGGCTGTGATGCAGTTTTCCAACTGACAGGGCCGGCTCTACAGTTTTTACGGCCCCAAGCAGTGGAAAAAACTGCTACCGCGGCCGGAGGAGCAGACAAGCTGCCGCCGATTTGCCACTGCGGCCAGAGGAGCAGAGAAGCTGCTGCTGAATTGCCACCGCAGCCGGAGGAACTGCCGCCCCTTTCTAATTGCTGCCCCAAGCACCTGCTTGGAACGCTGGTGCCTGGAGCTGGTCCTGCCGACTGAGTCATCAGATGGCATTTAAGATGAAAGGGCCGAAGTGATTTGTGAGGGCACCAGACTCCTTTCTGCCCTGGCCTTCCATAAGATCCCTCCTGCTTTTCATAACAAACTGCTCTACTCTGGGCAATTTACAATTATAGTTGTCTTCCATCCCAGACACAAATACACGTCACATGAGCATTCTGGAAGGCAAATACACGAAGGAGAATTCTTAGGTGTGGTTGTGGTGAGTACAGTGATTCAAAGCGTTACACAGCTTAAGTTTTCCTTGGTTTAATTCTGCTCTGTTACTCCTAATTATACATTCAGGGGGCACCTTAAAGAAGTCCCCGTTTTCCTCAATGAATTTACTTTCTGGGCCCAGTTCCTTTTAACACTGCAGATCCAATAAAACTATGGGCGAGTGAGGTGGATTCCTTTCTTGCGTTGTGAGCTAAGTTTTGCTTGCAGAATCTACCAAGGGGTTACAATGGAGGCAGAAAGGGTGCAGCGAGATGGGCAAATTCAAGGTAGGAGCTAGCCATAAGAAGTCATTTGACCTTTAACCTGCTCTGGAGGGCTAACATGAAACTGCATATGGAACCCCTGGGGTCATTTTTGGTTTGATTCTAACTGCCCTGTGGCTGTTAAGTTACCTCCCTTCCTTTCCTCTTTCTCCTTCATGAACTCTTTCCCCGAGGGCAGCTTTACAGGGCCTTGTTTGTTTGGCATCTCTGGCAGGCTTTGCTGCAGCACTAATCACCACTCAGAAATGGCAATCAGATTTGTTGTGCACGTGTACACTACAAGCAGACAGATTTACTATAGTCTGCAGCCCTGCACGCAGCCCTTGCTAGTCCATTTAATCTTCATTTACAGAGCCATATGCCTCCCTGGGTGGAGAGAGAGGTGTAATTACAGAACTAGTGAAAGGTTCTTTGCCAGGAACGTGAAGACCTTTTGTAATTTTCTGCATGGGGTCCGCACAGAATTCCCTCCCTCTGCTGTGTTAGGTCTGTGCACAGACGGAGAACACAAGTCAGGTTGCTTAGAGCCAGCCACAACTCCCATCTCATCAATAAACTGTTTCTTCTTCTTTAGTGGTTGTTTCCTTCAATTAAAGGAATTAGTGGAAGGTGCCAGATGAACAGCCTTGGAGACTGAAATAATAGCTGTGCACGGCTTGGGCAATCCTCCATCCACTACCTGCCAATGCCTTGTCACTTAGATCTGTAGGGGCCACTGGTAGCAGGGTACATCCACACTAGCAACGCTACACTACACTACAACAGTGCAGCGCCACTGTACTGTAAACACACTTGCTGCAATGACGGAAGGAATTCTTTTGTCACTGTCATGAATCTACCTCTCTGAGAGACAGCAGCTAGGTTGATGGAAGAATTCTTCCATTGACCCAGCGGTGGCTACACTGAGGCTTAGTTCAGCTTAACTTCATTGAACAGGACACAAAATTCTTCACAGTCCTGAGCAACGTAGTTAAGTATCCTAACTTTGTAATGTAGACCAGGCCTTAGTCTCCATGTTCTTGAAGCCCTCAGCCTCTGCTGACTGGCAATGAAGGTACGAGTTAGTGCAAGCTGTGGGCTTTTTTTGGTGGCATGGACACTTCTCCACTGGGAAGTGTCTGAGACACAAACATCCACTAGATGATAGTTTTTGGTCATCATTAACATAAGCTAGGTTTGAACCAGTAACCTAGAGATGAGTGACTGCCTGGGCCATCCATTCACTTGTACTGATATTTCTTAAACACACAGTAGTGAGGGCAGGATGCATTTTTCTACTGGCCCTGCTAATCAGACCATGAAAATGCACAGGAAGGGCTAGATTCCATATAAATCTCACTCTATATTCCATGGGGGGAAACCCACCAAAAATATTGGACTCTCCCCTGGAGCGCGGCTGGGGATTGGTAGGAAGGGAGAGAGAACCCAGGAGGGGAGCTCTGGTGGTGAAGGAGCAAGTCCTGCGGCTGCCATCAGCTTCCCCGGGTGGCTTATGCAAGTCCTGGCTGGAAGAGAGCTGATCGCTGTGTTACTCCTGTGATATCCTCCAAACTCAGAAGAGACGCAGATCCATTCACCTCTTTCCCCAAAGGCTCCCGTAAGTGATTCACTGGAGTTTTGGTGTGTGGGGTAAACTCTCAACACTCACACCCCAAAGGGCTGAGCAATGACCACCCTTCCACACAATACCCCAAAAGCCATACCCGGAGCAACAGGATACTGCTGCTGTAGTGCCAAATGCCAAAGGGAAAGAAGGAAATTTAAGTGACCTAGCTAGAGTCACTCTTTGGGGCTGAGAGTTTAACAGCCAGTCCTGAAGGGACAGAACTCATTCAGTATCAGGCCACACACTGTGCTTTCCCGATGGTGGAAACCTTTGAGATCGGCCGATCATGCAAGATTTGCACCATGGTAAGATGAAAGCTCAGACTGCTCACTAGATTTCAGCACCCAGGAGTCTGAACCTGAACCCTAGCCCCGTTTTAGCCTCCAACACTAGTCTCACCCCCCCTTTGATTCCCCTCAGGGCCTTAGCATTAACCAATGACTCAAGTTTAAACTTCATGGGCCTGATTCTCCTCTGATGAGTGTAAATCAGCCGTAACTCCACTGAAATCAATGGAGTTTTGTGAGGGGAAGACTGGGGTAAGTACATGGAGTATCAGGCCTCTTGTCCTCGCTTTGAAGGCCCAGCATATTTCCACCCGTGTTCGCATGGCAGACCTGGTCTCCTGTCACGTTCCTTCTTGACCCCTCTGCTCTGCCAGTGCTGCCACTCTCAGTTCACTGTTCATTACCTCTCACACTGCTCTCTCCCTGCTGTCTGCTATGCATACAGTGCTTTCCCCATCCTACTTTGCCAAGCCACCAGCCTCTCCACATTGAAACCCTTCTGATCAGACTACTCCTGCAAGGCCCAAAAATGGGTTTAGAATGCAGCCACCACATTAAGCCACTCCCACTTCTGGACTTCCCAGTGGGTCCAGTCTTGTCTGTGTCTGCCATTTGGCAAGGACTCTTTCGCATTTGAAGATTGTACACCATTAAACACATTGTCAGTACTCAATAAGCACTAATCATCTCAACCTAGTCCAGATCCAAACACCAGCTCCTTGGCCCATCTCTAGAGGAAGACCTGCTTTCAGATATATTCCCCAGCATATTCCTGGTAAGGCAGGGGCAGAGGTCGGTTCCCAATTGAATGGGTGCCCTGTAGTGTAACCTCGATATATAACAACCCAAAAAATACAAAGATCATGGTGTCCAATTCGCTCTGCTGGGAAAAGAATCCAAACACTTTGAGGAGAAAATCTTGGTTAACATGGACACCAATATAACTTTCACTTCCCTGCTCCGCTTTATCACTCATCTTTCCTCATGATCCTTGCTAACTGTAGTCAGAGTCTGTCTACAGAACTGCTTGGGGACGAAAGGCCTTTTGCTCTTTCGCTCGGTGTGAACACTGCAGGGCAGGTATCTCTTAACCTCCTTTTATATCTTACCAGAGGTCAGAAGTTTGCATACGAGGATGGGCCACAGTGAATATCCCAGCATACTTGCATACTGTCCAAGATAAAATATCTTAAGTAGAACAGAGTGTACTAGTAAATCAACTTAAATCAAAGGTAAATGGAACAACATCATATTGAGTATACAGGATAGGCAACAGCCAAGCTAGGTAGGTTAAACCTTATTGTTAGAGCCCTGGTAAGTGGGAAAATACAGTTCTAGCATTCTGTGTGCCTGTCTCTCCAGCTATCACAGCCACCCCCATGCCAGAGGCCACAGCTGTCAGTGAGACGCTGTTCCAACCCCCTACTCTAAAGGTCTGTCATTTATACTCTCAATTCCTTTGAAGTCTAAGTCTGAAAACTATTAGACAGCAGCTGCTAACCCAGCAGAGCTGACTGGATTTTTGAACTGAACATATACTGTGGAGGGTATATCCCAATTCTATTTAGTAATTAAAAGGACTCTGCTTTCAGATGCGGGGAGTTTTTCTCTCTCTTGTTACTTAGAAATGAAGCATCTTAAGTAACTCAAGGAACTTTTCACGTACCATTTGATGGTGACATCTAGATACAGCAGGGTAGATCTGTTTTCACAATGAAGATTAATGAGGGAGGGAATCGGAGGTCAGCGAGGACCCAGGCCTATGGGAGCGCTGCCCTCCCCGCAGGGATGAAGGTCAGAGAGGGCCTAGGCTGGGTATTTGTTGGGAATCAAACAAAGGGAAAGGGATTGATGATAAGGCAGAAATTATCTTGTTGCCTCTATATAAATCCATCGTCCACCCACATCTTGAATACTGAGTGCAGATGTGATCGCCCCATCTCAAAAAAGATATATTGGAATTGGAAAAGATTCAGAAAAGGGCAACAAAAATTATTAGGGGCATGGAACGGCTTCTGTATGAGGAGAGATTAATAAGACTGGGACTTTTCAGCCTGGAAAAGAGACGACTAAGGGGGGATATGATAGAGGTCTATAAAATCATGACTGGTGTGGAGAAAATAAATAAGGAAGTTTAATTTACTCCTTCTCATAACACAAGAACTAGGGGTCACCAAATGAAATTAATAGGCAGCAGGTTTAAAACAAACAAAAGGAAGTATTTGTGCACACAAGTAAAGCCAACCTGTGGAACTCCTTGTCAGAGGATGTTGTGAAGGCCAAGACTATAACAGGGTTCAAAAAAGAACTAGATATGTTCACGGAGAATAGGTCCATTAATGGCTATTAGCCAGGATGGGCAGGGATGGTGTCCCTAGCTTCTGTTTGCCAGAAGCTGGGATTGGGCAACAGGGGATGGATAACTTGAGGATCACCTGTTCTGTTCATTCCCTCTGGGGCACCTGGCACTGGCCACTGTCAGAAGACAGCATACTGGGCTAGATGGACTTTTGGCCATTCTTATGTTCTATGTTCTTATTTCACTGTAATTTCACATTAACTAGTGTAGGCTGTGTTGTTGAAGCCATGACCCACAATATTAGAGAGACAAGGTGGGGGAGGTAATATCTTTTATTGGGCCAACTTCTGTTTGTGAGAGAGACAAGCATTGGAGCTACACAGAGCAGACCTGAAGGATAGCTCTGTGTAGCTCCAAAGCTGGTCTCTCTCACCAATAGAATTTGGCCCAATAAAAGTTATTACCTCCCCTCACGTTAGCTAATGGACACTTAAAGCAACTAAGAAACCTTTACTGTGTAGTCAGGTAGAAGGCACGATAGAACAATAAGAGTAATCATAATTGTCTTAGCTCACCACACTAATGCACCGCTATGTTGCGAGAAGTGTACAAGAGACTGATTATGCCAAAGTCCATAGACATTTTCTAATGTCCACAGCACAAACCTCTTTTCAAGTTCCCCCAGGCAGCATCTTCAGAAACTTTAAAACACAAGAGGCCACAAATATTGCAATGAAAAGTAGCCAAAGCAGGGACTTTTGGACATTCAGAGAACTTTCTACAGCTTCTACCAATTTTCTACAGCTCTGACTGAAGTACCTCCGCCCTATGCTGATTGGTTGCATGCAACAACCCTCCCAGTCACTTCACATTAGCTTGCTCCACACCTTCCCCACCCTGTCCCCTTAACTCCCTTCCCTCCACTGACCTTTTCCCCTTCAGTTTACCCCACTTAACTAACCTCTTTCCCCATCGAATAAAGTTGTGCATCTAACATGTTTGCTGCCATCACACTGTTCGCTCAGCTTGTGCCTTCTACCCCGTCCTCCACTTTGTTGGTGTGTTGTCTGTTTAGATTGGAAGCTCTTTGGGACAGGAACTGCTGCTCTGTCTTTATCTAATAACTTTTGTGTCGGTGGACTCCATATGATGTTATGAAAATATGCTAATGAGTGTGAATATAATGCAACTGGAATATGCTTCTTGCAAAAGGTCTCTTGTAAGGTATCATTACAAAGCTTATAATCTACGGAGTGTGGTCATCCTATTTGTATAAATGTATCATTCTTGTAGCTAAAACTAGAAATATGAAATATAACTGAGGTCTTATTGTAAGTGTGCAAAGTGTGGGCAATTAATGGTGGCTTGGAATCTTGATAGCTCCCATTGACTAGGACAATTGGTTTTAAATGGCTCTGTTTACTAGTAAGTCTTTCTGTATACCTGTGGGCTGGCAAGTGGGTAATGAAGTCTTACAGTGACATGTGATCATGACACCTGAACTGGAATACATCTTTAACCTGGTGCTTTTCCATTTAAAAGGAGGGGTGGAACCCAGAGAGGGACAAAGGATTCCCACCTTGTGCAAAAGTTATATAAGGGGGTGGAACAGAACAAAGGGGGCTGCAGTCATGAGAAATCCCGTAGCTACCACCTGAGCTGGAACAAGGACTGTACCGGGGAAAGGATTGGGCCCAGACTAGAAAGGAGTCTAATCTGTAAAAGAAACTTATTGGAACATCTCTGAGGGTGAGATTTACTTGCATTTAGTTTCCTACTGTATTAGGCTTAGACTTGCATGTTTTTGTTTAATTTTGCTTGGTAATTTACTTTGTTCTGTCTGTTATTACTTGGAACCACTTAAAGCCTACTTTTTATATTTAATAAAATAATTTTTTACTTATTAATTAACCCAAGCAAGTAATTAATTCCTGGAGGAGCAAACAGCTATGCATCTCTCTCTAGTGTTGTTATAGAGGACGAACAATTTATGAGTTTACCCTGTATAAGCTTTATACAGAGTAAAATGTAAAACAGATTTATTTGGGGTTTGGATCCCATTAGGAACTGGGTATCTGGGTGTGGGAGACAGGAGCATTTCTTAAGCTATTTTCAGTTAAGCCTGCAGCTTTTGGGGGATGTGGTTCAGACCTGGGTCTGTGATTGTAGCAGGCTAGTGTGTCTGGCTCAACCAGGCAGGGTACTGAAGTCCCAAACTGCCGGGGAAAATGGGCTCAGAGATAGTCCCAGCACATCAGGTGGCAGTTCCCAAGGGGGTTTCTGTGATCCAACCTGTCACAACTTTGTTCCCAGTGATGCAGACATTAAACTATTTCACCATCCTTAACATCAGCCTCCAGATGGATTGCCACAAACTGCCAGGTTCTATATTTAATTACATTTTGCAAGATGAGGGTATCATAAAACAGAGCTGCCAGGTAGTGCCTTCCAGATGGTGACTGATTTGCATTATCCAAAACATACAGCTGAATCACATAATTCAGTGATGAATATTCCCCCAATGTTCTGAAGCTATGTGGCTTCCCTCTCAAACACAGTGAGGTATAAGAGTGTACTGTACATCCCAACCACACAACTCCCCCAGTACCTCCTAGCTTCTGAGTGGGTGGGTGACAAAACAACAATCTGAGTTAGGGGCAGTGAGTAAACATGGGTTAGGGCCCAACACAAACTTTTACCAAAACTTTGTGTAGGGTGACCATATTTCCCTATACTGAGTATGTGACATTGAGTAAAATTACTTGTATTCAGACAAGTTCAATGGCAAGCAATCAGAACTATGCACTACCAACATTCAAATTAACATCAGGTTGACTGAGCCCTTGTTAAAAAGAAATACTCCGTAGTTGGATTCTTTTTATTTACATTCTTATCTTTAAGGCTTTAGGGTTCACATGGGGAGAGGTGACACACACTCACTCCCATACACCTCTCTCACATAGGGGTGGTGATCGACCAACCCAATTTTCCCTGGCTGGCGCTCTCCACCCTCCATTCCTGTCTGGGCCCCCAGGACGGACCCGTCTCTTCTGGTACTTGGCATTGTGTCTTCCCGAGGCAACACATGGAGTGGGGCATGAACGGTCACATGCCCGCCCTTCCCAGATTTCTGCCAGGATTCACATCAGAATGTGGCCAGCAGCAGCCTTTTGGCACTGTGCGAGAGGGAAGGGACAGAAGCGGCTTCCAGCTGCAGGTGAGGTGGGGGAGAAGGGATCATAGAATCATAGAATATCAGGATTGGAAGGGACCTCAGGAGGTATCTAGTCCAACCCCCTGCTCAAAGCAGGACCAATCCCCAACTAAATCATCCCAGCCAGGGCTTTGTCAAGCCTGACCTTAAAACTTAAAAGGAAGGAGATTCCACCACCTCCCTAGGTAACCCATTCCAGTGCTGGCCCATGTCTTTGCAGAGCTCATCCCTCCCAGAAGCAGCTTTCCCCTTCCTGCCCGCACAGCGTGAAAAGGCAGCTAGCAGCTCAGGTTGCTGCTGGTCACTGACATAACCCAGCTGCCTCCTGTCCCCTGGCTACAGCACAGGCAGGAAAGGTTAAGCCCTAAGGATGCATTGTGCACCAGGACCCAAGACACCTGACTTCAGGGGCTTCAGCAAACCGGGCCAGAGAGGTGGCTCAGCAGGGGAGGGTGCCTAGGGGATGGAGCAGCCCCACGTTCCCTGGGGGAAGGACCAGGGCGGGGGAGGGGAATGGGTGAAAAGGGTGCTAAGCCCCTGCCCCAGGGCTGCTGTGGAGCATACAGGTTCAGGGTGTGAACAGGCTGGAAATTGCTTCCCCACCCCTGCCCCTCCCGCCACTCCAGAGCTTAGCTGAAGGGTGGAGAGGCTTCCCTGTGCCGGTGCTGTGTGGGGCTTTGGCACACACAGGGCTTGGCTCTTCCTGCCTAGCACCCAAGGCCAAAGGGTCTTGGCTTTCCCTGGGCACAGGCCCAGCCAGAGGCAGTGGGGGAAGGAAGGAGCCTGCCAGCCAGGCTGTTGGTGAGCTGAGCACTCCGACCAGGGGCTGGTTCTCCATATGGCGCTGGGAGCGGGACACACCCTGCGAGGGGGGATATGGAGGGGTTGTGAGGGGAGGGGTGAAAGGGCAAAGCAAGGAGAGGACAGCCAGAGGGGGAGCCCGTAAAGGGTTGATGGGTGGGCAGCAGAGGTGATGCATAACCGGGCGCTGCCTGGCACCTGCCCACACAGCTTGCAGCGCATAGCCTGTGCTGGCCGAAAATGGGACGGAGGGCGGGGCCCTGCTGGCCGAGAGCCAGCACGCAGCAGGGGCTGTGCTGACGGACCAGCAGGGGGAGCGGCCAGCCCCACACGCTGCATCTTTGCCCTGCCATCAGCCTTGCACATCCACTGGACCCCCCTTCCCCACTGGTGGGTGGGCAGCTGGCGAGCAGGGATCTGGACAGCAGCAGGACCCACCAGTACTGATGCGGGGGGGAGGGGGAGGGAGACAGACAGAAAATACAGGATAATTTGCCTATTTTAAAGAAAAAGTTGGGACACCTGCAGGAGGGCTTCATTTCAGGAGTGTCTTTTTAAAAACAGGATGTCTGGTCACCCTACCTTTGTGAGTGTGATGGACTAGACTGTCACAGCATGACATGAGCCTGGCGCCCAAGCATTCAGCCTGTGGAACCACAACCCCAATACAACTGGTGTTACCTTTTCTCTCCCCCTCTTCACAAAGAGGAAGTACTACAAGCTGCTTGCATTACATGTTTTTTTAACCTTGCCACTAGGTTCCATATGCTGGCTCTCCAGGCAAAGACCTGTTTCATCTTGGAGACAAAGATCTCTGTTGCAAGTCCTGTTTGTGACACCACTGTAGCCTTGTCAGAAATGCTAAATTTATCACACTCCCAATCATTATTGATTAGTATAGGTTCTTGGCAAGTTGGCTACTCAGGAGATTCTCATTCGTCATGGGAGTGGCATAATTTGCAACAGATAGGAACAAATCCCCAGAAAACTCCACTCATCAATATAACCAAACAACATACAGCTACATAAAGAGCAAATATCTTTAGCCATAAGGCATCATAATACTCAGACACTTCAAAGAGTCATAGAAAACAAAGACAGGAAGAACAGTCAATGGAGCACCTCACAAGTCCGCTAACACCATTTTAGGAGCCCAGCTGCTTAACCAGTTTTGCTCATGGATTGGTGTGGTTGTAATAAGGTTTGTACCTGCCCCTTGTCCATATGCGGCATTGTGAGCATCCATAATTTTACTTCCATTCACAATCAGTTTCTTAACAAATCATATACCTCAATGCGGTCTAACTGCCTAATTACAGGTTTCAGAGTAGCAGCCGTGTTAGTCTGTATTCGCAAAAAGAAAAGGAGTACTTGTGGCACCTTAGAGACTAACAAATTTATTAGAGCATAAGCTTTCGTGAGCTACAGCTCACTTCATCGGATGCATTTGGTGGAAAAAACAGAGGAGAGATTTATATACACACACACAGAGAACATGAAACAATGGGTTTATCATACACACTGTAAGGAGAGTGATCACTTAAGATAAGCCATCACCAACAGCAGGGGGGGGGAGGAGGAAAACCTTTCATGGTGACAAGCAGGTAGGCTAATTCCAGCAGTTAACAAGAATATCAGAGGAACAGTGGGGGGTGGGGTGGGAGGGAGAAATACCATGGGGAAATAGTTTTACTTTGTGTAATGACTCATCCATTCCCAGTCTCTATTCAAGCCTAAGTTAATTGTATCCAGTTTGCAAATTAATTCCAATTCAGCAGTCTCTCGTTGGAGTCTGTTTTTGAAGCTTTTTTGTTGAAGTATAGCCACTCTTAGGTCTGTGATCGAGTGACCAGAGAGATTGAAGTGTTCTCCAACTGGTTTTTGAATGTTATAATTCTTGACGTCTGATTTGTGTCCATTCATTCTTTTACGTAGAGACTGTCCAGTTTGGCCAATGTACATGGCAGAGGGGCATTGCTGGCACATGATGGCATATATCACATTGGTAGATGCACAGGTGAACGAGCCTCTGATGGTGTGGCTGATGTGATTAGGCCCTATGATGGTATCCCCTGAATAGATATGTGGACAGAGTTGGCAACGGGCTTTGTTGCAAGGATAGGTTCCTGGGTTAGTGGTTCTGTTGTGTGGTGTGTGGTTGCTGGTGAGTATTTGCTTCAGATTGGGGGGCTGTCTGTAAGCAAGGACTGGTCTGTCTCCCAAGATCTGAGAGAGCGATGGCTCGTCCTTCAGGATAGGTTGTAGATCCTTGATGATGCGTAGGAGGGGTTTTAGTTGGGGGCTGAAGGTGATGGCTAGTGGCGTTCTGTTGTTTTCTTTGTTGGGCCTGTCCTGTAGTAGGTGACTTCTGGGTACTCTTCGGGCTCTGTCAATCTGTTTCTTCACTTCAGCAGGTGGGTACTGTAGTTGTAGGAATGCATGATAGAGATCTTGTAGGTGTTTGTCTCTGTCTGAGGGGTTGGAGCAAATGCGGTTATATCGTAGCGCTTGGCTGTAGACAATGGATCGAGTGGTATGATCTGGATGAAAGCTAGAGGCATGTAGGTAGGAATAGCGGTCAGTAGGTTTCCGATATAGGGTGGTGTTTATGTGACCATCGCTTATTAGCACCGTAGTGTCCAGGAAGTGGATCTCTTGTGTGGACTGGTCCAGGCTGAGGTTGATGGTGGGATGGAAATTGTTGAAATCATGGTGGAATTCCTCAAGAGCTTCTTTTCCATGGGTCCAGATGATGAAGATGTCATCAATGTAGCGCAAGTAGAGTAGGGGCATTAGGGAACGAGAGCTGAGGAAGCGTTGTTCTAAGTCAGCCATAAAAATGTTGGCATACTGTGGGGCCATGCGGGTACCCATCGCAGTGCCGCTGATTTGAAGGTATACATTGTCACCAAATGTGAAATAGTTATGGGTCAGGACAAAGTCACAAAGTTCTGCCACCAGGTTAGCCGTGACAGTATCGGGGATACTGTTCCTGACGGCTTGTAGTCCATCTTTGTGTGGAATGTTGGTGTAGAGGCTTCTACATCCATAGTGGCTAGGATGGTGTTTTTAGGAAGATCACCAATGGACTGTAGTTTCCTCAGGAAATCGGTGGTGTCTCGAAGATAGCTGGGAGTGCTGGTAACGAAGGGCCTGAGGAGGGAGTCTACATAGCCAGACAATCCTGCTGTCAGGGTGCCAATGCCTGAGATGATGGGGCGTCCAGGATTTCCAGGTTTATGGATCTTGGGTAGCAGATAGAATACCCCAGGTCCTGGCTCCAGGGGTGTGTCTGTGCGGATTTGTTCTTGTGCTTTTTCAGGGAGTTTCTTGAGCAAATGCTGTAGTTTCTTTTGGTAACTCTCAGTGGGATCAGAGGGTAATGGCTTGTAGAAAGTGGTGTTGGAGAGCTGCCTAGTAGCCTCTTGTTCATACTCTGACCTATTCATGATGACGACAGCACCTCCTTTGTCAGCCTTTTTGATTATGATGTCAGAGTTGTTTCTGAGGCTGTGGATGGCACTGTGTTCTGCATGGCTGAGGTTATGGGGTAAGCGATGCTGCTTTTCCACAATTTCAGCTCGTGCACGTCGGCGGAAGCAGTCTATGTAGAAATCCAGGCTGCTGTTTCGACCTTCAGGAGGAGTCCACCTAGAATCCTTCTTTTGTAGTGTTGGCAGGAAGGTCTCTGTGGGTTAATATGTTGGTCAGAGGTGTGTTGGAAATATTCCTTGAGTCTGAGACGTCGAAAATAGGATTCTAGGTCACCACAGAACTGTATCATGTTCGTGGGGGTGGAGGGGCAAAAGGAGAGGCCCCGAGATAGGACAGATTCTTCCGCTGGGCTAAGAGTATAGTTGGATAGATTAACAATATTGCTGGGTGGGTTACGGGAACCATTGTTGTGGCCCCTTGTGGCATATAGTAGTTTAGATAGCTTAGTGTCCTTTTTCTTTTGTAGAGAATCAAAGTGTGTTTTGTAAATGGCTTGTCTAGTTTTTGTAAAGTCCAGCCACGAGGAAGTTTGTGTGGAAGGTTGGTTCTTTATGAGAGTATCCAGTTTTGAGAGCTCATTCTTAATCTTTCCCTGTTTGCTGTAGAGGATGTTGATCAGGTGGTTCCGCAGTTTCCTTGAGAGTGTGTGGCACAAGCTGTCAGCATAGTCTGTGTGGTATGTAGATTGTAATGGATTTTTTACCTTCAGTCCTTTCGGTATGATGTCCATCTGTTTGCATTTGGAGAGGAAGATGATGTCTGTCTGTATCTGTGCGAGTTTTTTCATGAAGTTGACAGATTTCCACTCTATACGGCTAAATTCAGTGCCTTGCATAATCACAGGTTTCAGAGTAGCAGCCGTGTTAGTCTGTATTCGCAAAAAGAAAAGGAGTACTTGTGGCACCTTAGAGACTAACAAATTTATTAGAGCATAAGCTTTCGTGAGCTACAGCTCACTTCATCGGATGCATTTGGTGGAAAAAACAGAGGAGAGATTTATATACACACACAGAGAACATGAAACAATGGGTTTATCATACACACTGTAAGGAGAGTGATCACTTAAGATAAGCCATCACCAACAGCAGTGGGGGGAAGGAGGAAAACCTTTCATGGTGACAAGCAGGTAGGCTAATTCCAGCAGTTAACAAGAATATCAGAGGAACAGTGGGGGGTGGGGTGGGAGGGAGAAATACCATGGGGAAATAGTTTTACTTTGTGTAATGACTCATCCATTCCCAGTCTCTATTCAAGCCTAAGTTAATTGTATCCAGTTTGCAAATTAATTCCAATTCAGCAGTCTCTCGTTGGAGTCTGTTTTTGAAGCTTTTTTGTTGAAGTATAGCCACTCTTAGGTCTGTGATCGAGTGACCAGAGAGATTGAAGTGTTCTCCAACTGGTTTTTGAATGTTATAATTCTTGACGTCTGATTTGTGTCCATTCATTCTTTACGTAGAGACTGTCCAGTTTGGCCAATGTACATGGCAGAGGGGCATTGCTGGCACATGATGGCATATATCACATTGGTAGATGCACAGGTGAACGAGCCTCTGATGGTGTGGCTGATGTGATTAGGCCCTATGATGGTATCCCCTGAATAGATATGTGGACAGAGTTGGCAACGGGCTTTGTTGCAAGGATAGGTTCCTGGGTTAGTGGTTCTGTTGTGTGGTGTGTGGTTGCTGGTGAGTATTTGCTTCAGATTGGGGGGCTGTCTGTAAGCAAGGACTGGTCTGTCTCCCAAGATCTGAGAGAGCGATGGCTCGTCCTTCAGGATAGGTTGTAGATCCTTGATGATGCGTAGGAGGGGTTTTAGTTGGGGGCTGAAGGTGATGGCTAGTGGCGTTCTGTTGTTTTCTTTGTTGGGCCTGTCCTGTAGTAGGTGACTTCTGGGTACTCTTCTGGCTCTGTCAATCTGTTTCTTCACTTCAGCAGGTGGGTACTGTAGTTGTAGGAATGCATGATAGAGATCTTGTAGGTGTTTGTCTCTGTCTGAGGGGTTGGAGCAAATGCGGTTATATCGTAGCGCTTGGCTGTAGACAATGGATCGAGTGGTATGATCTGGATGAAAGCTAGAGGCATGTAGGTAGGAATAGCGGTCAGTAGGTTTCCGATATAGGGTGGTGTTTATGTGACCATCGCTTATTAGCACCGTAGTGTCCAGGAAGTGGATCTCTTGTGTGGACTGGTCCAGGCTGAGGTTGATGGTGGGATGGAAATTGTTGAAATCATGGTGGAATTCCTCAAGAGCTTCTTTTCCATGGGTCCAGATGATGAAGATGTCATCAATGTACCGCAAGTAGAGTAGGGGCATTAGGGGACGAGAGCTGAGGAAGCGTTGTTCTAAGTCAGCCATAAAAATGTTGGCATACTGTGGGGCCATGCGGGTACCCATCGCAGTGCCGCTGATTTGAAGGTATACATTGTCACCAAATGTGAAATAGTTATGGGTCAGGACAAAGTCACAAAGTTCTGCCACCAGGTTAGCCGTGACAGTATCGGGGATACTGTTCCTCTGTTTTTTCCACCAAATGCATCCGATGAAGTGAGCTGTAGCTCACGAAAGCTTATGCTCTAATAAATTTGTTAGTCTCTAAGGTGCCCCAAGTACTCCTTTTCTTTTTGCGAATACAGACTAACACGGCTGCTACTCTGAAACCTGTGATTATGCAAGGCACTAAATTTAGCCGTATAAAGTGGAAATCTGTCAACTTCATGAAAAAACTCGCACAGATACAGACACACATCATCTTCCTCTCCAAATGCAAACAGATGGACATCATACCGAAAGGACTGAAGGTAAAAAATCCATTACAATCTACATACCACACAGACTATGCTGACAGCTTGTGCCACACACTCTCAAGGAAACTGCGGAACCACCTGATCAACATCCTCTACAGCAAAGAGGGAAAGATTAAGAATGAGCTCTCAAAACTGGATACTCTCATAAAGAACCAACCTTCCACACAAACTTCCTCGTGGCTGGACTTTACAAAAACTAGACAAGCCATTTACAAAACACACTTTGATTCTCTACAAAAGAAAAAGGACACTAAGCTATCTAAACTACTATATGCCACAAGGGGCCACAACAATGGTTCCTGTAACCCACCCAGCAATATTGTTAATCTATCCAACTATACTCTTAGCCCAGCAGAAGAATCTGTCCTATCTCGGGCCCTCTCCTTTTGCCCCTCCACCCCCACGAACATGATACAGTTCTGTGGTGACCTAGAATCCTATTTTCGACGTCTCAGACTCAAGGAATATTTCCAACACACCTCTGACCAACATATTAACCCACAGAGACCTTCCTGCCAACACTACAAAAAGAAGGATTCTGGGTGGACTCCTCCTGAAGGTCGAAACAGTAGCCTGGATTTCTACATAGACTGCTTCCGCCGACATGCACGAGCTGAAATTGTGGAAAAGCAGCATCGCTTACCCCATAACCTCAGCCATGCAGAACACAATGCCATCCACAGCCTCAGAAACAACTCTGACATCATAATCAAAAAGGCTGACAAAGGAGGTGCTGTCGTCATCATGAATAGGTCGGAGTATGAACAAGAGGCTACTAGGCAGCTCTCCAACACCACTTTCTACAAGCCATTACCCTCTGATCCCACTGAGAGTTACCAAAAGAAACTACAGCATTTGCTCAAGAAACTCCCTGAAAAAGCACAAGAACAAATCCGCACAGACACACCCCTGGAGCCCCGACCTGGGATATTCTATCTGCTACCCAAGATCCATAAACCTGGAAATCCTGGACGCCCCATCATCTCAGGCATTGGCACCCTGACAGCAGGATTGTCTGGCTATGTAGACTCCCTCCTCAGGCCCTTCGTTACCAGCACTCCCAGCTATCTTCGAGACACCACCGATTTCCTGAGGAAACTACAGTCCATTGGTGATCTTCCTAAAAACACCATCCTAGCCACTATGGATGTAGAAGCCTCTACACCAACATTCCACACAAAGATGGACTACAAGCCGTCAGGAACAGTATCCCCGATACTGTCACGGCTAACCTGGTGGCAGAACTTTGTGACTTTGTCCTGACCCATAACTATTTCACATTTGGTGACAATGTATACCTTCAAATCAGCGGCACTGCGATGGGTACCCGCATGGCCCCACAGTATGCCAACATTTTTATGGCTGACTTAGAACAACGCTTCCTCAGCTCTCGTCCCCTAATGCCCCTACTCTACTTGCGCTACATTGATGACATCTTCATCATCTGGACCCATGGAAAAGAAGCTCTTGAGGAATTCCACCATGATTTCAACAATTTCCATCCCACCATCAACCTCAGCCTGGACCAGTCCACACAAGAGATCCACTTCCTGGACACTACGGTGCTAATAAGCGATGGTCACATAAACACCACCCTATATCGGAAACCTACTGATCGCTATTCCTACCTACATGCCTCTAGCTTTCATCCAGATCATACCACTCGATCCATTGTCTACAGCCAAGCTCTACGATATAACCGCATTTGCTCCAACCCCTCAGACAGAGACAAACACCTACAAGATCTCTATCATGCATTCCTACAACTACAATACCCACCTGCTGAAGTGAAGAAACAGATTGACAGAGCCAGAAGAGTACCCAGAAGTCACCTACTACAGGACAGGCCCAACAAAGAAAACAACAGAACGCCACTAGCCATCACCTTCAGCCCCCAACTAAAACCTCTCCAATGCATCATCAAGGACCTACAACCTATCCTGAAGGACGAGCCATCGCTCTCTCAGATCTTGGGAGATAGACCAGTCCTTGCTTACAGACAGCCCCCCAATCTGAAGCAAATACTCACCAGCAACCACACAACAGAACCACTAACCCAGGAACCTATCCTTGCAGCAAAGCCCGTTGCCAACTCTGTCCACATATCTATTCAGGGGATACCATCATAGGGCCTAATCACATCAGCCACACTATCAGAGGCTCGTTCACCTGCGCATCTACCAATGTGATATATGCCATCATGTGCCAGCAATGCCCCTCTGCCATGTACATTGGCCAAACTGGACAGTCTCTACGTAAAAGAATGAATGGACACAAATGAGACGTCAAGAATTATAACATTCAGAAACCAGTTGGAGAACACTTCAATCTCTCTGGTCACTCGATCACAGACCTAAGAGTGGCTATACTTCAACAAAAAAGCTTCAAAAACAGACTCCAACGAGAGACTGCTGAATTGGAATTAATTTGCAAACTGGATACAATTAACTTAGGCTTGAATAGAGACTGGGAATGGATGAGTCATTACACAAAGTAAAACTATTTCCCCATGGTATTTCTCCCCCCCACTGTTCCTCTGATATTCTTGTTAACTGCTGGAATTAGCCTACCTGCTTGTCACCATGGAAGGTTTTCCTCCTTTTCCCCCCCTGCTGTTGGTGATGGCTTATCTTAAGTGATCACTCTCCTTACAGTGTGTATGATAAACCCATTGTTTCATGTTCTCTGTGTGTGTGTATATAAATCTCTCCTCTGTTTTTTCCACCAAATGCATCCGATGAAGTGAGCTGTAGCTCACGAAAGCTTATGCTCTAATAAATTTGTTAGTCTCTAAGGTGCCACAAGTACTCCTTTTCTTTTTGCGAATACAGACTAACACGGCTGCTACTCTGAATCAAACATTTGTGTTCTCCTGCTATATCCCCACATATGTCAAGCTAATAGCACTTACAGCTGTCAGCATCATACTCTGTAGTGTTATTTGTGATAGCATTATTACAAAGCTACGCCAGGGTCATCGGTCAGCAATATCCCCCACTGTGCCTGAATGACAAAGAATTGGAATCTATTCTAGTTCTGGCTAGAAAACCTAGCTCTTTAGTCAAGTTATCAAGACTCAGTCTTTAGCCCTAGAGATCTCTACTTCAATCCCTATGTTTAGGAAGTATAGCAGTTATATCTCAGAAGCATTCAGTGAACAATATGTTACTTGTATGAAAAGTCTTCCCTCTGAAGGAAAGTCATTAAAATAGCAACTAAGGGCAGGGTATGTTTATAAGCTGAGCGTCTCTTTTCATTTTACCTTATAATACTAGAGACTTTACTATATGTATGCATATATAACCTTAGAGCACTATACTAGGGGAGATCTCTCAAAGCTAGGAAACGCTACAGTGATTACTAGTGCCTGTGAGACTCTCTTTTGAAGCATGTGTAGGGGGCTGATTGGCCAGAACCTACTGGGGGTGGGGCTAAAAGACTACAAAGCCTGCCCCAGGCCTGAGGGGTTCACTCCATTTTGGGCGGTCATCATCAACACAGCTTGTGTTGGTTGCTGGCAGGAACATGCATGTCTTGTGCTTAGGCTATTGGGTTAGTCTAGGAAGTCACCTATTCTGTGGTGCTGGTTTCAGTTTGGGAGCTCAGTTAGGCTATGAGTCTGCTGTAAACCTGAGGTGTTTTTTCTGGTTTAGGAATTGAATATTAGAAGCTCTCTTTAGCCTGGGAGAGTAGCATAGTTTAGAACATCATTCTGGGCTAGAGCTAGCTTAGTCTCCTGCTTTGGAGTTTTCTTTTGTTTAAAGAGACTACTTCAGTCCTGAGAGTTGATAAATTTCAGTTAAGGGTTGTAATTAGAAGCCTTCCTGTTCTTAATGAGATTTTATAAAGGGGTATTAATTCTATACAAAATAATGTGACTCTTGTATCTTACATTAATGTGCTTCCTCTGGGTCTTAAATCTAAAAGCTGTTTTTTAAAATATATTTCTATTGGGTGCCTGATTCTGCTCTGCTCTTCCTGGTATTTCAGTACAGGACACAATACACACACCCACCACTGTGAGATTGGCAATACTGCAGATCTCACTATCTCAAGCATTCAAATATTGAATTAGGGCCTCTCAAAAAGCATGAGGACCCCCCCCCCAAAAGAAAAAAGCCTGAGTTCTTCTAACTTAGCTTCTGGTTTTGGGTCTTTAGGGTACAGTCAGGTCATGCTTTCAAGCTTTGCTCTTCAACCAGGAAGGATAGAAACTTCATTATTTTTTTTAAAAAAAGCTGAGCTTCTGACATAATCACATGACTCTAGAAGCTGGGGTAAAACTGATAAAATTGTGAAAGCTGGCAACACTGGATCATCTGAAAAAGCTGGAATTAAACTGTATCTTTGCTTCTGCTTTGCCCTTCTTGGTAGCAGGAGATTTCCCTCTGTTTCCCTTCTAGCTAAGAAACCCTCATTCATATGGTGCCTAAAGCTGTTCTGGGTGCTTTACAGAGCAGATAGGAAAGATGTGTCCTAATATCTGGCAATGTGATCTGAAGGAATGAGCACAGGGTTGGGAGGCAGTAGATCCTTATGCCTAGCCCTGGGCAGAGCCACTGATTTGTTGTACGGTCTTAGGCAAATCCTTTCTCTTTGCTGCCTCAGTTTCCCCCTTTGTAAAATTGGATAAAACATTTACCACAAAGGGCTGCTGTGGGGGTTATCTAATGAGTAGATGGTTCTTTGATCATGCAAAGAGCTATGTAATGACCAAGTGTTAATCTGGAAACAAAAGGTAGGGGGGATGAGAGGCTACAGGTTACAAACATAATCATATGGTTATGCTTATCCTAATGGTTCCTTGAGGGAGGCCAATAGTCACTATTGAAATGCACAATCCCTAGGCAGCTTCCCATGGCTGCAGTGGGAGGGCAGGTTTTTTTATGCTCATGGTATTCCCCACAGAGGAGTTGCATTGAAACCTTCTTGCAGGAGTCAGTTTTCTTCCAACACTACTTCCTCTGAGTTCAGAACGATTACACCCAAAAACCAGAAAGAGAGAGAAGCTGCTGCTCCCTCAGCTCATCCTCCCTGACTCTAACCTAGTTGTCTGACTCAGCTATGTAGGCCCAGATTGCACACTTCCCTACAGGGCCCCTTAGCCTGCAAGCAGGACGAGGAAACCCCCCTGAGCACTATGCACAACAGCTTACAACTATAGTAGATTTCAGAGTAGCAGCCGTGTTAGTCTGTATTCGCAAAAAGAAAAGGAGTACTTCTGGCACCTTAGAGACTAACAAATTTATTAGAGCATAAGCTTTCGTGAGCTACAGCTCACTTCATCGGATGCATTTGGTGGAAAAAACAGAGGAGAGATTTATATACACACACACAGAGAACATGAAACAATGGGTTTATCATACACACTGTAAGGAGAGTGATCACTTAAGATAAGCCATCACCAACAGCAGGGGGGGGAAGGAGGAAAACCTTTCATGGTGACAAGCAGGTAGGCTAATTCCAGCAGTTAACAAGAATATCAGAGGAACAGTGGGGGGTGGGGTGGGAGGGAGAAATACCATGGGGAAATAGTTTTACTTTGTGTAATGACTCATCCATTCCCAGTCTCTATTCAAGCCTAAGTTAATTGTATCCAGTTTGCAAATTAATTCCAATTCAGCAGTCTCTCGTTGGAGTCTGTTTTTGAAGCTTTTTTGTTGAAGTATAGCCACTCTTAGGTCTGTGATCGACTTTACAAAAACTAGACAAGCCATTTACAAAACACACTTTGATTCTCTACAAAAGAAAAAGGACACTAAGCTATCTAAACTACTATATGCCACAAGGGGCCACAACAATGGTTCCCGTAACCCACCCAGCAATATTGTTAATCTATCCAACTATACTCTTAGCCCAGCGGAAGAATCTGTCCTATCTCGGGGCCTCTCCTTTTGCCCCTCCACCCCCACGAACATGATACAGTTCTGTGGTGACCTAGAATCCTATTTTCGACGTCTCAGACTCAAGGAATATTTCCAACACACCTCTGACCAACATATTAACCCACAGAGACCTTCCTGCCAACACTACAAAAAGAAGGATTCTAGGTGGACTCCTCCTGAAGGTCGAAACAGCAGCCTGGATTTCTACATAGACTGCTTCCGCCGACGTGCACGAGCTGAAATTGTGGAAAAGCAGCATCGCTTACCCCATAACCTCAGCCATGCAGAACACAGTGCCATCCACAGCCTCAGAAACAACTCTGACATCATAATCAAAAAGGCTGACAAAGGAGGTGCTGTCGTCATCATGAATAGGTCAGAGTATGAACAAGAGGCTACTAGGCAGCTCTCCAACACCACTTTCTACAAGCCATTACCCTCTGATCCCACTGAGAGTTACCAAAAGAAACTACAGCATTTGCTCAAGAAACTCCCTGAAAAAGCACAAGAACAAATCCGCACAGACACACCCCTGGAGCCAGGACCTGGGGTATTCTATCTGCTACCCAAGATCCATAAACCTGGAAATCCTGGACGCCCCATCATCTCAGGCATTGGCACCCTGACAGCAGGATTGTCTGGCTATGTAGACTCCCTCCTCAGGCCCTTCGTTACCAGCACTCCCAGCTATCTTCGAGACACCACCGATTTCCTGAGGAAACTACAGTCCATTGGTGATCTTCCTAAAAACACCATCCTAGCCACTATGGATGTAGAAGCCCTCTACACCAACATTCCACACAAAGATGGACTACAAGCCGTCAGGAACAGTATCCCCGATACTGTCACGGCTAACCTGGTGGCAGAACTTTGTGACTTTGTCCTGACCCATAACTATTTCACATTTGGTGACAATGTATACCTTCAAATCAGCGGCACTGCGATGGGTACCCGCATGGCCCCACAGTATGCCAACATTTTTATGGCTGACTTAGAACAACGCTTCCTCAGCTCTCGTTCCCTAATGCCCCTACTCTACTTGCGCTACATTGATGACATCTTCATCATCTGGACCCATGGAAAAGAAGCTCTTGAGGAATTCCACCATGATTTCAACAATTTCCATCCCACCATCAACCTCAGCCTGGACCAGTCCACACAAGAGATCCACTTCCTGGACACTACGGTGCTAATAAGCGATGGTCACATAAACACCACCCTATATCGGAAACCTACTGACCGCTATTCCTACCTACATGCCTCTAGCTTTCATCCAGATCATACCACTCGATCCATTGTCTACAGCCAAGCGCTACGATATAACCGCATTTGCTCCAACCCCTCAGACAGAGACAAACACCTACAAGATCTCTATCATGCATTCCTACAACTACAGTACCCACCTGCTGAAGTGAAGAAATAGATTGACAGAGCCAGAAGAGTACCCAGAAGTCACCTACTACAGGACAGGCCCAACAAAGAAAACAACAGAACGCCACTAGCCATCACCTTCAGCCCCCAACTAAAACCCCTCCAACGCATCATCAAGGATCTACAACCTATCCTGAAGGACGAGCCATCGCTCTCTCAGATCTTGGGAGACAGACCAGTCCTTGCTTACAGACAGCCCCCCAATCTGAAGCAAATACTCACCAGCAACCACACACCACACAACAGAACCACTAACCCAGGAACCTATCCTTGCAACAAAGCCCGTTGCCAACTCTGTCCACATATCTATTCAGGGGATACCATCATAGGGCCTAATCACATCAGCCACACTATCAGAGGCTCGTTCACCTGCGCATCTACCAATGTGATATATGCCATCATGTGCCAGCAATGCCCCTCTGCCATGTACATTGGCCAAACTGGACAGTCTCTACGTAAAAGAATGAATGGACACAAATCAGACGTCAAGAATTATAACATTCAAAAACCAGTTGGAGAACACTTCAATCTCTCTGGTCACTCGATCACAGACCTAAGAGTGGCTATACTTCAACAAAAAAGCTTCAAAAACAGACTCCAACGAGAGACTGCTGAATTGGAATTAATTTGCAAACTGGATACAATTAACTTAGGCTTGAATAGAGACTGGGAATGGATGAGTCATTACACAAAGTAAAACTATTTCCCCATGGTATTTCTCCCTCCCACCCCACCCCCCACTGTTCCTCTGATATTCTTGTTAACTGCTGGAATTAGCCTACCTGCTTGTCACCATGAAAGGTTTTCCTCCTTCCCCCCCCTGCTGTTGGTGATGGCTTATCTTAAGTGATCACTCTCCTTACAGTGTGTATGATAAACCCATTGTTTCATGTTCTCTGTGTGTGTGTATATAAATCTCTCCTCTGTTTTTTCCACCAAATGCATCCGATGAAGTGAGCTGTAGCTCACGAAAGCTTATGCTCTAATAAACTATAGTAGAGTTTTCAATACTCCACAGCAAGGAAGCCTGGGACCTCCTGTCTGCATCCTTGGTGAGAGCAGAGGCTTCTAAACCTTGCTCCCAGAAGTGGGGGTAGCCACCCCAGCTCTTGTAGACAGAAAGGACAAAGCAAGGACCAGTCCAACTCGTGGTCCTTATCCGAGCTGAACCTTTGGGGGTGGTGAATTGTCGTGCTGGGGAAAGGAGTGGAGTCTCCGATCCCATTCAGTGCAGCTTCCTTTCTCCCACCCCTTCTCTGATCCTACAGTGCTGATATGACTCAACCTTGATCTGGAAAGCCCATGTGCAGGCTGTGACTCCTGGCAAGCTGCCAATTAGCTTTAAGGGGGTGGTGGTTTCTGTGATAGTTCCCCATGGACAAAGGTCTGGACTGAGGAACTCCTTCCAAATAGGCTACCTCCCAGCTATCCCATGACAGGACTTTGTCATTCCCAGTTCAGGATGGGCTTCAACTGGCAGTAATGAGCAGCTCTGCAGCCCATTACTAAACCCCCTAAATTCTGCTCCCCCATCCCTGGGCCATCACTGACCTTAATTGAGGCTGGAGTGTGGAAAAAAGGATATTAATGGAAACCACTCAGGTCTCATGAATAATCCATGAACAAGATCCACATTAACTTCAGTGTGAACAATGACTGGTGCTAATTAAAACTTTTTTTAGTGCACTCACTAAATGACTTCCCGAGCTTGCATTCCACTCAATGCACCACGCTGATGTCCTTTGTTTCTCTTGCATGTTGTCAGTGGGTTTCAGAGGCTTGCTAGTCCTATCATTTATCATACTTTTTTTGGCTGAAAAAAGTTGACAGGTGGTATATTTAAAATACAGGTATTTGAAAAATTGAAACCCTTTTCGTGTAACCAATACAATATGCTGTATGTCCAGAATTGCTATGTATAGAGTACCCTGGATGTTCTACGTTATCTTCCTCCAGGCTCAAGGAACAAAGAGGTGATTCTAGTCTGAATGATTATTTAAAGTTGAGATTAAACCATCAAACAAAGAACAAAAGTAAAGTCTTTGTGGGAGCACACCAACAGAGTCTCCTCCTCAGTCTGTCTGTCATTGCCTAATAGTGTGCTAGACACCTCCTTGGAGTGAAAGGTGATGAGATCCCTAACCCAAGGAGCTTGTAAACTAAATTACAGATGATGCAATAAGGGAGTAACAAGGGAATAGGGAGGAAATAAGGGAAGGGACACACAAAATTAAGATCAGTCTCTCTACATGGCTTTCATCACTGCTGTGAAGTGCTCCTCACAGTCATTAATGGGTTTTACCCTCTCGGGGCCCCTGTGAGGCAGGGAAGTGCCATTATCTCCATTGTGCAGATGGGGAACAGAGGCTAAGACTTACTGGTTGCACAGGGAGCCTGTGGATGAACCAAGAATTAGTCAAGTCTCCTGAGTTCCAGCCCAGTGCCCTATCCAATAGCCCAGACTTAGCATGCGAAGCTTCAACCTAGTTCAACCATAAGATCCTGATCTCTGTGCAGGAGTCATTGAGTAAAGCTCCATGACCTGTGTTATGCAGGATGTCAGACTAGTGCTCAGAATGCTTTTTTTTTTTTTTTTTTTTTTTTGCCTATAAAAACCTGTCAATGCAATGTGGGGTGGTGGACAAAAAGGGAAGCACTGGAGTGATCCAGAGAGGGACGTGGCATGTCAGATCAAGCATTATAGGAGCTAAGTAGCAGCATTTTGAGTAGACTGAAAGGGGGCACTGTGGGGGGCAGGAAAGCACTGAATAACTTTCAGCCTCTGTAGCCAGCCGAGTTCTTAGGGATTGAAAGGTGCAGTACGTGGACAGCCTTAACAGTTCCACTGCTGTAATTCCACACAGTGGGCATTCTGCAAACAAGAGCTAACAGTCTAAGCAGATAGCAAGCAGAGAGCGGACGTGATGAGTGATGGGAGAGCAGGGCCTGTGGTTCTATCCTTCCTGGTTTTATATATATATATAATATATAATCTTCCTGCTTTCACTTCAAGGGGCAGGGATTAGCAGCCCTAGTGGAAGAATGTGTCTCTTGCAGCTGTCCTTGCTTCAGAGGACAGGCCCTTCTTCCTCCTGGTCTGAATCCTTATTGAGGCTGTAAACTCTAATCCAGTGGCTCTCAACCTTTCCAGACTATGGTGAGTTGATGAACCTTCTGGAACACCTGTGTACCCCCAGGAATGTGTGTACCCCTGGCTGAGAATCACTGCTCTAGTCCACTGAATTCATAAAGGGCCCTCTGATCCATGACTCATCATCGCTGGCAGCAGCAGCATGTGCAGATCAGCATAAACACCTTGCCTTAACGTACTGCTCATCTTGAGGATCCTAGTTCATGGAGGTCACTTCACCTACCTTTTAAAGAGCTCACCTGGGATGTGAAAGGCGACATCCATTTAACACTGCACAGTGATGCTATCACAGCACCACAGTTTAGGACAGGAAGTGAAGAGCACCATAGCCAACTGGAGACCTGAGGAAGGTAGAATGTAATTACCCACCATGGAGTTTGGCCAGGAAACTGGAGTTAGGGGGATTTGGCTGTGGCTCAGAAAGGAATTTCATGTGAGATGCCTTGGGATCTTTGGCTACAATGTGGTCAGGATCTCAGGTGTATCTGAGACAGCACTTCTATTTGCATAGTAGCACCAGATACCAGGGTGGCGCAGAGATTCGGTACAAACTGAGAGGAAGAGGGATAATAATTTAGAGGCCACACACTTTGTTGCCTACATCAGGTCAGGTCATCTCAGCCCAACCCTACTTGGTTTCTGAGGTCTACTTGTATCTGCTTGAGCCTATATGGCTAGAGAGAATAGACAATAAATTGAGGAGAATTGGAAACATTAGGACCCACTTTCCCCTGACTGTATATTGGTTGTAATGAACTCCTTTGCATTCTTTCATGGGACGCCTGGAAGCGGAGAGGAAGCAGGATTCTACTCGGCCGTTCCCTGCTGTTGGGAAGCCACCTAGTTGAGTGAAGCCAGGGTGGAACTCATTATCCTCCTCCAAAACCCATCTTCAAACTCCCCTATCATGAGGCCTCCAAAAAAAAAAAAAAAAAAAAAAAAAAAAAAAAAGACTGCTTAGGCTCCCTGTGTGCTGAGATGACTGCCTATCATGCTGACCAGCAGAGATGACCGGTGCCTGCCAAGAGTGGGGAGGAGGACAAAATGCGGTCAGCTAGCTTCAGCAATGCTACTGAGCATGCTCAATCCATGTGAGCATGCTCAGAGCAAGTCAAGCAGCAAATCTGGGGCAACGCATGACCCTGCATACCCCCCCATGTGTTGCCTCTGCTCGTGTTGTCTTATTGTTTCCTTGTATTTCCCTATCAGTTTCTGTACCTGTCTGTTGTCTTGTCTTATACTTAGATTTGTAAACTCTTTGGGGCAGTGATTGTCACTTTTTTGTTCTGTGCTTGCACAGTGCCTAGCACGATGGGGTCTTGGGCCATGACTGGGGGCTCCAATAATTCAAATAATATACCTGTTGTGGCTAAAGGACTTAATTCTTCAGGGCTGTCAAAACATCAGTGTGCTTAAAAATTCAGTAGATTCCTGGCGTTAATGGCACAGAAACAAGTGCCAACTTGTGACTGCCCCAATGAGTCCTAGGAAATGCAGCTTCTTGGAGCCCATGTTCATTCTCTTCCCTCCCACCCCCATAATGCCTGTACCCAAATGGTGCAGGTGAGAGCGCTTTTTAATCTGCTCCCTTCACCTGTTGAATAGCCCTCCTACTTTTTAAAAGCGATGCAATTGACTGGGCGTCAGACTTAGGTTCTGCATCTGTCGTTAACTCAGTGTGGGACCTTGTAAGTCACTGAGGACAAAATGCTCAAAGGTGAGGTACTAAAATTAGGCATCTAAACCCATAGTCAGGCATGTAAGGGGAAGGATGATCTTAGTTAGATGGGAGATCTGGCTCAATTCCTTGCTTTGTCACTGAGTTACTGGGTGACCTTGGGCGAGTCACCTAATCTCTCTTGGCCTCAGTTCCCATCTGTGCAATGGGAAACCTCTTCTTTCCTGCTTCTTGTCTGTTTCATCAATTTAGACTGTAAGCTCCTTAGGGCAGGGGCCAGATCTTACAATGTGTGTGTACAGCGCCTAGAACAATGTGGCCTCATTCTTGGTTTGGTTTAGACACTAGCATAACACTGAATAGCTGTTGTATGTATGTTAGTATGTGTATTGCCATCTTAAAATGATAGTTAAAATAGTTACAAAATGGGATGACCGTGCCAGTGAGCTGCAATTCAACAGTGAAGAGTTTGGGGCTGAAGTCCTTTCAGACAGGGTTGGGGAGAGGAGAAATTATTGGGCATGAGATCTGCTAACAACAATTAGAGTGAGTGAATTACCCAGCTCCCATGTAAGGTGGGGTTAGATTCCTTAATCCCTAACCTCATTACAATCTAACCCTAAAATTGTGAATTCTTGTTTGTATAGTCCTAGCAGACGTGTCTCCTTCAGATCCTTAGTATTTCCCTGTGGGACTCTCACTAGAGGTGGATCTGGCCCAAACAGGAATGATCTCCATGGAGATGTACCATGGGGATGTTGAGTTGCAAGTTCTACTTGATGCAGCAGAAGATTATAAGAGCTACATCCAAGCATCTCAATGCAAAATTTGGCACGCTGTATGTGGAAACTTTTTCAGTGAGTCAGAGGCCGTTTGATCATCCCATAAGACATGCTGCTAGAGAAGAGAGGTGTATGGTGCAGTATAGTCTATTGGCATGCGAATAAGAGTGTGCAACACACCAAGAAATAGTTGTGAAAGACACTAGAAATCTGCTTAATTTGACTTTCATTTTATATTAATCTCTTCACTGATCCCTGACATACTCCTAGTATGTTTTTTTAAGAGTTACAGATCGCTCTTACAGGTCCTGAGTAGAGCTAGGCAAATGGTTTGTAACCAATCATTAATTCAATACATTTCCTTGCCTTAGCTGTCTGAAAATTGTCCAGAAACAGATATTTTTACATTAATTTATGATGCAAAATTATTTGCCAAATCATGTCATGGTCCGTCGATTTGTTCACAAGCAGTTTGTTCAAAGTAGTAAAATTGAGCTCCCTTGATTGGCTGGGCAGGTTACATGGTCTGTAACTGTTTCCTGGTGAGAGAAGCACAAGCTTTAGAATCTGGTTTCCCTTGTTAATACACATATGAAACAGAAATGTGATTTTGGAGAATAGCCTACAATAGCTGCCTAACATAGAACCATAGAAATATAGGACTAGAAGTGACCTCGAGGTCATCTAATCCAGCCCCCTGCACTCATGGCAGGACGAAGTATTATCTAGACCATCCCTGACAGGTGTTTTGTCTAACCTACTCTTAAAAATCCCCAGTGATGGAGATTCCTCAACCTCCCTAGGCAATTTATTCCAGTGCTTAACCACCCTGACAGTTAGGAAGTTTTAATTAATATCTAATCTAAATCTCCCTTGCTGCAATGTAAGCCCTTTACTTCCTCAATAGTTAAGGAGAAAAATTTATCACCATCTTCTTTCTAATAACCATTTATGTACTTGAAGACTTATCCTCTTCCTCCCTCTGTCTTGTATTCTCCAGATGAAACAACTGATTTTTTTTTTCAGTCTCTCCTCATGGGTCATGTTTTGTAGACCTTTAATTTTTGCTGCTCTGGACTTTCTTCAATTTGTCCATATCTTTCCCAAAATGTGGTGCCCAGAGCTGGACACAATACCTAAGCTATGGCCTTATCAGTGCTGAGTAGAGTGGAAGAATTACATCTGGTGCCTTGCTTACAACACTCTTGCTAATACATCCCAGAATGTTTGCTTTTTTTGCAGATGTTACACTGTTGACTCATTTAGTCTGTGATCCATTATAACCCCCAGGTACTTCTCTGCAGTACTCCTTTCTAGGCAGTTGTTTCCCATTTTGTATTTGTGCAGTTGATTATTCCTTCCTAAGTGGAGTACTTTGCATTTGTCCGTATTGAATTTCATCCTATTTATTTCAGACATTTCTCCAGTTTCTCAAAATCATTTTAAATTCTAATCCTGTTTAAAGCACTTACAACCCCTCCCATCTTGGTATCCTCCACAAACTTTAAGTGTACTGTATGCCATTATCAAATCCTTTATGAAGATATTGAAGAGAACCAGACCTAGGACATATCCCTGTGGGACTGCACTTGTTATGCCCTTCCTGGTTGATTTGTGAACCATTGATTATTCTGAGTGTGCTTTTCCAGCCAGTTGTGCACCCATCTTATAGTAGGTTCATCTAAGCTACATTTTCCTAGTTTGTCTGAGTAGGTCACGTGAGACCATATCAAAAGCCTTACTAAAGTTGCAATATTACATGTACTACTCTCTCCCTGCCACAATTCACAAGGCTTATTACCCTGTCAATGAATATTAGGTTGGTTTGACATGATTGGTTCTTGACCAATCCATTTTGACTGTTACTTATCACCTTGTTTTCTTGTAGATACTTACAAATTGTTTGTTTGATCCATTATCTTTCTAGGTATCAAAGTTAAGATGACTAGTTTATAATTCCCTGGGCTGTCCTTATTCCCCTTCTTATAGATTGGTACTATATTTGTCCTTTTCCAGCCCTCTGGGAGCTCTAGCATCCTCCAAGTTCTCAAAGATAATTGTTAATGGTTCAGAGATCTCTTCAGCCTGTTCCTTAAGCATTCTAGGATGTATTACGTGACGCTCTGGTGACTTGAAGACATCTAACTTGTCTAAGTAATTTTTAACTTGTTCTTTCCCTATTTTAGCCCCAGATCTTATCCCATTTGCGCTGATGTTCATCATCTTAGTTGTCTAATCACTGCTAACTTTTGGTGAAAACTGAAACAGAAAGCATTTAACACTTGGGCCACTGCTGTGTTTTTTGTTGTCTTTCTCTCATCATTGAGTAATGGACCTACCCTGTCCTTGGCCTTCCTCTTGCATCTCGTGCTTTTGTAAAATATTTTCTTGTTACCCTTTTTGTCCCTAGCTAGTTTAATCTTGTTTTTTTTTGCCATGTCCAAAATTGTTCCTACATGCTTGTAGTTTTTTCATTAATACTTTATAATTTGACCTAGTTTCCACTTTTTGTAGGACTCTTTTGAGTTTCACATCATTGAAGATCTCCTGGTTAAGACAGGGTGGTTTCTTTTCTACACATTGGGATAATTTGCTCTTGGGACCTTAATAATGTGTGTCTCAAAAACTGCCAACTCTTCTGAACTTTTTTTAACTTTGGATTCGCTTGTCACAGGATCTTACCTACCAGTTCTGAGTTTACTAAAATCTGCCTTCTTGAAGTCCATTGCCTTTATTCTGCTGTTTTTCCCTCCTGCCATTCCTCAGAATTATGACCATTTCATGATCACCTTCACCCAAGCTACCTTCCACCTTCAAATTCTCAACCAGTTCCTCCCTATTAATCAGAATCAAATCTAGAACAGCCTCTCCTAGTTGCATTCTCCATCTTCTATAATTTCTCTAACACATTCCAAGAACTTGTTGGATAATCTGTGTCCTGCATTTTCCACCCCCCCCCCAACAGATGTCATCTGGGTAGTTGAAGTCCCCCATCACCATCAAGTCCTGTTTGTTTGTTTTTTGGATGATTTTCTTTAAAAAGATTCATCCACCTCTTCTTCCTGGTTAGGTGGTCTATAGCAGCCACCTACCATGATATCACCCTTGGTTTTTTTTACCTCCTTTATCCTTACCAAGAGACTTCTAGCAGGTCTGCCTCCCACTTCTATCTCAACCTCAGTGCAAGAGTATATATCTTTGATATATGAGGCAACACCTCCTACCTTCTCCCCCTGCCTGTCTTTCCTGAACAAGTGGTACGCTTCTCTTCCAATATGCCAATTATGTGAGTTTTCCCACCAAGTCTCTGTGAATACCAATTATGTCATTGTGGTCATTCACTAGTATTTTTGGTTCTTCCTGTTTGTTCCCCATACTACTTGCATTAGTAAACAGACATCTAAGATGGTGGTTAGATTTCTCTCCTTTTGTCCCTGTTATGGTTGCCCATGTTCCCCACTCCTCCCAGATTCTAACCCTTCACCCAGCTCTCCATGTTTTGGACTTACCTGTGGGCTCTTGTCTCTTGCCCCCACTGAAACTCATTTAAAGTCTGCCTCACTAGGTTAGCCAGTCTGTATTTGATATTCTTCCCCATCCTTGATAGGTGGACCCCATCTCTGCTCAGCAGTACTTCTCAGAACAGCAGCCCATTGTTGAGGAATCACACAGGGGAAGGGTGATCACAAGGATCACCAAAGGTGGGATCAGGGATCAAGGACAGGAGGCTTGCTACTGCCTTCTCAGTGAGCAGCTTGCAGGGCTCTGTCCTCTCCCACACAGTCCACAATCCCCAACAGACCCCTCTGTAAACTTTAAGCCAGCCAAAAGAAGAACCAGACAAATTCACCTACTCCTCCCAAGAGCTCGTCTTAACCTCTTCAGCAGGGGATCATCTCAATCTCAAAGGGTACTTGTTGGGGTCTTGGGAAAAAAATATTCATACACAATGTTTTGTGGTATTGCCCAGCTCTGCTCCCAGATAGAGGCCCCTGAGGAGTGTTGGGCTGCTGTGTCTTGATAGTCGGCTTTAGATACTAAGGAGGAGAAAGAGGCTAAGCTGCTGTGCTGCCATCTCTAGGATGTGCAGGCTGGGAAATGAGCTGAAGGTGGGTTTAAACCCTCTGTGCACCTTCAGGGTTCTGGGTAGCTCCAGAGCAATCTCCAGAATAAACTAGAGCAGCCAGGAGCTATTCTGGTTTATGGCAGCCTCCCAAGTCTGAAGCAGCCTAGCATCCTCATGGCATCGTGGCCTCCTGCATCCAGGTCCACCCAGCACATCCGCCGCACAGAAGTGTGCAGTGAAGGACTTTCATGGCATATGGGGGCCAGAACAGTGAGCTGGATTCCTCCCAGCCTTTGGGAACTGTAGGAGGG
Organism: Dermochelys coriacea; assembly: GCF_009764565.3. Lineage (NCBI taxonomy): Eukaryota > Metazoa > Chordata > Testudines > Dermochelyidae > Dermochelys > Dermochelys coriacea. Next base: position 9,133,168 of record NC_050068.2, on the reverse strand, counting down.
GAAAAAACTTGCAAGTCCTATCATGAAAGCAATAACTCTTGGCCTGAAAGTCCCTTGCCTTGCACCATGTGTAGTCACATCCACTGCATGGCACCCCACAGAGTCCTTTGCCCTGTGCCATGTGGGTTAAATACTGCCAGAGCAGAATGGTACAGTTTCCCTTTCCCTCTGGATACATGCACCGATGATCATGTCACATGCCAGGCTGTGGAGAACTGGGCCCCCTGTCTGAGGCATGCAATTCTTGGGATGGAATATATATGGTAATTGAACAAGTTAAACACTGGGAGTACTGCTGGAAATAGCCTACCTTGCTTGTCACCATGAAAGGTTTTCCTCCTCCCCCCCACCCCCCCGCTGGTGGTGGCTTATTTTAAGTGATCACTCTCCTTACAGTGTGTATGATAAACCCATTGTTTCATGTTCTCTATGTGTGTGTATATCAATCTCCCCTCTGTGTTTTCCACCAAATGCATCCGATGAAGTGAGCTGTAGCTCACGAAAGCTTATGCTCTAATAAATTTGTTAGTCTCTAAGGTGCCACAAGTACTCCTTTTCTTTTTGCGAATACAGACTAACACGGCTGCTACTCTGAAAACTGGGAGTACTGTGAGCCTGAAGGCAAAATGCAGCAGTTGTTGTTGATTAAACAACTTGCACGCGTTAGAACCTGGTTTGCAGAGAAGGAATTCAGGCCGGGGTCTCAAACTGCCATATGGATGTGTAGGGACGTCAGTTCAGTGTGACCACCGAAGAATAGAACCTTTTGGTAATGCAGGGTCCTCTCTTGCATCATGCACTGCGCTATTTATAGCACACCTAACACACCTTTCCTCTGGTTTTCTGCCACTCTTGAACCCATGACCATCATTCATCCTACACTGCCTAGCTCTGTCCCAATTTAAATGTCAGTTTGCACCAGACCGTTTTATAGAGTCCATTAAGTGTGCTCGCATTTGGAGGTGTTTGGGGGAGTTAAATGAGTTAACTTATCTAAATGAGAAACTTAAATGCGGGGTAAACAAAATAATGTCTTAATGCGATGGATCTTAGAGTGGATTGGTCCTGGGGGACTCATAATGGAGTCACGACCACACTTGCCTCCTTCTGACAGGTGTCCTGTGCTCTCACATCAAAATGCTTCACCCTGCCATGGCCCCTGCTGGGAGTGAAATGGATGGGGATCATAGGACCCTATGTAAATTTCATGCATAGCAGGAAGTGCAGGGGAAGTGGTTCAGCAGAGGAGTGAAGCACTTCTGACTGGCAGCATGCTGATGAGGAAGGGAAGAAAGGTTGGAAGGAGGAAGAGTCAAGGAAGAGGGAGGTAAGGTGTATGGGCAAGAACTAGGAGAACAAATTGCAGAGAGACTGAGGTATGGGTGGCGATGAAAGCTGGAAAGACCATCACACCATTGGCATATTTCATTTTCCTCACCAAGGATTATGAATTATTCATAATTTGTACTGATATTTAATTTAAGACCTTGGTGTTTCACAAACATTCACAAAGAAGCTTCCCAGCACTTCTGAGGAATTAGCAGGTTTTACACATTAGGAGGTGGAGGCAAAAGTTAAGTGACTTGCCCAAGGTAACACAGGGTGGAAGACAGTGGAGAATCAGGCCAAGGATATCTTCTTTCATGACTCCATTTCCTGATACCAAGTCTTCATAGATGCACAATTTTATAAAGTTATAATGGACCATTGTGATTCTCTGGTCTGACCTCCTGCATAACCTGGGCCAGGGGACTTTGCTGAATTAAGTCTTGCACTTTAGCCAATAGATTGTCCTCTAATAGCAAATGGCAATTTGCTGACCAGCTAATTTGTCTGGTTGCTTTGAGGATCCCCAGCTATGTTACAGCAGAGTTCTGTGAAATGTCAGAGCGTGGGCCATGTCTTGGGGCTGGGAACGAAGTGCCGAAGAGAACAAATGCCCATTTATGATCATGTTACATCCATAGGACAACTACAGCATTTGCTTATGTAGAATAGTAATGCTGGGGAAATGTGTATTTGTTTTAATGCAACTTGGCAGCTCGATATGTGGAGTCTATCAAGTGCTCTCCAGCCCTTAATTTGGGCATACCTGTCACAGGATCAGTCCTTTTACAGATATGTAATTGAGGCACATCAAAGGTATAGGAATGATTCTGCTACCTTTACTCCTAGGGAGTAGTACTTTGCTACATGAATAATTCCCTTGATTTCACTGCAGGGTCATGATAGACTCCAAGGCCAGAAGGGACCACTGTGATCATCTAGTCTGTCCTCCTGTACAGCACAGGCCAGAGAACTGCCCCAAAAGTATTCTTTATGAACAAATTATCTCTTAAATCCAATCTTGATTTAAAAATGGCCAGTGATGGAAAATCCGCCACAACTGTTGGTAAATTGTTCTAGTGCTTAATTACCCTCAATGTTAAAAATTTGCATCTTATTTCCAGTCCTAAATTCCCAGTCCTTTGCTCTACCTAGAGCTGCTATGGGTACTATCAAACTTTGCAGGTGGACTAGTTTAATTCGGCCTTTGTTCTGCTATAAAATATTCTTTGGGGCAAAATATCTGTGGGGGCCTGGGAATTTGACCTCACTCCCAATTATGGTGGGCCCCTTCTCCAGAAAAAGTTTGAGAAGCAGTCAAGTTAGGTAGAGGACTATTGCTTTCAGTTTATCAGAGAAGGTGGTGCTGTGGTGTAAGCGTCAAAGGAATGAAAAGACTCAAAATGGTCAGGTCTTACTGTCTGAAGTGCCAAGTCTATATATTTTTGGGCTGATAAGCATTCATATTTCACTTGATAAAAACCACTGTGTTAGAACTGTAACAGGAATGGGTCTGTTTTGCAGTGAAGTAGAGATCTCAATAAATTCTAATCAGCTGCTTGGGAACAGAAATTGGAAATGGGTAATTGATGGATAAAAGAATCAGCTATTAAAAGAACACAGTTCAGCTTCTCAGAGCCCGAGTAAATCAAGGAGTCCTTTATATTCATGTGTAACCTAGGAAGGTGGACTGATGAGGAATTGAGTTTTACCTTTGTCAGATTAAACTTCGATTTATGGCCTAGAAGATTACATTTAAATGTACCAGCTGTGCAAAATTCTTATGTCTCCATTTTTAATATACTTCTCCCTTATCTGCTAAGCAGTCAAGAAAATAATACCAAAAAAAACCCCCCAAAAAACCTTTTTAATAACACCAAAGAGGCTGGCATATATTTCAGCTGGATGCCTTGGGCTAAATTCAGATGGTTTACACCAGTGTAAAATCTGGCATGGCCCCACTGGAGTTACTCTGCATTTACATCAGCATGCCTGAGAGCAGAATTTGGATCCTTGCCATCTCAGACATGAAATAAAAGTGCTGGACGCTGCAGGAGCTGCTCACGACTTTGCTCTTTGGATTTGATGTACAAGTGTTTACAAAAGTGAGGGAAACAGCAGCACTGATGAAAATAACACAGGCTTTTTCTGTCCAGTATGTTCCCTCTTTCATAGGGGAATATAATGCCATTCTCCAGTCTAAAATTAATTGATCTCAGTCAAAACTCAGGATGTCAGGGCAGCAACATCAGGGATAAACTGAGCTATTGCATTTAGCCCAATTATTCTATCCAGACCTCTCATTTCAAGGGACATGATGCATCTTAGTCCCTAAATCACCTGTATTGTACACACATGTGACGCCCCTTCGCTTTTTCTTGGAAACTGTTTACATCAGAAATGTAGAACCGCGTCCAGCTGTCTGGAGTGGCTCCTGAATGTGGGTGCCACACCCCAAACTGGTTCCACTAAGGAAGGATCAAGCATGAACTCCTCAAGCACTACAACAGCCTTAACATGGAGTCAGACAGTCCCCTGGGGCACTCTCAGGGCAGGTTCCAGGCACCAGTGTTCCAAGCAAGTGCTTGGGGCAGCAGTGCGTCTGTCCACGGTGGCAATTCAGAGGCAGTTTCTTCCTTCGCTGTCCGCGGCGGCAGGTTTTTTCATTGCTTGGGGCGGCAAAAACTGTAGAGCCGGCCCTGGGCGCTCTGGTCTATCTTGCCACCCAGGCAAGCTTGCCTTTGTGATAGGTGGTCCCTTACCCCAAAAGTCATAACAATATTCATGTTACTCCAAGTCCCAAAGGGCCAGTCACTTATCCTGCTTGTAGTTAATCCTGTAATAAACAAACTAAAGATTTATTAACTAGGAAAAATATATTTGAGATTAAAGTAAGTAAGTGTACACACACACAAATGAGTTAGTCTTAGGTTTCAGAAAGTAACAGTAGAGCTTGCACATTACAGCAGCTTCATGTCCTTTAGGGCTAAGCAGCTGGGGGATCCCTTGCTTATGCTCCACATTCCAAGCAGGATAATGATACAGTTCTTTCTGCTCAGGGATTCCCTTCCCCCCAGAGTTCAAACTGATGGGACGAGGATTTGTGCACACCCCTTTTCCTGGGTGTGGGTGGGGCAATCAGCAAAGTCTTTTGTCCACTGATGTTCCACAATGGTTCCTAATAGTGTCTATGGGCTGCCTTTCGTTGGGCAGAGATGATGCCTCTTGTGGTAAACTAGTATTTCACCCTCGGTAATGCTTCTCTCCTGACTAGGGGGGTTTCCAGTTTCATAGCAAACACTTTTTTATAGTTACAAAGCAAATGCATCGTATCTATATCCCATGTTATAAGGTAATTAAGTGAGATTAATGCAGGCAGCACCTCAAACATTCCATAAAGTCCAAACACTAAACAGATCTCTCTGAATCTAATACTTATTTTAACAATACTAACATAGGCGAGCCAGACTGGTTTCCAGCTATGTAGTGATTGGTGTACAGTGCCTAGGCATGAGTTGGCACCTGGTCTGCCAGTGTCACACATGGAACAGAGGTTTATGGAGTTCCTTCCGGAAAAGGAAGGAATCTCACAACATTTAAAGTTTCCCGCCTGAATAACTGTTTTGGTCTCCCTCGTGTTGGGTCTTTGTCATGCATTGCGTCTTGCTGTTTGGGCCTTGGCAGACTGAGAGGTGGGACTGAGCATCAGAGGTGAACTGCAAGGTTAAAAATGCAATCCCTGGTGATTGATGAAAACTTACATTCAAATGCAAATTACAAAAGCAGGAGGAGAGGGCAATTTCCAGCCAGAAATTGACAGAACAAGTTACTTAAATGGGAAATACCACTGCTAACAAGTTTCCCTAGAAGGGTGATTGCACAGTGAAATGCTTGCTGGACTTCTGCTGCTTCTATATCCACAGCCAGAATCCAGACAGTGTGGAAGGACTTAACTTTGGATTGTTTGGACCAGATTCACTGCTGATTTATACAGGCTGCAACTCTGGTCCCCTTCCCCTCCCCCCGTCTTTTTTTTTTTTTTCATAGATCCTTGTTATGCTGATGCTACCCATCAATCCAGGTATAATATTCTGAGTATATCTGTATCATGTTCATCACTGAGATGTTACTTGAATCCCACAGGGATGGAAGGCAAGGACTTGGCATGGAGGACAGACAGAGCCTCGCATGGCAGCCGGAAATGACTTGCTGCAAAGCCGCCTTGCAGCAAGTATTTAAGCACATGTGTAAGCCCATCCACATCCAGTGACCCACTGGGGTGTGATGGGGCTGGGAAGGGAAGATTTTATTCATGGTGTTAAGTAGCAATTGAGCCTTTTAGAATTTTCTATGGATTGCCTATGTAAGAAAAATGTAGAAGTGGTGCCTGGAACTTGGTACAGGCATTTATAATAAATGACAATAAAATAAACACCAGTATATACAGCATGGAGCAGGAGAGCTGTTCCTGCTTAGGATGATGATTCACATTTAGTTTCCTTGCATAATTTATGCATGCCTTATAGCAGTGCTTCCAGAAAAGGAAGAGAAGCCAGGACCCTTAGCACAGAGGACTGGGGGCTGTTGGCGTGGTCTGAAGCCCTGACATGACCACGTAAATCCCAGGTGGTATTTGGAAACTAAAGCTTTAGGGGAGACTTTTTCAAATACACAAACAGGAGTCGGCTGTATTGCCAGCCCCAAGTGTTCAAACACCTTGAACTGGGCCCCCAAAATAATGAAATTGGCTTAATACGTTTTATAAAACAATACATTTTGGTTCTTTATGTGCTTTCTGGCTTTTGTACCTTTTTATGGATCATCTTTTAACCTTTCCTCTGTTACCAGGAGGCTAGAAATTTTTTTTTTTAAATGTTAGCTGAGATTCTTGTCAACTTCTCTGGCACTATAACAGACTGACCCTAGTCCTCTGGGGTGCTCTGATCTATCTCACTACCTAGGTGAGCCTGCCTTTGTGTTAAATGGTCCCTTACACCAAAAATCACAATATTCAGGTTACTCTCAGTCCCAAAGGACCAGTCACTTACCCCAGGTCAATTTCACTTTAGATAGTTTATTATTGGATTGGCCACAAGAGTGCCTTTGATGTCAGATCTAAAGATTTATTAACTAGGAAAAGGCAATATGAGAGGTTTTTTTATGAGGTTAAAGAAGGTTAATTTACACACGAATAAATTAGTCTTGTATTTTGAAAGGTAATATAAGCATCTATGATAAGCAAACTGCATATGTCCCTTAGGACTAACCCATGTTAACCAATGGGGATCTTTTATTTATGCTTAGTAATCCTTGCCCTAAGGAGTCCAAGCAGCATAAAGAGTTTCCCCTTGTCAGGGATTTTTATTCCCTTTCCCCCTTCTCTGAGCTGCCAGCTCAGTTGATGGGAGGAATTCATTTGCAGATCTCCTCTTTAGTGGCGAGCAGGGGAAGCAATCCGTTTTTTTTGTTCTCTGTTCCACAGTAGTTCGTCTGGTGTTGATAGGCCTTCTTTGTTGGGCAGGAGGTAGCACCTTCTGTTGAAGACTAGTGTTTCTCACCCGTTACTGTGTTTCTTCTGTCTGACTTAGTTACAGAAGATTACAATGCAAACACTTGCATATTATGTTATGTGGGATACAGATATAAGTGAGATCAATGCAGGCAGCAACTTACAAGCATTTCAGAAAGTCTAAACACATTCTTTGACTTCTAATACTGATTTTAACAATACTAAAGGTGTCCATCTCCCAGTGACAGTCTTCTGGCCTGATTTTCCTCTTACTTTAAAATGGTTTTACAGCACTTGTGATAGGATTAAAAGAAAAGGCGTGCTGGTGGCACCTTAGAGTCTAACAAATTTATTTGAGCATAAGCTTTCGTGAGCTCACGAAAGCTTATGCTCAAATAAATTTGTTAGTCTCTAAGGTGCCACAAGTATGCCTTTTCTTTTTGTGAATACAGACTAACATGGCTGTTACTCTGAAACCAATGATAGGATTACTGGCCTAGGGGATGGGGGGTAGCAGTAGATATGATATAGCTTGATTTTTAGTAAGGCTTTTTGATATGGTCCCACATGACATTCTCATAAGCAAACTAGGAAAATGTAGTCCTAGATGAAATTATTCTGAGTACGGTCTTTCAACCAGTTGGTGCACCCATCCTATAGTAGTTATCAATGGTTTGCTCTCAAACTGTGGGGGATGTATCTAGTGGAGTCCCGCAGGGGTCATTCCTGGGTCTGATACTAGTCAGTATTTTCACTAATGACTTGTAGTGGAGGGAATGCTTCTAAAACTTGCAGATGACACTAAACTGGCAGGGGTTGCAAGCACTTTGGACAACAGGATTAGAATTAAAAATGACAAATTGGAGAATTGGTCTGAAATCAACAAGATGAAATTCAATAAAGACATGTTTAGGTACTTCACTTGGGAAGGAAAAATCAAATGCATAGCTACAAAATGCATTTAACTAGGTAGGTTGTATTAAAGCAGAAGAGGATCTGGGGGCTATGGTGGATCACAGAGTGAATGAATAAACAATGTAGTGCAGCCTCAAAAAAGCTAATATGATTCTGGGGTTATGTTAACAGGAGCATCCTATCTAAAACACAGGAAGTAAGTGTCCCTTTCTACTCAGCACTGGTGAGACTCCAGCTGGAGTATTGTGTCCATTTTGGGCATCACACTTAGGAAAGATATGGGGAAACTAGAAAGAGTCTGGAGGAAAGCAAAAACAATGATAAAAGGTTTAGAAAACCAGCCCTATGAGGAAAGGTGCATATTTAGTCTTGAGAAAAGAAGACTGAGGGTGGACATGACAGGTCTTCAACTCTTAAGGGCTGTTGTGAAGAGGGCAGGGATCAATTGTTCTCCATGCCCACTGAAGGGAGGACAAGAAGTAATGGGCTTCATCTGCAGCAAGGGAGACTGAGGGTAGATATTAGGGAAAACTTTCTAACTCTAAGGGGAGTTAAGCTCTGCAGTGGGCTTCCAAAGGGGGTTATGGAATCCCCGTCACTGAAGGCTTTTAACAGGTTGGACAAACACCTGCCAGGGATGGTCTAGGTTTACCTGGTCCTGCCTCAGCTCAGGGGCAGGACTTGCCCTCTCGAGGTCCCTTGCAGCCTGACATTTCTATGATTCAATGCATCTCCGCTGACAGCAGTGGAGTTACTCCTGACTTACACCAGGGTGAGATCTGAACAAAGTCCTCCAAGTACAGTTAGTTCAGCTTGGGCTACTACTGACAGGGGACAACTTGTTGGTAAAGAGGCCTTTGCTTGGGACCTTGACCTTCTCTGTGCTCCAAAACTGCACCTTTACTCAGGGTTTTATATTGCTGCCATTATCATTTAACAGAATCACTAGTACAGTTCAGTGGATCTGCTCTAGGCAAGAAACCTTCCAGGTTTGCTTTGTGTGCACACAAATATTTGCCCTAAACCTTTTCAGCTGCAATGATCCCAGGGTATCTGCCCTACAGTCAGCAGTGAAGTAACTTAACAAACATGCTAGTATGCAGGGCGGCCAGGGTCCTGGGCAAGGGGGGGAGGGCGCTCTGGGCCTCTGGAAGGGGCGGGGCCTCGGGCAGAAGGGGCTGGGGTTGGGGCCAGAGTCCCCCAGACAGCCCTTCAGTGCTGCCTAGCCCATGCTGTCCGGGGCTCTGGCAACGATTTAAAGGGCCTGAGGCTCCAGCAACTGCTGGGAACTTCAGGCCCTTTTAAATCACCGGGCCCTGGGGCAGCTGCCCCTTTTGCACCCTTCCTCCCCGAATCAGTGGCCCTGCCTGTATGGTTGGCTTTTCTTACCGGTACACCAGACCGGCTTACTTTTATCTCTGCCTACAGCTTTTGGTTCAGTTCCCAGAAGCAGTGCATTCAGAGAGATTTTTGCAAGGTCTCTGACCTTTATTTTTAACTATCACATACAAGGAAATTTAGCACGAACTGTTAACCCCATGGGGTTATGGAAGGGAATTATTGGGTTTCTGGGGTTCCATTGTCCACACAGTGCCACTAGTTTGGGTTGGTACATCAGACGTGTCGAAAGGCGGATGGAGGGTCCCAGCAATATGTTGTTTTTTTTTAATTTACCTTTCCCATTTCTCAATTCTTATCTACAGCAACACCAGATGTACAATGTAAATTCAGGGCCTTCTCCTTTCTCAGTTCTTTAAATCCTTTTAACTTGAGGTTTGTACTCCCGTAGCTCAGAGATCGGATGCAATTTGTGAGCAAACAGCCTGTGAAATGTATTTGCCTGCTGTTGACTGCCCAAGAGTCTGCCTTTAATTCACGTTTAGCAAATCCACAGTATTCTCTTCTCCCCCAACCCCCCATTTCCATTGCTGCAGGTCACTAGCCTGGAGCAATGCTCGGTTTCAATTACAAAACAGAAGGGAGCAGGACAGATTACAAATCAGAGGTGAATTGTGCAGCTGGGGCACTTCCTCCGATGGGCATTACAAACTATTCAGGGTTATTAACCAAATCTGAGTCAATAATGCATTCAGCCACCTTGACTCCTGCTGTCCCTACATCACCAATACGAACAGTTCATACACGCCTCTTGAGGAGCAGGAGATCAGAACTGTCTACCAACTGGAGTAATACTGAACGTACTCGATGGCAACTTTGTTTTCGCTGCAGTCTAGTGGGTAGGGAACTGGACTGCAAGTCGAGAGACCTAGTTGTATGCCAGGTTTCAGAGTAGCAGCCGTGTTAGTCTGTATCCGCAAAAAGAACAGGAGGACTTGTGGCACCTTAGAGACTAACAAATGTATTTGTGCATAAGCTTTCGTGAGCTACAGCTCACTTCATCGGATGCTGAAGTGAGCTGTAGCTCATGAAAGCTTATGCTCAAATAAATCTGTTAGTCTCTAAGGTGCCACAAGTCCTTCTTTTTGCTAGTCCTATGCTTAACTCTGCCACTGGCCTGCTGCATGATCTAAGGGCCGAGGGTTACCATATGCACAGGTCTTCCCGGTCATAGCCTCTCTTTTTTTGAGCCTTCTGGCCGGGGGTGGGGGGGGGGGTTTAAAAACAGGAAAGGTCTAGGGTTTGCAGAGCAGACGAGCTGCAGCTCAGAAAGAACTCAGATTGGTCTATTTTCCAATTAGTCCATCTCCTACAAGCCACAGCTACTGGATCCTACCCATCCAGGCACCTGGCTCCCAGCTCTGAGCAGGGGGTCTCACAGGGACTGAGGGACAGAGCTGCTGACTGACGGCTATCACTGCATCCTGGGCTTGTACCAGCTGCTCTGTCACTGTGACAGGGAGTGACACTCCCTTCACCTCCAGTGAGTTCCAGCACCCCCAACTGTACCCCTCCTCCAATCCCCCTCCCCCCACAGCGCCGCTTCTCTCCGGCAGTATCCTCTTTCTGGGAACCTGAAATATGGTAACTCTGCATAGGACAAGCCATTTCCCCCCTCTGCGCTCTGTTTACCTATCTGTAAAATGGGGATAATGATACTTAACTCCACTGTAGAACACGGAGATCTCCTGATGTAAAGCATTTTGAGATATCTGGATGAAAAGCACTATGTAAAAGGTACATCTTCTTGATGAAACTATTAGAGAGACAAGGTGGGTGAGATACCTTTTATTGGACCAAAGAGATTACTTCAGCCACCTTGTCTTTTTAATATCCTGGGACTGACACTGGTGCAACAACACTGCATGATGAAACTATTGATAGACAAAGTAAAACTACTTCAATTTGTAAGCTCTTTGGGGCATGAACTGTTTGTACAATGAGGTCTTGACCTGTAGGCACTGCCATACTCCAAAGAATGAATATATATACACACAAAACAGCAGTAGAGGAGGTGAGAACTAAGGAAGGCTGTGAAACAGGTTTTATTTAAGGTTAGTCTAGACCCATGTCTGTCAGGGATACTCATGGGAATAATGAAATCAGAGCATGACTGTAATTGGCATTGGAGTTGGTAAACTCCGCAGACACACAAGGACTGATGGGGCCAAGGGGTAACACCACGTTCTTCTCCCCATTCTTCTTTAATTGCTCCTGATACTATTCCTGTATTTCATACCTGCAGTTAAACACTGGGGCAGCAGTGGGACTTGCACGTTTTGGCCTAATGCACAGGGGTGAGTTTCACACCTCGTGAAGTTATTCTATTTTATGAAAGATTTCACTGTATATCTCATTTTCTCCCTCCAGAAACTTCCCGGTCACTCCTCCTCCCCTGTAAAACAAATGGACAACATTCAATGTTGGTAAATGCAAAGTAATGCACGTTGGAAAACATCATCCCAACTATACATATAAAATGATGGGGTCTAAATTAGCCTTTACCGCTCACGAAAGAGATCTTGGAGTCACTGTGGATAGTTCTCTGAAAACATCCACTCAATGCACAGCAGCAGTCAAAAAAGCGAACAATGTTGGGAATCATTTAAGAAAGGGATAGGTAATAAGACAGAATCATAGTCTCTCTATAAATCCATGGTACACCCACATTTTGAATATTGTGTGCAGATGTGGTCACTCCATCTCAAAAAAGATATATTGGAATTGGAAAAGGTTCAGAAAAGGGCAACAAAAATGTTTAGGGGTATGGAATGGCTTCTATATGAGGAGAGATTAAAAAGACTGGGACTTTTCAGCTTGGAAAAGAGATGACTAAGGGGGGATATGATTGAGGTTGATAAAATCATGACTGGTGTGGAGAAAGTAAATAAGGAAGTGTTTACTTCTCATAACACAAGAACTAGGGGTCACCAAATGAAATTAATAGGCAGGTTTAAAACAAACAAAAGGCAGTATTTTTTCCCCACAATGCACAGTCAACTTGTGGAATTCCTTGCTGGAGGTTGTTAAGGCTAAGACTATAACAGGATTCAAAAAAGAACTAGATAAATTCATGGAGGATCGTCCCATCAATGGCTATTAGCTGGGATGGGAAGGGATGGTGTCCCTAGCCTCTGTTTGCCAGAAGCTGGGAATGGGTGACAGAGGATGGATCACTTGATGATTCCCTGTTCCGTTCTTTCCCTCTGGGGCACCTGGCATTGGTCACTGTCGGAAAACAGGATACTGGGCTAGATGGACCTTTGATCTGACCTAATGTGGCTGTTATGTTCTTAACATCTGTGTTCATAGCTGTCAATAGTAGCTTTAGTCTGTGTGCTGGTACTTGAGTGGGTAGCTTGTGTTTAGCTTGTAATAATGCTAGTTTGCAATTTCACCAGTAGATCTCAATATTGCTTATTTCACTCTCTCAATCCTGGCATACCTTGTTGAAGTTCAGGGCCCCCAATGAACAGAGCAAATAGAGATCTGCCCACTGCTTACAAAAGTGATTCATGTCTGTCTAGATTACTAGAATGATACCCGCATGTGATTTGTTCATTTAATCTTTTCTATTTTCTCAACTGTTGAATGTAAATAAAAACCCAGTCTGCTCTGCTGATCTTTGCTTATGCCCCACTCCAGGAACTATTAAACCCATTGTCGCACACATGCATGGCCTAATTCTACTGTTACACTGTTATGCATCTGAAGTAGTTCTACTGGAAATCAGTAGAGTTACGCTACAATGGTGAAGATCAGAATTGACACCAGAGTCTTTGTGCATTGAACAACCTATTGAACGCAGTTTAATTCCTAGACACCAGCTTCACGAGAAATTGATGATGATGCAGCCTGTTCATTCTTCTCCCTGCTGAATTTCACTTGGTCTCCCTCCTCCCCAGTGCCACTAACTTGTCTTGAAAACAGGTAACTTGTCTTTACTGGAGTAGAATCATAGAATCATAGAATATCAGGGTTGGAAGGGACCCCAGAAGGTCATCTAGTCCAACCCCCTGCTCAAAGCAGGACCAAGTCCCAGTTAAATCATCCTAGCCAGGGCTTTGTCAAGCCTGACCTTAAAAACCTCTAAGGAAGGAGATTCTACCACCTCCCTAGGTAACGCATTCCAGTGTTTCACCACCCTCTTAGTGAAAAAGTTTTTCCTAATATCCAATCTAAACCTCCTCCATTGCAACTTGAGACCATTACTCCTCGTTCTGTCATCTGCTACCATTGAGAACAGTCTAGAGCCATCCTCTTTGAAACCCCCTTTCAGGTAGTTGAAAGCAGCTATCAAATCCCCCCTCATTCTTCTCTTCTGCAGACTAAACAATCCCAGCTCCCTCAGCCTCTCCTCGTAAGTCATGTGCTCTAGACCCCTAATCATTTTTGTTGCCCTTCACTGTACTCTTTCCAATTTATCCACATCCTTCTTGTAGTGTGGGGCCCAAAACTGGACACAGTACTCCAGATGAGGCCTCACCAGTGTCGAATAGAGGGGAACGATCACGTCCCTCGATCTGCTCGCTATGCCCCTACTTATACATCCCAAAATGCCATTGGCCTTCTTGGCAACAAGGGCACACTGCTGACTCATATCCAGCTTCTCGTCCACTGTCACCCCTAGGTCCTTTTCCGCAGAACTGCTGCCGAGCCATTCGGTCCCTAGTCTGTAGCGGTGCATTGGATTCTTCCATCCTAAGTGCAGGACCCTGCACTTATCCTTATTGAACCTCATTAGATTTCTTTTGGCCCAATCTTCCAATTTGTCTAGGTCCTTCTGTATCCTATCCCTCCCCTCCAGCGTATCTACCACTCCTCCCAGTTTAGTATCATCCGCAAATTTGCTGAGAGTGCAATCCACACCATCCTCCAGATCATTTATGAAGATATTGAACAAAACGGGCCCCAGGACCGACCCCTGGGGCACTCCACTTGACACCGGCTGCCAACTAGACATGGAGCCATTGATCACTACCCGTTGAGCCCGACAATCTAGCCAGCTTTCTACCCACCTTATAGTGCATTCATCCAGCCCATACTTCCTTAACTTGCTGACAAGAATGCTGTGGGAGACCGTGTCAAAAGCTTTGCTAAAGTCAAGAAACAATACATCCACTGCTTTCCCTTCATCCACAGAACCAGTAATCTCATCATAAAAGGCGATTAGATTAGTCAGGCATGACCTTCCCTTGGTGAATCCATGCTGACTGTTCCTGATCACTTTCCTCTCCTCTAAGTGCTTCAGGATTGATTCTTTGAGGACCTGCTCCATGATTTTTCCAGGGACTGAGGTGAGGCTGACCGGCCTGTAGTTCCCAGGATCCTCCTTCTTCCCTTTTTTAAAGATGGGCACTACATTAGCCTTTTTCCAGTCATCCGGGACTTCCCCCGTTCGCCACGAGTTTTCAAAGATAATGGCCAAGGGCTCTGCAATCACAGCCGCCAATTCCCTCAGCACTCTCGGATGCAATTCGTCCAGCCCCATGGACTTGTGCACGTCCAGCTTTTCTAAATAGTCCCTAACCACCTCTATCTCTACAGAGGGCTGGCCATCTCTTCCCCATTTTGTGATGCCCAGCACAGCAGTCTGGGAGCTGACCTTGTTAGTGAAAACAGAGGCAAAAAAAGCATTGAGTACATTAGCTTTTTCCACATCCTCTGTCACTAGCTTGCCTCCCTCATTCAGTAAGGGGCCCACACTTTCCTTGGCTTTCTTCTTGTTGCCAACATACCTGAAGAAACCCTTCTTGTTACTCTTGACATCTCTTGCTAGCTGCAGCTCCAGGTGCGATTTGGCCCTCCTGATATCTTTCCTACATGCCCGAGCAATATTTTTATACTCTTCCCTGGTCATATGTCCAACCTTCCACTTCTTGTAAGCTTCTTTTTTATGTTTAAGATCCGCTAGGATTTCACCATTAAGCCAAGCTGGTCGCCTGCCATATTTACTATTCTTTCGACTCATCGGGATGGTTTGTCCCTGTAACCTCAACAGGGATTCCTTGAAATACAGCCAGCTCTCCTGGACTCCCTTCCCTTTCATGTTAGTCCCCCAGGGGATCCTGGCCATCTGTTCCCTGAGGGAGTCAAAGTCTGCTTTCCTGAAGTCCAGGGTCCGTATCCTGCTGCTTACCTTTCTTCCCTGCGTCAGGATCCTGAACTCAACCAACTCATGGTCACTGCCTCCCAGATTCCCATCCACTTTTGCTTCCCCCACTAATTCTACCCGGTTTGTGAGCAGCAGGTCAAGAAAAGCGCTCCCCCTAGTTGGCTCCCCTAGCACTTGCACCAGGAAATTGTCCCCTACGCTTTCCAAAAACTTCCTGGATTGTCTATGCACCGCTGTATTGCTCTCCCAGCAGATATCAGGAAAATTAAAGTCACCCATGAGAATCAGGGCATGCGATCTAGTAGCTTCCGTGAGTTGCCGGAAGAAAGCCTCATCCACCTCATCCCCCTGGTCCGGTGGTCTATAGCAGACTCCCACCATGACATCACTCTTGTTGCACACACTTCTAAACTTAATCCAGAGACACTCAGGTTTTTCCACAGTTTCGTACCGGAGCTCTGAGCAGTCATACTGCTCCCTTACATACAGTGCTACTCCCCCACCTTTTCTGCCCTGCCTGTCCTTCCTGAACAGTTTATAACCATCCATGACTGTACTCCAGTCATGTGAGTTATCCCACCAAGTCTCTGTTATTCCAATCACGTCATAATTCCTTGACATCACCAGGACCTCCAGTTCTCCCTGCTTGTTTCCAAGGCTTTGTGCATTTGTATATAAGCACTTGAGATAACCTGTTGATCGCCCCTCATTCCCAGTATGAGGCAGGAGCCCTCCCCTCACAGACCTTCCTGCCTGTGCTTCCTCCCGGTATCCCGCTTTCCCACTTACCTCAGGGCTTTGGTCTCCTTCCCCCGGTGAACCTAGTTTAAAGCCCTCCTCACTAGGTTAGCCAGCCTGCTGGCAAAGATGTTCTTCCCTCTCTTCGTAAGATGGAGCCCGTCTCTGCCCAGCACTCCTCCTTCATGGAACACCATCCCATGGTCAAAGAATCCAAAGCCTTCTCTCCGACACCACCTGCGTAGCCATTCGTTGACCTCCACGATTCGACGGTCCGAGTATGTTGTGTATGTTCAGGATCTTCCTTCTCTTCTTGCCTTCGAGAGATAATTTAGTTTTTTTTTCTCCCGTAGCAGCTGGTGCTTCCAGACTTTTTGGGCCAAATCAACAGGCCTGATAAGTAGACAAGTCCGGTGTTGGCCATCCAAATAGTGCTTTGTCATGCTCTATTTCTGGGTGCTTAACAAGCCCAGTGTGTTTCTAAAACAGCACAAGGGAGAACTCTTCAGAAACTATTTAAAATTATTGGTAAACCCTGCAGGTAATCCTCATTGGCTGACGTAGTACCAGCAGTCTCAGCAGAGCTGTTTGTTGGAACCTTACGTGACAGGACTGTGAAAACGCTTCCTGGATTGCTCACACCAGTGTTCTCACACTCTTTTGGAGTCCTCCATTTAATATACTTGGAAGGGGAAAAAAACTGTGACTGTGGTCAGCATGTTTGCAGCAGCAAACAAGGTGGTTAGCGAAAGGGTCTGTTCAGAATAGAAAAAGACAGGAGAACACCAGGGGAATCATCGCAGACAGTGAATGGAAAGGTGGAATCACAGAGGTTGGAAGAAGAATGGAAACAAATCATTGGAAGGGGATCCTTTGAGGCAAAGAATAAGTGACATTGTAGAGGATGTGGCAGTAATAAATCCATATCTAGGCGCTATGACTATCAGCAGGAATAGAGTCCAATGCCTTTTAGTTCAAAAAACCACTGACCTCTGCCATTTGAGCTGCAGAACAGGGAAACCTCCATGAGCGGTTAGTCATAGGAGGACTTATACCAGCCAGTAGAGGGCAATGTACGTACATTTAAGAGGCTATGCCAGGGCTCGATCCTCTCCGGGGCGACGGGGAGCCACACTGACTTGCTACACACAGTTAACTTTGGGGAATTTGTCCGGCCACCGGAGTTTCCCTCGGCAGCCCTTGTGGTAACTGGATGGAGCACTGTAGGCCCGGGCCCTGGGTCAGGGCAGGGCACCAAATAGTCAGTAGCTCAGGCCCTCAGGCAGGGGCTGAGCAATGCAGCATGTGTGAATTAGCCCAGCAGGCCTTCAAGGACCTGCAAGAGGGGGAGATGGCCACCCACGAGTTGGGTGGCAGGGGGGACGCAGGCCCTCCGACTCCACTGCGTCCCAGCCCGGGGCCCTAGCAGCGGCAAACGACCCGCTGCTGGGTCAGTGGGGGTCCTGACCGCAACACACTGACATGGGCTCTGGCAGAGTTACAGCCGGACTAGGGTCGGCCGCCCCCGGGCTACTTCCTGACTCCCCTCCTTCTGGGTACCTGGGTCCCGGCGGTGTTCTCCGGGGGGTCCGGCACCATGGGTCCCTCGGGGCAGTGGACAAGCGGCAGGGCTGGCCACTCCCCTGGAGAGCGGGTGCGAGGCCATGGGGTTTTTCCAGTCACGGGTGAGGCTGGCCACGTCTGGCCTCCCCAGCGGCTGGTCCTCTAGTGAGCTCTGAGGCCTGCCTTTATACCTCCGGGTCGCCGCCTGTCCCTCTGAGGGGCGGGCTCAGAGCTTCCTGGCTCCACCCACTCTGGTGTCTGGAGGGGCTCGACCCTCTCCGGGACAGCGGGGAGCCACACCACCTTGCTACAGTACAACATACACACGTTATGCCTGATCCTTTAGATACTTACTGAGCGGCATAGTACTTAATCCTATGAGGACTAACCTCACCGGTGCCACTCATAGGAGCTTGAAATTAATCCCAGTGCAGACAGCTGGCGCAGATCCTATGCACCAGTTAACTCTCACCTGAGCCCTTTGGGATGGGGTGAATTTCATCCAGCTGTGGGTACTGTTAACAGTAGTTGTTGCAGGATGTAGCCAGCATGTTGCAGTATTAGCAGGTGTCTGACACCACCTGAAACTGATAGAAGTGCCTTGTAGACCTGAAAAGAGTGTGGGATGGCCTTGGAAAACTGCGTTTCCAGTTCAAAAGGAAGAAAGAAACCTTTGTTAAAGGAGACCAAACTTTTTCTCTTCCCCACCTCTCAAGAGTTGAGATAGGAAGATTTGAGGAGCCGCTTTCTCTGCTTGCAGATATTGAGTGTTGCAGTGGAGGTCCCCTAAGGAGGGCAGAATCAACAAAGACCAGCAGGATGTTCAGAGTGGTATTCTCCCTATGCCCTGGTTTGATAGGTTTCATTCATCCAGGGGCGCCATTTCAGATTTTGTTAGGGGGTGGCAACTATAACCAGGATTCCAGAGGCAACTGGGCACCTGAAAACTCTTGTTTTTTTGCTGATAACTTAGATACAGTGCTGCTGTCAGATAATTTTTAATTCCTATATAAAGAGAGAAAACAAATATTTGACCCACTCTGCTCTAATACTAACATGTTCTGACATCTTGTGTCAATTCACTTAAGGGACACTGGTTAGGCTTAAAAATTTAATGTATATTCTTATTTTGTTACTAACTCTTGAATACAACAATTGAAACAATTCTAGAAAAGTCTAGATTACTTTCTATCATTTTTCTGCAGTTCACCAAGCTTGAATAAAACATTTAAATTTTGGAAACATCCTACTAGGGCAAGGCCCCATGAGTTTATACTGCACCTGCCTGGGTCTGTAGGGGTGTTACCCCACTACAAATAATAGACTAGAAACTGACTTTAAACAGGAGTGAAACTGTCACCTTCAAGTCACTTTCATAGTATTGCCAACCCCAAATGTTCAAAAATCATGAATCAGGCTCACCAAAAATCATGAGATTGGCTTTAAAATAATGATTATGCAAAAATAATAGATTTGGTATGGTTTTTTGTTAAATTTACATTCTGCTCTTTGAGCCTTTAAGGTGCACTGCGGTCACATTTTGAAGTTTTCTCCACAGCCACAAGGGCTAGAAACTTCATTTTTCTTTTAAGAATGAAGACTGAAATCATCACTTATCACTTGATTCCAGGAGCTGGAGCTTTAAAGAAAACAATAACTATCAGGGCTACTCAGGGAAACCAGGGCTTTAAAAAGCCTGCTCCTAAGTGACCAGAGGAGCTAGCAAACAGAGTGGCTAACGTGAGTTTCACAAGAGAGTTCTCCAGGTGAAGGAGCAATTATGTGACCCTTAGGGTAAGTTTGTCTGTAGTGATTGTGTATCTGTGTTTGTGGCAGAGTTGGGACCCATGGTGGTCGAGAGGTCAGCTGCAGGGGCAGGGTCCTCCTCCATTTTGGTGAGGGGCAGCCGCTCCTCCCTGCTAGATGGGAGGCAGGGGAGGAGGGTCCAGCGGGAGGGGCAGAGGGACGGGGAGAGAGAAGGGGGGGCTAACCACTCCTCCCTGTTAGGCTGTTTGCAGGGAGGGAGGGTGCTAGCAGAGAGACAGGAGGAACAGAGGGTTGGTCACTCCTCCTCGCTAAGCTACAGGCAGGGGAGGAAGGTCCAGCAGGAAGGGGAGAAGGGAAGGTGGCTAACCACTCCCTGTTAAGCTGTATGCAGGGAAGGAGGGTGCCCGTGTGGGTGGGGCGGGGGTATAGGAGAAGCAACCACTTCTTCCCGCTAGGCTGTGGCAGGGGAGGAGGTGCTAATGGTGGGGGGGGGGGGATGGACCAGGGCCAAATGAAGCAGAACTGCTGCTACCTATGCATATGAGAGGGTCCTGAAAGTGCCCCAAAATCACAGATTGACCCCAGAGCATAGGAATGAGCTTGATCCAAGCAGGATGGCTCCAGCACCCTCTTGCTATTTGGATACACAATCCCTGTGGTAGTTCCCTTGGCTGGGAAAGGCATCGCAGTTGTCCTTCCTTTGTAGGACACAGTGAAGAACAGACAGCAGGGGTTACCTACTTAAATCCTGCCTGCCCCCTTTCACTTTTAGGGTCAAGATTGGTGGGTTTGTATCTTACCAGTGCTTTAGACCTGAATATTCAGTTAATTTCTTGGCAACAGAGGTGAATCCAACTTCTGGCCTCATTAGCTGATGAAACTCCTCCTAGTGCTTTATTCTCACCTGTCCCTCACTGGTACAAAACCTACTAGTGGAGGAATGTAGTCTATGGGGGAGGAAGGAGGATTACTTTATAGTTGAGCTTCTTGTGCATATGAATGAAGCTAGACTGAGGATGTGACCTATTTATCATTGCTTCAGTGGAAACATAGCCAGCATAAGAAGAAATTGTATTTGACTCATGCAGTTTGAGACACCATTGTATTCTCCCAGTACATTGCCAAGGTTAACAGACAGCTGCACTGGAGAAAAGCAAGCAGCTGAGCTGTATGCATGATTTCCTTTCAGTGCCCTGCTCTGATAACACTGCAGCTGTACCTTCTGTTAAACATGCACCACTGAATTACCTGGAAAAAATATCTGTAGCCTGCAAATAAAATTCCCTCTTGGTTGACCTGCAAAGATGTTCTTCATTTGACTTACTTTCAGTCTGGAGGTTATGATGATGACTTACACTTGTAAAGCATCTGAATATTTATGTACATCTACTGGAGTAGCAGCAAAGTTTTTTTCGATGGAAAATGTCCCTTCTGCAAAACTGAAGTGGGAGATCTTTGATTTGGCTGAAATATTACTTTCTTTTGCTGGGTACACTGAAACAAAATATTTTTGTGGGTTGGGTTGACCCAAATTGAAACATTTCAGTTTGTCAAAGTGAAATGTTTCCTTTTGGGTCAGTTCAACATTAATCTGTGTTCACCTAAAATGCAGTGATGTCTCATGGGAGTTGTCGTTTGGGTGCCTCGTGCCTCATTCTCCTCTATGGGTCAGGGACACTGGCCAGATTACGTCTCCCATGGTTTATTATGGTCTTCCATCTGGCTGCACTGCCACAATGCATTGTAGGAGTTGTAGGAGGAGAACACTGCAATAGCTCAAGCAGATGCAGTTCCGTGTTGAACTAAGCAGAAACAATATTCCACATGTAATAATTTTACCTTTCTGTGCTGCCATACATTTTAATACTCTGGCATTTCATTTCAACTTGAGGCTAAAACTATTGTCAAAATATTGGAATTTCCACATGATGGAAATTGATTTTTCTATCAGCTCTAGTGACAAGTCTGTGGCAGACTAAAACTTCCTAGCTGTTCTTGGGCTGTATGTCATGACTACTGGAATAACAGTGGATAGGATAAAGCTCCTGTAATGTAGGAGGTCAGGCTAGATGATCACAATGGTCCATTCTGGCCTTGGCATCAATGAATCTTTCTGCAGCCACTAGAAGTCAACATTGTTCACAAGCACTAAGCTAGTGTAATGGCACTTCCTTCAACCCCTTCTTCTGAAGGATCATGTCCTGAGTTTTGCCATTGATATCAATGGGAGGAAGGGCTGAGCCATAAGAAAGGAGATCCTAAAAGCTGGTTTAAGGACATAAGATAGGAAGGGGGCCCTGCTGCGTCACTGAGTTTCCAGCTCTTCCAGGCACATGGAGGGAGACAGGGCTGGAAGGGAGGGGGAACCCTAACTAGTCCATGTGGAAATCCAACTCGGATTCTTCTGCTTCTCATTCCAACTCAGTGAATGAACCAAATGGAGGAGGTTGAGACCAGTACCCCCATCTTGAGAAGAGATGGTAAATACACCCATATGCAAGTCCTATAGAAGGGAATCATTCTATCTACCTGTAATGTTCCCCTGGTGTTATCTGGACTGGTGAGCTGCTAGGTCACTCCAATTCTTGACTCTGGGAGCCAACCTTACCCTGCTCTGTTGCGAGAACCCCCATTCCTGGGTTGTTCATGCACAGCCTCTGGCATGTAAGTTGCTTGGATTGTGAAACTGAATGACACTAGCCAATGTCTCTGGTCCTAGGCACCCTAGGAACCTCTGTCTTGCAGTGTCCAGTTATGCCTGCTGGATGTTGCAAGCTTATGAGTTCGTCAATTTAACAAAGAAATTGGTTGGAAGCGTGTCAAACTCCACTTGGGATAACAACCCTGGTGCATATCAAACACACTGCTTCAGGTAGAACAAACAAACAAATGTATTAACTACAAAGATAGATTTTAAGTGATTATAAATCAAACCATAAACAAGTCAGATTTGGTCAAATGAAATAAAAGCAAAATGCATTCTAAGCTGATCTTGACACTTTCAATGCCCTTACAAATGTAGATGCTTCTCACCACAGGCTGGCTGATTGCTTTTCAGCCAGGCTGTCCCCTTTGATCAGCGCTTCAGTCGCTTGGTACTGATGCCTCTAGATGGAGGTGGAAGAGAGAGGAAGAGCATGGCAAATGTGTCTTCCTTTTATCATGTTTGTTGTTCCCTGTTGGCTTTGTACCGCCCCCCCCTTCAGAGTCAGGTGAGCATTACCTCATCGCAGTCCCAAACTGACCAAAGGAAGGGGGGTGACTCACTTGAGAGTCCAACAGATCTTTTGTTGCCACCTAGGCTGGTGTCCTTTGTTCCTGTGAGGCTGGGCTGGGTTTGTCCCATATTTGCCCTGATGAGGTGTGAACTGTCCCTCTGCTCTTAGAGAGTTTTTGTCTGGGCTTGTTTTAAGCCATGAGTACACATTTTCGGCCTCATAACTCTATACATGAAATTACAACCTATAACAATGCTCAGTGCATCGTGAGCCTTCTGAAGACACCCAACATGACAAACTTTGCATTGGATACCACACAATCATAAGGATGAATATGGGGGTTCAGGGTATTCCCCCGAGGTATGGGTTGGGAGGGGCTGAGAGAAGGGGAACAGGTGTCTGGTGCATGGGAGAGCAGGACAGGTAGGCAAGCATGAGAGAGGCCAGGCAAAGTGGAGTGAGAAATGGAACAGTTGCTGTACATAGATCAGCAAAGAGTGCTCCAGTGAAGTCACAGGCTGAAGGGTCAGAAGCTGGGTAAGTGAGAGCTATGGAGGGCACTGGAGAGTCAAATGCTCACCCTGGATCTTGCTTCAGCTGCTGTAGTGCAGGTGGTGGGGCCAGGGTCCTGTCCAGAGGAATCCTGACTCTGCTGCTGGAGCCTGGGGCCCTGGCAGCAGGTTAATTCCAGCTGCCTAAACATCCAAGAAGGAGCAGGAGTGACCAGTGCTCTTGCCAGGCTCCCGCTGGATCTGAGGCTGCCTTGGCAATGCCCCTTTCATTACAGCTGATTCTTGCTGCCATGTAAACGAGGCGCTTGTCTCACCTAAAAAATATTGCAAGTGACATTGCAAACTGTTAAGCATGGCAAATTCAAATCTAATGATCCAGTGTTGCTAAGTACAAGAGATGAGTCATTAGTGCCACATAATAGTAAATACTGCAGTGATCACACTTAAATAACTTCTTGCCTTCGAGGCACTTAACAAGCTATTCTTTCCTCAATAAGCTGAACACAAGATAGCTTAGATATCCCTGTGTATAGATGAGACTTATGACCAGGCACTTGCGAGGATCCCAAGTGCTGAGGAAGGCAGATGCCCTGCCTCAGTGTGGGGCAAACCCAGAGGCTCAATGACCAGCTGCTCAGCACTGGCCATCGCTATAATGGGCTTGGTGGCCACAAGAGAGGTACCGTCCGCAATGCGGACAGATGGATGAGCCTAGGGGCACTCCAGAGGTGAGAGCAGGGACAGCAGCCTGGGGAAGGGGAGAGAACGGAGAAGGGGATGGTATAACGAAGGCATCGCCCATATCGAAGCCAACTGGCAAACTGTCATCCTCCCCCTGAGTAACCGGGGTCAGACCCATCCATCTCCTTGAAAATGGAGCAAAAAACCCCACCCAGCACCCTGGAGTCCTCCCCATCAGCAACTGAGGCATCACCTACCTCGGTGCCGATGGGGCACAGAAGACAAGGGGACGGAGGGCTCTGTCCGAGGTCTCCTCCGGGAAGCACTCCAAGAGGGGTGGTGGTACTGCCCCCTCCGCTGCTATGACTTCCTTGGCTGGCTCCATTTGGTGGGCCCCATCAGGGGCCATGGCTGAAGGCTCAGCAGTGTTCCCCCCTTGGTCTTATGGGGGGGCCTCATCACCCTCTACCTTCTGCTTGCTGCGCTTCCCCTGAATGAGCACCCAGACTTCCGAGGTGGCAGTGAAAGGCTGGCCAGCGGGGCCAGGGTGGGGGGTAAAGCTTCACCCCCCCCACAGCCCTCTCCGATGCCTGGCAGCAGTGCTGCTGTCCTCTCTTCCGTGGGCCCCGCCTGACTGCCCACAATGGTACGACATAGGGGCTACCTGTGGGACCAGAGTGGAAGCGATGACAGATAGAGGAGGAGGGGCGCCCATGGGAACAGGGCTATCAGGGTCACTTGTGGTGATAGGGCCAGTGCCCTCCCGGGACTCCCTGCTCTGTGCCTGGCCATGGCACAATCCCTCTGGATGTGGTCTGTTGCCCAGCAGAGGTAACACTGGGCCTCCCCCAAAGAATAATACCTGGTATTGAGCCCCCTGGCAGGGCACCAGAAAGGACTCCTCTCACACCTCACTATCGTGCTGGCAACGGGGCAGGGCAGGAAAGGCAAGGAAACTCCAAGGACAAGACAGGCAAAGAAAGTCTGACAAAGGGACTAGGCTGGAGCAGGGGAAACGCAAGCGATAGCGGGACTGATAGCATGGGCAGCAACAGTGGGGAGCAAGCTGCTGCAGGATCCAGTGAGAAAGCGGGGCGAGTCCAAGGGAAGGAAGAGCACAAGCACCCGTGTGCACTAGCAAACAAAAGTCTCTACACGCTGCTGCAGGCAGGCTCCCAGATGGAGCAAGGGCAGGCAAGCAGGTAGGTGGAGGAAGAGAGGAAGTCCCAGATGGTAAGCAAGGGTGGTGGAAGGGGTGTTGGAGAGGTGGATGGACTGGGGGAAGGCTCCATGCTGCTTCCCCTCCCCACACAGCAACAACCACCACAGGTAATGATGATGGTTTGATCTCTGTCTCGGTAGCAGGGGCAGCACTCTCTCCACAGACACCTCCAGCAGCTCCTTGATGATGACGATGACAGTGACAGCAGCAGGAGGGTTCCTGGCCAGGTAGGGATGGAGCATAAATTGATCTGTAGCTGTGCTGGAGTTGTGGTGTGGGCAGGTGACCCCAGGCTCTGCTTAGTGATAGGTTGCTGCTACATGCCTGCGGGCTGACTCACTGCAGCAGCTGAGGGATCAGCCCTGGTTTGGCTGCGAGTTTGCCTCACATGTGGACTTGTCTCTACTAATCACTGACTGACAGCCAGCAGCCCAGCTTGGACTGGCCACCACACAGCGTCACCTGGCAGTCCCACTGTTGAGTGAACTGTTGAGTTAAGGTAAAGGGTCCTGTAGACTTTTTGCTGAGTTCCTGTGCTAGTGAGTCCCCTGTATCTGAAATCCAACATTTGCAAAATGTCATTGGTTTGTCTTTTGCTGAGAACCCAGCACAGCATATCACTCACTTCAGCCCTTAACTTTAAGCACATGCATAAGTCCGAATGCAATCAATCAGGTCTGAAGCCATGACCAAGACTTGGTCTTAGTTTCCAGCACATCTTGAGAAGGTAGCACCTGGTGGAGAAAGGAGAGGAAAACGTTGCTTTTCAGAAGTCCTGTTGCAAGAGTAAGGGGATTGGGTTGGACACTTGGGAATCATTAGCATTTCTGGAGCTATGTCATCCATTGTCCCAGGGAACTGAGCAACCTCTTGTAGCCATTTCAAAGCTGTGATAGTGTTGTGATAAACACTGTATTAGGTTGGATGGACCCAGGCTCATGCCTCACCTGCTCTGTTCTTAAGTGGGAGATGGATAAGCATGGTTGATACACAGGGTGCTGTAGCCCAGGGCCCAGTTTGAGTGGCAGAATTGTGGAATTCCACCCCAGGAGAGGTGAAGGTGCATGGCCTGGCACCTGAGGGGGTGCCCCGGGGACCAGAAAGGAGACCAAGGTACAGCTAGCCCTGTAATCATGACAGCAATAACCTAGGAAGAGGCATGTTTGTATTGGTTATCTGTGCACTGGTGGGATCAGGACACTTTTCAGCTTGGGGGATGCCAGAAGGGATCCATGAACTACAAGGGGGTGGGATGGGCTCCAGCCATAAGGGGGGAGTTTGGACCACAGCAAGTGACGTTTCAAAATGGAGGGTCATGATGGGCCACTGGGTGAAGGAGCTTGGGGGTGCTGAGGTGTGGTCCCTTGCATATAGCACAAGCCTAGCTCTAGCCCTAGATCTTGACTAAGGACAGCAAGTTTCCAGGAGGCTTTGGGTTAAGCCAGTTGTGCTCAGAAAGCCTCAATTCCTGTTTCACTTGTTAAATGAAAACCTTAATATTGACTCGCTACCAGTCCATGCTGTTAAATCTACTGGGTCATCTCCTTCCCAGCATGAATGGGATGGCACTGATTTACATCAGCTGAGGATCTGGCCCATTAGCTGCAGTGTCGCTGAGTTAACACTGGGAGTTTCTGGAACTTCCTGATTTTTGAGTGCTTGACTTATCAGCCTTCAATACTGCATTACCAGCATTTAATAATTGATGCCTGCAGAGAGTTCTGAGATGCAAGGATAATAGGTGCCATGTAAGTGCAAAATGAGATTGGTGCTTCAAGGTCAGGGAAGGACGTGCAGGACAGCACGTTATTACCTGCAACTTCTCAGACTGTGGCATCAGACACAGGGACAGCAGAGTTCAGAGAGGGGGAAGCCCCAGGCAGTCTCTGAATAAATGGGGAAGGGGAGTAATCAGGGTGCAGTGAAGGGTAGAGGGACTGTGGGTTCTCTCTCGGCTGCCTTCAGCCAGCTGTGGCAGTTAACATGCAGCTGTAAGGAAGCATCTCAGTGTGGTTCAAATCCTAACCCATCCCTCCCATGGATGCAGACAGCCCAAGCAGCAATGAGCCTGGTGAGGTTCCCTGCATGAAAAAGGGCAGCATACAGAGAGCTCAGGAAGGATGTGGAGTGGAGGATCCATCCCCTCTGTATGCTGCCAGGTTGTGCTCCATGGGGGCTCTATTTGCTGTAGTGCTGGGGTTTGCTGGACCATGCCTCTGTGGATCTCTACCTGTCACGTAGAAGGGGGAGGCACAGAAGGGACAGAGGAATTTGGGGTGGGGGAGTTCAGTGGCTGCAGTAACAACTTAATTGCTCCTCAGCCTGGACAGCAGGGAGGCTAATGTCCTGCTGCAATGTACTGATTGTGGACCCCGAGCAGGCAGCCTGCACAGGATGAGGGACCTTCTGCTGGCCGTTGAAAGCATTTCCCTGGAGCTGGCATGGGAATGGGCTCTGTTTGCAAAGTCGGGCAAGCGTTCCACTCCCAGATCCCCTGGGCCTTTGATGCGTCTAGTCATTATGGCTGCTGCCTGCTGTGTCTGAATAAATTACATGCCGACCTGTGGGTGAAGCATGTTTACACTGGCTATGCACTGGGGAGCGCGTTTGGGCCTCTGAAAACAGAACTGAAGCCTGCAGATTGTTCTCGCCTCTCATTTGTAATGGCTATTCTTCACCCCCTGCCCCTGAATGATTCTTCAGACTTCTGAGCAGAGCTACTCAGTGAACCATCAGCAGAGCAAAATTTTCCTCATTTCCAGTTAGACCTTTTTAAAGATTCCCCCCACCCCATGAATAGCAAAATGTTCTTGTCTGAAAAATGCTTAATGAATTTTCCACTGTTGCTCTCCCTTTATTAGCCTCAATTTCCTATGTCTGGCTGCACTTTGTACCTTTCCAGTGCTCCACAGTCCTTTCCGTTTGACTTTGGAGGCTATTCTGATGTAACTAATATGCAGGACTCAAGCAACAGCCCCATTGTGCAAGGCGCTGTATAGTTACAGAGGACACAGTCCCTGACCTTAAGAGCTTACAATCTAAATAGATAAGACAGAGGAAGTTTTATTCTCATTTTACAGATGGGAAATGTAGGCACACATTAAATGGTTGTCCAATGTCACACAGCGAGCTTCTGGAGAAAAGAACGCTTGAATCCAGGCCTCCTTGAATCTAAGTCCACCGCCTTTAGTCATGTGCCTGTCCTGCCTTTCAACTCTCCTCCTGCATCTCACTCCTGGCTTGAAATATCCCGTTAGTACACCTGTGCTGGGATATCCTTGCACACCGACTGCCAATAGTGCCAGAGTTTTGAGATGTGGACAAACCTATATCGTTATCATTATTAATGATCACAGGCCAAAATCAAGATTAGGGCCATGTTGTGCCAGATGTGGTCCAAAGCTATAAGAAGACATGATTCCTGCCGCTGCAATAAGAAGCAGCTTAAAATAGCCAATTTCAATTTTGAATCAGAGAATATCATAGAAATGTAGGATGGGAAGGGAACTCGATAGCTCATCTAGTCTAGTCCCCTGCCCTGAGGCAGGACTAGTAATAACTAGACCATTCCTGACAGGTGTTTCTCTAACCTGTTCTTAAAAATCTCCAATGATGGAGATTCCACAACCTCCCTAGGCAATTTATTCCAGTGCTTAACCACCCTGACAATTAGGAACCTTTTTCCTAATGTCTAATCAAAATCTCCCTAGCTGTAATTTAAGCCCATTACTACTTTTCCTGTCCTCCATGGTTAATGAGAATAATTTATCACCATCCTCTTTATAACAACCTTTTATGTACTGTAAGACTGTACATCCCTCCTAAGTCGTCTCTTCTCCAGACTAAACAAACACAGTTTTTTCAATCTTTCCTTGTGGTTGTGTTTTCTAGCCCCTTAATCATTTTTGCTGCTCTCCTCTGGACTTTCTCCAATTTGTCCACATATTTCCTGAAATGCGATGTCCAGAACTGGACACAATACTCCAGCTGAAGCCTTATCAGTGCTGAACAGAATGGAAGAATTACTTCTCGTGTCTTTCTAACAACACTCCTACTAATTCATCCCAGAATTGATGTTTGCTATTTTTGCAAGAGTGTTACACTGTTGACTCATATTTATTTTGTGATCCACTGTGACCCCCAGACCCTTTTCCACAGCACTACTTCCTAGGCAGGCATTTCCATTTTGTATTTATGCAGTTGATTATTCCTTCCTAAGTGGAGTACATTGCCTTTATCCTTATTGAATTTCAGCCTATTCGCTTCAGACCATTTCTCCAGTTTGTCAGTTCACTTTGAATTCTAATCCTGTCTTTCAAAGCACTTGCAACCCTTCCTACTTTGGTATTGTCCACAAACTTTCTAACTGTACTCTCTGCCATTATCCAAATCAGTTATGAAGATATTGAATAGAACCATATCCAGGCTAGATCCCTGTGGGATCCCACTCAATATGCCCTTCCAGCTTAATTGTGAACTATTGATTATTGCTCTCTGAGTATGCTTTTTCAACCACCTGTGTATCCACCTTATAGTAGCTTCCTGTAGGCTATATTTCTGTGATTTGTTTGAGAAGATCATGTGAAACGGTATCAAAAGCCTTAAAATTGAGATATATCACATCTACTACGTCCTCCCATCCACAAGGTGTGTTACCCTGTCTAAGGATATTAGGTTAGATTGATATGATTGATTCTTGACAAATCCATGTTGACTGTTATCACCTTATTTTCTTTTGTGTGCTCAGAAATGAGGAGTTTGATTATTTGCTCCATTATCCTTTTGGGTACTGAAATTAAGATGACTGGTCTATAATTTCCTGGGTTGTCCTTATTCTCCTTTTTATATACAGGTATTATATTTGCCTTTTCCAGTATTCCGGAATCTCTCCCATCCTCCACGAGTTCTCAAAGATAATCACTAATTGCTCAGAGATATCTTTAGCCAGTTCCTTAAGCATTCTAGGATGTATTATCTTAGGCCTTGCTGATTTAATTACCTCTAACTTGTCTAAGACCATGTTTACACTACAGAGTTAAGTCAACTTAAGTTGTCGATCATAAATTGCTGTAATTACATTGCTTGTGCATGTTCACACAACGCTTCTTGTGTCGGCGGCGTGCATCTACATTTGGCACTCTAGTGCCGACAGAGAGAGCAGTGCACGTGGCTAGCTATCACACTGCAAATTGCCACCTTATCCCGCTAGGAGTTCTGGGAATGGATAGCAATGCATCATGGAGGCGGGATCACTGTCCCATGATGCAGTTTTATCCATGCCATAATTCCAAGGATTTCTGACTACATTTCATGCTGTCTTCCAACTGCCCCTGTAAACTTTGCACCCACCATCTCTGCCTGAAACCATGGATCCTGCATTGCTTATCAATCTTGTGATAAGCATTATGAACACACCACAGCTGATCCTGCAGTATTTAATGAGCTGCAAATCTGAACAAGAATTTGTGCAGCCTGCCCTGCTGCATGCCATTGAAAGAAAAAAATCAAGATTGATGTTGGCATTCATGAAGCATCTGCACATGGATGCAGATGAGCATCTGCACATTGCTATTGGGCTCAGAAAACAAGCACCGACTGGTGGGGTTGGATTGTGATGCAGGTATGATATGATGAGCAGTGGCTGCAGAACTTTTGTATGCACAAAGCCACCTTCCTTGAACTCTGTGTGGAGCTCTCCCCTGCCTTGCAATGCAAGGTCACCAAAATGAGAGCTGCCATAATGGTGGAAAAGCTTGTGATGATGACTGGGTGGAAATTGTCATCTCCAGACGATTACCAGTCAGTTACAAATCAATTTGGAGCTGGGAAGCCCACCGTCGGGTGGGGATTGTGATGATACAAGTGTGCAGGGACATTAATCATCTGCTATGAAGGACTATGACTCTGGGAAATGGTGGATGGCTTTGTTGTAATGGAATTCCCTAAATGCAGCGGGGCAATAGAATCATAGAATCATAGAATATCAGGGTTGGAAGGGACCCCAGAAGGTCATCTAGTCCAACCCCCTGCTCAAAGCAGGACCAAGTCCCAGTTAAATCATCCCAGCCAGGGCTTTGTCAAGCCTGACCTTAAAAACCTCTAAGGAAGGAGATTCTACCACCTCCCTAGGTAACGCATTCCAGTGTTTCACCACCCTCTTAGTGAAAAAGTTTTTCCTAATATCCAATCTAAACCTCCCCCATTGCAACTTGAGACCATTACTCCTCGTTCTGTCATCTGCTACCATTGAGAACAGTCTAGAGCCATCCTCTTTGAAACCCCCTTTCAGGTAGTTGAAAGCAGCTATCAAATCCCCCCTCATTCTTCTCTTCTGCAGACTAAACAATCCCAGCTCCCTCAGCCTCTCCTCATAAGTCATGTGCTCTAGACCCCTAATCATTTTTGTTGCCCTTCGTTGTACTCTTTCCAATTTATCCACATCCTTCCTGTAGTGTGGGGCCCAAAACTGGACACAGTACTCCAGATGAGGCCTCACCAGTGTCGAATAGAGGGGAACGATCACGTCCCTCGATCTGCTCGCTATGCCCCTACTTATACATCCCAAAATGCCATTGGCCTTCTTGGCAACAAGGGCACACTGCTGACTCATATCCAGCTTCTCGTCCACTGTCACCCCTAGGTCCTTTTCCGCAGAACTGCTGCCGAGCCATTCGGTCCCTAGTCTGTAGCGGTGCATTGGATTCTTCCATCCTAAGTGCAGGACCCTGCACTTATCCTTATTGAACCTCATTAGATTTCTTTTGGCCCAATCCTCCAATTTGTCTAGGTCCTTCTGTATCCTATCCCTCCCCTCCAGCGTATCTACCACTCCTCCCAGTTTAGTATCATCCGCAAATTTGCTGAGAGTGCAATCCACACCATCCTCCAGATCATTTATGAAGATATTGAACAAAACGGGCCCCAGGACCGACCCCTGGGGCACTCCACTTGACACCGGCTGCCAACTAGACATGGAGCCATTGATCACTACCCGTTGAGCCCGACAATCTAGCCAGCTTTCTACCCACCTTATAGTGCATTCATCCAGCCCATACTTCCTTAACTTGCTGACAAGAATGCTGTGGGAGACCGTGTCAAAAGCTTTGCTAAAGTCAAGAAACAATACATCCACTGCTTTCCCTTCATCCACAGAACCAGTAATCTCATCATAAAAGGCGATTAGATTAGTCAGGCATGACCTTCCCTTGGTGAATCCATGCTGACTGTTCCTGATCACTTTCCTCTCCTCTAAGTGCTTCAGGATTGATTCTTTGAGGACCTGCTCCATGATTTTTCCAGGGACTGAGGTGAGGCTGACCGGCCTGTAGTTCCCAGGATCCTCCTTCTTCCCTTTTTTAAAGATGGGCACTACATTAGCCTTTTTCCAGTCATCCGGGACTTCCCCCGTTCGCCACGAGTTTTCAAAGATAATGGCCAAGGGCTCTGCAATCACAGCCGCCAATTCCTTCAGCACTCTCGGATGCAATTCGTCCGGCCCCATGGACTTGTGCACGTCCAGCTTTTCTAAATAGTCCCTAACCACCTCTATCTCTACAGAGGGCTGGCCATCTCTTCCCCATTTTGTGTTGCCCAGCACAGCAGTCTGGGAGCTGACCTTGTTAGTGAAAACAGAGGCAAAAAAAGCATTGAGTACATTAGCTTTTTCCACATCCTCTGTCACTAGCTTGCCTCCCTCATTCAGTAAGGGGCCCACACTTTCCTTGGCTTTCTTCTTGTTGCCAACATACCTGAAGAAACCCTTCTTGTTACTCTTGACATCTCTTGCTAGCTGCAGCTCCAGGTGCGATTTGGCCCTCCTGATATCTTTCCTACATGCCCGAGCAATATTTTTATACTCTTCCCTGGTCATATGTCCAACCTTCCACTTCTTGTAAGCTTCTTTTTTATGTTTAAGATCCGCTAGGATTTCACCATTAAGCCAAGCTGGTCGCCTGCCATATTTACTATTCTTTCGACTCATCGGGATGGTTTGTCCCTGTAACCTCAACAGGGATTCCTTGAAATACAGCCAGCTCTCCTGGACTCCCTTCCCTTTCATGTTAGTCCCCCAGGGGATCCTGGCCATCTGTTCCCTGAGGGAGTCAAAGTCTGCTTTCCTGAAGTCCAGGGTCCGTATCCTGCTGCTTACCTTTCTTCCCTGCGTCAGGATCCTGAACTCAACCAACTCATGGTCACTGCCTCCCAGATTCCCATCCACTTTTGCTTCCCCCACTAATTCTACCCGGTTTGTGAGCAGCAGGTCAAGAAAAGCGCTCCCCCTAGTTGGCTCCCCTAGCACTTGCACCAGGAAATTGTCCCCTACGCTTTCCAAAAACTTCCTGGATTGTCTATGCACCGCTGTATTGCTCTCCCAGCAGATATCAGGAAAATTAAAGTCACCCATGAGAATCAGGGCATGCGATCTAGTAGCTTCCGTGAGTTGCCGGAAGAAAGCCTCATCCACCTCATCCCCCTGGTCCGGTGGTCTATAGCAGACTCCCACCATGACATCACTCTTGTTGCACACACTTCTAAACTTAATCCAGAGACACTCAGGTTTTTCCACAGTTTCGTACCGGAGCTCTGAGCAGTCATACTGCTCCCTTACATACAGTGCTACTCCCCCACCTTTTCTGCCCTGCCTGTCCTTCCTGAACAGTTTATAACCATCCATGACTGTACTCCAGTCATGTGAGTTATCCCACCAAGTCTCTGTTATTCCAATCACGTCATAATTCCTTGACATCACCAGGACCTCCAGTTCTCCCTGCTTGTTTCCAAGGCTTTGTGCATTTGTATATAAGCACTTGAGATAACCTGTTGATCGCCCCTCATTCCCAGTATGAGGCAGGAGCCCTCCCCTCACAGACCTTCCTGCCTGTGCTTCCTCCCGGTATCCCGCTTTCCCACTTACCTCAGGGCTTTGGTCTCCTTCCCCCGGTGAACCTAGTTTAAAGCCCTCCTCACTAGGTTAGCCAGCCTGCTGGCAAAGATGTTCTTCCCTCTCTTCGTAAGATGGAGCCCGTCTCTGCCCAGCACTCCTCCTTCATGGAACACCATCCCATGGTCAAAGAATCCAAAGCCTTCTCTCCGACACCACCTGCGTAGCCATTCGTTGACCTCCACGATTCGACGGTCCCTACCCAGGCCTTTTCCTTCCACGGGGAGGATGGACGAGAACACCACTTGCGCCTCCAACTCCTCTATCCTTCTTCCCAGAGCCACGTAGTCCGCAGTGATCCGCTCAAGGTCATTCTTGGCAGTATCATTGGTGCCCACGTGGAGAAGCAGGAAGGGGTAGCGATCCGAGGGCTTGATGAGTCTCGGCAGTCTCTCCGTCTCATCACGAATCTTAGCCCCTGGCAAGCAGCAGACTTCTCGGTTTTCCCGGTCAGGGCGGCAGATAGATGACTCAGTCCCCCGGAGGAGAGAGTCCCCGACCACCACCACCCGCCTTCTCCTCTTGGGAGTGGTGGTCGTGGAACCCCCAACCTCAGGACATCGCATCTCATGCCTCCCAACCAGCGGAGTCTCCTTCCGCTTTCTCCCCCCAGACATATCATCTGGTCCACTCTCCGCATTGGTACCTGTGGAGAGAACATGAAAGCGGTTAGTTACCTGTGTCTGTGTTACTGGGACCCGGACATTCCGCTTACCTCTTCTGGAGGTCACATGTTGCCAAGCTTCTTCACTGGCCTCTTGGCTCCTCTGTGCAACCTGCTCTATATCTTTAGAGCTTTGTGCCCCTAGAAGGCTATCCTGAGTTTGGTCCAGAAAATCCTCAGTCTCTCGTATACAACGCAGGGTCGTTACCTGTTGCTCCAGACCTTCAATCTTCTCTTCCAATATGGAGACCAGCTTGCACTTTGTACAGACAAAGTCGCTTCTGTCCTGTGGAAGAAAGACAAACATGGCACATCCAGTGCAGGTCAGATGGCACGCATATCCCAATTTTGGTCTCTCACTCTCTTGCAACAGAATACATCAACAGAAAAGGCTACTTATCTGTGGTACTGCAGGTGCTGGTGGATCACTGGGTTGTTTCACTGACATCAACACAGGGTGGTCAGGGAAGGTGCAGCAAAGAGTGCTTCAACAGGCTCAGCAGGTACAGAATGACCATAGAAAGTGTGTTTGGCAGATTAAAGGGTTGCTGGCACTGCTCTTTTGGCAGGTTAGACCTCAATAAGCAAAATATTCCCATGGTCATAGGATGCTGCTATGATCTGCATAACATTTGTGAAGCCAAGGGGAAAAGTTTCACTGGGGTGGAGCATTGAGGTGGATTACCTGGTGGCTGTTTTTGAGCAGCTAGACATGAGGACTATTAGAGAGGCTCAATGGGGGGGGTATTTGAATCAGGGAGGCTTTGAAGCAGCGTTTTGACAGTAAGCCCCAGTAACGTCTTTCTGTAATGAATTGGGCTATGCATTGTTTACTTGCCACATTAAATGACCCCTTTAATGATTCCTGTGGGTGGATGGGGTATAACCCCAGACTGTACCCCTAGGGTACAAGATGGTACAAGACAGGATAAAGGGTTTGGGTGGTTTCAGAAGGGGGGTCAGCACAAGCGCCTAGGGACTCTATTCTGAATACTGGCACCATTTTCCACAGACAGGGTGATCAAAGCAGAAATCACACTACTGAGGATAACCGAAGATGCAAGGGTGCATGTCCTGCATGTATGTGGTTTCAGACCAGGTCCATGTGCTGCTTTCCTATGAGCTGCTTTGATTCCTCCAGAAATAATTTCTGATTGATGCTGCAAAGTTTCTTGCAACGGGGAAAGAAACAAAGCAGCTCTGCCAAGGAACCTTTGGCAGAGCATTGCAGAGTATCTGCAGGAAAGTTTCCTAGAGATCTCTTTTCAGAGTAGCAGCCGTGTTAGTCTGTATTTGCAAAAAGAAAAGGAGTACTTGTGGCACCTTAGAGACTAAGAAATTTATTTGAGCGTAAGTTTTCGTGAGCTACAGCTCACTTATCCGATGAAGTGAGCTGTAGCTCACAAAAGCTTATGCTCAAATAAATTTCTTAGTCTCTAAGGTGCCACAAGTACTCCTTTTCTTCTAGAGATCTCTATGGAGGATTCCCAGATGATCCCAGTGTGCATTAACAAACTTTTCCACAGGGTCCTCACTGCATAGGGGAATGAGAAGCAAATGCAAACAGTACATTGTGTTGTTAATTTCAATCCCTTCTCCCATGTGTTCTATGTAGCAAAATAAAGGACACCTGTACCTCACATTACTGCACTATCAAAGAAAAATAAGTACCAGAATTCCCCTCTCTCACTTCAGGCATGCCAGAGCCACACTGCTGCATGAGCTTGTCGCTTGTCCCACATCTTTCTCCAACTCAGCCTCCTTGTCCATCACTTCATCCTTGGGGTTGATGCCACTGGCTGCTGCCTCCAGTCCCCCCAAAGGATCCACGGGGCTCTTGGCAGCGGAAGTGGGGATGCTGCCGAGGATGGCGTGCAGCTCCTTGTAGAAGTGGCATGTTTTCGGCGCTGCACCAGAGTGACGGTTTACCTACCTCAGCTCCTTGATCTTAGTACGACTCTTCTGCATATCCCTTTCTGGCTCCTCATCCATGCCAGGAGCAATCTGCTCATCGTCAGAGCTGTACAGCCTCCTCTCCTCAGGGGCGGAGGGGGGGCAGGTTTGTATAATTTTTGGTGGTGCCCAGAACGGGTCTAAGTCCCGCCCACCCCCATGCTTGTAAGCCGATGTATATTTTTAAAATAATGTAAAAATGGACTGGAAACAGTACACGTTTAACAGTTTCCCTCTATTGCACAATATCAGTATCATAAAAAAAATTTATTTAACTAAGAATATCAACTTTATTAATACTCTTTTGAATAGAGAAACAACCCAGCACTCTTGGATCAATAACCCTCAAAAGCAAATACTTTCTAAAATTAAAACAAATATAGCCCCTTCTTTTGCGATGTTCTTCGGGAGGCAACAAACATTTTTCTTTGTTGTTTGGTTCTTGAAATGAAGTCCTCCAGGAGACTTGCAATGTTCAGTTCAGAGGTAGAGTTCTTATGAATGTTCAGAAATGCCAAGTGATTTAGATGTTCTCGGCCCATTGTCATGCGCAAATTTTCAGTCTGCGCAAACAACTGAATGGTCGCTCAGCGGTGCAGGCTGTAGTCGGAATTGTGTAGAGTAATTTCAGGAGAATTGTAACTTCTGGCAACATGTCACTCAAGCTTTCATTTTGTTTCAGAAATTTTCACTTAGTTCACCGAATTAAGCTGGCAATTTCTCAATCTGCAAATATCACTCAACATTTCTAAATGAAGAGAGAGCCTCTCCACGTTAACATCACCATGGAAAGCTTCACTTATTGGGACAATGTCCTGTTTCAAGCCATTTGCTGCATCAGTTATATGCTTCTCCAATTTTATTGTGAATGTAAAGCTTTCTATTGAAAACCTCTGTTCAATGGCAACTTTGCAAGCATCAATGATCCCGACATGTATTTGATGAAAATACTCTTTGGGGTCACTGAAGATGTGAGGAAGGCTTCCATGGTCGAGCCATCTCGGTAGCTTGTTTTCTCTCAGGGGCATAGGACCATCTAATAAAGATTTCCTGCCTTCTCTACTGTTTCCCAGAAGTGATTGTATGCTGTGTCGGTGTGCATCCTGCTCAACACCTCTTGGAACAGGCCAACTTTCTTTGTAATGCTTGCCAATGACACATTTGGGCTTTGAATTTTTGCATTAGCTTGTTCTACAGGACCCGTGGCTTTCACAAGAACTGTTAGTGTAAAGTACATCGAAAAAGATTGAAGTTGCTTTGAGAATCCACTACATTTTGAGCCAAATTGTTCGGAAGTGTAACTAAATTCTTCTAGGCAGTTCATAGTAGTTGTGGAACAGTGATTTAATGCTACTGATCCTTAGTGTCCATCTTGTTGGGCACAATTGTCGTAAAGAAGGCTCCCCTTCACTCTGAAACTCTCTGAATGCTGCCATACACTTTGCTCCCTGAAGAGATCTTTTGCCATCGAAAACATATCATGACATTCTTGAATATTATGCAGGGCATCCTGTGTGGCAAGATTAAGGGAATGTGCACAGTGCACAAATTCCGCTCTTAGCTCTCGATCCTTCACTCTGGCTTGGACCCCAGTAAATTTGCCGGCTGGCTCCATTACTGGCTCTGTCGTAACACTGCCCCCGGCAATCAGAAAAGGGCAAATCACACCTGAGAAGCGTATCTTCCACAATTTTGAAAAGAGAAGCAGCATCCATTGCATAAGTTTGGTAAAACCCAATAAACTCCTCCATAAATCTCCCAGGCTTCACTAGAAAAGAACCTTAAAGAAAAACTTGTTCTTTTCTTGACAAATCGGTAGTCTCATGCTTTACAATGTCATAAAACTCTGAATCCTTTACCTTTTGCACAATTTGTCTTAGCACCATCATTTTGATTATTTCATTAATAACCTCATGTGACAGCCACTTGTATTTTGTGTGACTGAGCCTGTCTCAGTTCCTCCGAATCTGTGCTGTCTAGCAACAAGAGCTGCATCAAATTTGAATCACCTTTATTGTGTCCACGTAATACTATTCCTTGGTGAGCTAGGTACGCAACACTGTTTAAAATATTATGCAGTACATTCCTAGCTGATTGTGATTCTTTTCTGTAACTGGCAGACATTAGCACAGAAACATTTACCTGCGATTCCAGAGCAGCAGACTGCATTACCGCTTCCTTGTGACAGGCAGATTTTTTTGCGTAAAACTATGCAATGTGTGTCTCCGCTCTCAAAATCCGGATGAAATAAACATTGGTTTAGCCTTCATAGAAAATATTAAGATCTTTTCAGAATAGTTTTTGCAGACTAAGCAAAAAGCTCTAATTTGCTAGTATACTCCAACCACATAAATCTTGATAGCCAAGATTGCTGAAAACTCCTTTTTTTATCTTGTTGATTTGCCACATCTTTCTTTTGTATAACTTCAGTTTGAAAGCAGGGTGTCGAACTCAGGCAGTCACTTGATGAATTACCTTTTTTTTTCCTCTGGGTAACATTATAAAGAATTTACCCATTATTGATTATTACTGGTCCTACAAATCAAGAATTTGTTGCTGGGATAAAATGAAGCTACAACGCACCGGTGCCACAAGATTACAAGGGCCAATTAAAAGGGGAAAGTCAGAAGCAGCAATTGCCTTGTTAGGGTTTTTTTTTTTTTTTTTTTTTTTGACCCAGGTCACTGTCAACGTGGAATTTCTTCTTCAGCTGCTTGTGCTGGTAGCAAGACTGCTCACGCATAGGAATAGAAAACTGAGTGTCTGTTATGTGAGGCAGCGAAACAATGAGAAACAGTTTATGATCATTTTTATTGCATTTGTCAAGAGCCCCCAACTAAGATTAAAGCCCCATTGTGCTAAGCATGCTACAAACACATAGAATCAGGCCTAAGTATTATCTAGACCATCCCTGACAGGTGTTTCTCTAACCTGCTCTTAAAAATCTCCAATGATGGAGATCCCACAATCTCCCTGGGCAATTTATTCCAGTGCTTGGCCATCCTGACAGGAAGTTTCTCCTAATGTCCAATCTAAACTGCCCTTGCTGCAATTTAAGCCTCTTGCTTCTTGTCCTTTCCTCACAGGTTATGGAGAACAATTTTTCTCCCTCCAACAACCTTTTATGTACTTTAAAACTGTTATGTCCCCTCTCAGTTTCCTCCTCTTCAGACTAAACCCAGTTTTTTCAATCTTCCCTCATAGGTCATGTTTCCTAGACCTTTAATCATTTTAGTTGCTCTTCTCTGGACTTTCTCCAAATGTAGCACTTGGAACTGGATACAATAATCCAGATGAGGCTTAATCACACTTCTTGTGTCTTGCTTACAACACTCCTGCTAATACTTCCCAGAAGGTTTGCTCTTTTTTTTTTTTTTTTTTTTTTTGCAACAGTGTTACACTGTTGACTCATATTTAAGTTGTGAACTACTATGACTCCCAGATTCCTTTCTGCAGTCCTTCCTTGGCAGTCATTTTCTATTTTCTATCCTTATTGAATTTCATCCTATTTACTTCAGACCATTTCTCTAAATCTGTCCACATTATTTTGAATTTTAATCCTATGTTCCAAACCACTTGCAATCCTTCCCAGTTTGGTATCCTCCGCAAACTTATAAGTGTACTCTCTCTATGCCATTATCTAAATCATTGATGAAGATATTGAACAGAACTGGACCCAGAACTGATCCCTGCAGGACCCCACTTGTTATGCCCTTCCTGCTTGACTGTGAACCATTGAGAACTAGACTCTAGGAATGGTTTCAGAGTGGTAGCCGTGTTAGTCTGTATCAGCAAAAAGAACGAGGAGTCCTTGTGGCACTTTAGAGACTAACAAATTCATGCTCATATAAATTTGTTAGTCTTTAAAGTGCCACAGGGACTCCTCGTTCTTTTTTCTCTAGGAATGGTTTTTCAACCAGTTATGCACCCACCTTATAGTAGCTCCATCTAGGTTGTATTTCCTTAGTTTGTTTGAGGAGATCATGCGAGACGGTATCAAAAGCCATATTATAGTCAAGATATACCACATCTACCACTTCTTCCCTATTCACAAGGATTTTTACCCAAGCTATTATGGTAAGAGAGTCTGTGACTGAAAGAACACAAATAGGCAAGATAGAGAAAGGATAGGGCAACTGAAGCATGGAAATACCAAGTGACTTGCCCCAGGTCATGCAGGAAGTCTGTGGCAGAACCAGGAAATAGACCCAGATTTCCTGCACCCAGGCCTAGAACCTTACCTACAATGCCAGGTTTCTTCTCACTAAAAGTTCAAAACCTATTTGTAAACTAAAAAGTTTTAGGAAGCTTTTGTACAATGCACGCAGTCTGTTTTTCATACCCTTTCATCTGCAAAAGCAGGTGCCTTCTGTACCAATTGTACAAATCTAAGAGAAAAATATATATTAAAAATGTCACAACTTAAAAAAAATCTGATGTTTCAGGCCATTTCAGAGCTAGAAGTGAGTGCTGAGTGCCCCTTTTCAAAGGCATAACACTTGCATTGCTCACCTTGTAGGGTCATGAGATATTAGGCCTCAAAGCTATCCCTGGTGCAGGACTGAACATTGCCTAACCTAGCCTTCAAATCAGTGTAATTTTGGGAAGGGTTATTCTATAATGGGTGGCAGGAGAGGGAAAGAAGAAGGAAACATTTTATCT
Organism: Dermochelys coriacea; assembly: GCF_009764565.3. NCBI lineage: Eukaryota > Metazoa > Chordata > Testudines > Dermochelyidae > Dermochelys > Dermochelys coriacea. The sequence continues at coordinate 9,091,984 of NC_050068.2, read as the reverse complement.
GAAAAGTTGAGGTTCTGTTTGTTTTAAAAGCTGCTGTTGGAAACTATGGGAGGTTTGGAATGTTAATACATCTTTGGAGCACTGGATTCGAGGGTAGAGGGCAGCTGAGGTGGGGAAAAGTACATGATAAATGCAACTGACCACATGGCTGTTCAGATTATCACATGGAATCACCATGACAGACTTTCACTGCGTGTCGATGGGGCTTTAATAAGAGATGTTCAGGGAGGACTTCCAACCTTTAATATTCAATGTAAAATGAATATTTTATTCTGAAAAATGTCCAATGTGAAATTCTGACTTTGTTACTGCCTAAGCCTTGAGTAACTCGATCAAAATCTGGCCCAATACAAACTGGGATCTGTGTATGACAGAGTGGGGTAGTTAAATGTCATGTATAGTGAACAAAACATGGAAACTTCAAATCTGACTCTATGCTCACTTTTGCCTTTGGCTGCAATGGAAATGGGATCAGTCTCTTCATATTATGTAAAATAACAAAAAGGAGCGTGTATCAAACTGATGATTGATTGCCTGCGGTCAGTACAGGATAGAAGGATGGGTTTGGGAGTTCAGCTATTGCAGGCAGAGTGTATGTTTATAACCTGAAAGAGTAGGAGGGAGTCATTAGTGATCATAACATACCACGGGAGTGTAAATAAAATGTAACACTGGGGCTAGTGAGTCACTTTGGGGAGTTATCAGTTCTATAAAGTCTCTGTTCTCTCTGTTCACTAGCTTCTGCAGTCTGATGCTTATTATGATCCCTTCCTTTTATCAGTGATCCGCTCTCTCTCTCTCTTTGCAGGGCCCCCAGCCACGGCTCAATCATTCAGGAAAACTCAGGCACCAGACTGAATGAGCAAATCTTTAATTTATTTACCCAGAGCAGATGGGGGAACAGGACTGCAGTGTTGAATCCTGAATGGCTGGGCGCTGAAAGCTGCAAACAGGTTGTCAGCAGTGTTCTCTGGATACTTACAAAGCAATCTGCCAGGGGATGATTAACACACTGCCATAAAGAACACAAGTCTCAGAATGCCCTGTTCCCTCACTAAATAGTTATTTGCCACAAATGTTTTCCTAGACCCAAATCATCAAGCCAGAGTAGTGGAAGGGACTATTTCACTCCATGTGTGAAACGAGTCAGGGACGTGGCCACTACTGCCCCCATGTGTCAGAACTGCAATGATCTCTCCTGGGGCAGCAATTAACTGGCCTAAGATAAGCAGAGTCTGGGTAGGTTAGTACTTGGATGAGACACCTCCAGTAAAAGCCCAGCTTTGGCTGGAAAGTGGAGCTGGTCATAAGGAAGAGGCTACACTCGCTCTTTTTTTTTTTTTTTAATCGCTCCCAGAAACGGCCATCCAGCCAAGACTGGATGACACAGGAAGATTCTGGTGCAGATTCAGCCAGACACTATAGACCCAATAGTAGCACACACATGCACATACATAGGATATCTGCTACCCCTACTGGTATGGCCAAATACCATATGTGTACTCTTAACCCTGCACTGATCTGTGTCAGTATTGGTCTCACTATGGTGCTAGGATGTGCTTTCTTTTGGTTGAAACCCCATACCAAGCTTCTGACCACTTTGTAATTATTAAAGTTCCCCTAGCACACTCACAGCAGTGTGCCAACGTGGTGTCCTGGCTCAGTTCCATTTTCTCTCATTGCATTTTGCTCCCTAAGTTTCTTCTGTTTCAGTTGGATACAGTATTTTTCACTTCCCTTTTGAGACTCATTGAATGGCTGCTGTTCACAGCTAAGTAACGGATGTATGCTGCACCACGGATGGCTGTATTTGAGTGCTGCTGTAGATTTAGGGCTATGGGATTTGAAGCTAAGATATAAGCTTGAGATTATTGCATGAGGAGATGCACCATTTAATGAAACACTGCACCAACTAACCATCCAATGACTAGAAGCTGAAGTTAGACAAATTCAGACCAGAAACAAGGTGTACATTTTTTTAACAGTGAGAGCAATTAACCATTAGAACAATTTATCAAGGGTCGTGGTGGATTCTTCATCACTAACGCTTTTAAAATCAAGACTGGACATTTTTCTAAAAGATCTGCTCTAGGACTTGTTGTGGGGAGGTTATACAGGAGGGCTTCTCAGTGTATGTGCAACGTGCCTCAGGTGGCCCATGACCAGGGTTCATCACTGAATTTGGTCCACTGGTTGGATCATTAGCTTGGCCGGGCTGGGTACTGACTGGGAATGCAACATGAACACTGATCCAAGCTCCCAGACTAGATGATCACACTAGACCCTTCTGGCCTTGGGATTTATGAATCTGCTGTTAGAAATAAAGGTTCAGCCCATCCCTGAACTATTCTGACACAATGGCAAAACTCATCACCTAGCAAAGAAGTCAAGTAACCCTCTATCCATGCAACTATGGAAAAAGGCACTGCTGCTTTCCCACACCTGGAAAGAGATTTCTGCAGAGGGGCCATTGGCTAGAGGAGATAGAGAAGCCCTAAAGCGCCTAGTGAAAAGAGCACCCACTTGCATGAGCTTGGTCCCTCCCATGCCAACTTGCATATCGTCATAGGCAGGGTTGCTGCTAAGAACATAATGGCAATACTGGGTCAGACTAAAGGTCAAGCTAGCCCAGTATCCTGTCTTCTAACAAAAACAACAAGGAGTCCGGTGGCACCTTAAAGACTAACAGATTTATTTGTGCATAAGCTTTTGTGGGCTAGAACCCACTTCATCAGATGCATGGAGTGAAAATTACAGATGCAGGCATTATTATACTGACACATGAAGAGAAGGGAGTGACCTCACAAGTGGAGAACCAGTGTTGACAGGGCCAATTTGATCAGGGTGGATGTAGTCCACTCCCAATAATAGATGAGGAGGTGTCAATTCCAGGAGAGGCTAAGCTGCTTTTGTAATGAGCCAGCCACTCCCAGTCCCTATTCAGGTCCAAATTAATGGTGTTAATTTGCAAATGAATTTTAGTTCTGCTGTTACACTTTGAAGTCTGTTTGACCTTTTTTTGTTTAAGTATAGCTACTTTTAAATTGGTTATAGAATGTCCAGGAAGATTGAAGTGTTTTCCTACTGGCTTTTGTATGTTACCATTTCTGATGTCTGATTTGTGTCCATTTATTTTTTTACATAGGGACTGTCCGGTTTGGCCAATGTACATGGCAGAGGGGCATTGCTGGGACATGATGGCATATATAACATTAGTAGACATGCAGGTGAATGAGCCTCTGATGGTGTGGCTGATGTGGTTGAGTCCTCTCACGGTGTCGCTAGAGTAGATATGGGGCCACAGTAGGCAACGAGGTTTGCTACAGGGATTGGTTCCTGGGTTAGTGTTTCTGTGGTGTGGTGTGTAGTTGCTGGTGAGTATTTTGTTTCAGGTTGGGGGGGCTGTCTGTAAGCAAGGACTGGCTGCCTCCCAAGGACTGTGAGAGTGAGGGATCATTTTTCAGGACAGGTTGTAGATCGTTGATAATATGCTGGAGAAGTTTTTAGCTGGGGATTGTATATGATGGCCAATGACGTTCTGTTATTTTCCTTGTTGGGCCTGTCCTGGAGTAGGTGATTTCTGGGTACCTGTCTTGCTCTGTCAATTTGTTTTCTCACTTCCCCAGGTGGGTATTGTAGTTTTAAGAATGCTTGATAAAGATTTTGTAGATGTTTGTCTCTGTCTGAGGGATTGGAGCAAATTCGGTTGTATCTTAGAGCTTGGCTGTAGACAATGGATTGCGTGATGTGTCCTGGTTGGAAGCTGGAGGCATGTAGGTAAGTATAGCAGTCAGTAAGTTTCCGGTATAGGGTGGTGTTTATGTGATCATCACTTATTTGCACCGTAGTGTCCAGGAAGTGGATCTCTTGAGTGGACTGGTCCAGGCTGAGGTTGATGGTGGGATGGAAGTTGTTTTGAAATCCAGGTGGAATTCTTCAAGGGCCTCCTTCCCTTGGGTCAATATGATGGAGATGTCATCAATGTAGCGCAAGTAGAGGATAGGCACTAGGGGACGAGCTGAGGAAGCGTTGTTCTAAGTAAGTGTAGCAACGCGATGACTCACAGGCGTGGCACCTCCCTGCTGGTCATCCTGGGAATTAGCTCTCCAGCCTCCAGAGTGTCCTCTGCAGGCTGGTGTCTTGCCTGCCACTGGCCCCCATGTCCCTCCCGGACCCTGGTGCCCCTCTACGTCAGGGTTCCGCCCCCAGCAGTAACCCACAATCTGGGTCTTCCCTCCCAGGGGAACCCCCACCCCTCTATCCGCACCTTGCCTCAGTGGCTATTGCCAGTCACCATCTAGCTCCCGCTTATTGAGGCAGACTGCAGTATGTAAACCACTCATCATCGGCAAGGAGGGTTTGGACCTGCTGCCTTTGTCTAACCCTGGGCTGCCCCTCTGCAGTCCCGGTACCTGCTTTGAGCCTTCAGCAAGGCCTGCAGCCTGGGGGTTCTACAGGCTGGAGCTCCCCAGCTCCTCTGGCCTTTCCCCAGCCCTGCTCCACTCAGGTACCCTGCTCAGCTCCCAGGCAGCCAGGTTCTTCTCTCTCTCTAGTGGTAGAGGGAGAGAGTCTCTGAACTCCTGGCTCACAGCCCTTTTCTAGGGCCAGCTGTGGCCTGATTGGGGAGTGGCCCCAGCTGTGGTTGTTTCCCCAATCAGCCTAGGCTTTTCTCTCCAAGGGCTGTCTTTTTAACCCTTTTGAGTTGGAGCGGGGTGACTGCCCTGCTACAGTCAGCCATAAAAATATTGGCATACTGTGGGGCCATGTGGGTACCTATAGCAGTGCCACTGACTTGAAGGTATAAGTTGTCCCCAAATCTGAAATGGTGGGTGAGGACAAAGTCCCAAAGCTCAGCAACCAGGTATGTCATGGCCTCCTCAGGGATACTGTTCTTGACAGCTTGTAGCCCATTCTTATGTGGAATATTGGTGTAAAGAGCTTCTACATCCTTGGTGGCCAGGATGGTGTTTTCAGGAGGAAAATGCATTGTAGTTTCCTCAGCAAGTTGGTGGTGTCTCAAAGATAGCTAGGAATGCTGGTAGTGTACGGTCTGAGGAGAGAGTCCAAATAGCCAGATAATCCTGCTGTAAGAGTGCCGATGCACTCTTTAGCGGGATCCTTCCTGTTCCTAGAGAAGGGCAACAGAGGTCTGACAAGATTATGACTGTCAACAGATGGCTTAGGCAGTGGTGCTATAAGGAGGGCTTTGGGATGTATGGCCACTGGGAGGCATTCACGGACAGAGGTAAGTTCTCTCGGGATGGACTTCATCTGAGTAGGGAAGGAAATAGACTTCTAGGATCGAGGCTGGCACAACTGATAAAGAGAGCTTTAAACTAGGTATTGGGGGGAGATGGATGGGAGATGTCCAGAAAATCTCCACGCCAGATTTTAGCATTGAGAGGGAAGAAGATGAAGTAAGAAAGGATACAGCCATGGATAGGAGAATGTATATAAGGAGCGAGGGCGGTGTGGATACTAGTCTAATAGGTTATACTGACTGTAGAATGACTGTACCTAATAGGGTACAAAATGTGAGCGAGGCCAAACAGCAAAAATTAAGATGTTTGTACACCAATGCGAGGAGTCTAGGTAACAAAATGGAGGAACTAGAGCTACTGGTGCAGGAAGTGAAACCAGATATTATAGGGATAACAGAAACATGGTGGAATAGTAGTCATGACTGGACTACAGGTATTGAAGGGTATGTGCTGTTTAGGAAAGACAAAAACAAAGGTAAAGGGGGTGGAGTAGCATTGTACATCAATGATGAGTTAGAATGTAAAGAAATAAGAAGCGATGCAATGGATAAGACAGAGTCCGTCTGGGCAATAATTACATTGGGGAAGAAAACTAGTAAAGCCTCTCCTACGATAGTGCTTGGGGAGTGCTATAGACCTCCGGGATCTAATTTGGATATGGATAGAGCCCTTTTTAATGTCTTTAATCAAGTAAATACTAATGGAAACTGCGTGATCATGGGAGACTTTAACTTCCCAGATATAGACTGGAGGACCAGTGCTAGTAATAATAATAGGGCTCAGATTTTTCTAGATGCGATAGCTGATAGATTCCTTCATCAAGTAGTTGCTGAACCGACTAGAGGGGATGCCATTTTAGATTTAATTTTGGTGAGTAGCGAGGACCTCATAGAAGAAATGGTTGTAGGGGACAATCTTGGCTCAAGTGATCATGAGCTAATTCAGTTCAAACTAAATGGAAGGATTAACAAAAATAAATCTGCAACTAGGGTCTTTGATTTCAAAAGGGCTGACTTTCAAAAATTAAGGAAATTAGTTAGGGAAGTGGATTGGACTGAAGAACTTATGGATCTAAAGGTAGAGGAGGCCTGGGATTACTTTAAATCAAAACTGCAGAAGCTATCGGAAGCCTGTATCCCAAGAAAGGGGAAAAAATTCATAGGAAGGAGTTGTAGACCAAGCTGGATGAGCAAGCATCTTAGAGAGGTGATTATGAAGAAGCAGAAAGCATACAGGGAGTGGAAGATGGGAGGGATCAGCAAGGAAAGCTACCTAATTGAGGTCAGAAGATGTAGGGATAAAGTGAGACAGGCTAAAAGTCGAGTAGAGTTGGACCTTGCAAAGGGAATTAAAACCAATAGTAAAAGGTTCTATAACCATATAAATAAGAAGAAAACTAAGAAGGAAGAAGTGGGGCCGCTTAACACTGAGGATGGAGCAGAGGTTAAAGATAATCTAGGCATGGCCCAATATCTAAACAAATACTTTGCCTCAGTCTTTAATAAGGCTAAAGAGGATCTTGGGGATAATGGTAGCATGACAAATGGGAAGGAGGATATAGAGGTAGATGTTACCATATCAGAGGTAGAAGCGAAACTGAAACAGCTTAATGGGACTAAATCGGGGGGCCCAGATAATCTTCATCCAAGAATATTAAAGGAATTGGCACCTGAAATTGCAAGCCCATTAGCAAGAATTTTTAATGAATCTGTAAACTCAGGAATAGTACCGAATGATTGGAGAATTGCTAATATAGTTCCTATTTTTAAGAAAGGAAAAAAAAGTGATCCGGGTAACTACAGGCCAGTTAGTTTGACATCTGTAGTATGCAAGGTCCTGGAAAAAATTTTGAAGGAGAAATTAGTTAAGGACATTGAAGTCAATGGTAAATGGGACAAAATACAACATGGTTTTACAAAAGGTAGATCGTGCCAAACCAACCTAATCTCCTTTTTGAAAAAGTAACAGATTTTTTAGATAAAGGAAATGCAGTGGATCTAATTTACCTAGATTTCAGTAAGGCATTTGATACCGTGCCACATGGGGAATTATTAGTTAAATTGGAGAAGATGGGGATCAATATGAACATCAGAAGGTGGATAAGGAATTGGTTAAAGGGGAGACTGCAACGGGTCCTACTGAAAGGCGAACTGTCAGGTTGGAGGGAGGTTACCAGTGGAGTTCCTCAGGGATCGGTTTTGGGACCAATCTTATTTAATCTTTTTGTTACTGACCTTGGCACAAAAAGTGGGAGTGTGCTAATAAAGTTTGCAGATGATACAAAGCTGGGAGGTATTGCCAATTCGGAGAAGGATCGGGATATTATACAGGAGGATCTGGATGACCTTGTAAACTGGAGTAATAGTAATAGGATGAAATTTAATAGTGAGAAGTGTAAGGTTATGCATTTAGGGATTAATAACAAGAATTTTAGTTGTAAGTTGGGGACGCATCAATTAGAAGTAACGGAAGAGGAGAAGGACCTTGGAGTATTGGTTGATCATAGGATGACTATGAGCTGCCAATGTGATATGGCTGTGAAAAAAGCTAATGCGGTTTTGGGATGCATCAGGAGAGGCATTTCCAATACGGATAAGGAGGTTTTAGTACTGTTATACAAGGCACTGGTGAGACCTCACCTAGAATACTGTGTGCAGTTCTGGTCTCCCATGTTTAAAAAGGATGAATTCAAACTGGAGCAGGTACAGAGAAGGGCTACTAGGATGATCCGAGGAATGGAAAACTTGTCTTATGAAAGGAGACTTAAGGAGCTGGGCTTGTTTAGCCTAACTAAAAGAAGGTTGAGGGGAGATATGATTGCTCTCTATAAATATATCAGAGGGATAAATATAGGAGAGGGAGAGGAATTATTTAAGCTCAGCACCAATGTGGACACAAGAACAAATGGGTATAAACTGGCCACCAGGAAGTTTAGACTTGAAATCAGACGAAGGTTTTTAACCATCAGAGGAGTGAAGTTTTGGAATAACCTTCCAAGGGAAGCAGTGGGGGCAAAAGATCTATCTGGTTTTAAGATTCTACTCGATAAGTTTATGGAGGAGATGGTATGATGGGATAATGGGATTTTGGTAAGTAATTGATCTTTAAATATTCAGGGTAAATAGGCCAAATCCCCTGAGATGGGATATTAGATGGATGAGATCTGATTTACTATAGAAAACTCTTTCCTGGGTATCTGGCTGGTGAATCTTGCCCATGTGCTCAGGGTTTGGCTGATTGCCATGTTTGGGGTCGGGAGGGAGTTTTCCTCCAGGGCAGATTGGAGAGGCCCTGGAGGTTTTTTTGCCTTCCTCTGTAGCATGGGGCATGGTTGACTGGAGGGAGGCTTCTCTGCTCCTTGAAGTTTTGAACCATGATTTGAGGACTTCAATAGCTCAGACATGGGTGAGGTTTTTTAATAGGAGTGGGTGGGTGACATTCTGTGGCCTGCGCTGTGCAGGAGGTCGGACTAGATGATCAGAGTGGTCCCTTCTGACCTTAGTATCTATGAATCTATGAATCTATGCCAGAGATGATGGGGCTTTCCAGGGTTTCCAGGTTTATGGATCTTGGGTAGCTGATAGAATACCCCTGGTCAGGGCTCTGGGGGTGTGTCCATGTGGATTTGTTCCTGTGCTATAGCAGGGAGTTTCTTGAGCAGCTGGTGTAGTTTCTTTTGGTACTTCTCAGTGTGATCAGAGGGTAGTGGCCTGTAGAATGTGGTGTTGGAAAGTTGCCTGGCAGCCTCCTGTTCATAATCCGACCTGTTCATGATGATGACAGCATCTCCTTTGTCAGCCCCTTTGATTATAATGTCAGAGTTGTTTCTGAGGCTGTGGATGGCATTGCATTCTGTACAGCTGAGGTTATGGGGCAAGTGATGCTGTTTGTTCACAATTTCATCCTGTGCACATCTGTGGAAGCTCTCTATGTAGAAGTCCAGTCAGTCATTTAAACTGTTGGGAGGAGTCCATGCAGAATTCTTCTTCTTGTAGTGTTGGTAGGAGGGTTCCTGTGGGTCAGTGCACTGTTTAGTGGTGTGTTGAAAATATTCCTTGAGTCAGAGATGACAAAAGTAGGCTTCCAGATCACCGTAGAACTGTATCATGTTCGTGGGGGTGGTGGGGCAGAAAGAGTCCCTGAGATAGGACAGACTCTTCCACCAGGCTAAGTGTGTGGTTGGATAGATTAACAATATTGTTAGGTGAGTTGAGGGTACCACTGTTGTAGCCCCCTGTGGCAGGTAGGAGTTTAGATAGTTTACTGTCCTTTTTCCTCTATAGAGAAGTGAAGTGTGCATTGTAAATGGCTTGTCTCATTTTTGTAAAGTCCAGCCACGTGGAAGTTTGTGTGGAAGATTGGTTTTGTATAAGAATCTCCAGTTTTGAGAGCTCATTCTTGATCTTCTCCTGTTTGCTGTACAGGATGTTGATCAGGTAGTGCCTCAGTTTCTTTGAGAGTGTGTGGCACAGTCTCTTATCATAGTCAGTCGATTGCAATGTCTTCCAACAGTGGCTAATGCCAGGTGCTTCAGAGGGAATGAACAGAACAGGTAATCATCAAGTGATCCATCCCATCATCCATTCCGAGCTTTTGGCAAACAAAGGGTAATTACACCATCCCTGCCCATCCCGGCTAATATCCACTGATGGACCTGTCATCCATGAATTTATCTAGTTCTTTTTTGAACCCTGTTATAGTCTTGGCTTTCACAACATCTCCCGGCAAAGAGTTCCACAGGTTGACTGTGTTGTGTGAAGAAATACTTCCTTTTGTTTGTTTTAAACCTGCTGCCTATTAATTTCATTTGGTGACCTCTAGTTCTTGTGTTATGAGAAGGAATAAATATCACTTATTTACTTTCTCCACACCAGTCATGATTTTATAGACCTCTATCATATCCCCCCTTTGTTGTCTCTTTTCTAAGATGAATAGTCCCAATTTTATTAATCTCTCCTCATACGGAAGCTGTTCCATACCCCTAATCATTTTTGTTGCCCTTTTCTGTACTTTTTCCAATTCCAGTATATCTTTTTTGAGATGAGGGGAACACATCTGCATGCAATATTCAAGATGTGGGTGTACCATGGATTTATAGAGGCAATATAACATAATATATTTTCTGCTTTTGTATTTTCATTCAAATTAGAGCTGGGTGAAATTTTTTGGCTGATACATTTTTCAGCCAAAAATACAGATTTGACAACAACAAAATCTTTTTTGTGTATTTGTGCTGGTTTCACCAAATTATTTGTGTTGAACAAGCACCACAACAATATCAAAAAGACTTAGTTTTGACATTTTTGAAACAAAACCATTTTGATTTTTCTACTTGAAACAACTTTTCATGTCAAAATGTCAGGGGTGGGTTTGTTTTGTTTTTTTTCCAAAAAATGAAATGTTTTTTTAAAAAAAATTGAAACAAAAAGTGCTACTCGACTCAACACACTTTTCCTTCAACTTTTTGTTTCACTGAAAATTTCGAAAGATTTTCATTTTGAGTTGACCCAAAATGATTTTTTTTTTTTTTTTTTTTTTTTTTAAGAATTGCTAGTGAACCAAAAAAATCAGTTATTTGTACAGCTCTAATTCTAACTGTTGAGCCCATTGGGATGAGGGCTGCATCTTCACGCACAGTCCTACGCAGACTTCTGGCAAATCCTTGACTGAACCGACTGCTGTTCTGATCCGAACACCCCAATGTTTATAACTGGAGCCAACGTATCCTATTAATAGTAGGTGGACGGGGTGGGATAGTGGTCTAAGCAATACCCTGGATCTCTTCAGAGTTCCTAGGCCCACATGTTCAGAACTTCCTCAATGGTAAGTATCTGGTGTTCTGCGTAGTTTGCTCTGTAGGATCTTTTGACAGAATTCAAAAACCAAGGTCTTGTGGATGTCAATGATCCTAAAATGCTTTTTGGTTTCTGTTAGGAGTGCTAGTGATGATGTAGGACCCAGGCCCGTATTTTCCCCTGCGATAATATTTTGAGTTTTGCTTGACTGCTTGATTTTTTTAGTTTACAAAAAGGTCTTGAACTTTTATTGAGAGGAAACCTGGCATTGTGGGTAAGGTTTTAGTTCTGGTTCTGCCACAGACTTCCTGCATGACCTAGGGCAAGTCACTTGATATTTCACGACCCCCCAAAACAGAACGATGATGATTTTTAAGGGGTGGGGCTGTGGACGTGCATTTCAGGTATAATTATACCTGCTGAGGAGCGGGGGATGGGACACTGGGAAACAAGGCTCTGTGGCGTCAAAGTTATGAGACACATGCTTGCTGGAAACTAACCCCAATAAACATCGCCTTGCCTGCACTTCAGGCTTCTGGTCTTCTGCTTTCTGTCTGTATGACAAGAACCAGGGGAGAGGGTGAAGGGAAAGCCCTCTAACAGTTTCCAGGGATGTGGCTTTTCAGTCGTTCTGCATTTCTGTTTGCTTCCCTGTTCCTTGCTCACAATCCTGTTCAAAGCACTGTAGAGCAGGTTTTCCATTACATTCTGCAGACCCTGGTTTATGTATGTAATTATTAGGCTGCTTCTACTAGGGAGGAATGTGACCCTCACAAGCTCACAAATCATTTGGAAGTCTCCCTTGCAACATGCCAGTTTGTAGCTTCATTTCAGGTTCAAACCGCCTATCTGAGCTGACAGCAGCTAGGGCCACCTGAAAATATATGCAAAAGGAAAAGGGGAGTACTTGTGGTACCTTAGAGACTAACAAATTTATTGGAGCATAAACTTTCGTGAGCTTATGCTCAAATAAATTTGTTAGTCTCTAAGGTGCCACAAGTACTCCTTTTCTTTTTGCAAATACAGACTAACACAGCTGCTACTCTGAAACCTGAAAATATATGCATATTCCTTTTCTGACTTGTTTAGCATGGAGCTGCCTGTGTATCATTAAAGCATATCAGGGACTGCAAAATGTCAGGTGTTTAATTACTTCCCAACATTTCAAGTGGCTAGCATGGGGCACAAAGGCATTCCGGGTTGGTCCGTCTGCCCCTCTGTTTCCATCAAGGGGGAGGTAGAAGGGCCAGACCTGAGTGGCACTGTACCCCTGTGTGCCAGGTTGCAATGCCACAAGGTTTGGGGGTCCTCTCAAATGGGGGACCTGAGCCAGACTCCCCCTGTTGCCACCCTGACAGCCCTGAATTTGAGAAATGTTCTCTTTCAGCTGGGCCAGGGCATTCCAGGGTCCAAGCAGGACAGACCCAGGAAGGCTGTAACTCTTGGGAGGGATGCTCATGGAACAGGACACCTGCTGTAGGCACGGGGCCTGCTCCTGCTCCCACTGGAGCTAATGGCAAAACTATTGACTTCAAGGGCAGCAGGATTGAGCCCCTAGCTGCTCCTTTAGTTAGATACTAAACCCAAAACCACCAGATTTGAGGGCCTGATCTGAAGCCCATTGAAATCAGCTCCTCAACACTGATCTCAGGGGTCTGCCTGTACTGTGAAATTAATTGGGTTTAATTGTGGTTGTTTAACAGAAGCTGGTTGGACATTTTGTCATGGAATGCCTTTCCCATCGGACAATGCTGAGTCAGCGAAGACAAAATGTTTGGTGGAAACACATTGATGGCAATGACTTTTTTAAAGAAAAAAATAAAAACAGAAGGGAGAGTTCCCATAAGGTTGGAAGGTGTAGATGAGAATGAAAGCTTTTGATTTAATCAAAATGAAATGGTTTGGTTGTCCAAAACCAATTTTTTGTAACTGTGGTTTTGTGGGAAATTTAATTTGGTTTTGATTCTGTTCTGGAATGGAAAAAACCCAAAATCATGGGATATCCCATGAGGTGGAAAATCTGGTTCATCCCCATCTCTCTTGTTTACCGCGATTTGCTTCTTAAAGTACTATTCAGTCAGGCTACAAGCCAGTTAGTTTCCTACTCGTGTGATTCAGTACAGGAGAGAGATTTATCTCAAGTCCTCTTTGTCCCTGTAGTTTGATTAAAAGCATCGGAGAAGTAGCCCATCTTGTTGCACTCCCATGTCAGGAAGAAGAAAAGGTCTTACATCAGCAATGTTGATAGAGTTTATAAAGTCTGTCATGACCCTTATCTACTCCACAAATCAACTGAATCTACTGCATCTCACTCTGGGAGGGAAATGATTGTCCATCGCTCAGTAATGAGAGATTTTATTCCTCAGTCTGCAGTGTTTGTCATTTGCTGGCCTTCCATGCTGCAGGTAGCAATATGCACAATAATCATCTGGTGCAGGGAAGGCAGCCTAACGTCTGAGCACGTATGCCTGTGTACGGTAAATTATACCCCACACTTCAGATGTCTTGTACAGGGCATTCCACCCAAATGGCATGAAGTGGCAAGTTGACAAGCTAAATGAATAACCAGCCAGTGGAGTGAGGGCGAGCCCAGTAGTGGGAGCCAGTGATGAGGACCCTGTGCGTTGCTGTGACCAGAGATGAGGGGTGGCCGTGAGGGGAGGATGTGCAGACGGACTCACATGTGAATTTTGTGATCTAACTCCACATCCCCGAACTAGCTCAGAGTGCCTCACAACCCTGCTGTTGTACAGACATTTCTAGCCTACCCCTTGTTGTAGCATTGGCACTCCACCTGGCATTAGTGAATTTCACTTCGCCACACCCCCGTGAGGCAGGGAACTAGTCTCTTCATTTTACAGATGAGGAGCACGAAACACAGAGAAGCAAAGGCCAAGATTTGCAAACCAGGGGGCCTACTAGGGTGACCAGATGTCCCGATTTTATAGGGACAGTCCCGATATTTGGGGCTTTTTCTTATATAGGCTCCTATTATCCCCCCCACCCTCTGTCCCGATTTTTCACACTTGCTGTCTGGTCACCCTAGGGCCTATAGTTAGATGGGCCAGCTCCTCTGCTGAAGTAAATCAACACAGCTCCGTTGACTAACTACATCTGTTTTCACCAACTGAGGATCTGACCCAGATACCTAAATCCAAGATTTCTGTACCTTTCTAAATCTAAATGTAGGTACTGAATGCTGGGAACCTAAGTTTGGTAGTTTTGGTTCTAATAACTAGTCCAAGGTCACCTAGGAAGTCTTTGGCAGAGATGGAAATAGGTCCCAGATTTCCTGACGCAACCACTGCAGGCACTGTCCTCCTTCTTTTGACTGGCGCTCAGGTGCCACTGGCTCATGGTGCTTTGGCAGAACAGTGCAGGGCAAGCGTGAGGAGACCATGAACTGTGCCCCAAATATCAGGTCCTACGCGTAAGCCACTTGATTTCATGGATAGTGAATTTCAAAGTCACGTGATAATTTTTTCTCTAAATACAGTAAAGAGCAAGAGTCATCAGGGATGCTGTAACAAAGGAATCCTTTCAATGTACTAATGTGCTTGCATTAGTGCTAATGCCCATTGCCAACTGGCAAGCCCTAAGGGGTTAGCGAGAATTCCTACCAGACCAGCGGTGAATTCTACTAATGCCTGCCTAATCCAAGCTGTCCTTAAAAGAGTCCCTGCTTACAAATCAGGCCATCCAGACTTTATCTTTTTTGTTCAGCGCTGTCGAGACAACAACTCTCCAGTTAGGGATTCTTTCAAGATCTCCTGATTATCACATTACCAAGAGGAAAAAAAAAAAAAACCCTGGTAAATGTCCAGGTTGCCACTCAGTCTGATTCACTGAAATAACATTTGCAAAGTGCAAATCCTGCTGCTAGTTATGTAACCAAATTATCCTTCCATATGCCAGAGAGAAACTCTACAGTAGCCAGTCACGAGCTTTAATCAACCCAACCCCCAAAACTCTATTTAGCCTGAGCTGTCATTGCAGCAATTCCTGGTTTTAATTGCACCGATATGATAGTCAGGTTACATTTCCTTAATTCTTGTCTCATTACCATAACCCTCCATTTCCCAATCTTGCAGCGTCTAACTGCCTTAGAATCACGACCTATTACAATGTACAAATTAGGACAGATTCTCCTTTTAATTTCATTAGATTCCTTTTTTAAACATAATCAGTGAGATTCAGAGGGGGAGGAAACATAGTTACCCACCAACCTTTCTCTCCTGCTTAGCCACACCTCCTCTCTTGTTGTTGTTGAAGCAAAGTGACAATCTTCTTTCTCCACATCACTGGACATATCCTCAGCTGGTGTATATCGGCTTGACTGGAGCTATGCTGAGGCTCTGGCTCTGGCCCTTGCCTATATATATATATATATATATATATATATGGGCTGATCCTGCAAGGTGCTGAGTGCCTCCTGGGATGAGCTGGTGAATGCTCGCTGTGCCCATTGATTTCAATGGGACCAGAGGGTGCACTGCATTTTCTAGATTCAGGGCCTAAGTTTCCCATTAATTTAAGCTGCTGTGAGGGAGGCAGAGAGGGTTGAAGGAAATAGCTCATCAGCTGTCAGAAGAAGTCCAGGCAAAACTGTAGAAAGTTCTCTGAACATCTAAAGGGCCCTGCTGTGGCTGCAGCTGCTCCATCCGGCTGGTGTCTTGCTGCAGTTTATCATCAGTGCCACAAGGTGCAGGAGGGCGAGGGAGAGGCAGCACCTAGGGCCTAGTTTCCCCAAGTGTGTGTTGTCGCCCCATACAGTTCTTGATATGGAGGCGCTGGAGGGACAGGCCCCATTTTACCCAGCTCCACCCCAGTGCAGCAGTTCATTCCTTGGCTCCATCAGCAGCTGTTTGTGTTACATAGAGCAGAGCAACATCACGCTACGTGCTGTACAACATAACAAAAAGACAGTCGCTTACCTCAGACACTGATAATCTAAGTATAAGATGAGAGACAACGGATGGATACAACAAGCAGACCGGGGAGTACAAGGAATGAGACACTGCTGGTCAGCATGATGGCCCATGGGCTCAGCCCATCAGCTGCCTAACTATTGTCAAGGTTTCTTTTTAAAGGCATCGCATCAGAGGAGAGCTTTAAGGAAGGATCTGAAGGAGAATAATGAGGTTGTTTTGTAGGTGTTTCCGGGGAGCTCTTTCCACCCTGAAGGGACAGCACACAGGTGCTTGCTGAAAATGTAACAAGTAGGTGATGGAAGCTGGTACCACTGAGTCCGTTCGAGGCAGGAATAGACATTGCAATAATGAACGAGAGTTGGTAAGTAGGTGGGGATAAACTGTGAAGAGCCTTCCTTGAAAGTGAAGACAAGTAGGTTGTATTTGGGAGAAGGCAGCAAAAATAGAGCCGACCTAAAAAAGTGAGCTGCAGAACACTTTGTGATGGCAACATTCAGGGGCGACATGTAAAATAAAAGAAGTCAGGAGTTTGTGCTGAGTGGGGAGGCTGCTGGGATTTCTCACGAAGTGGCTCTCTGAAGGGGAAAGGACCGAAAGGTTTGTTAGAAATAAAAACTCCCTTCCCTGCCCCTAAATTTGGTCCACTTCTAGAACCTACCTTGGTTGAGTTTAGGGTGCCCCAGATAGAAAGTGTGAAAAATCAAGATGGGGGTTGGGAGGGTAATAGGCGGAAAAGTCGGGGCAAGTGCTTTCATTTTTGTTGTCATTGTGTGCTCTTGGTTTCCAGCACAGGCTGGGGGTTCAATCCCTAAGTCCTCACGCAGGCTCAGCTCTCATTGCCGTGCTTCTTGAAAAGCCTCATCGACATCCATAGGAATTTACCAGTGGTAAAAGGTGGACCTGAGGAAGGCATCGGTGGGAGCTGCCAAGAGAATGTGAACAGGCTGCTGCTGCTGCTGCTGTAGCCTCGGTCTCTCTGTGAGCTGTTGTATCATGCGGTGTAAAGGAATCAGCGCCAATGCAATTAAACCTCAGCTTGGAGACTGATCTCCTGGAAGTGTGTTCTTCCTGATTGAATTGGGCAGAATGTCAAGAGCAAACATGAACCTAATCTAATATGGCCCCATGCAGGCGGAAACAATGAAGGTAGGAATTGCCATACCAGATTGCACCAATAATCCATCCCATCCAGTAACTGGTCTTCAACACTGACCAATGCTGGATACTTGAGAAGAGACAGCAACCACCCTTTCCATGCCCATAATCCATTTAGGGGTTCAGCACTAGGCCAAAAGGAAGACATTTCTCTCCGCTCTAAACTAGTTATCAGCTTCTGTCCTTAAGGGTCATGATAATTAAAAATAATAATTTAATTGGATACCTTGCATTTGAGGATCTTAAAGCAGTTTGCAAACCTTAGTTGCTTAATACTCCTGGCTCCCTCTGCAAAATAAATTAAAATTAGCCTCTTTTTATGGATGGAGTAAATAAGGTATTGTGCAGCAACCAGTACACAGTAAGGACTAGACGGTGGATTCGCAGTCCTCTACTCTAATCATTAAGTTACATGATGCATTGACTCTGTGGTGGGAAACAAAGGAGCTGGCCTCCTCACAAGCACACCGGAGGTGGGGAATGGGCCAGATGACCTGGAAGAAACATGCTCAACCTAAGTCCCTCTAGGTTGAAGGTGGTATGGGCTGACAATGGCAGCTATCACAGCTCTAGAATTGGCCTGATTGTCATGAACAAACTAGGCTGGGTTGTTTCAGCTCTCTTTCCTGCTGGCCAGTCATTCCCAAACCCCCATGGATATTCCTTCTGTATAATCATTTGCCAAATAGTTTAGGGACACAGTTTTCAGGTGGTGGGTCACCAACAGTTCTCTTTGTCAATTGCCATGTGTCATTGGTTGTCCAAAGCACAGGTAATAGATTGTGTAACGCCAACAGACCCCAGTCATCGTTGTCCGGGATCAAACCTGGAACCTCTGGAGCTTAATGCATGAGCTAAAAGAGACCTGTCAAGTAGCCGAAGCTGTAACAGGCTCATCAATCTCTAGCTGGGCTAGGAGCCACTAGAGGGGGACAGGGCGCCACACCAAGCAGGCGTGGGTTACAACTGGTTAATCAAAACCTTTTCAAAGAAGGGAATAATGAGTAGTGGAAAAGGGAAGAGTGGATCTCTTTAGTCACGTGTGAATCCAGGTGTTTGCATGAGGAAGAACCATTCCCAGAGCATCCATGGGCACAAAATCCTGTTAGCACCAGCATTTTCCCAGAACAGATGACAAGGGGCATGAACATGGCTGAAGTTTGGAATTTGAACGAACGTGTGCACCTTGTTTTGCAGCATTCATCCAGCGCTCTATAGCTCCTTACAGGCCCATTTTTATTACACATATGGTCCTTCAGCTGTGGGAGTTAAACATAAACTCAGAGTAACCTTTTATCTATTTAAAATTACAACAAATGTTAGGAGCCCTATTAGAGCTTCCCCCACAATCCCCTTTGCACCTGGTCACACGACTCTCTCATTCATAAAGGGGCAGATTGGCAGAGCCAGATTAACCAATGTGCACTTGGGGCAGTTGCACAGGGCCCCCATCTCAGGCCCCCCCCCCCCCGATCACCAGGGCAGAGAGAGAAAGACACACAAAAACAACTCAACTCCAAGAATGGGAGATGCGGGGAAGGACGTTGCAGAGGGACGATCCTGTCTGCACACTGTTGCGAGAGCTAACGGGCCAGAGCAGGGAGCCAGGCCAGCTCTGTGACACAAGCTTATCTCCAACACCACACCACACCTCCCCATGGCCTCCGTCACCCTGGGTTTAGGGAAGGTGTGAGGAACCCCAATTACCATAGTGCACCAGGCCCTGAAATTCTTTAATCTGACCCTGCAGGTTGGGAAGTGTCATGGTTATGGGATAAGATGAACCTCTGTTCTCTTTCTGGTGTCTCCAAGAGCAACTGCCAAACTATTCATATCTCATCCTAAGGAGTAGTCAGCCAGGCCCTCAGTGACAGAAAACCCTCGCACTAGAGAAGTTCCCCAAAAATACAAACCGAACCATGCCAGTCATTCCAAACGAAAAGGTGTCATCATCAATTTTCCCTCTAATTTTTGGCAGGCCGTGTGAGCGAAAAAGTCCTTCTGTGCAAATTTTTGTGCTTGTGGTGTTTCACCGTGTGCGTGGGGTTTAGGACCTGTGTGCATACGCACACACGCACAGCTTAGCGGAAACAGTGGTCATCATATAAACCAGGGATCGGCAACCTTTGACACGCGGCCCGCCAGGGAAAGCCGCTGGTGGGCCAGGCCAGTTTGTTTACCTGCAGTGTCCCCAGGTTTGGCCGATTGTAGCTCCCACTGGCTGCAGTTCACCGTCCCAGGCCAATGGGGGCTGTGGGAAGTGGCGGCCAGCATATCCCTCGGCCTGCGCCACTTCCTGCAGCCCCCATTGGCCTGGGACAGTGAACCGTGGCCAGTGAGAACTGCGATCAGCCCAACCTGCGGACGCAGTAGGTAAACAAACCATCCTGCCCGCCAGCGGCTTTCCCTGGTGGGCCGCAGGCCAAAGGTTGCCAATCCCTGTTATAAATAATGTATTATTAGTGTAATTACATGAGTGCTTATGCAATGCTCGTAAAACAACCAGTAAAAGTCTCATCAAGGTCTAGCTCAAACCCATCAACCATTAGCAAATCATTTTGGTGCTGGCAATTACTTTATCTTTGTCACTACTGCCATTTGGGCCAATATTAATTATTTAATACAGCTAATGTGCTTCCCTATACTTGATCTCGATTCTCTTTCCATTGCTGAAGGCCTGTAATAATAATAACTTATAATAATTATTATACCAAGCTCTGATAGTGTGTGAATCTACGTGCACTAAGGCCTATATATATTATTTAGTGTATGATCAAGTATAGTATATAGAGTTCAGCAATATCTGTTATATATATCTAGCTCTTTGTGTGTGTATACATTAACAGAGAGAGAGAGTACATTTATTTATTACACACCTTCAGTAATGTAGACAGAGCCCAGACTGAGTACATAGGAGTACGATATCTGGATTAAAGTAAGAACTAATCCAAACTTTCACTCTGAATTTGAGATGATTTTTTTTTAAAGGTTTGAGAAAGTTTGGTTAACTTTTGTCCACCTTATTCAATTCCCCCACTCCCTGGGGTTGGTCAGCCTCAGAAGTGCTAATGCACCATTTGCAGCTGAAGTGCCAGAATCCAATGAAGCCCCTCGAGTGACCTATCCTATTTCTAATAAGGTGCCTATCATGATGGAATAAACTCTTCTTGCAAGATTGCCAGCCCATCCTCAGAGGCCAGAGGAGGATTCAGACTTTGTAGGGTTTATATAGCCCAAGACTTCTGAGAATCCCCAGCCCTGTTGACAATGTGGTTCTTTGGTGGCTTTTGCGGAAGAGCAATATGAGTTTGCACTGGTGTAGGTTCAGCCAGCAGAGGGCTCTCTAACCCACAACAAAAGTAAACATACCCCAATGCATCACTTCTGACTAATAGGAAAATGCTTCCAGGCCGTTTCCATGAAACTGATTTTAGCAGATTGCAATCAATCAGCTGCTTGAAATAGCTGCAGTGCTAGTATGAATTTACTTCTGATGTGGAAACTCATTTCCCAATGCAATGCTGCCCTTGCAACTGCCAGACGGTACAAAGTGGTTAACTATGCCCAGGTTCCCATTCTGTCTTCTATTGCATCAGGCCATTTTTCTAAGTCTACCCAGCATAGGCGACCCTAGGAGTTAAGAGACTCTTGATATTTGATTTAACAAATCTGTCTGAATCTGTTGCCTTATGTAGTAAACTCATTTCTTGAGTGCAATTTTGAGCAGTGTCAAAGTCTTCCTTCTGAGAATCTGCTGGTAAATGGAGTGGTTCCTCCCCACCGCCAAATTAAATCGCCCTTTGTTAATAACAATCAGTGTTATGTACCAAATGTGGGGATGGGAAGGAGATTTTTCCCCTCAGGTCTAGGATGGAAAGAACCTGAGAAGGATTTTTTTCCTTCCCTGTGTGATGCTGCGTGGGAGTCAGGTGGGAATAGCACATAGGAGCAGTTTTCTGGTATTGCAGCAAGCCCTGGGCATTGCTAGAACTTAGAAGTTTCCCATTTTCTGTTTCAGTGTTCCCTGAAACAATCGTCTCTCTCGTTCCCTAATGAAGATAGATACATTTCTCGTATGCAGAGTTCAGTGTCTTTGGGGGCTATAGTGTGGCTGGTAAGAGGCTGATAATGTAACTATTGGAAGGGTGCAGTAGAGTTAGACCTGGCAGCATGTGGGCTTTTTTGTAATAATTTTGATGGATAATAGTTTAATCTATTTAATTTTTCACGGTTGTGCGAACATATGGGCTGTAAACATTACTTTTAATTTTTATCTAGTTTAAATTTTCACCATTGCAGGAAATTATGGGGCGGTGTCAGACAACAATAATTTAATGACCGTAGATGTTGAGATTCAAAAAATTAAAGTGTTATAACTGCTAATGCACAGTTTATAAAGCTTTAATTTTTTGAATCTCAACATCGACTATCATTAAATAATTATTGTCTGACACTGCCCCATAATTTCCTGCAATGGTGAAAATTTAAAAAAGAAGATGATGATGAACACAAATGTACAAAGTAAGTAAACAAACGCTAATACGTTCTGAAGGACCATTTTTCTTACTTTGCCTGCATGTAAATTGCGAGTGTTATCAATGGAGTCAGCATAGTATGGTCCAGTGGTTAGAGCACTAGCACAGGACATAAGAGTTTGGGAGTCAATTCCCTGTCCTGCCACAGACTTTCTGTGTGACCTTGGGCAGGTCACTTAGCCCCTCTATGCCTCAGTTCCCCATCCTACAATAGGATAACAGCCCTGCCCTACCTCATGGGGCTGCTGTGGGGATAAATACATTAAAGATTATGAGCTGCTCAGATGCTATGGTAAAGGAGGCCAGATAAGTACCTACTTTAGAGAGGTAACATTCCACAACTGGTTATTCTGGGCCAGTATTTACACAAAAATTGGACCAAATCCTGATCCCCACACTGCAGCCCCTTTATTCTGAGGGCGCAGCCCTGAATCTGGCAGCCCAGTCTATTTGCACTCAATATAAAAACCCTTTTGTGTCTATTATACTGTGACTTGTCCCTTCTCTATGGTGAAGGATGCTTCAGTGGGGGAGGTGGGGTAATCCACTGCAATGAATCATAGAAATGTCAGATTGGAAGGGACCTTGATAGTTCTGGCTCAGTGCAGGGGACTGGACTAGATGACCTAAGTATTATCTAGACCATCCCTGGCAGTGTTTGTCTAATTTGTTCTTAAAAGCCTCCAATGAATGATATTCTACAACCTCCCTAGATAATTTGTTCCACTGTTTAACTAACTTTACAGTTAGGGAGTTTTCCCTAATATCTAAACTAAATCTCCCTTGCTGTAATTTAAGCCAATTGCTTCTTATCCTGTCCTTGGTGGTTAAGAAGAACAATTTATTATTCCCCTCTTTATAACAACCTTTTATGTTCTTGAAGACTGTTATCATGTCCCCCTGCCCCCAGTCTTCTCTTCTCCAGATTAAACAAACACATTTGTATCAATCTTTTCCCATAGGCCATGTTTTCTAGACCTTTAATCATTTTCGTAGCTCTCTGCCAGATGTTCCTTAATTTGTCCACATCTTTCCTGAAGTGTGGCGCCAAGAACTGGACACAATACTCCAGCTGAGGCCTTATCAGTGCTGAGTAGAGTGAAAGAATTACTTCTCGTGTTTTGCTCACAACGCTCCTGCTAAAACATGTGGTGCTTGGAGCCAGGAACTCCTTAGCAGTTTAGCTGGGATTAGCATGGACATCTGTTTGGCCTGGGCAAATTACTTAACTACTTTGTGCCACAATTTCCCCGTCTGTAAAATGGATATAAGACCTACCTGCAGTGCGGATAGTTTGAAGTGTGTGAAGTTTAATTCAGTTGCGTGAGTATAGCATTATACAGTGCAAATGCTAAGACCTGGAAGAGCACATTTTGATGCAGGGTTGCCAGCAGAAATTCCTCTGACGTAGGCAGATGCAAGGGATGGTAATAACCACAGAGCAATTGGAGAATTCTTTCTTTTTTCAACCTACGTGTCAACAGCCTGTTATGCAAATTATAATACTCAGCTCCTGGAAGGATCATGAATATGTAGCCGCAGTGGCAATCTGTGTGCTATGATTACAGATGGTACACAGTATCATAAAGCGGAGGGCTTTTCACTGTGTTTGTAGTTTTATTGTGTCTCTCTGACTTTGTATGGGGCAAGAAAACCAACAAATATTTACACTCAGACCCTCAAAGGAATCTAAAGAAGATGGATCCCAAAATCCCCCTGAAAGTCAGTGTGAGTTGGGGGCTTGACTCAGGAAACCGCAGCTTGGAATATGAGAAATAAAATCATTCTGGAGCACATGATGACATTGCCACAATAAAGAAGTGAAGATCCATATAATGTGGTACGGGTATGCTAGAGCAGAAGGGAAGGCAGCTTTCTGGTGAAAGAAGACACGTGGGTGGTTGGAGACCTAGGTTCTAGTCCTGGCATTGCCATAGGTACTGGGTGTCAGCTGATGCATGTCTCATAATTTCTATGTGCCTCAATTTCCCCATCTGTAACATGGATAAAATAATCAAGATTTACCTGAGCGATGGGCTTGTGGTTAAGGCCCAGGAATAGCACTTAGGAGACGTGGGGTCTTTTCCTAGCTCTGCTGCACACCTAATGTTGCTAACCAAAAGGCTTCAAAAATCAAGGATCAGGCCCCCAAAATCATGAGATTGGCTTAAAAATCTTGAGCTGTAAAAGTGACAAATGTTGGTATCTATCTTTTTTTCCTTCTAGGCTTTGAGCTTTTAGCATGCACGTTTTCCATTTTCCATCTGTGGAACTATTTTTAAAAATAGAAGCTGAGAGTCTCTATCTAATAACAGGGCTCCAGAAGCTGGATCTTTTAGAAAAAGCACTTATTAGCACAAGACTCATGATAAAACTGTGCAAGTTGGCAACACAGACCCACTTTGTGGCCCTGGGCAAGTCACTTGGTCTCTCTGTGCTTGCATCACTGCAATGGTGATACAAACACCTTCTTGTGGCTGCCTTGAGGCAGCTAGGTGTGAGCATACTACATATAATAACTTAGGGCAGCATTTGAACCTGTTCCAGGGGTTGACCCAGTCCCTGGCCAGTCCCAGACTACACCAGATGCATGGGTGGCACAAAAACATTTCATTTGTGTTGTGCACCAAGCTTTGTGTCTGTACTAATGGCAACCTCGCCAGGCCCTCGGCCACAGTCCTGGCCTGCTGGGAAAGGCTATGTTTTCAGTAGGAAGAAGGAGACTGCCAATATCACACACCCACTCCCTGCTGCTGGCATCTACTGCGGGCGGGGGGGATTTTTGAAAGGAAAATAAACCCTTTCCACTGCCAAACAGGTTCTGCAAGTTATTTTGAGTATCTTGTTTATCCTCCGCAAGGCTGATACCACAGCACTCAGAGCAGGAGCTTATTAATGCTCATGAAGCATTTGAAAGAACAAAGGGCTTTTGCAAACCTTACCTGGCTAAATCCCATTGAAATCTGACATGACCATCATTACAGCAAACAATCCGGCATGACTGAGCAAGATGCCACAGCTGGGCTTATTAAATCCTGTCCACTCTCTCATGAATTATGTTTCTCTGCATTTCAATTTAGCCGCTGTCTCTCCTTGGATGAAATTCTACTTTGGTGATAAGGCTTAAGCCACCTGCTTCCGGGGATAGTGCTAACGTGAGCCCTGTGTTTAATAAGTGGTGGGATTTTACATTTCAAATGCATTGTTTGCCTGTTAATAGTCTGCGACAGTTGCTTTTGGTTTACTCCTTTGACCATTCCCTGAATCTGGGATGAAATTTAAATACAAACCAGGAGACACAGCTAAACTGAAAGGCTTAAGTAAGTTTTTACCTTTGAATCTAATTCCGCAGGAAGAAAGAGGCAATGATTTGATTTCAAATACAGAAAAGGTCTGCAGGCAGGAAAAGTTAGTCGCTTAGTTCTGTCTTGTAAGGAACAATAATAACCATCATTAATTCTTGGTTAGCGCTGTTATTTTCAATGCACTTAAATCCCAACTTCAGACACCCCCATTTTAAACGGGTTCAGAATCCAAATCCAAATTTAGATCACATTGTCCAGAGAGTTGGTCATGATAAGTATAGCAAGGACATCAAAATCATTGTACGGAAAGGGCTGAATTTTATATTGAACTATGGCCTACAGACTGGGGTATAAATCTGAGACACCATATTGCTCTCAGTCCCCAGCAGAACTTTCAGTGAGTCAGGCAGGATGTATGTGGGTGTATGCTGTGTAAGGAAAAACATAACAGAGATGGCTTTTGCTCACTGGTCGAGTTCAACTTTGTTACAGTGGTATAAATCCAGAGTAATTCCATTGACAGCAGGGCAGTCATTTCAGAATTACACCAGTGCAACTGAGAGCAGGTACTAATCCACTTGTTAACCCAGAGGATTTGAACTTGTGATCCAGAGATGAAAGGAGCTGTGGTCCATTTGACACGATGCAACCAGATTAGCTTGAAACTCAGTGTAGACATTCTTGGAACTTAACAAATCTCAATGGCCTGAAGAGGAACCTGGCTCACATTTCAAGTTTTGTTGCAGAAGTTATACATGGGTCTGCATGTGATCGAATAGCAACAAAGCACAGCTCAGTTATTTGGAAACTGAGATTGCATTTGGAGAATTGACTCTCTGTACTGTTGGTTAACCACATAGACATTAGGGAAGTGGGTTTTTTAAGATAATACACCCATGAGAACTTCTGGGAACTTCCTCTTTCTGTGCAGTTCAGATTCGATCAAACCCTATCATCCATGGTACTAGAGCCGGAAACAGGACAAAGACATCATTATGGAGAAGTCAGCGAAGGAGAAAATGTGTCCACTATGTTACATGTTACAGGCCCAATCACTTACACCAGTATATGTGAGGATCCACTGGCATTATTAAACGATAAGTGCGGGAAGATATCTGGCCTGATAGTTATGCAGCACAGCGTGGCTGCTAGGATACTAATCCCTGGAACAATATGGAAAGTGGAAGGTAAATTGTGAATACTCAGGCATTTTTGGCCCCTTGCTAGAATCTTGTGGCATAGCCATGAGTTAGCCCACAGTGAGAGATTGTCCCTGCACCGAAGAGCTTTCCTTTACATAGACAAGATATTTTGGAGCCATCTGACTATGCAGGGATGGTGATTAAACAGTGAGGGTAATTCATCATTGGAACTATTTACCAAGGTTTATGCAGGTTTCTCCAACACTGGCAATACTTTAATTCAAGGTTTGATATTTTTTTCTGAAGGATCTGCTCTTGTCCAATCAGGAATTATTTCAGGGAAGTCATCTGGCCTGTCTAGGACTTGTCAGCATAGGTGCTGGAACTAAGGATGTTGGGGGTCCTGCCAAACCCTCTGGCT
This sequence comes from Dermochelys coriacea, assembly GCF_009764565.3. Taxonomy (NCBI): domain Eukaryota; kingdom Metazoa; phylum Chordata; order Testudines; family Dermochelyidae; genus Dermochelys; species Dermochelys coriacea. The sequence continues at coordinate 9,065,439 of NC_050068.2, read as the reverse complement.
TGAAGTGATTTCCATTATATACTGAGGTTACAGTTTGGTTCAATGACTCTCCACACCCCCTCTATACAAAGTGCTCCAGCATCCTTGGAGGTCAGATTAGTTGATCATGGCAGTCCCTTCAGACTTTGCACCCTGTGAATATCTAGTCAAATATGAGGTCCCTTCCAGCCCTGTGATTTTATGAATATTTGACGAGATGACTATGATATTGTCTACAAGATGTTTGTTCTATGTAAGTAATGCCCAAAAGTCTTGACTGAGTGGGAGGCGTGTGCATGTATCTGAGTGCAGACTTCTGCCTCCCAGGGTTTGTGGTATCCGTGAAAGGATCGATGTGTAAAGTCCAGCTCTCAGTCTTCTGTCAATGAGAGTTTACTGCTGATCAGCTGTAATTATTCTGATTTGTGTTTCATTTATTGAATGTGCCACCTCTCAAAAGCTGCCAGAAAAGGGGAGAGTTTCTCTGAGCTGCGACAGAACTGGATTGAACTCCCTTGCCTGTCAGATTGAATTTAACTCTTAATAAAAAGCAATTCTGTTGTCTCTCACCTTATACTTGGAGCGTAAATTCCTTGAGGACAGGGACTTTTTGTTCTGTGATTGTACAGCACCATGCACAATGGGGTCCTGGTCCATGACTGAACCCCTAGGAGTTACCACAGTCCAAATACTAGCAGTCAATAGCCCAGTATTGCCAAATCTAGTTCTATTAAGAGAATAGGAGCATTTACTGTGACAGATGGCCAATATCCTGTATTATACTGCACAAACCTTTAGGGGATTAAGATAAACTTTATTGAATTAAGCTAAACCTTATTGGATTAGGGTTAATAGCTTTGGGGTACATTGTATTAAAATTGCACTTGTGTATGTGTTATTGTGGCACTATATGTACTTTCTTTCAGGGGCGAGGGATGCTAATATAGTTTCTCTGTTATCAATGCTTTGAAGCCAGCCCCCACTGCAGAGATATGCATATGCTCATTCAAACTTGATTCTCGAGGGACCAACAGGCAAAGAGAGGGGGTTTGGATAACTAGCCTGGTTTTAAACTGGCTCGGGGCCTTCCTGATCCAGCAAATGGATAGGACCCTGGTCCACAGAGAGGGCCAACCTTTAGAGATGGAAGGACTGGGCTTGCCAGAACCCATGTTAGGTGATCTCTGGTGAGCTGCTTAGCATGTTTGCAGGTTCTTTTATTGTTTTTAATATGTTTTCTCTGTAATGCTTTTTACATTAAGAATAAAGCAGGCCTGTTTAGGAAGCATTGTGTGGTAACTTATAACTGTTCACCATGACTCTGTTGTCAGGCTCTGAAGAGAAAGCCAGCAGGTGTCTTTGGGCAACCTGTATGTGCTGGGAAAGACACAGTGAAGGCAAGAAACTGGGCAGCCAGGAAATACCCTGCTCAGACGGAAGTGAAACGCGGGTGTTCACCCAAGAAAGGCAAGCGCTGGGGAGCTGAGAGCCAAGAGTGGGAACTGTTGCTGAACCACTGAGGGGAAATACAGGTGCAATTGCCCTGAACTGTGACTGTGCTGAGGCTGCCAAAAAAGAAAACCCCACCCTACGTATGAGAAGAGGGGTGAGGAGATGGTAATAAAAACTTCATCCCCAGTATAGAGAGTGGGGAAATATGGAGCGTGAAGTTTAGTGGTAAAACCCACCTCAGGATAACGCTCCCCTCACTTATCAGCAGGTCAAGGCACTGAGGCGTTACTGTGTGTAGGTCTTCTTCACTATTTGTAAAGGCTCTGTTGTTGTAGGCGGTGGACACACGTACAATGAAAAACAGCCCCCACCATGAAGATAGTGTCAAAATGGACAAAGGCTGGGATGGGAGACAGCGACACTGGCAGATGAAACGTCTCTGTTAGCCCACATGTTATTACCTTCAATCACAAGATGGGGTCTGAAGGATAACTGTTCATTCTGACCTTTCTTGGTTGCTACCTGCAGGCTGAGCCCTCCCCAGCCCCCACCCATTGCTGACCACCTGACACAGGAACACACACTGCTTGGGGGGCCCATGTTTTATCCCCCACTCTGTTTTTAAAGGGTCAGTTCCCATTTCTGTCATAACATAATTTATATAGTTAAAAACAAATACAAACAATAAAACAAACAAAAATCAAATATATTACCACAGATAAATGATATTGTTACCCCTTTTGACTCAAGTGGGTAGCCAATACTTGCAGGGTGTTTCCCTGAGGAGGAGAAATTAACGATGTTGTCAGGTATTTCTTTGGTGCAATCCTATTTACAAATAATGTCCAAAGTTCTGTTTCCCTGAACACAATAGGAATCAAACAAGAGATAGTTTCCTTGCTCAATATTCCAAGCCTCTTTTTCCCAGCCAGCACTCTGCCCAAAAAGCTCTGTCTGTTAGCTTCCTCTGAGGGTCACACTACAAGGGCTTCTCTGACTGTCCTTGGTTTTCTGCTGCCGTCTCCATGTACTTCTGTGGTGTTTCTGGCTGCTTCTTTCTCTGTCACTCACACACATATGTCCACCAAAACATTAACCAGCACTCTGTGTTTACATTCAGCCCCCAGTGAGAACCTTCCACTCACATAGCTTTTTGTGACCTGCCCTGCATGTGGCCTGTGTTTTCGGTGGTGGTTTTCGGTGGTGGTTCCTATTGTTTCAGCTCTCTTTTCCATAAAGGAGCTTGATTGCTTTCCACATTTACACTGAACCCATTTCTAAATGGGTGCACGGTCCTCATATATGCTAAGTATTTTGTTTTCCAATTCATAGTGGCAACATACTCACATTAATGTTTTTCATCCTATGCACACTAAAAAATTGTAATAGTTGCTGGTATCTTATATTAGGAACCTTAGAGATATGTCGGGATGAGTGTAGTGAGGTTGCTAATGCCATTTTACATTGGTTCTTTGGAGATTGCGAGTGAAAAGCATTGTGCCTAGTTAACAGTGAAAAAAATCCCTGGCATATTTTTCTCTACCCACTCTTGGGTTATTGACCTTAATGATGCTAACAGAAATGGGGAACACATTGTTCAGCCATTACAGCGTTATATAATGCAGTGAGCACATCCTGACCAGTATGTAGTCAAAACTATTCACATCACTAGTGCATCACAATACTGCATGTGCACCACAGCCCTCTACTGAATTAGAACTGCTCACCTGTGTGTCATAGGCTCTATACTGCCAACAGTGATTCTCCTTTAGCTTGGGTAATAGGGGCCTGTGCTTTTAGGGCAAGATGAACCAACTTCTGCTGCCATGAAGTTGCACATGATGAGCTGCATAGTGATAGCCATGAAGGTGGATGTCTCGCACCCGTACACATTAAGTACTGCTTTTAGCAAAAGCAGGTAAACCTCAGTGGCACAAGGGGTTCATGCTTATGCACCAACAACATAGCTCCATCGACTGCAGTGCAGCTACACTGACTTCACACCTGCTGAGAATGTGGCTTTTATAGTGTTGTTCTGGGGGGTATAAACCCAGACAATATGAATCTGATAGTCTAAGTGTGGGATTCAATGTGCTGGAGTCTCCCCTGTGTAGTTATTTGCACCTGCACATTCACACCCACTTTGCCCAGGTAGAAATGAGGACAGAAACTGCCACGCTGAGGAGGATCATGCCCATGGCACCTAGAACACTACAGACAGTTCTGTGCAGCCCTGGGATTATGGGGTTCCCCAACAGTGAGAACATTACACTGTGGAACAGTCAAGGGAAGTGGTGGCAGCCAAGGTATCTGGGCTATTTGGACCTAGACTGAACGGCATGCTCAAGGGGATATACTCTAGGGACACTCCTGCTTCAGCAGGACGGATAAATGGGCCTATTCCATCTCTGACCTGCACCCCTCCCACCTCCCAGTTTGTCAGTAAATTTACAGCCATAGGGGGTATGATCAGTGCCTGGAACTCTATACCAAGCAATAAACAATTGCATAAGTGACTGAAAGTGATGAAAAAATTTAAAAAGGGTTTAATAAATCTTCCTTCTAACAACATCCATCTCATTGCTCTTAGCACAAGCCTGACCAACAGCATGCCAGGGACATTCCCACTGTGCAAGTCTGGGCCCCAGCTTCCTTTCTGTGAAAAGTGGGACAAAGGCATTTCTTGGAAACAAGGGAATAATTCAAAATACAGTATATGCACGAGTGTTCTGCTGTTGCATCTTAGGCCTGACCTGCACTCCCTGCTATTCCTGGGCAAATGGTAACCTAGGACCTCTGCTTCCTAAGCTAGATCCTCCGCATGGCTCCATGGAGGTCAATGCAGCTCCATCAATGTAAACCAGCTGAGGATCTGGTCCGCTCTGCTAAACTTTGTTCATTTTACTGTTAGCGTCTACTTAGAACCCCTCCTCAAATGCCCTTGTCATCCTATGAGATCAAAGTTGAAATTTCCAGAGCAGCCTAGGGGATTTAGAAACATCTTCCATTAAAATTAACTCCCTTAGGCCATTTAGGAAAGTCATCCCTAGATTTTAAACTAGCTGAGGCAGGAAACACATCTTTGGTTGTACAGTACTAATCAAGCACAATGGGCACCAATCCCCAATGGGGTCCTTATGTGATACAATATTAGACATTGTAATTAATAGGATCTCTCCCTACCCCACTCTCCAGACTGCCCCCCACAGCTACACAGCTCTGCCAATGCACCTCAATCCTGACCTGCAATTGACGAAGCTGTCCCAGTCCTGCCAATGCCTGCCATTCCTAACCTGCTGTCATAAATATAAAGGGAAGGGTAAACACCTTTAAAATCCCTCCTGGCCAGAGGAAAAACTCTTTTACCTGTAAAGGGTTAAGAAGCTAGGATAACCTCGCTGGCACCTGACCAAAATGACCAATGAGGAGACAAGATACTTTCAAAGCTGGAGGGAGGGAGAAACAGAGGCTCTCTCTGTCTGTGTGATGCATTTGCTGGGAACAGAACAGGAATGGAGTCTTAGAACTTAGTAAGTAATCTAGCTAGATATGTGTTAGATTCTGTTTGTTTAAATGGCTGGTAAAATAAGCTGTGCTGAATGGAATGTAGATTCCTGTTTTTGTGTCTTTTTGTAACTTAAGGTTTTGCCTAGAGGGATTCTCTATGTTTTGAATCTAATTGCCCTGTAAGGTATTTACCATCCTGATTTTACAGAGGTGATTCTTTTACTTTTTTTCTTCAGTTAAAATTCTTCTTTTAAGAACCTGATTGCTTTTCATTGTTCTTAAGATCCAAGTGTTTGGGTCTGTGTTCACCTATGCAAATTGGTGAGGATTTTTATCAAGCCTTCCCCAGGAAAAGGGGTGTAGGGTTTGGGGAGGATTTGAGGGGAAAGACGTTTCCAAGTGGGCTTTTTCCCAGTTATAGATCTGTTAGACGCTTGGTGGTGGCAGCAATAAAGTCCAAGGGAAAAAGGAAAATAGTTTGTACCTTGGTGAAGTTTTAACCTAAGCTGGTAAAAATAAGTTTAGGAGGTTTTCATGCAGGTCCCCACATCTGTACCCTACAGTTCAGAGTGGGGAAGGAACCTTGATACCTGCCATGTCCACCTGCTCTCCTAGCCCCTTGAAACCAGTGTAGAGCGTGTCTTTGATGCTTGCCCTGTGGAAAATTCCCCACACATGCCAGAGGTTAGTGTCCTTTCATGTAATTAAATCTCACCTCTTTTCCTTGTACTTCCTGACGCAGCTACACTCTGCAGTAGCTCTGTTACTATCGATTAATTACCGCAGGACCTGAAAATGTGTCACTATGTGAAATGGAGCGTTAAGACGGGTGGTTAACGGGTTGCGGAGAGTGATTTATTGAGGGATGTTTGAAAGTGTTAATGTAAAGTGTGGGTGAGTGATGATAAAGGTAGATATGATCATGACCTATGGATATTTGAAGGGTGTAAATACCACCAAGGTGGCAGGCTTGTTAAGGCAGGCAGCACGGCCCAGGGAATTGGGCCCAGAACTCTGAGTCAGGAGCCTTGTGTTCTGGTTCTGCTGTTTGGCCTTGGCAAGTCCCTTCCCCTCTCTAAGGGTACCTTGTTTTACAGTAGCACCCCAAGGCTCCAGGTGAGATCAGAGGCCTGCATGGTCCCTCGAGGGACCATGATTTGGTTACAGCATGAATCTTGCCGGGGTGCAGAGTGGAGGAGGAATAGCTGAGTGGTGGTTCCCACTTTGTTCTTTGAAGGGTAGAGTGAACACCGAGTGCTCCTTCCTGTCTACGCAGAGCCATTGTACAAGAGCAGATGGGAGAGCGACAGTCAATGACATTCTTGGCAGGTGCATTCAGAACAAACAAAGGGGATCACTCTTTGACATGGCGCCAAGTCACCCCTGTATGAGGTCAGGGGGCTGTGTTTTAAGATCAATTGTAACTGTATAGCCCAAATAGTTAGGCTAAGTAAAAATAAGAGTGATTGACTCGCATGCTTTAGGGGGCATGAGGTGATCTCTGAAGAGGGTCAGGAAGGCACACCTCACTTCCCCCCAGATAACATTGCATAGCTGGGGCTCAATCCAGAAAGGTGCTCAGTGCTGTCAATGTCTGCATTTGACAGGTAGAGTTGTCAAATTCCTCTGGCAAGATTCTGCTCTCAGTAACACTGTGTAAAACTGGAATAAGCCCATGTGCTTCAAAGGAGTAATCCTGGAATTCCACCCTGTAACCAGGAGCAGAATATGGCTGTAATTTAGATGCATCACAGGTGCTGACTTCTGCTCCCGTCTGTGGGTGCTCGACCCCTCTCTGCCACTGGCCCTGCCCCAAAACCACCCATTCCATGAGGCCCTGCCCCGCCCCCATTCCAACCCCTTCCCCAAATCCCCGCCCCAGCCCTGCCTCCTCCTCTGAGCTCTCCATGTTCCTGCTCCTCCACACCCCCACACACCCCGGAGCAGCCAAACAGCTGTTTGGCAGCAGCTGGGCAGGAAGTGCTGGGAGGTAGGCAGAGGAGCAGGGTCGCGGCACGCTCAGGGGAGGAGGTGGAGAAGGAGGTGGGGTGGGAGGGAGGGGGTCTAAATTAGCTGTTGCCACTCAAGAAAGAGATTTTGGACTTATCTTAAGTAATTCTCTGAAAATATCTGCTCAGTGTGCAGCAGCAGTCAAAAATGCAAGCAGAATGTTAGGAACCATTAGGAAAGGGATAGATAATAAGACAAAAATATCATAATACCACAATATAAATCCATCATGCATTCATATCTTGAATACTGTGTGTAGTTCTGGCACCTCATCTCAAAAAAGTTATATTAGAATTGGAAAAGGTGCATAGAAGGGCAACAAAAATGAATAGGGATCTGGAACAGCGTCCATACGAGGAGAGATTAAACAGGCTGGGACGGGACTGTCCAGCTTGGAAAAGAGATGACCAAAGGGGGATATGACTGAGGTCTGTAAAATCACGATTGGTGTGGAGACAGTGAATAGGGAAGTGTTATATACCCCTTCACATAACGGGGTCACCCAATGAAATTAATAGGTAGCAGCTTAAAAAAACCCAAAAGGAAGTACTTCTTCACACAACACACACAGTCAGCCTGTAGAACTCCTTGCCAGGGAATGTTGTGAAGGCCAAAAGTATAACTGGGTTCAAAAAGAATTAGAGAAGTTCCTGGAGGATAGGTCCATCAATGGCTATTAGCCAAGATAGTCAAGGATGCAACATATTCTGGATGTCGCTAAGCTTCTGACTGCCAGAATTTGGGACTGGATGACAAGGGATGGATCACTCGATAATTGTCCTGTTCTGTTCATTGCCTCTGAAGCACCTAGCACCAGCCACTGTCAGAAGACAGGATAATGAGCTAGATGGATTATTGGTCTGACCTAGTATGGCCATTCTTATGTTCTGAAATCCTATAGTTCCCATGGGTGATTGTATGTAGTGGTTATATTATGGCTACTATACCCCGGTAATGGGTATAGTATGGTAATGGGCCTGTTAGAAATTTCCCGGTTATACAGACAGGAGAATGCATTTTGCACAGGCCCTTTGAGTTAATAACATGATCCATCCAAAGAAACTTTGGTTTGGGTGGTTCCATTGAACTCCTGCATTATCCAAAGCTTTCAGAAGAGAAAGGAAAAAGTGTTTTGGTTAGTTCAGATAATAGTTTTTCTTTAAAAAGTTGGGAAACTTTGCTAATTATCCTAGTCATATGGACAACCTGTTATCAACACAGCCCATCAGAATTCCACACACCAATCAAAAAGCACAATTTAACAAAGTGCCTGTTTTTCATAATTATAACATCAATTTAATTGTAACCTTCCAATCCAGTTTTACCCATTTGATCTAAAATGCTATATCCTTGAGAGGACTGGAGAGCCATGATGAAGTAAGTCAGTGACCTGTTTTCTGACCCTCTACAAAATAGGTAATGAATTTTGTTTTGTTTTTTTCTCCATTGTAATGCTGGATGCATCAAAACATCATTTGAAATTAATGTAGCACCTGCGTGTGTTATACAAAGACCTGTTGAGCCGTCAGTTTTAGATTTTGATCTAAAAAGTTACAAAAATCTTTCAAAATTTTAATTAACAAAAATTATAAGTGAATTTAATGCTAGGAAAAGAAGCCAGATTGCTAGTGAACACCTGTAGCTGTCAATCTCCTCTAAGGAGTTCATGGCATTTCCAACCCTGGGAATTCAGATGCTGCCAACTGAAATTCTTCTGGTAGTTTCTATTGGGTATGGTATATTTCTTCACTTCCTGTCTTCATCTGTTGTGCAGGGTTGCTTCACAATGATGTTATGTTCAAGCATACACACAGAGACGTCAGCTAAAAACATTGCTGGAAGGTTGCAGCATAACACTACTTTATTTTGAAGAATTCAGAACAATAAACACGTAAGAACCCCAAAACAGAGGAAGACAAAGCAGACTGCTCCCAATTCACCTCACTTTACTGTAGGCTGGGGGTCTGTAAACTGACTGCTGCTAGGCCCAGCTCATATACTTTCCTACAGAGCCCCCTAATCTGCAAGAAGGACCAGGAAAAAAAGCCATTGACATTTTATGACAGCCTACAATTGTAACACAGTTTTAATATGCCACAGATGAAAATCTCTGTACACCAGTCTGTGAAGGGCATGACATAGACATGAGTTAGTGTAATTTATTCTTCTGTTCCTGTTTTATCTTCTTAACTCTCTTTCTCCTCCTCCTCCTTCAATCTCTTCTTTTTGTTCCTCTTGGTCTTTTTTTATCCCTGCGTTCCTGCAGCTACTACATTTTATGTGCAAAACCAGCGGTGCTCTTTAATCAAACAAAACAATTTAACAACACTTCATTGTAAGTATTTCCAGTTTTGTGCCTCATTTCTGATTTCATGTTTTACAGTCACTTATTGTTTCAGGGCAGGATCAAGTCTAGGAAAAGCTGTGGGGGGCACAGGGCTTAAGTGAAGGGATCTCACAAACCTGCGTGTCTGGGCAACAAAGTGGCAGGTGAAATTCAATGTTGGTAAATGGAAAGTAATGCATATTGGAAAACAGAATCCCAACTATACATACAAAATGCTGGGGTCTAAATTAGTTGTTACCACTCCAGAAAGAGATCTTGGAGTCACTGTGGAGAGTTCTCTGAAAACATCCACTCAGTGTGCAGCAGCAGCCAAAAAAGCAAACAGAATGTTGGGAATCATTAAGAAAGGGATCGATAATAAGACACAAAATATCATGTTGCTTCTGTATAAATCCATGGTATGCCTACATCTTGAATACTGTGTGCAGATGTGATGGCCCCATCTCAAAAAAGATATATTGGAATTGGAAAAGGTTCAGAAAAGGGCTACAAAAATGATTAGGGGTATTGAACAGCTTCCGTATGAGGAGAGATTAATAAGACTGGGAGTTTTCAGTTTGGAAAAGAGATGACTAAGGGGCAATATGGTAGAGGTGTATAAAATCATGCCTGGTGTGGAGAAAGTAAATAAGGAAGTGTTATTTACTCCTTCTCATAACACAAAAACTAGGGGTCACCAAATGAAATGAATAGGCAGCAGGTTTAAAACAAATAAAAGGAAGTATTTCTTCACACAATGCACAGTCAGCCTGTGGAACTCTTTGCCAGAGGATGTTGTGAAGGCAAAGACTATAACAGGGTTCAAAAAAGAACTAGATAAGTTCATGGAGGATAGGTCCATTAAGGGCTATTAGCCAGGATGGGCGGGGATGGTGCTCCCAGCCTCTGTTTGCCAGAAGCTGGGAATGGGTGACAGGGGATGAATCACTTGATGATTACCTGTTCTGTTCATTCCTCTGGGGGAGCTGGCATTGGCCACTGTCAAAAGACAGGATACTGGGCTAGATGGACCTTTGGTCTGACCCAGTCTGGCCATTCCTAAGTTGGGAGTCTGAGGGTACATCTACACTGCCAAAATAGACCTGTGGCAGCTAGTCTCAGAGTCTGGGTCAACTGACTTGGGATTATGGGGCTAAAATAGCAGTGTAGGCATTCAAACTCAGGTTGGAACCTGGGCTCTGAAACTCAGCAAGTGCAGCGAGTCTCCAGCCTGAGCAAGAACATCTCCACTGCAATTTTAACCCTGCAGCACGAGCCCCACAAGCCCAAGTCAGTTGATCCAGGCTCTGAGACTTGCTGCTGTGGCTCTCTTTGTACAGTGTTGATGTACCCTAAGTGACTTACCCAGATTCCCCAAAAGAAAAAGGACCAAGGGGTCAGATCCCCAGCCAATGTAAATCAATGCAACTTCAGTGAAGCTATTCCCAGTGACACTAGCTGAAGATGCTGCCCAGATATTTGAGACATCTGGTTTGGGTTAAACACCAGTCAGCTGTCAAGTGCTCTCCATCCCACGCACAGAAAACGAAACGAAGCTGCTTTAATCAGAGAGCAGCATGACTTTCTGGGGGTTTCCGCATCACTTTTATTACCTAGGAGCACAATGATTATAGGAGTCATAAAAAGAACAGCTTGTTTAATCTTAGAGCTGGAAACCATCTCACCCAATCATGCCAAGAGGAGCTGCCAAATCCCAAACTGCTGCCTTGGCAGAATGATTCTCTCTCTCTTTCTGACGTTCTCCATTCACGCTGCGCCCCTCCTTGTACTCTTCGTCTCACCAGCCTGCAATTATAAGATATAAATATATATGCATTAAGCCCTTTCTTGTCTGGCTTCTTGCACAGATGAGAGGTTCTGTGCAAGAACACCATGCGGCTGGACAGGAAGTCAGCACTCACTCCCTGCAAAACGGCTCTTTGAAGACAACACTGATCCAGCATACCTTACGCACCCTACCGGGGAGATCCTATGGTTCCACAGCTTCTTTAAAGGGGCTGTCCACGAATCCATGTGCAGCTGCTGATTTCATTTTGACCAAGAGACCAAACTTCAGTCTGTGTGGCTCTAGGTGTGGCTCTAGGTTATTTTGGGTCCAGCGGATCCCTGGGAAAGTGTTGCTGCTCTGTTCTAAAAGACATATATAATGCTCTCAGTCTACAAGCTGCTGTGCAGGCATTAACTAATCAGTATTAAGAACACCACAGAGCAATAGATAGCAATCACCCCTCATCAGAGAGATGAGGAAACTGAGGCACAGAGGTTACGTGGCTTGCCCGAGTGAACAGAGATAGTCAGTGTCAGCTCCAGGATTCCAGTGAAAAAAAAATGAGTGGAAAGGGGAAGTGTAGGAAGTATCACAAAGCAGCTGGGACTTTTGCTAATGGCTGAGAATGCCTTCTCTTACTGAGGGAATAAAGCAAAATATTTTCTGTGGATACTGGTTCAGTTCTAAGTCTGCATTTATCTTGGCCTTGTTCCCGGCCTTTTTCTATTTGCTTCCAAAACCAATGTAGCAGAGTTTTCCTAGCCCGAATGCTCAGATACTGATCATGCAAAACAAATCCTGGATTCACTCGGCAAACATTTGCGCCAGAAACCCGCTCCTAAGAGCTACGCTCAGCCAGTCGGGGAGGGCAGCACCACGTGACCAATCACAGATCCGCAGCTTGGCTGACAATTCAGATAGTGGCCAGTCTCACTGAATAATGAAGGCTCCTCTGTGCACCACGCCCCTCTCTGCACAGGGGAGCTAGGGTGGTCCTGCTGCAACAGGACTCTGATCTGAACCAGAGGATTTGACCCTTAATCAGGAGGTGGGATGTCTCCCCGGTGCCCATCTTTAACATGGACATTTCTTGTCTCTAACACATTGCAGACATTGCAAAGCATGATCATTATCCCTAATCTGACACCTTCCCCCTTTCCTGGCTTTTCCATATTTAGAGCAGTCAGGTGGGCGTGGTGTACATGGCTCGCCTGGACTGCGTTTGAACTCTGCCAAGTTTCTGAGGCACGCATAGAGCCTGAGTGGTATGTATGACAGTAGAACCCAGAGGTCCCCAGCTGTGTTAGGTGTTGTACATACAATACTTAGAGGAAGGCCTTCTGCTATAATTCAAGGACTGTGTTGAAATCATGATTGGTAAAAACAAAAGATGCAGAACCGGAAATTAATGAACCAAAACTGGTGTGTCTGATATTAGGCCTAATTGGTGGACAGAGAAGGAGGGGATGGGCTATTTCACCCATTACTCCCCGTTTGGATACTTAAAAGAATGAGACTTTGGGGAAAAATAAGAAAAACAAATAAAGGCCACTAGAGTGAGCTTCACCCTCATGGCTGTGTCTCCCAACATCTCCTGGGAACCTGGCCTTCTTTGTCCTAATCCTGAGTGATGTCCTGGCCAGACTGGGCCAGAGAGAGTATCCAAATGACATTGCCACCGCTACCAGCTACTGCTAAATCCCAGTACCACCCGAGATGAAACAGAGTCAGACTTTAACAATACCACCAGCAACGACAGCTCCAACCCACCTCAGCTAACTCCTTCTCTTTCACCCAAGATGATAGTTATTACCATCTTTGTTAGCATCTGAGGGACTGCCAAACAAGGGGTTTTTTCCTTCTAAAAACTCTCTCCAGATAAAGAAAAAGGGAACAAGGGATGTTGTTAAAATGAAAAGCTTACTTAAAGCATTTGAAATATAAAGTATTAACTGATTTTCCTTCTTTTTATCTTTAATAAAAGGTTGAAAGGGTTTTTAATGGTGTGTTTGCCATGATACTAAACAGGCTGAGGTCTTTCAATACCAAACCACGGACCTTGTTCAATACTGTTTAATGCGAGGTTTCTGAGTAGCAGCCGTGTTAGTCTGTATTCGCAAAAAGAAAAGGAGTACTTGTGGCACCTTAGAGACTAACAAATTTATTAGAACATAAGCTTTCGTGAGCTACAGCTCACTTCATCGGATGCATTTGGTGGAAAATACAGAGTGTTCTCCAACTGGTTTTTGAATGTTACATCCAGATCATACCACTCGATCCATTGTCTACAGCCAAGCGCAACGATATAACCGCATTTGCTCCAACCCCTCAGACAGAGACAAACACCTACAAGATCTCTATCATGCATTCCTACAACTACAATACCCACCTGCTGAAGTGAAGAAACAGATCATAGAATCATAGAATATCAGGGTTGGAAGGGACCCCAGAAGGTCATCTAGTCCAACCCCCTGCTCAAAGCAGGACCAAGTCCCAGTTAAATCATCCCAGCCAGGGCTTTGTCAAGCCTGACCTTAAAAACCTCTAAGGAAGGAGATTCTACCACCTCCCTAGGTAGATTGACAGAGCCAGAAGAGTACCCAGAAGTCACCTACTACAGGACAGGCCCAACAAAGAAAACAACAGAACGCCACTAGCCATCACCTTCAGCCCCCAACGAAAACCTCTCCAACGCATCATCAAGGATCTACAACCTATCCTGAAGGACGAGCCATCGCTCTCTCAGATCTTGGGAGACAGACCAGTCCTTGCTCACAGACAGCCCCCCAATCTGAAGCAAATACTCACCAGCAACCACACACCACACAACAGAACCACTAACCCAGGAACCTATCCTTGCAACAAAGCCCGTTGCCAACTCTGTCCACATATCTATTCAGGGGATACCATCATAGGGCCTAATCACATCAGCCACACTATCAGAGGCTCGTTCACCTGCGCATCTACCAATGTGATATATGCCATTATGTGCCAGCAATGCCCCTCTGCCATGTACATTGGCCAAACTGGACAGTCTCTATGTAAAAGAATGAATGGACACAAATCAGACGTCAAGAATTATAACATTTAAAAACCAGTTGGAGAACACTTCAATCTCTCTGGTCACTCGATCACAGACCTAAGAGTGGCTATACTTCAACAAAAAAGCTTCAAAAACAGACTCCAACGAGAGACTGCTGAATTGGAATTAATTTGCAAACTGGATACAATTAATTTAGGCTTGAATAGAGACTGGGAATGGATGAGTTATTACACAAAGTAAAACTATTTCCCCATGGTATTTCTCCCTCCCACCCCACCCCCCACTGTTCCTCTGATATTCTTGTTAACTGCTGGAATTAGCCTACCTGCTTGTCACCATGAAAGGTTTTCCTCCTTCCCCCCCCCTGCTGTTGGTGATGGCTTATCTTAAGTGATCACTCTCCTTACAGTGTGTATGATAAACCCATTGTTTCATGTTCTCTGTGTGTGTGTGTATATAAATCTCTCCTCTGTTTTTTCCACCAAATGCATCCGATGAAGTGAGCTGTAGCTCACGAAAGCTTATGCTCTAATAAATTTGTTAGTCTCTAAGGTGCCACAAGTACTCTTTTTTTTTTTTTGTTTAATGTGAGACAGTGATGGAGTTATGTTGACACTATTAGCCCATTTAGTCCATCTAAATTAATACAACACGACCTACACAAACTGACCACTTCTGCCCTGGAGCTGGCCATGGCCACAGAGAGTTGTCTGCAGGTGTTCCCAGTACATTTACTGTGTTAGGTGTAGCTGTATTGCATGGTGGAGAAGCAGGGAGCAGGATATGAGTAGATATGGGGAGTAGTTTACGGAGTGTCACTGAGCTGTGACTGTGATGTGAGGAGCTCTGGATCTGAGTACCTCCTATGTGTGTTTCCAAAGGAAAAAGTGCATTTTGCCCTTGAGGGTTCAGTCTGCAGCATCTCAATACAGAATTGGGGCGGCTGTGCCAGGAGCAGGGCACTGGGGTCGTCTTGTCATGGGTACTGTCAGTAGTAAGGTGGGATGTGAGAGCAGTCTGTGGATGTAATGATTGGCAGAGCAAGTATAAGTTTAGATAATATCCTGTGCTCAAGTGTGAATGGCTTTAAAAGGGTAGGCAGTGGCTACTGAATTGCGTTGAAGGAGCAGGCTCAGTATTTGAGCACAGGGCAAATGTAGGTAGTACCCGTCCATGACAGTGAAAAGGCCGAGAGGGGATGTCCGTGTTATGGGCATCTTGGGGTATTTATAAAGAAGGGAAGAGTTAAGGTTGTCTGAGCATTTGCCTTAACTCTGTGTTTTCTGGTGTTCAGACATTGTCAAGTCAGCAAAACTCAAGTCTGGAAGGGCTCGAGCCGTTACCAGGCAACCTTAACTCTGCATTAACAAAGTTTTTTTGCCATTCAATTTCCTAGTTTTTTTTAAACAGAGGAATGTTTGTTGGTAGGAGTTAGTGGTCATTTAGGAAGTTGTAGGTCACACCTATGTTTTCAGTTGATATGTTACTGTGGCTAGATAATAATCAAAAGACCTAGCTTGTATACAGTGCTTTTTATCAGTAGATCATAAAGATCTTTAATCATTGTCCTAATTTTACAGCTGTGAAACTGAGGCATAGAGGTGAAATGACTTGTCCAAATTCACCCAGCAGACCAGAGGCAGAGCTAGGAATAATCCCAGCCCCCAAGGGGTTTTCTACTAGACCACATGGCTGTCATGTGATTCCTTAGTGCTCCTGCCCCCTGTACAATTTGTTATAGTGGATTAGGGCTAATGATCATGCTTTGCAATGTCTGCAATGTGTAGTTGCTAGCAGGGTTGGTGAGAGAAATTTCATTCATGGTCTGTTTCTGAAAAACTTGACAACTTTATTATGTGGTTTTTACAGTAACTTTAGGTGTGTGACTGATGATGGGTATCTCACTCTCCTTCTCCACTCCCTAATTCCCTTCAACACTTACCTCCTCCACACACCATTGCCAGCTCCCCCTCCCCTTCCCATTAAGCCATTAGTAGACACTGTAAAAGCCACTACTATGTACGCCATTGCTCCTTGCTGTGTCCTGCACTCTGCTCCATACACACATCACTGACAGCAGCTTACCAGAAAGCTGCATGCTGCCTTTGTTATGTAGTTCTAGCTTCGACTCAGCAGGTCCCCCATCATAGAGCAGTACTGTCCCACCAGCTCTTTTCAGGTCTGTTTCTGGGCCAGTTCACCTTTCTTCCTAGCCTACCAGCAGCCTGGAGTTTTATAGACACCAGGCATCCCTATCAGACCCTGTGGGAAGACAGCTAATTAGTTACAGGTAAACTGGACCCATTCGATCTTAAATGGGCCGATCACCCTGTGCATTACCCATTATGTTTAATAGGAGGAAAGATCGTGTGAATTGGAGGAAAATAGACTGCAATTGTCCTTGTTCCCTTCTCCCCCTGCCCCATCATTAATGAATATTTAAAATAAATACATCTTGCTTACTATGGATGCAAACACTTCTCCATTGAAGTTACAGAGGAAGTTTAAATTAGGCAGACTGTAGGTGCCCAGATTTGGTGGTTGGTGTGACCACTAGCTGTGGGGCAAAGGGCAGAACATCTGGGCCTGTGCACCTGCTCTTCTGGAAAAGGCCATCAGATCTTGTAGGGTCTGATTTGCAAACACTTGGCACCCACAACTGGGTCTAGCTTTTCAAAAGTGCCCAGCACCCAGCATGCTAAACTCTTCCAAAAATTGGACTAACAGCCATAGTTGCTCAGGAGCTTGGGTCTCCAGCCTTTCTGAAAATGTATTCCCTTTAGCACCATGCTAAAGCAATAGCACTGACTCAGAAGGAAGGTGTCTGACCAATTACCTTCTCAGGGAGTGGTGGGGACATAGTTTTACTTCTGAGCTAATGCCATGCCAGCAGCCTGCAGCTGCCAAATAATGAAGACTTATCACTAGGGATTAGGGACTGCAACCCATGATGCTGGAATGTGGTATCCTAAATAAAGGCTGCCCCCAGGGAGACACACATGGGTGAATCTAGCCCAGAAAGTTATCGCCATGTGAGGGCCGTGTGGTAACTGATGAGTAATGAACTGGTAATCGCAGTTTGGTTTCCATTGGGGAAATGTCCCCATCACAGAAACTTCCACCCATGATTAGCATGAGCTGGCATGCTTGCTAGCAGTCTCAGCAGAGAGGTCACGGCCCAGAGGGGTGGAATGGAACTGAGGTACATTGGTGGAGCCAAGTTGGAAAGCTCGTCCAACCGCTACCCAGTGTGCATTTCTTGTGAGAACAGCAGACTTTTGGTCTCCAAAACTGCCAGTCGAGACCTTTCACCATTATTTCACAACAATGTGCATATTTAACATGCTTGAAAGTAAAAAGAAAAGTATTTTCCACTGAATGCATCCGATGAAGTGAGCTGTAGCTCACGAAAGCTTATGCTTAAATAAATTTGTAAGGTCTCTAAGGTGCCACAAGTACTCTTTTTCTTTTTGTGAATACAGACTAACATGGCTGCTACTCTGAAACATGCTGGAAAGTGTGTGCCACGCCCCCCGCTAGTAGCTGGCTAGTGTAGAGGACAACAGCCTACTACTTTTGCCTCTTAATGGGGTTATTCCTTTACCATCGGTTGTAGAAGGCTGTGCTGTAGTGCTGAAAGTTCCACTGCAGATGAACGCTGGCAAGGGTCAGCACATGCACATCCCTTAGCTCAGCTACCTCCTCACCCACTATCTGTGACTCCTTCTTCAAACTGCATCCCCTCTCTGTGGTCCAAATTGCTTCAGGAGGATAGCAACCTTTGATGCTGTCTTGGGCCGATATGAGTTTACATTTCCCTGTGTTCTGGTTTTCAATAAATTATTTGCTTTTGTGTACCTCCGGGCACCTCTGCGTTTCATTTATCTCCCCTGCCCTGAAAAAAGTAGCTCTTTGGTACATGGCATCTGTATTGTTTTCCTTATCTAATCTTTTCTTATTTACTTCTGAGATTTTCCAGATGGCTTCTATTTCTCCTTGGTTTGATTTGTATGGCTGCATTAGATAAACGGTGTCTGTCCCCTCTATCCTTGTTATGACAGCTCTATAGTATGTACAAGTGCATTCATTCTTCGCACCAGTGACCTTGCCAGGCTTTGCCAGAGAGTGTTCAATTTAAAATCAAACAGGGAGAACTTCAATTTTATCTTGAAGGTGACCATTGAATGACCAAGTGGATGGGTCTATGAGTGCTATTAACAAACTTGCACTGTTGATTTGTAAATGGGATGATATACGATCACATGTGTCTTTAAAGATGTTTGGGCTTAAGGGATAGATAAAAGAGCTGTAAGTCCCCCCCTCCCCAACCTGTGCTGTCTTCTAAATAAATCTATCTCCATATATTTGACAAGGGTACACTCACAACAGCTGCTTCAAACCCTACATGTCTATGAGTCTACAAACACCTTTCTTAAGGGACTGTAAAAGGATCAGGCCTATTTTATAGCACCCTCCTTCTACAGCCCCAGCTTTGTTCCTGCTGGGTCAGCTCACTCCCTGGGGTTAATTCTGTCTGGGCTTTCTCAAGGAATCCAGAGAATCTGTGTCCAGCAGGAGGTAGCTGCTTTATTTAAGTCTTGTAGAGTCTTCTCTCAAAGCCTGGGCAAGCAGGATAGTCCCTTCCCCCAATGCATCCGATGAAGTGAGCTGTAGCTCATGAAAGCTTATGCTCAAATAAATTTGTTAGTCTCTAAGGTGCCACAAGTACTCCTTTTCTTTTTGCGAATACAGACTAACACGGCTGCTACTCTGAAACCTTCCCCAAGTCTGTCTCTCGCACTGATAACAAGCTGTCCTGGCTATTATCTCAGAGCCTCAGCAATTAAGGGCTGCAAACAGTCTCCCCTCCCATCTGTTTGGTTTTTCTAGAGCAGGAACACTCTGCAGTAGCGCCAGTAGCTGTTCATTGGGAGTAGGGCCCCCAGCCCCTAAGCTTTCTGGATAGCATTGCAGTTTCTGGTTTCCATTTCTTGCTGCCCTCTGTTATAAGGGCCAGCTAACTAAGTTCCAGCTCTTTCTCAGGTGCAGCAGGCAGGGCTAATCAGCCAGCCAGATCCAGATCTTTGATCCCAATTCCTTAATGCTGCCCTCCGTATTCATCAATTGGAGTTTTGTCTGCAGTAGGTTCTGTTTTGGAATCACGGGAAGCGAGTGGGACATACTTGCCTATGAGAGTTTGTTTATCCCACTTTGAATCTAGCATCTGTGTATCAGTGGTGACTGTTTCCTGGCACATAATTTATTTAATAATTATGACATCATGTGCAGAGATTCTTCCCCTGCCCTCAACAAAATTTTATTTACAAAATTACAGAACTTGACACAGAATTGACCCTCATTCACCCCAAATTCAGTGTCATGTATTTTCATGCCCCTCCTCCCCCACTTAATGTGACTTTGATGCTATGCTACAAAAACATTCTGTAGTTACACAATAAATGTTGGATTTTGAAAGCATAGAATCATAGGACTGGAATGGACTTCTAGTTTTATTATGTTAAACTTACATATTAAAAATATCCTTTTTCTAGGAGTGGCAAAGTGGTTCAGGGTACTGGACTTGGTGGCAGGACACCTGGTTTCTAATCCCAGTCCTGCACCAATCCGCAGTATGACTGTGGACAAGTTATTCCCCTCTGTGTCCCCTCCCATCCAATCAAGGCCTTTAGTGGGGCTCCAATCAAGACCTTTAGTAGAATACTACAAACAATAATGAAGATTCAAACTCTCCATAAAGAGCAGACATGCTCTCTGATCCCAGGATAAAAGCAGCCTGCAGGTGTGTTAGGACAGTGGGACAGAAGACAAGGCAGGCCCTTCAAACCCTTGCTTCCATCCCACATGTTGCCCTGATTCAGAGGAGTAGTCCCCCTGGAATGACTCACATGAGGGTTTGCAGAATCTGATCCTGTCATAAATATAAAGGGAAGGGTAGCCACCTTTCTGTATACAATGCTATAAAATCTCTCCTGGCCAGAGGCAAAGTCCTTTCACCTGTAAAGGGTTAAGAAGCTAAGGTAACCTGGCTGGCACCTGACCCAAAATGATCAATGGGGGGACAAGATGCTTTCAAATCTGGAGGGGGGGGGGGGGGGAAAGGCTTTTGTCTGTCTGTGTGATACCTTTGCCAGGAACAGATCAAGAATGAAAGCCTTCCAACTCCTGTAAAGTTAGTAAGTAATCTAGCTAGAAAATGCGTTAGGTTTTCTTTGTTTTGGCTTGTGAAATTCGCTGTGCTGGAGGAAATGTGTATTCCTGTTTTTGTGTCTTTTTGTAACTTAAGGTTTTGCCTAGAGGGATTCTCTCTGTTTTGAATCTGACTGTCTGTAAGATTATCTTCCATTCTGATCTTACAGAGTTGTTCTCTTATCTTTTTTTGTTGTTCTGTTTTTTTAAGAATCTGATTGGCTTTTTGGGGTCTTAAAAATCCAAGGCTGGTTTGTGCTCATCTTCTTTATTCTCAAGCCTCTCCAGGAAAGGGGGTGTAAGGGCTTAGGGGGATATTATGGGGAAATGGGAACTCCAAGTGATCCTTTCCCTGTTCTTTGTCTAAATCACTTGGGTGATGGCAGCATATTGTTCAAGGACATGGTGAAATTTGTGCCTTGGGAAAGTTTTTAACGTAAGCTGGTAAAAATAAGCTTAGGGGGTCTTTCATGCAGGTACCCACATCTGTACCCTAGAATTCAGAGTGGGGAGAGAACCCTGACAGACCCCAAATCAGGACTGTGGCATTTGTGTCTGAGCCAAAGCAGTGGTCATGAGCCACCATTTGAAATAAGGTAGAATGTGTCCAAACCCTTTTCCTCTGGAGCTGCCGTCCTAGGTTCCTCCCCTTCACTGACTTTCTGTCTCATTTCTGATCCCATCTGTTTTTATCTCTCCAGCTCTTGCTGCTTGTTAATTTTTCTCTTCCTCCCTATCTATTATTAACATGTAGAGATGTAGCGTTTAAGGCCAGAAGGGAATACCAGAGCATCTAGTCTGACCTTCTGTGTATCACAGGCCAGCAACCCCACCCAGCACCTGCACACTAAGCCCAGCAACCGGAATGAGACCAAAATATTCCAGCCCACAGGACACCAGACTGTTCTGTGCCACAGGCCAAAAATAGGAAGGACCAACGTAGGCACCAGTGCCCGAGACCCTGCGGGGAATTAAGTGAGATATACCCAGATAATCCTGGCAAGTGACCAACACTCCACGCTGCAGAGGAAAGTGGAAAAAAAAAACAGGTTCATTGCCAATCTGACCTGGGGGAAAATTCCTTTCTGACCCCTCATATGGTGATCATTTTGACCCTGAACATGTGAGCAAGAACCTGTCAGCTAAGCAGCTGAGGGAGAGAGGGTTCGGTGCCAAGTGAGCTCCGGCCTGCCCCATCCAGTATCCCATCTCCAGCCTTGGCCATCTTTGATGCTTGGGAGGAAGGAGATAAAAAGAAACAAACAAAATCCAGAATACATTGGGGGGAGGGGTTGGATCCCTTCCTGACCCCCGCAAATGACCAGCAGAAGCCCAGAAGCATGAGCTTAAGGAACATAAGACATAAACCAGAAGGAACTTCCCAGGGCTGCAGAGCCCTGCTCCCCACCATCACAAGTAACCCCAGCATATAATCCCACTTGTAAACTTGTCCAGCTCTCTTTTGCTCCCACAAATCCTTTTGGGAGGCTGATCACTCCTCTGATGGTAGAAGCTGTCTTTTAATTTCCAGCCTGAATTTGTTCATGGCCAGTTCACGGCCATTTGTTCTTGTGCCAGTGTAACCCACACATCTCCTGGGTGTGGTGTTCTGTTCCATCTAATGGCACCGAGACCCCTTAGAGAGAGATAAAATTGAGTCTGCTCTACAGCCTTGGCTAAGAGCCTGTTGGCTTTTAGCTCATGCAATAGAGGCTCATGCACTAAGCTCCAGAGACCCCAGGTTTGATCCCGCCCACTGACGACCGGGGTCTGTCAGCGTTACACCAGCATTGTCTGTTACCTTAAAGAGCTTTCTCCCTCTCTCCCTCCCTTCCAGACTGCTCTCATAAACTAGGCCCCCCATTCCTCTGATCATAGAATATCAGGGTTGGAAGGGACCTCAGGAGATCATCTAGTCCAACCCCCTGCTCAAAGCAGGACCAATCCCCCATGTTTTTTTTTTTTTTGCCCCAGAACCCTAAATGGGCCCCTCAGGAATAGAACTCACAACCCAGGGGCTAGCAAGCCAATGCTCAAACCACTGAGCTATCCCTGATCATCCTGGGAGCTCTTCTCTGCACCTGTTCCAGTTTGAATTCATCCTTCTTGAACATAGGTGATGTATGTTTGCTGTTTAATGTCTCTTTTCCTAGTTTTTATTTCACTCAAGCTTTGTTTATCTAGCGATGAAAGCCACCTGGGGATCATCTGGAGAAAAGATGCTGGAAAAGGAAAGTTGCATTTGGTTTCCCTTTGCGCAGGATACACACAAGATTAGGGCCGGATCTAAGGACTCTCCTTGCCTTCCAGGGCTTTGGATCAGGCCCTTGCTGCGTTTATCTGCAGCCAGATTTTTCAAATGTTCTCAGCATGCTGGGAGTGAAGCTTTGATGAAAATCTGCCCAGGGGCTTCCCAGTGGGAGTTGCTGGCTGCTGCATATTTCTGAATATCTGGCCCCTGTGCCAAGTATTGCTGTTCCATTTGGAAGGTTTTTGCACAAGCTGTAGGGCTGAGATTCTTTTTTAAATGGAAGCTTAAAGCAGTGGAAATACCCCAAATCTACAGAAAGTTCCCCAATCCATGCTACAGCGCAAGCCAGCTCAGTTGCACATTTCCAACCTTGCTAGCCAGAACGCTATTTGCTATAAGTAAATACCATCTGATGTAAGGCTCCCATGCTGTGGGGAGGGATTGTACAGCCCTCATGCTGGCTGGCTTCTGATTGCACGGAGGCATGGACATACTCAGACCTTTAAGGGTAAGTTTCCTGGTTCCCCTTCCTGCCCTCCCATCTGTGGGGTCAGAAAGGTATCAGGAAGCCTCTGACACAGCATTTCCACTTTTCCTTCCAGACAAAACCAGCAATGACAGGAGGATGGGGAGCGATTTCTCTTTAACGGCTGAAGGTCTCTTCCCCAGAACTTCAACACAAGTTTAACCCTTTTCTTTCCTGACTTAAAATATCAGGGCCTGAACTATACATCCCCCCTGGCCCTTGCTTTTGGGCTGGAGCTGCCAGCATGGGGAGTTTGCTTCTGGGCCGGTTGGCAGCTGAGTTGGAGCTGCAGTGATGCAGCAGCTCGAGGCCCTGCCTGGCTGCTGCTTGTAACGTGTGTGTGTGTGTGTGTGTGTGTGTGTGTGTGTGTGTTGCCTTTAAAGGAGCCCACATTGCCCTGCCCTTCTCCAGCTGTATTGAAGGGAGGCCCAGGTCCAGGCTGGAAATGCACTGGCGAGGCAGCTCCTGGCCATGGCTGCTGCTCCATAATGTAAGGAGAGCACTTTTAAATAGGCTGCAGCTGCCACAGGGCTGATGCAGCTTCCAGGCAGTACCGGGGAAGCGGGGTGGCTGTGCCAGAGGAACCCCTATGCAATGGGCACCCCAGGCAGCTGATGCCAAATGCCAGCCCCATAACATAATAGCAACTCAGAGGAATCAGTGCTAGCCAGGGGGGTGTTGGTGATGTGTGCCCTGCAGGGGGAGACTTCATAGCTGGGAGGAGAACAAAACGGAGGGGTAGGCAGGCAGGGGAGTGCCAAGTGCCGGGAGCAATCAGTTCAGTCAGGAGCAGGGAACCGCGGTTTTTACGGCTCGGCCAATGAAAGTCAGAGGAGTTTCATTTCACTTCCATTGATAGTCACTTCCACTTCCCGGGTCCTAAAGGCTGGGCCACAAACACTGCTTGGGGACTCAGGAGTTGCAGGATTCATTCTTAGTTCTGCCCCAGGGGACTGTGAGTGAGGCTCTCAGGGTGTACCTGGGCTCTGAGGTGCTTGAACCCCACCCTGTCCACACACAAAGCCCTCTCACATGTGCCTGCAGCCCCTCAGGGCACAATCTCTCTGTGCTTCAGTTTCCCATCTGAACAATGGGGGTAATAATGTCCCTACCTCACAGGGGATTGTGAGGATACATTCATTAGTGTGTGTGAAATGCTCAGTTATCATAGAGGTGGGGACTAGAGAAGTAGCTAGCCATTTATGGGGGCGGTTATTGCTTTGCTTAAATTATCCATTTTAGACCGGCTTTCACATTCTACTGTGTACAGTTTATACTCATATTGTCTTAAATGTCACAAACACAGTTTCACTCCTACTCGGGCATGCAGGAGTGAAATCAGGAAGGCCAAATCACACCTGGAGTTGCAGCTAGCAAGAGATGTTAAGATTAACAAGAAGGGTTTCTTCAGGTATGTTAGCAACAAGAAGAAAGTCAAGGAAAGTGTGGGCCCCTTACTGAATGAGGGAGGCAACCTAGTGACAGAGGATGTGGAAAAAGCTAGGTACTCAATGCTTTTTTTGCCTCTGTCTTCACGAACAAGGTCAGCTCCCAGACTACTGCACTGGGCAGCACAGCATGGGGAGGAGGTGACCAGCCCTCTGTGGAGACAGAAGTGGTTCAGGACTATTTAGAAAAACTGGATGAGCACAAGTTCATGGGGCTGGATGCGCTGCATCTGAGAGTGCTAAAGGAGTTAGCAGATGTGACTGCAGAGCCATTGGCCATTATCTTTGAAAACTCATGGCAATCAGGGGAGGTCCCGGATGACTGGAAAAAGGCTAATGTAGTGCCCATCTTTAAAAAAGGGAAGAAGAAGAATCCAGGAAACTATAGGCCAGTCAGCCGCACCTCAGTCCCTGAAAAAATCATGGAGCAGGTCCTCAAGGAATCCATTTTGAAGCACTTCAAGGAGAGGAAAGTGATCAGGAACAGTCAGCATGGATTCATCAAGGGCAAGTCATGACTGACTAACCTAATTGCCTTCTATGACGAGATAACTGGCTCTGTGGATGAGGGGAAAGCAGTGGATGTGTTGTTCCTTGACTTTAGCAAACCTTTTGACACGGTCTCCCACAGTATGCTTGCCAGCAAGTTAAATAAGTATGGGCTGGATGAATGGACTATAAGGTGCATAGAAAGCTGGCTAGATTGTCGGGCTGAACAGGTAGTGATCAATGGCTCCATGTCTAGTTGGCAGCCGGTATCAAGTGGAGTGCCGCAAGGGTCGGTCCTCGGGCCGGTTTTGTTCAATATCTTCATTAATGATCTGGAGGATGGTGTGGACTGCACCCTCAGCAAGTTTTCAGATGACACTAAACTGGGAGGAGAGGTAGATATACTGGAGGGTAGGGACAGGATATAGAGGGCCTAGACAAATTAGAGGATTGGACGAAAAGAAATCTGATGAGGTTCAACAAGGACAAGTGCAGAGTCCTGCACTTGGGACGGAAGAATCCAATGCACCGCTACAGACTAGGGACCGAATGGCTAGGCAGCAGTTCTGCAGAAAAGGACCTAGGGGTTATAGTGGATGAGAAGCTGGATATGAGTCAGTGTGCCCTTGTTGCTAAGAAGGCCAATGGCATTTTGGGATGTATAAGTAGGGGCACTGCCAGCAGATCGAGGGACGTGATCGTTCCCCTCTATTCGACATTGGTGAGGCCTCATCTGGAGTACTGTGTCCAGTTTTGGGCCCCACACTACAGGAAGGATGTGGATAAATTGGAAAACATCCAGCAGAGGGAAACCAAAATGATTAGGGGGCTGGAACACATGACTTATGAGGAAAGGCTGAGGGAACGGGGATCGTTTATTCTGCGGAAGAGAAGAATGAGGGGGGATTTGATAGCTGCTTTCAACTACCTGAAAGGGGGTTCCATAGAGGATGGATCTAGACTGTTCTCAGTGGTACCAGATGACAAAACAAGGAGTAATGGTCTCAAGTTGAAGTGGGGGAGATTTAGGTTGGATAATAGGAAAAGCTTTTTCACTAGGAGGGTGGTGAAACACTGGAAATCGTTACCTAGGGAGATGGTGGAATCTCCTTCCTTAGAAGGTTTTAAGGTCAGGCTTGATAAAGCTTTGGCTGGGATGATTTAGTTGGGGATTGGTCCTGCTTTGAGCAGGGGGTTGGATTAGATGACCTCCTGAGGTCCCTTCCAACCCTCATATTCTATGATTCTATGATTAAACTGTGCTATCAAACACACCCGACAAGATTGCTACAGCCACTGAAGGCAGTTTGCTTGTGAGCAATAACTTTGCTGGAATTAACAAGCAAACCCAAAATGGAATCTTATAGTTTTGTGGAAACAACTGACTGGGGAGGATTTATGATTACTAAACCTGCTTGCCAGCTTCATTATCTGGAATCTGGTCTGGAAAGCCCAAGTTCTCTAGAACTCCCAAACAGGAAAGAAAGAATTTTGTTTTCTGAGAAACTGATTATTGTATTGTTAAAAGTGAGGAAGGAGAGGGGTAACAAAGCATGTCACAAAAATGTCACTATTGAAGTTCTTCTGTTTGTCGGTGACTTTATATGGATGAGCCTGAATCAAAAATCCAGTTCCAAACTGGGGGAACATTTGGCTCCTGATAAGGACTTTGCTGTCTTGTGGGGCAGCTGAGCCAGAGAACTGCACCAGGCAGGGAGATGAAGAGACAGCAGGAACAGCTGAAAGCTGTAGGGAAGGGCCACTGCTTTCTGGGCATTGGGGGTGGGTGGGCATGACTTGAGCTGTGCTGGGGTTGTGCCCCCCGCTAAATCTTTCTCTATTGCATCAAACGTAAGCTGCTTGTCTTCACATTTAAGGCCTTCACAATTATTATTTATTATTTGTATTATTATAGCTTCTAGGAGCCGCAGCCATGGACCAGAACCCCATTGTGTTAGGTGCTTGTTGTTGGGTAGGTATATCCCATCCCCCTTTGGGAGAGAGAAAGGGCATTATAGCTCTGTGGCCGAATCTAAATAACCACCTCAAGGCAGTATGGCCTAATGGCCAGAGTCAATAAGATGGCTCTTCTATTCAGGACGGTGTGGCCTAGTGGCCAGAGTCAATATTGCTGCCCCCCTATTCAGGGATGCATGGCCTAATGGCTGGAATCAATATGGTTGCCCTCCTATTCAGGGCTTCATGGCCTAGTGGCCAGAGTCTATATGGCTGCCCTCCTATTCAGGGCTGCATGGCCAGAATCAATAGGGCTACGCTCCTATGCAGGGCTGTGGGACCTAGTGGAAAGGGGGGAAGTGGTCCTCCACCCAGGGGTGGGTGACGGCCAGGGTAGGGGGACCCGGGCTCTCCCTACTCCACCAGGTCTCAGCCCAGGACCCTGTCAATGACAACTGTATTCAACACTAGGTCGGTGGGGATCCGTCTGAAACATGCTGACTTCACCCCAATTCTACAACCAGAACAATGGCTAGTTCCCCTTGGCTACTTCCTACCCTGTTTTCCCCATGGTGTCTTCCACCGGTCCTCTGGGTCTCTGGTGTCATCGGCTGGCAAAGCTCCCAATGACTTTGTCCCCTTGTGGGCTTCTGGGTAACTCCCTGGGTCTTGGCATGCCTGGCCTCCGTGGTCTGGAGCTCCATCAGCTCGTGGGAGGGAGCCTGCAATATGTGTCCTTTCTCCTTAGCGATCAGCCCAGACTAAGCTGGGCTGCTCCCTTTTATACTGAGGGTCCAGTTGCGGCATGCCCAGCAGTGGCGAGGGTGTGTAGCTTCCTCAGCCCACAGCATGGGGTTAACTCCTTCTTGTCCAGTGTGGGGCAGGTATGACAGACTCAGAACAAAAAGACAGTCCGTGCCTCAAAGACCTTACAACCTAAGTATAAGACAAAAGACAACAGATGGATACAAACAGATGGGCAAGAGCAAGGAAACTGTGACACTGGCAAACCAGGTGCCAGCTGATGCCAAGGTTCTCGTGTTTCAACTGAACCCTGACAGATATATAGCTGGAATCGGTCTGGCTCACTTTGGGGTTAATATTGTTAGAATTAGAATTATTAGAATGATAAGAAAGTGTTTAGTGGTTGGACTCTATTGAATGCTTGTGAGTTGCTGCCTGCATTTTTCTTACGTGTAATATCTGTGTTCCATACTGTAAGGTAATATTTGAGTGTGATCCTCTCACTGTATCAATCACCCTACAGGAGAGGGACATTAATTAGTGCAAAGAGCTGCTCTTCTACAGAAATCGTGATGCTCTTCCCCAAAGAGGAAACCCATTGATACCAGACAGGCTATGGCTGGAGCTCACAACTGGAAACTCCAGACATCTGGATTGAGGAATCATCAACAAAAGAACTAAAGACTCTTATTTTGTTCTGCTCTCCTCCTTGTGGAGATGAGTCATGAAAGTGGACTCCTCCCATCAGCTGTGTTAGTGGCTGAGTGCACATGGCAGGAGAGGGATTATAAACTGCAAACCAAAGGGAACTAAGGATTTCTATGTTGCTGGGACTCTGGGGAGTGGGAGGGGGAAGTTTTCTAGGCATAAGCTTAGAGTGGGTTAGCCCTAAAGGATAAATAGAGCTTGCTAATTATGGCAGTCTATACTACCTGTTAACACCTAAGATGTTAACACACTCTATTGTGTGTCTATCTTCACTTGCTTTAACTTTATAAATAATTCTCTAGTTTCCTTTTCCTATTTAATAAATCTTCATATAGTTTATTATAGGACTGGCTGCAAGCATTGTCCTTGTGGGTGAGATCTACAACCCAATTGACCTGGGATAGGTGACTGGGCCTTTGGGACTGGGAATCACCTGTATATTGCTGTGATTCTTTGTGTAAGGTACCATCTATCAGAAAAGTTGGCACAACTAGGTGGTCAGACAGAAACCCTAAGGGAAATGTCTGTGACTGTGTTCATGTATCTGAGGAGTTTGCCTTTGGTGCAGCTGGTTGGTGAAATCTAAATTTAGAACTCACGATCAGTCTAGGAACAGTCTGCCCTGAGGGTGGTACTTACACTTTTGGGTCACCATTAGGAGTGTCCCATGAGACGATCTTGGTCAGTGTGCTAGACTGTGGGCTCCACACAGCAGCAGCTTAACCATTGTCAACTTGTATGTAGGCATCACAGTAGGGGAGAGTTTTAAGGATGGTTTTGAAGGAGGTCAATGAGTTAGTTTTGTGGATGTTCCCTGGGAGCTGCTGCCAAGCATGGGGAGGCAGGATGGGAGAAAGCACAAAGGTGCTTGTTTGAAAATATAACCAATGGGTCATGGAGACTGGTGTCATGGATCAGAGGGAGCTGACCTTTTGTTACTGAATGAGAGATAATCGGTATGGTGTGGATAAGCTGTGAAGGACTTTGAATTTGAAGAAAAATAGCTTATCTGCAACCGTAGAGAAGAGGGAGCAAGTAAAGGGATGCAAAATGCTTTAATAGTCTGGTAGGGTTATTATACTGGAAACAGCTGAGTCCAGAAGTTTGATTGTGCCTCTGAATTCTGAGCATGAAGGTGTCTGGATACATCCTATTTCTGACAGGTTTCAGAGTAGCAGCCGTGTTAGTCTGTATTCGCAAAAAGAAAAGGAGTACTTGTGGCACCTTAGAGACTAATAAATTTATTTGAGCATAAGCTTTCGTGAGCTACAGCTCATTTCATCGGATGCATTCGGTGTTTGGGATCATTGCATTGCAGGGGACTGTTAACCTATTTCTGATGTATAATTAGGTCATCCAAACGGAATTGTAACTTCAGCACAAGAAGCAGCAGAAGGGAAATCTGGGCTTAGAAAAGCAGAGACAGCAAAAAGATTTCAGCAAAAAGAGGCCAGCCAAGGAAATTGCCTGCCATAGGAATGTGCTGTTCTCTGAAGCTGACTCTGAATTGTATGTTCCCACTTTAAGGGTTATAATAACTGTGCACAACTTGGAACCATCTAAGGGACCAGACTCCTTCACAAAAGTCATTTGAACTAGAAAAGCCAGGGGATAGGGATTAAAATGTTACAACAGTCTTTATCAGCAGCTTTCGAAAGCACTTTCTGTCCATCAGTGCCCTGAATTCAACAGATTAGGATGAAACAGCGAATGCTAACTAAGATACAATCAGGTTTCAGAGTAGCAGCTGTGTTAGTCTGTATTCGCAAAAAGAAAAGGAGTACTTGTGGCACCTTAGAGACTAACAAATTTATTAGAGCATAAGCTTTCATGAGCTACAGCTCACTTCATCGGATGCATCCGATGAAGTGAGCTGTAGCTCACGAAAGCTTATGCTCTAATAAATTTGTTAGTCTCTAAGGTGCCACAAGTACTCCTTTTCTTTTTAAGATACAATCGCATCTTTTCAGATCCTGAAGATAAAGGATCCTGTTCCTTCACCACTGTAATTGCAGGACCTTCAAAACAAGCTCCTCTCCCAAACTCATTATAAGTACATTAAGCCTGCAAGATGAATTTCATATTTGATGAGTGATCATTACTCAACTTCTCTCTAAACACAAAAAAGTGAGCCTGATTTATGATGCTCTGCTTGTCTTGGTCCTTCAAGAAGGCACGGCTTGAAAAAAAGGAAATTAATAGGTGAATTGTATAATTCATCAGTAGACAAAGATATAGTCCCAAACATGAGGGATTTGTGTGCACATGGTCTTGTGTTCATCAGCTAAAATATCAAGTGAATTTGTTAAATGTTAGTTTAATTTAAAGGGATGTGGAGAACATAAAACTCTGATATTATAAAGACCCAGCAGTTTGGCCAAATTCCAATCTGGGAAATACAGTACATTCTGCCTACCTAATTTCCCCTTTGTATTTCAGTCAACTATATTGTTCACTTCCTGTCATAAACTGATGCTTAGAGTTTGTGTGTGGTGTTAAACATCTTCTGTGTTTCACTCCAGAGGTGGCTGCATTTCATTGCTGGGGCAGTCATTCTTATATGCACCATATAGGTTTTTTTTTATGTCTGTTTTGAGATGCAATTGGATGAAAGACAGTATGTTAATGTAAGATTATCAGCTCTGTTTGGGATCATTGCATTGCAGGGGACTGTTAACCCAAGTATATTCCTCAGGAATACAAGCACTTCTTTAAAAGGGCAGTGAAACACCACACAGTACTTCAGTGAAGGAAATGAAGAATATTATTGGGAGTCACGGGCTGGTGATATTACAGATAGTCTTACAAGTTCTGTTTCACTGAATGAATAGGCAATTAGAGCTGGGGAAAATGCTTGTTGTTACTTGTGGTGCAGTCTTCTTTGAAGCTGAAAATATCAGCAGAAAGTTGGTTCTCTCTGTCCTGATCTATCAGAGCAGAGTCATTTCTTATGGGCAAAGTTACTTTCTACAGGTTATACATGGCACCTGAAATATTACACGATAGAAACTGCAGAGTGATTTGGAATGTAATAACAGGAAACTAAATTTGTCCAGGACACTGGAATTAACACCATGTCCCTTGTAACAAGTGCAATGAGATTTTAAGTGATGCAGAATGTTTAGGACTTTGTTTTCCTTTCATGTTATCTGAAAAACAGCCACATAAAAGCAGAGTGAGAGTGTGTATATCCCCTCACCTCAGCATCATGGCAGAGCATTGCTGAGACAGAAGAATGAATGCCAACTACTAAATCACAAACACCAGTGCCTGTGGGAACTTCTTGGTTGGCTCCATGTATTATTACTGGCCTAGCCCTGCTTAGCTTGTGAGCTCCCACAAGATCACAGACTACAACGCAATGGCTGCAGGCCATTTGTACTAAAGTAAGAAGTCTAACGTTGTTTGAGAGGGCTTTACACCTGAGCGACTACATAGAAGGTAAATGTTTTGGGGGAATCTCCATTATAAAGGCCTTGGCACATTATAGCTTTTTGATTAACTGGTGTAACATACCACATCTGCCACTCAACCTTTCCATACCGGGAACTCCTCAGGACCATTCTAGCACTAGGGGAAGATCAGTCCATTCATCCAATCAATACTTCTTTAACTTGCTGGCAAAAATACTGTGGGAGACCGTATCAAAAGTTTTGCTAAAGTCAAGATATATCACATCCACCACTTTCCCCATATCCACAGAGCCAGTTATCGCATCATAGAAGGCAATCAGGTTGGTCAGGCAGGACTTGCCCTTGGTGAATCCATGTTGAGTGTTCACGATCACCTTCCTTTCCTCCAAGTGCTTCAAAATGGATTCCTTGAGGACCTGCTCCATAATTTTTCCCGAGATTTAAGTTTGGCTCACTGGTCTGTAGTTCCCCTGGTTCTCTTTCTTCCCTTTTTAAAATATGGGCACTATATTTGCCTTTTTCCAAATGTCCGAGACCTTCCCAGATCACCATGAATTTGCCAAGATAATGGCCAATGGCTCTGCAATCACATCAGCCAACTCCCTCAGCACCCTTGGATGCATTAGATCTGGACCCAAGGACTTGTGCATTTCCAGCTTTTCTAAATAGTCCTTAACCTGTTCTTTCACCACTGAGGGCTACTCACCTCCTCCCCATACTGTGTTGCCCAGTCCAGCAGTCTGGGAGCTGACCATGTCTGTGAAGACCGAGGCAAAAAAAGCATTGAGTACTTCAGCTTTTGCCACATCATAAAATATCAGGGAGGGAGGGACCTCAGGAGGTCATCTAGTCCAATCCCCTGCTCAAAGTAGGACCAATCCCCAACAAAATTATCCCAGCCAGGGCTATGTCAAGCCTGACCTTAAAAACCTCTAACAAAGGAGATTACACCACATCCCTAGTGTGACAAAGCTCTGTCCTTGCCTCCGTGGGTCCCATGTTTCCTGGCGGATTTTGCTAGCCTCAGAGGCTCACTGTGACCCTCCACATAACCTTTCTGTTCTCTTGGTAGAAGCTTTCTGCTTAGGTAGAGGATTGGGTGTTCCTTTTCTTCCACCACTTGCGACAGAACTGCTCCCAACCCCACCTCGGAAATGTCTGTTTGTAAAACAAATTCCCTGTTAAAATCCAGGGCTATGAGTATGGGTCATTACAGAGGGCCATCCGAAGGTCTGTAAATGCCCCCTCTGCTGCATCGGTCCACTTTACTATGTCTGGACCTCGGGCCTTCACCAGCTCCGTTAGGGGACTTGCCGTAGTGGCGAAGTGGGGAATAAACTGTCGGTAGTAGCCTACCACGCCTAGGAACGCAGGACCTGCTTCTTTCGGGTCGGCTGGGGTCAGTTTTGAATTGCCTCTAGCTTATTCGTTTGGGGCTTCACTATGCCCCTTCCCACAATATATCCCAGGTACCTAGCCTCTGCTAGCCCTATGGTGCATTTAGCGGGATTAGCAGTGAGGCCAGCTTGCTTTAAGTTGCGCAGTACTGCCTCAACTTTCTCCAAGTGGGTTCCCCAGTCTGGTGTATGGATGATGACATCATCTAGGTATGCAGCTGCATAACTACTATGGGGGCGCAGCAGCTTATCCATGAGGTGCTGGAATGTGGCTGGGGCCCCATGTAGCCCAAAAGGGAGGACAGTGTACTGGAATAGCCCATCCGGGGTGGAGAATGGTGTCTTTTCTTTAGCTTCTTTGGTCAGAGGAATCTGCCAGTACCCTTTTGTCAGATCCAGTGTAGTCAAGAATCGGGTACTACTCAGTCGGTCAACCAGTTTGTCGATGCGTGGTATGGGGTATGCATCAAACTGGGATATTTCATTCAGTTGGCGAAAGTCATTACAGAATCTCATGGTACCATCAGGTTTAGGCACTAGAACAATTGGACTGGACCACTGACTGTAGGACTCTTCAATAACCCCTAATTCTAACATTTTCATTACTTTGGCCTTGATTTCCTCTCTTTTGGCTGCTGGGATTCAGTAGGGTCTCAATGTTACCTTGGCTGTGGGGATCGTGCGGATATGGTGATAGGTCTCAGTCATCCGCCCTGGTTTTGTAGAGAACACATCTCTGTTGCGATTAATCATGTCTGCTGCCTTGATCTTTTGGATCGGCGTCAAGTTGGATGATATCCTCACTTGCTCGTGTAAGTTATCCTTCTGGGGAAGGGTCTCCTGCATGACTAAGCATGCCTCTCGATCGTGCCAAGGTTTTAGAAGATTGATGTGGTAAATTTGCTCCGATTTCCAGTGGCCTGGCTGCCGCACCTTATAGTTCACCTCTCTCACGGCTTTGATTATTTCGTAGGGTCCCTGCCACTGGGCCAACAGTTTACTTTCTGCTGTGGGCACCAGTACCATCACCCAATCCCCTGGTTGGAACCATGGAAACTTTGCTTGGTGGTTATAATGGGTTTGTTGGGTCTCCTGTGCTCTCTCCAAG
This sequence comes from Dermochelys coriacea, assembly GCF_009764565.3. Classification (NCBI taxonomy): domain Eukaryota; kingdom Metazoa; phylum Chordata; order Testudines; family Dermochelyidae; genus Dermochelys; species Dermochelys coriacea. The sequence continues at coordinate 9,031,086 of NC_050068.2, read as the reverse complement.
TGTTCCCGTACAATGGGCATAAGTCGGGCTATCTGATCTCTCATCTGCAGTACATGCTCAACTATGTTCCTTCCGGGATTTGGCTCCTCTTCCCAGGCTTCTCTGGCTATATCCAATATGCCCCGAGGGTGGCGCCCATATAGTAGTTTGAATGGAGAGAAACCCATGGAGGCTTGAGGAACCTCCCGGACGGCGAACATGAGGTAAGGCAATAGGGTATCCCAGTCTTTCTCATCCTGGCTCACCACTTTCCTGATCATGGCCTTGAGGGTCCTACTGAACCTTTGCACAAGGCCATCTGTTTGCAGATGGTATACAGAGGTCCACAGGGCTTGTACATGGAGCAATGAACAGAGATCTTTCATCAACTTGGACATGAAAGGTGTCCCTTGATCAGTCAATATCTCCTTGGGAGCCCAACCCGGGCAAAGATCTGTATTAGCTCCTTAGCTATTGTCTTGGAAGCTGTGGTGCGTAGGGGAACAGCTTCTGGGTACCGGGTTGCCTAGTCCAGTACAACAAGCACAAGTTGGTGGCCCCGAGCTGTCTTCTCTAGGCGCCCTACCAGATCCATGGCTATCCGTTCAAAAGGAACCTCTATTATTGGAAGAGGTATCAAAGGAGCCCGCAAGTGCGGGCGAGGGCTATGTAACTGACACTCCGGACAAGAGGTGCAGTATTGCCGGACATCTTCATGTACTCCTGGCCAGAAGAACCTCCACAGGATCCGTGCCTGCGTTTTCTCTACCCCGAGGTGTCCCCCAAACAGGTGATTGTGGGCAAGACTCAATATGGCTTTTTGATGTTTTCATGGCACCAGAAATTGTCTTATCTCTTGCTCCTGCATTTGCACCATGCAGTACAGGAGATCTTTCTTCACTATAAAGTAAGGTCCGGGATCCTGGACCTTCCCATCCATGGGTATCCCATCAATCTCGGCCACCTCTTTCCCGGCATTATCATACCTGGGGACCTCCGTCTGGTCCCGCCCAAAAGTCTCTCTCCCAGGACTAACCTGGTACTAACCAGGTATTAACCCGGGACTAACCGGACTGGCATCTGTTTCTTCCAACAGTTCACCACCGTCATGGCTAGGGGCAGCTTCTGGCTCACCTTCTGTGGTGGAAGTTTCTCTGTTGGCTGCTCGTGTCCATCTGCCTACTAGGGAGGTCTTCAGGCCCTGGGTCAGGATCCGGGTTCCCAAGGCCTTCGTGGCCTTCCTCTCCTTTTTTGTCTTCCAGGTCTTTTGGGGGGCTGAGAACAGATCCTGAGAAATCTCAGCGAACATCGGGGGTTGACATTCCCCTGGTGACGAGTTGCTGTTCTCAGGGTCCCCACGTCCCTCCAGCCTCTCCGGGGGGAGTAAATTATCAAACCCTGGATAGTCCCTCCCAATGACTACAGGATATGGGAGTTTAGGAACTATGCCCACGGTCACCTCAATGGGGTTTCCCTGAACCTCTATCTCCACTGGGACGGTGAGGTAATGGCTCATGGCCCCATGCACGCACATCACTGCTACATGTTTGGCTTGTAGCAGCTGACTATTTTTTACCAGCTTACCCGATATGAGGGTGATAGCACTCCCAGAGTCCACAAGCACTGTAGTCTCTGCTCCATTTATCCTCACTGGCCTGGTGTAATTATGCGGGACTAATGCAACCCCCGTGAGGTGGATAAGGGAGCATGGGACCTCCCAATCCCTCAAGTTACATTGCATAGGCTCCTCGGTGCTGGGAACTGTACTGCTATGTGCCCCCACTCCCCACATGCATAACATCTATAATTGCTTTTAATCACTCCCCTATCCCGGTGGTTTAGTCCCAGGGCTCCCCCCACCTCAGGCCAATCCCTTCCTTCTGGGATCCCCGCTGGTTTTTGGCTCCCCCCTTCTTCCACCTAGGACTCTCCAGGAGTTTGCCTGCCCAACCTTCCAGGGTTGGGGTCGGGTGCTTGCTTCGAAAGGGGCCTTCCTTGGGTAGTCAGGTCAGTCCCCTGGCTGTCATCCGTCTTTCTACCAGTGTTATCATCTCATCGTACATGGACGGATCGTTCTGACCTACCCATTTGCGGAGATCTGGCAGCAGTCCCCGCATGTAATGGTCTATGATCAAGGTTTCCAAAATCTCCTCCGGCCTGCACACCTTGGGCTGTAACCACTTCCGTGCGAGGTGTATGAGGTCAAATAGCTGGGACCTCGGGGGTTTGTCCTCCTGGTATTTCCACTCATGGAACCAATGGGCCCTTACCGCTGCCGTTACCCCTGCTCGTGCTAGGATCTCTGCCTTCAGACGAGTATAGTCAGTGGCATCTGTGGCAGGCAAGTGAAAGTAGACCTTCTGGGCCTCTCCACACAAAAAAGAGTCGAGAATGCTGGCCCACTGCTCCTGGGGCCACGCCTCACGCTGAGCAGTCCTTTCGAATGAGAGGAGATATGCCTCTACGTCATCTCCTGACGTCATCTCCGGCAGACAACCAGTGGCCCTCAGGGTTTGCGTCCCGTCGGACCCCTGGGCTTGGATGGTGGGGATCTTCAGCTGGTCCATCACCTCTCTCAAGAGGGCACGATCTTGGGTCGCCTAGCTAATCAATAATTGATTGGTTTCCTGCTGTAGCCACATAGACTCCTGTTGTGCCATTGTCTGAATCCGGATGGCCTCCTGCTGGGTTGCCGTGATTTGTACCAGAGCTCTTACCACCTCCTCCATTGTGGTACAAAGCAAACAAACAAAAAACAAAACAAAAAAAAATCCAAACCCCCAGTGCACTTTTAAAAAAACAAAACAAAAACAAAACCCTCTTTCTTCCACCATGCTGTGAACGAAATCCCACTTCTGACACCAGTTGTGACAAAGCTCTGTCTTTGTCTCCGTGGGTCCCGCGTTTTCTGGTGGATTTTGCTAGCCTCAGAGGCTCACTGTGACCCTCCACATAACCCTTCTTTCTCTAGAGACAAGGGTCACAGTCTACGGAGCCATTTTCATCATAAGCCAGCGAGGGAGGTGAGAGAGAGAAGTTATCCTTCCTTGCACAGTCTCTGTTGTCTCCCAGTCTCAGTGATTAAATAGGGGGCAAAGGTGGGGGGGAAGCCCGGGCCCACCCTCTACTCGGGGCTCCAGCCCAGGGACCCTAATAGTATCAGCTATGGTGACTGATCTTTTAGAAACATGACATGTACAATTCCCTGGGCTACTTCCCCCCAGTAGCCCCCACTTCCTCAAGTTCCACTTCACCCTTACCTCAGCGACTCCTTCCTTGTACCTAACATGGTGAGTACTGCTCAGTCTCTCCAACAGCGCAACTTCCTCGCACAGCTCCTGACATCTGCCCCCACCTGACTAACTGGGAGGATTTTAACTAGTTTCAGCCAGTCCCTGTTTGGCTTCAGATGTCCCAATCAACCTGGCCTTCTCCCTGCCTTCTGGAAAGTTCTTAATTGGCCCTAGATGTCTAAATTTACCTGGAGCAGCTGCCATTTCACTGATCCTGGTACCAGGGATTTGTTTAGCCTGGAGCAAATCTCTCTCTCTCCCTCCCACTGCTCTTCCATAGCCTTCTAGCTTGGAGGGAGGTGGGAAGCTGCTACTCCTGCTGCTAGGCCCTAAGCTCTCCCTGCTGCTCCAGCTGCTCCCCTGGCTGGGCCAGACACCCACCCCCGCGTTCTCTGCTACCTGGCTGCTGGACCCCCCACTCTTGGGTGCTGCTACTGCTCCAACTGCAGCCCTGGGGTGGGGAGGGGGCTGCTAGCCCACTCCCCAGAGAGGAGAAGTGAGGGACCCCAGCCACTGCTGTTGTGGATACCACCACCACCACCACCACTTGAGAGGGGTCTTTTCTGCCTGCCTGGACTACAACCTGGAGTTCCTGGAGCTGCTGCTGCTGCAGAGGCCGCTGCCTGGAGCTGCTGAAGCCCGAGAAGAAGAGGATCATCTGCCAGTGGGGCAGCACCTAGAGACTTTGCAGACCACCGTGGAGGGGGCCCTAAGACTGAGTAATTTTCAAACTGTGCTCTTGTGGTGGGGGTTTTGACTGTGTTTGTAGGGACACGGGGGTGTGGCGTGGAGCTGCCCCCCGATCCATCTGTGTGTCCCCCCCAACCCCTACCACTATTACCACCACCGCTGCCCCCTCCACCACCCCCACTGGCTGTATACCATCTGCCTCAGCTCCTGCCTCTGGACTCAGCTGCTTGCTTGGCTTGCCACGCCCTATTTCCACCCTTTGGGCCAGAAGCAGCAGCCAGCTAAAAAAAGACTTGTGCAAGTACACATGGGCACATGTGCCCCCCCCCGGACTGCCTACCCCCCAGCTTTGCCCTTTACTACCTGCCCCATTTGCCACTTGCTTTGCCTCCTCTTTTGCTCCAGCCCCCCTTACTAGCTTCAGTTTGTTTGCCTGCCCCACCCATTTCCTTCTGCAGCCTTTGTTTGTTTGCCCCGCTCCAGCCTCTGAAGCTAGCCCCTTGGTTTCCCTGTTCTACTCCCAGACCGCTTAGCCCCTCGCTCCGTGTGCCCATGCCCCCTCCCAGGCGCTTGTGCAATTCCCCATTTTAGTTGCAACTCTCTTCACTGCACCCGCAATGTTGTTGTATCCCCCCCCCCATAGTGCACCAAGAGGAGCCGGAATTCCACCTTGTGTCGGTGACTGACCCTTAACCCCTGATTGCCCCCCATCCAGCCCACCCCTTTTGGCACCCTCCTCCCCTGCCTGCAGCCTAGCGGGGAGGAGTGGTCGACCTGCTTCCCCTCTCCCCTCCTCCTTTTGGTGTCCTCCCTTTCCTCCTTGCTCATGATGGCGGGGGATGAGACGGGTGAGACCCCTCCAGTAGCCCGAGCTCTCCCTCCCCCGCCTGCCCCTCTGTCACCCCCCCAAGCTTCTACTTCCGCTGCCAAATCATCTGCCATCGCCCCCGCTGGGGCACCAGCAGCGACAGGCACCGGGGTGACCTCCACTGCTGCCACGTCTCTCCCCCCCTCAGATTTGGGGGGAGTCCCCCCAGCCGGCGTGAAGGGCCAGGGGAAGAAGAAGGGGAAGGGCCCCGCTAAAAAGACCAGGCCCTCCATGGCAGGAGCTGCCCCCAATGCCCCGGCCCCATCTCCAGATGGGGCGCCCCTCCCCGCTGTTCCCTCCACCAGCTCTGCAGGTGTCCCTCCCCCGGCCCCCAGAGCATACGCCCAGGTGGCGGCAGCCCCCCCACCTGCCGCTACATCATTTCTCCAGTCCACCGCCTCCGCTACCATCTATAGCGGCCGGGGCCCCTTTCCCACCATGACCAGGAAGCACGGCGTCCATTGCCTCCTGGTGCCCGCCTCACCCCACGTGGAGACCTATGTGTGGGCGTTGGCGAGGGTGGTGGGGCTCACGGCCATTGTGGCGGCCTCCAAAATGTATGGCAAGGTCGTCTTCTTCCTAGCATCGGAGGCCGCCGCCCAGGAGGCGGTGGAGAAGGGCCTGGCGGTGGGGGGCGTGTTCGTCCCTTTAGAGCCGCTAGAGGACCTGGGCGTCCGCCTGTTCCTGACCTCCGTCCCTCCCTTTCTCCCCAATGCCGCCCTGTTACCCGCCCTTTCTACCTTGGGGAAGCCCATCTCTGTCATCAGCCCTCTCCCGTTGGGCTGCAAAGACCCCGCCCTCCGACACGTCCTCTCGTTCCGCCGGCAAGTGCAGCTTCAACTGCCGCCGGCGGCGCATGACGGAGAGGCGCTGGAGGGGTCCTTCCTAGTCCCCTACCAGGGGGCCCGTTACCGGGTGCATTATTCCACGGGGGAGGCCCGGTGCTACCTCTGTCGGGCGATGGGGCACGTCCGGAGGGACTGCCCCCTGGCCCGGCAAGGAGGGGCATCCAGGACCCCCAAGCCCCGGCAGGGCACCGGCCCCGTCATCGCCGACGCCCCTGGCTGCCCGGCGCCCGAAACCGCCCCTCCTCCTTCCCAGTCCACCATTGCTCCTGCTCAGGCCCAAGGGGCACCTCCCCCACTATGCCCAGACGAGCGCGACAACCCCGTCCCCGCTGTTTGCAATCTGGCGGGGCCTGTGGAGGAGGGTGCAGCAGGGACACCGCCAAGCATGGGAGAGGGCCCACCCCAAGGGGAATCTTCCCTCCCTTGTGCTGCCCCACCGTTACCCCCTCGAGTCCCTGAGCCATCGCCTCTGCCCCCTGACACAACCCCTGCTAGCCAGCCCCCGGATGATGTCATGGAGGGCTGGGCCCTAGTCCAGGGGAAGCGGGGCAAGCGGAAGGCTCGAGCTCCGCTCCTCCCATCTGACGCGGAGGCCCCCCGGAAGACCAGGAAGGGGGGCACTGATGCCGAGCCTTTCGCTCTACCCACGGGTGTGTCCCATCCACCGGAGCCAGCTAGGGAAGACGTGGCAGCACTGGGAGGCAGTATCTCCCCTCCACGGGAGTCCCTCCCCTCCAAGACCCCCGAGGCACCATCTGAAACCCCAGTGTGCCCCGAAGCAATCGTCGCGTCAGGTGCCGGCGGGGAGAATCCGGGGGTAGCGGAAAACAATTTCCCGTCTATATATGAGGAGATCGAGGCCCTGGGTCTGACCCCGGTCACCCAGGGGGAGGACGATCCTATGCCAGCGGGCCTCGATCTGGGCGACTTCACTCCAGCCCCCCTTTCCCCATGTTCCCTCCCCCTAACTGTTGCTTCTGCTCCCACCTCCAAGGAGCCCCTGGACTCCTCCATCAACCCGGCTGCAGAGGGCACCCCGCTGAGAGCCGCCGAGCCAGTTGAGGCGACGGCCAGTGCCACGCGGCTGGAACCTGAGCCACCAGGGGCATCCCTCGCTGGTGAGGAGCATTCGACCTCCTTTCCGGGAGAGGACCCTACAGAAGTAAGTCCACCTCCTGATGCCGTGGCTGCCAAATCCACCAGAGAGCTTGCTCCCGGCATCAGTGAGAGCCCTCTCCCGACCCAGACTCTCACCTCTACCCCTGCCCCTGCCCTTATCCCGCCCACCTCCCGAGATATTATTGCCACCCCTGGGACTGTCTCCTTCCCCTTTCCAACAGATGACTCCCAGGGAGTGGCCTTTGTGTTTACCCGTCCCGACCCACCAGGGGCTGCTATCCTCCCTCCGCTGCCCCCTATCGCCCCAGCATTCAGGTCAACCCATCAGGAGCCCCGTCGGGGGTCCGCACCCTGTCTGTCCATCTCGCTGGGCCAGGGGGCTGTACCAAGGGCCTCGTCGGGGAGTAACCAGACCATAACCCCAGCCCCCCATGCGCTGCGAGAGGAGTTGCGGGAGTTCCTAGAAGACGTCCGTGGCTCCCGCAACAAAGTCCAGCTTGTCCTCCAGCGATGGGGGGACTTTAATCAAATTCTCCGGGCCGCAAGGGCCCTCATGGGGGAGGGGAAAAGGACCGGGAGGCAGGGCGCCGCGGCCTACCAGCGGGTCCGCCACTTCCGTGACTCCTTACTCACCTACGGGGTGGGTCACGGACTGATGCGCGGCCCGCTGGGAGCCATGAGCATCCCTGCCAGCGAGGATCCCCCCCAGCCCTCCTCATGGCACCCTTTACCATTGCAACATTGAACACCCGTGGCTGTAGGATGGGTCCTCGCAGGTCCCAGGTGCTCTCCTTCCTTCGAGAGGGGAGGTACTCTGTGGTTTTCCTGCAGGAGACCTATACGGATCCGACCGCCGAAGACAGCTGGCGGCTGAATTGGGGGGACAGGGTCTACTTTAGCCACCTCACAGTTCATACGGCTGGAGTGGCGACCCTGTTCTCCCCCGACCTACGGCCTGAGGTGCTGGGGATCGCCGAGGCTGTGCCGGGTCGCCTGCTGCACCTCCGGGTCCGCATGGAGGGGCTGGTAGTCAACATCGTCAACATCTATGCCCCAGCAGCGAGCCCAGAGCGGCTGCAATTCTATCAGCAGGCATCCGCCTTCCTCGGCACCTTGGATCCTCAGGAGTGCCTGGTCCTGGGAGGGGACTTTAACATCACCCTTGAGGAGCGGGACCGCTCGGGGACCGAGCAGAGCCCGGCCGCCGTCGCCATCTTCCAGGAGATAGTCGAACACCTCTCCCTGGTGGACGTCTGGCGCGACCACCACCCGGATGACACTTCCACCTTCACCTTTGTCCGGGTGGAGGCCCATGGGTCGCGCCACTCCCGGTTGGACCGCATTTATTTATCACGCTTTCATCTTTCACGAGCCCACTCCTCCAGCATCCGGCCGGCCCCATTCCCTGACTTAGGGAAGGTGCGCACCCGGCTCATCTGCCGTGACTACACCCGGGGCGCCAGCCGACGGAGGGATGCGGCAATAGAGCAGTTGGAACGGGAGGTCTTAGAGCTGGAGAGATGTCTGGCCGCCAGCCCCGAGAATCCACCCCTCTGCGGAGCGTGCCGGGAGAAGCGGGAGGAGCTCCGGACCCTCGAGGACCATCGGGCCCGGGGTGCCTTTGTTCGATCCCGCATCCGTCTCCTTCGGGAGATGGATCGCGGCTCCCGCTTCTTCTACGCCCTGGAGAAAAAGAGGGGGGCTAAGAAACATATCATCTGCCTACTGGCAGAAGATGGCGCCCCCCCTCACGGATCCGGTGGAGATGTGCGAGAGGGCGAGAGCCTTCTACGCTAGCCTTTTCTCCCCGGATCCGACCGATCCTAACGCTTGCAGAGTGCTGTGGGAGGAGCTCCCGACGGTCAGCGTGGGCGACCGAGACCGGCTAGAGCTGCCTCTCACTCTGGCCGAGTTCTCGGAAGCCATCCGTCGCATGCCCACCAATAAATCTCCGGGCATGGACGGGCTGACCGTGGAGTTCTACCGTGTGTTCTGGGACGTCCTGGGTCCAGAGCTAGTCACCATCTGGGCCGAGTCTTTGCAGAGCGGGGTCCTCCCTCTTTCATGCAGGCGAGCCCTGCTCGCCTTATTGCCGAAGAAGGGGGACCTCCGCGATTTACGAAATTGGCGTCCTGTCTCGCTCCTCAGCACGGACTACAAAATCGTGGCAAAAACCATCTCCCTGAGGCTAGGGTCCGTGCTGGCGGACGTGGTCCACCCAGACCCGACCTACACCGTCCCGGGCCGCAGCATCTTCGACAACCTATATCTGGTCCGGGACCTATTGGAACTTGGGTGTAGGGATGGTCTGTCGTTCGCCCTCCTGTCCTTAGATCAGGAGAAGGCGTTCGACAGGGTGGATCACGGGTATCTCCTGAGCACTCTGCAGGCGTTTGGATTCGGACCCAGGTTTATGAATTTTCTCCGGGTGCTGTACGCTTCCGCAGAGTTTCTGGTAAGGCTCAACTGGACCCTGACCGAATCGGTCAGCTTCGGGCGAGGAGTACGGCAGGGGTGCCCCCTCTCAGGCCAGCTGTACGCTCTGGCGATTGAGCCCTTCCTCTGTCTCCTCCGAAGAAGGTTGACAGGGTTGGTGCTGAGGGAGCCGGAGCTGGGGCTGGTCCTGTCGGCGTACGCTGATGACGTGCTCCTCGTGGTCCAGGACCCGGGCGACTTGGCGCGGGTGGAGGCTTGCCAGGCCATCTATTCAGCAGCCTCCTCCGCGCGGGTCAACTGGGTCAAGAGCTCTGGCTTGGTGGTAGGGGACTGGTGGCAGGTGAGCTCCCTCCCACCCGCGCTTCAGGCCATCCGGTGGAGCACGGGTCCGCTGCTCTATCTGGGCGTTTACCTTTCTGCCACACATCCCTCTCCGCCGGAGAACTGGCAGAATTTAGAGGGCGGGGTGATAGATCGGCTCCGGAAATGGACAGGACTACTCCGGTGCCTCTCCCTTCGAGGGAGAGCGTTAGTGCTTAATCAACTAGTCCTGTCCATGCTCTGGTACCGGCTCAACACTCTGGTCCCGGCCCCGGCTTTCCTGACCAACCTCCGGACATCGATTCTGGAGTTCTTTTGGTCAGGACTGCACTGGGTCCCTGCAGGGGTTCTCCATCTACCTGTGGAGGAGGGAAGGCAGGGCCTAAAATGTCTGCTTACTCAGGTCCATGTCTTCCGCCTCCAGACCCTGCAGAGGCTCCTTTATGGTGCAGGTAGTCCGGCGTGGAGCATACTGGCGCATGTCTTCCTGCACCGTTTCCGAGGGCTCTGATACGACCGGCAGCTCCTTTATCTCCATCCGAGAGGTCTTCCGCAAGACCTCTCCGGGCTGCCGGTCTTCTACCAGGTCCTCCTCCAGACCTGGAAACTCTTTACAACGACCAGGTCCGTGGTGGCCACCAAGGGGGCAGACCTCTTCGCAGAGCCCCTGCTACACAACCCCCAGCTCCGTGTGCAGGTGGCGGAGTCCCGCTCGGTGCGCCAGAGTTTGGTCCTGGCAGAGGTCACAAGAGTCGGAGACCTCCTGGACTATGACCGGGGAGACTGGCTGGATCCCCTAATCTTCGCTCAGCGCATGGGGCTTTCCAGACCTTGTACTCCCAGGCACATACTTCAGGAGGTGAAGGCCGCTTTGCTGCCCGCTGCTTGGGTTTATCTCGACCGGGTCCTGCACGAGGGCACGCCCCGCCCACCCGCTACCCCAGGCCCGCCGGACCTTTTAATTGGACCCCTGCCCCGTGGACCCAACCGATCCCTTCACCCCTTCACTAGAAGCCGGCTGCACGAGATGCAGCCAGTCTGCTTTCAAACCGCGCCAGGAAAACATCTCTACACGCTCGTGCTCCACACCCTTCACGCCCGCACCCTCGTGTCCCGCCCCGATACAAAATGGCGGGACCTCCTGCCACCTTCGGAGGGTGAGGAGCCCCGGTGGGCCAACCTATATTCCACCTCAGTCCCAAGGCCCGCTGGGGATGACAGTTGGCGGCTCCTTCACGGAGCCGTGAGCACGGGCATGTACTTGGCGCGGTTCACTTCAATCCCAGACACTTGCCCCTTTTGCGGCGTGAGGGATACCCTGGCACATGTATACCTGGAGTGTGCCAGGCTGCAGCCCCTATTCCGGCTCCTCACCAATATTTTATTATGGTTTTGGTTGCACTTCTCCCCTCACCTTCTCATTTATGCACTCCCTATCCGTGGCCCCACAAAGTCACGAGATCTCCTGGTCAACCTCCTCCTGGCCCTAGCTAAAATGGCCATCTACAAAACCAGAGTGAGGAGGTTGGCCGATGGAGTCTCCTGTGACTGTAGGGCCTATTTCCGATCCTCGGTCTGTTCACGTATCCGGGCAGAGTTCCTCTGGGCGGCGTCCTCTGACTCCCTTGATGCCTTTGAGAAGCAGTGGGCGCTGTCCGGGGTTCTCTGCTCGGTGTCCCCGTCCAGTTCCCTTCTTTTGACCCTTTGACCGCACTCCTGTCCCTGTTATTTTATTAATTGTCCCCCGGAATTTTTTGGGTATCTAGGTCCTGTGGATCCCCCTTTTAGGCTGGGGGGGATCCTTTAGCGGTGGACGGGCTTCGCCCGCCCACTTCCCGGATCCCAATAAGACTACTCTTCTATAGCCATCTGGCCTTGCCTCGTCACCCTAGGTAACCCATTCCAGTGCTTCACCACCCTTCTAGTGCAAACACTTTTCCTAATATCCAACCTAAACCTCCCCCACTGCAACTTGAGACCATTACTCCTTGTTCTGTCATCTGGTACCACTGAGAACAGTCTAGATCCATCCTCTTTGGAACCCCCTTTCAGGTAGTTGAAAGCAGCTATCAAATCCCCCCTCATTCTTCTCTTTTGCAGACTAAATAATCCCAGTTCCCTCAGCCTCTCCTCATAAATCATGTGCTCCAGCCCCCTAATCATTTTTGTTGCCCTCTGCTGTACTCTTTCCAATTTTTCTACATCCTTGTTGTAGTGTGGGGCCCACAACTGAACACAGTACTCCAGATGAGGCCTCACCAATGCAGAATAGAGGGGAATGATCACGTCCCTCGATCTGCTGCCAATGCTCCTACTTATATAGCCTAAAATGCCGTTAGCCTTCTTGGCAACAAGGGCACACTGTTGACTCATATCCAGCTTCTCATCCACTGTAATCCCCAGGTCCTTTTTTGCAGAACTGCTGCTTAGCCAGTCAGTCCCCAGACTGTAGCAGTGCCTGGGATTCTTCCATCCTAAGTGCAGGACTCTGCACTTGTCCTTGTTGAACCTCATCAGATTTCTTTTGGCCCAATCTTCTAATTTGTCTAGGTCCCTCCATATCCTATCCCTACCCTCCAACGAATCACAGCTCCTCCCAGTTTAGTGTTATCTGTAAACTTGCTGCGGGTGCAATCCATACCTTTCTCCAGATCATTAATGAAGATATTGAACAAAACCGGCCCCAGAACCGACCCTTGGGGCACTTTGGTTGATACCGGCTGCCAACTAGACATGGAGCCACTGATCACTACCCGTTGAGCCCGATTATCTAGCCAGCTTTCTATGCACCTTATAGTCCATTCATCCAGCCCATACTTCTTTAACTTGCTGGCAAGAATACTGTGGGAGACTATATCCAAAGCTTTGCTAAAGTCAAGGAATAACACATCCATTGCTTTCCCTTCATCCACAGAGCCAGTTATCTCATCGTAGAAGGCAAATAGGTTAGTCAGGCATGACTTGCCCTTGATGAATCCATGCTGACTGTTCCTGATCACTTTCCTCTCCTCGAAGTGCTTCAAAATGGATTCCTTGAGGATTTGCTCCATGATTTTTCCAGGGACTGAGGTGAGGCTGACTCGCCTGTAGTTCCCCGGATCCTCCTTCTTCCCTTTTTTAAAGATGGGCACTACATTAGCCCTTTTCCAGTTATCCGGGACCTCCCCCAATTGCCATGAGTTTTCAAAGATAATGGCCAATGGCTCTGCCGTCACATCCGCCAACTCCTTTAGGACTCTCAGATGCAGTACATGTAGCCCCATGGAATTGTGCTCATCCAGCTTTTCTAAATAGTCCTGAACCACTTCTTTCTCCACAGAGGGCTGGTCACCTCCTCCCCATGCTGTGCTGCCCAGTGCAGTAGTCTGGGAGCTGATCTTGTTCGTGAAGACAGAGGCTAAAAAAAGCATTGAGTACATTAGCTTTTCCCACATCCTCTGTCACCTGGTTGCCTCCCCCATTCAGTAAGGGGCCCACATTTTCCCTGACCACCTTCTTGTTGCTAATATATCTAGAAACCCTTCTTGTTACTCCTAACATCCCTTGCTATTTGCAACTCCAACTGTGATTTGGCCTTCCTGATTTCACTCCTGCATGCCTGAGCAATATTTTTATACTCCTCCCTGGTCATTTGTCCAATTTTCCACTTCTTGTAAGCTTCTTTTTTGTGTTTAAGATCAGCAAGGATTTCACTGTTAAACCAAGCCGGTCGGCCAGCTCTCCTGTACTCCTTTCCCCCTCATGTTAGCCTTCCAGGGGATCCTGCCCATCTGTTCCCTAAGGGAGTCTAAAGCTGCTTTTCTGAAGTTCAGGGTCTGTATTTTGCTACTCTCCTTTCTTCCTTGTGTCAGGATCCTGAACTCAACCATCTCATGGTCACTGCTGCCTAGGTTGCCACCCACTTCTACTTCTACCAATTCTTCCCTGTTTGTGAGCAGCAGGTCAAGAGGAGCATATTCCCTAGTTGGTTCCTCCAGCACTTCCATTTCCTTCCCTTTTAACCAGGAAGTCGTTTCCCTTCCTGTTGTGTTTCTCCTTTCTCATCTCTGAGGAGCTGACACATCATCACCACAGCCTGTCTTTGCAAGCAGCCAGCCATGCTCCCGCACAGTGCTGCACAGAAAACACAGTCTGCAGAAAGCGCATTGCCAAGCACATTTTCGCTACATTATTCCTGCTCTCATTGTTCTCCTTTAGCCTGCCTAGAATACAAAGAGAGCCAGGCTTATGGAAGTCAATGGAGTTACCCCAGCAATGGGCTTGGTTCATATCATCTCTCCCTTTGCAATTCACGATTGTTGCCTACATGGTGTTCTCAAATGGTTTCTAAAAGCTATTTTTAAATAACTCTGGGGATGGAGCTTCTGCAGCCATAGCCTTCAGCACTAGGAAGTTTTCCTAGTCTCTAAGGTGCCACAAGTACTCCTTTTATATTTTCCTTTGTTTCCTTTCATCCCATTCCTCCCATGTGCATCCCCCGTACCACATTAAACAAACCCTCTCTTCCCTTGAAAGGGCCATCCTTAGGGGGGTGCGGGGCCCAGGACAAATCAGCATAGGCACGGGAACTAGGGGTGCGGGGGATACTGCGGCACTCCCAGGGTCCTGGCTGCCAGCCCTGCACACCCAGGGCTTTGCTGCTGGCCTCAGCTGGGGGTGTGTGTGTGGACAGGGAAAATGGGGCTGGCTTTCACTATTAAAAATGTTCCAGCACCACTGTAAATCAGCTGCTGCTGGCTTGGGGGCCCCACTCTGCATTAGCGGCTGGGCCGGCAGGACAGATCTGGACTGCTGCTGGGCCGCCTGCTGCTGCTGGCAGTTGCTGGCGCCTACTGCGGGGTTATTGTTGGCCATAGCGCCATAGCAGCTCAGGGCTCTGGCTGAGGCAGGGGACTCGCTGCACCAGGTCTCTAGGACCGACCATGCCAGCCAATCACACCAGCCCGCAGGACCCCCCAAAACATGGGACCGGGAGTGGTCGCCCCAATTCACCCTACCCAAGGAACGGCTCTGTCCCTTGGTGTCTACACCCTTCACATATCTGCATCTTGTTATCTGTCTCCTCCCTGTTAGCTAGTTGGTGGTGCTACCTGTTCTGTACTTAATTTTCTTAATCTCTTCTCACAAGTCAATCCCCCTGTAGTTTTCTTTTGAAGTGTGGGGGGAGAGATGTTTATTTATGTTTATAGTAACTGCAGTTCCAGACCTTGGATATTACCACAACAAAAGTATGATAATGGCTGTTTACATTGACCACAGAGCTGAGCCCAGCTGTTTGCAATTGTCACTGACTCCTTACCAGCAGGAAGCTTTCGTCTAATGCAGAGGTAATGAGGGAAGGAAAAGGTCATGCTGCACCAGTTTGTGCCATGGCTGGGGAAAAAATCTCTGTATGATCCAATAAGAGCTTTCAAAGCGGGAAAATAGCTACACATCCCTTGAGCCAGCAGTGGGAAGAAGCCAAGGCTTGAATGTTATAAAAGAGTCAGGCCATTCCTGTGGTTTGCATTCAGTGCATTCACAAGCCCAGCAAGATTTGCCATTGTTCCCGCTGAATGGCTGGGGGGTTGTTCAATCCTTCCGTTGTCAGAAATAGAACAGCAGATTCTAGGGAGTGCAAATGGGCTCGCTCTTCATTAGCGCATGTACAATTTGTAATGAATATCACAAGATAAATGACTGTGTGCGTTGTGGTTCCCCCCCCCCCACCCACAAACAGCACAACGGGCTCATTTTCAGCAACTGTTTGGTAATCAGAAGGATTAAAGAACAGCTACCTCAATCACGAGAACTTTCAGAAATAAATACTTTGCATTTACGCCACCAAGGACCTCACAGTGTTTTATAATGGAGGAGACGTTTGGAAGTGCCCTACTGCCTCTGAGTTCTAGCCCGGCTCTCATTGTGAAGGTTTGCATGTCTATTGTGCCCAGTGTAACGATGCAGCTATATGCGGCTCTGGTTGTTTTTTTTATGTTGTCCTAAGCCCCATTTTCAAAAAGGAGAAACTGAAGCACGGAGATGTCAAGTAACTGGCTAAAGGGCCCTGAGGAAGTCAGTGTCAGAATTGGGAGCCGATCTTCTGACTCCTGCGCTACCTCACCGTCATCCATCCCTCATTGAATTATCATTTATGTTTCTGCAGTGCCTTTCACTGTCCCTGCTGTGTATCCAGCTATTTCATAGAATCAGAGAATATCAGGGTCGGAAGAGACCTCAGGAGGTCATCTGGTCCCACCCCCTGCTCAAAGCAGGACCAACCCCAACTAAATCTTCCCAGCCAGGGCTTTGTCAAGCCGAGCCTTAAAAACCTCTCAGGATGGAGATTCTACCACCTCCTTAGGTAACCCATCCAGTGCTTCACCACCCTCCTAGTGAAATAGCTTTTCCTAATATTCAACCCAGACCCCCCACCAACTGCAACTTGAGACCATTGCTTCTTGTATTGTCATCTGCCACCATTGAGAACAGCCGAGCTCCATCCTCTTTGGAACCCCACTTCAGGGAGTTGAAGGGTGCTGTTAAATCTCCCCTCACTCTTCTCTTCTGCTGACTAAATAAACCCAGTTCCCTCAAAAAGGAAAGGAGGACTTGTGGCACCTTAGATACTAAAAAATTTGAGCATAAGCTTTCGTGAGCTACAACTCACTTCATCGGATGCATTCCTCATAAGTCATGTGCCCCAGCCTCCTAATCATTTTTGTTGCCCTCCAGTGGACTTTCTCCAATTTGTCCACATGCTTTCTGTAGTGGGGGCCCCAAAACTGGACACAGTACTCCAGAGGTGGCCTGACCAGTGACGAGTGGAGGGGAATGATCACTTCCCTTGAGATGCTGGCAATGCTTCTACTAATACAGCCCAATATGCTGTTAGCCTTCTTGGCAACAAGGGCACACTGCAGACTCATATCCAGCTATTTTTTTAAAAACACAATGTTTCTTATTTCTACTTGGTTTCCTTATTTTTCTCAGCCTGTAGGATTTCTTCAGTGATGGCAAAATCATCATCGCTGTGGTGATTTATTATTTTTTGAGCACTGGCCAGGTGCAGAATATAGCGTCAACAAGATCTCTGCCCAGAGCCCTAGTGTGACATTTAAATTCATCATCATAAAGTAACTGTGAGAATGTATTTTTAAGCAACATTTTTGGTAATCTCTTAAGTGGAGACAGGCCAGCGGTTAGAAGAGCAGCCAGGACACCAAGACCCTTGAGGTTAATTCTTGACTCTGTTACTGACTCATTTGTGTTGCTTGGAACTGTCCGTTAATCTCCCAGGGCTTCAATTATTCCATGTTTAAAATAAGGCAGAAATACTTCCTGGGAGAGGTGTTGCAAGCCATATTTAATTAATTTCCAAAAAGTGCTTTGAGATCCTCTTGTAAAGGGTCTTATAGGAGTGGAAATATCAGTATTAATAAATATTATTAATAGATATAATTTATTATTTATTAATAAGAAGCTTGATATTGCAAATCTTGGCTCACATGAGCAGTCCTGACTCATTCCTTCCTGCATTTGAAGCCATTCAGACTACTGAGGTATGGAAGAGTTTGTAGGAGCAGGCCTTCCATCTTTAACCTCTGAGCCAGTACCTCACTAATCTCATTCGGGATTCCAAGCATAGTGATATTCCAGGCAGTTCATCTCTCTACAGTCCATGATTATAAAGTGTTTCCTGCCAGTAAGAACAATTTGAGTTCTTATTAGTCTGTTAAGGTTTTTACTGTGCCGCTGAAAGTTTTCAGGCAAAACTGTGCTGATTGGAAGGCAAGAAATTGCTTGTAGAGCTGAGAACCCTTCATAGCACTCATCAAGGAGCGTGGCCTTCTTCTCAAAAGATGAGGGTGCAACCAAACTTAATTAAGTCATAGATTTTAAGACCAGACAGGCCCACTATGTTCATCTAGTCTGACCTCCTGCATAACACAGGTTGGAGAATCTCAATCAATAATTTCTGCATCAAGCCCATAACTTTTGTTTGAGCTATAGCACCTCTTGACAGGAAGACTGCAAATAATGGAGAATCCACTACAACTCTTGACAAGTTGTTCCAAAGGTTAATTACCCTCACTGTTTAATAAAACCCATGCCTTAACTGTAGAATGAATTTGTCTAGCTTTTGCTTCCTGCCATTGGTTTTTGTTATGCCTCTTTATGGTAGGTTAAAGAACTGTCAGAAATCTCTTCTCCATGTAGGTACTTGCAGACCACGATCAAATCAGGTCTTAACCTTCTCTTCAGTAAACCACATGGATTGAGCTTTTTTAGTCTCTCACCATAAGATGTTTTCCAGACTTCTCATAATGGCTAAGCAGACCATTTGGAGGCCCATCCAAGTCTGCAGCACCATAGCCCAGCACTGTGGGCCTTAGCTGTATATTCCACGGGAAATACTGAGTGGCATGCTGCACTATGGTCTAAGGGCCTGGAGGGGGTGGAGGGGACAGAGATGGAAGGCACAATTGGCTGTTTCCCAGTAGTTGCTCCAGAAATACCCATGTGCCAATGATGGGCAGAGGGTCTGCTAAGGTGGAAAGAACGCAGACTGCTGTGGAGATGTGAATTACAATAAAACAGATTTAACCCTTACCCAAAATTACAGCTAAATCCGACCCTTTCATCTCTCCACCCCACTGAAGAGGCACAACAGGGAGAGCGTGGCACTGTGGCCTAGTGGGTTAGCTTCAGGCTAAATCTAGCACTTGATAGAGCTGGGTTCTACTCCTGTTTAGGGCACTGGCTGGCTTTGTGAGCTTGGGCATATTCCTCAACTCCACTCTGCCTCAGCTGTAAAATGGGGATAGTAATACGCATGTCCCTCTGTTACGTGCTTTGACGGCTAATGGTGTAACAGTGCAAATCATTATTGCAGACGGATGCAACACTCCCAGCATGCTGCACCCCATCTACTCAGAGCCTGTTTGCCTGGGACAGTTCTGCAGCTCCTTTGAGGGTCCATGTAGCAGAGTTGCCATTTGCCTCAGTGTCCCAAACGCAAGAGTCGTCAGAGTAACCCCATAGTTCATGCTCCTCTCCTCGACGGAGACCTTATTCTGCTCAATGGAAGCACAGCCTCCCTTCCTCTGTCCATGCGCACCCTATTCTGAAAGGGAAGGAGGCTTATATACTAGTCTGCTTCTGAAAGCTTCTCCCAATTGGCCAGGAGAGAGGGCAGCCCTGCCCCACCCTATACTCAAGGCTGGCTCCAGGCACCAGCTTTCCAAGCAGATGCTTGGGGTGGTATTTAGAATGGGGCGGCAGTCCATGTCCCGCGGCGGCAATTCAGCGGCAGCTCTGCCTCTCTTCCCGCCGCAGCGGCTTTCGGCGGTAGCTCTGCCGCTGTTATGGTGGCGGCAATTTGGCGGTGACTGCTTGGGGTGGTAAAATTGGTAGAGCCGCCCCTGCCTATATTACAGAGCTCTTGATCCTGTGCCCTTAATGACAGCATTCTGGGATCTTCCCACTCCACCGCTAACTCCCTGGGACTACTTCCTCTTGTCTGGCTTCAGCGTGTTTCTGAGCCTGTGCTCACAACCACCTCCCCAGAATACAGCCTTCTGGACCCCTTAGGCTTAAAGGGCCAGTACATCCCATTACAGTCCAATCTTGCTATCCTCTTACTCCCAGGTTTCAGAGTAGCAGCCGTGTTCGTCTGTATTCGCAAAAAGAAAAGGAGTACTTGTGGCACCTTAGAGACTAACAAATTTATTTGAGCATAAGCTTTCGTGAGCTACAGCTCACTTCATCGGATGCATTTGGTGGAAAATACAGAGGGGAGATTGATATACAATCAAGTGTTTTGATATACAATCTCCCCTCTGTATTTTCCACCAAATACATCCGATGAAGTGAGCTGTAGCTCACAAAAGCTTATGCTCAAATAAATTTGTTAGTCTCTAAGGTGCCACAAGTACTCCTTTCCTCTTACTCTCAGTACCACTTCTTCTCCCTCCCAACTGGCTGGTGTTACCCCATGCACATGTAGCCTCTCTTTCAACCAACCAGCTTCAGTATGTCAGCCAGCCCTTACAACCATACATCTAGCACAGCATAATTCCGATTAATGTCAGTGCGAATAGGACCAGGCTTTCAGAGGTCCTGAGGCCATCTAATAATGTAACAGGAAGAGAAGAAGGTACCCTAGTGCTGTGATCATTGGTGTTTATGGGCAAGTACACAATATCATACATGGATACATAGAGACATTTGTGTACTGTACAAAAACCTTTATAAAAACAATTCAGCTGTACGTATTAGTGCTGGCATCATCCAGACTGCCAGCCAAATGAATGCTTAGGAAGATATAACTCTATAAGGCTGCAGTGTCCAAAGGGATTAACCCAATCAAACAAGTGCATGAGGCACCACTCAAGCATGGGTAGATGTAAACTAGCAGATAAAAAATAAGAAGAACAAAAGCTGTAGCTGCCAAAGATAAAGACAGGAAATAAATAAGCTTATCTCCTGTTCAGTCTAATCCCAAGCATCCATCCTTCACAGTAACAGCAAAAGGCAATCTGTGTGCTTCCCTGGGTAGCAGATATGGAATGTGATTCACGTTCTCTGAGTCAGACTTTGGAGCCTAGGTTTTTGCTTGACTTTTTTGCCAGCTTCTCCTTCTCTGGGATTGTCTTTGGCTCTGTGGCATTCCTGGTTTCCCTCTCTTGTCGTCTGAGAATGATGAACACAGCCATGAAGCACAGAAAAGCTCCCACTTCAAAGAAAAACTGGAGCCCAAGGAATCTAAGGTACAGAAACACAGTGACAAGGTAATAAAGTAAGGTGCGAAGTTTCAGGGAACAGCATCTATCAACTACCAAGCCTCAGGACATTGATCAAATGAGCGTGGAGTTTATGTCAAGAGCTTTTTCAGTCAGTCAATTAACAGGGAAAGCGGGTATCACCCATCAATGGGTAGGAAATCTGCATGTGTCAGGGCCAAAAGAAAATGTTTGCTGAATATTGACCTCAGTAATGGCTTTACTGGTGCAAAGGTTTGAAAAATAAAATGGAATGTGCTGCCACACCCAGGCTGAATAACACTTGCTCATACCAATAGCAAATCCTACTCAATGCAAGCAACTGGGTAGAAGTGCCTTCCAGCCTCCTCATGATTCTCCTCAGCCGAGCAGTGCCAGTGGTAGAGGGGTCTGGGATGATTTCCCTGCATCTGGTCATTCCATCTCTGGATACTGTTATATTATCCCTGACAGAGAGGAGGGATCTCCAGGGGCTCACACACATTCTACTGAGGTACTTGTTTTTTACCAGAGGATTGCACCATGTGTGAGGTAATTTCAATAAACTGTCCTGTGGGGAATACCCCTGAACCCCATGAAAACCCTTTGCTCCACTTCAAGCTGAGCATGGTGCTCCACACTTACAGCATTTTTCAGGTAGTAAGTACAAAGCTTTGCAGCAAGCACAGCTGACTAGAAATCTGTCTGCTGGGCAGTGCTACCTCCTGGCATTTGGAGAAAGTGTCTTTATTTAAATGGTGAAACAAATTACCAGATGTCCTAGCCCTTTACCCCATATCTCTGCCGGTTCATGTACCTCACTGTACACAGGGTTATGGCAGGAAAAGTGGGGATGTTTCTGTGAGAGCTCTTTAATAAGATATTAACTGCACATCACTGTAGCAGAGTAGAAAGTCTGCCTAGCAAATCTCATGATGCCACTTTCCAGTCTATCCACCCATACATCCATCCATCCCGTGTCCATCACCTTGTTTTCTGAGCAGAGTCCTCCATTTTCTTTTAAAGATGCCACCAGTGTACGATAAGAATTGTGGCCTGGTCTACACTTAAAAGCTTCCAAAACAATGAGGAGTCCGGTGGCACCTTAAAGACTAACAGATTTATTTGGGCATATATGGGTAAAAAAACCTCACTTCTTATGCATGGACTGAAAATTACAGATACAGGCATAAATATATATTGGCACATGAAGAGAAGGGAATTACCTTACAAGTGGAGAACCAATGTAGAAGGCCAATTTAGTCAGAGTGGATATGCTCCACTCCCAATAATTGATGAGGAGGTGTCAGGTTGACATAGCAACGGTGCTCAGGGGTGTGTGAAAAATGCATACGCCTGAGCGCCATAGCTACACTGACCTAAACCCAGTGTAGACATGGGTAGATCAATGGAAGAATGCTTCTGTTGCCTAGTTATCACTGCTTGGGGAGGTGGAGTTACTACTGTGATGGGAAAAACCCTTCCGTTGCTGTAGTGTGTATCTACGCTTCAGGATTACAGTGGCATAGCTGTGGTGCTGTAGCTATGCCCCTGTAATGTAGACAACCCCTCCGTACAGGCAATATCTGATGGAGCCTCACAGGGGCCATACCTTTGTCTGAAGAGATCATTGTCATAGTATCTGCAAGCTGCGTTCTTCTCGCATTTCTTTTCCCACAGGATGCAGGTTGTGTCAATGGCACTGCCATAAAGCACCGGTCCTGGCATCCAGGCTGGAAAACAAGCACAGGGCACTTGGTTTGTCAAATGAGATGCAC
The DNA here is from genome assembly GCF_009764565.3 of Dermochelys coriacea. NCBI lineage: Eukaryota > Metazoa > Chordata > Testudines > Dermochelyidae > Dermochelys > Dermochelys coriacea. The sequence continues at coordinate 9,009,012 of NC_050068.2, read as the reverse complement.
TTCTTTCTGTTAGGGCAGACCCCATCCTACCATTTTTCAAAACCACATTAAACTGATTTCAGAATGGCTGGTGGCCCGGCTGGTGTCTTCTTGGCATAGGCAAAACATAGGGGGGCATGTGGGGTAAGTGTCCCGCCCCCCCGATTTCTGTTTGGCTTGCCTGGGATGTTGCCCCCTGTCCCTGGCAGCTGGGCCCAGGTGGGGAGCGAAGGGGGTGAATGGAGCTGCTTCTCATGGCGGCTGAGGGTGGCCACTCCAGGTCACTGCTCTGTGCAGCACAGCGGCTGCCTGTGAGAACCCTGCTGGAGAGGGAGGGTGTCCAGCCCCCTCTGCTCCCTGCCCGGGCTCCACTGCTGGGGACAGGGGCCGAGCGAGCTGGAACTCCCCCTCTCCCCCGGCATGTTTCTGGCTTGCTTGGCCCCTGACCCCAGCAATTGGGCCTGGGCGGGGAGCAGAGGGGGTGGGCTACTGCTGTCACCTCCCCAGCTGGGATCTCTCTCAGGCAGAAGAGAAGAATGAGGGGGGATTTGATAGCTGCTTTCAACTACCTGAAAGGGGGTTTCAAGGAGGATGGCTCTAGACTGTTCTCAATGGTAGCAGATGACAGAACGAGGAGTAATGGTCTCAAGTTGCAATGGGGGAGGTTTAGATTGGATATTAGGAAAAAACTTTTTCACTAAGAGGGTGGTGAAACACTGGAATGCGTTACCTAGGGAGGTGGTAGAATCTCCTTCCTTAGAGGTTTTTAAGGTCAGGCTTGACAAAGCCCTGGCTGGGATGATTTAACTGGGACTTGGTCCTGCTTTGAGCAGGGGGTTGGACTAGATGACCTTCTGGGGTCCCTTCCAACCCTGATATTCTATGATTCTATGATTCATCAAATTTCTTTTGGACCAATCCTCCAATTTGTCTGGGTCACTCTGGACCCTATACCTACCCTCCAGCATATCTACCTCTCCCCACATCTTACTGTCATCTGCAAACTTTCTGAACATCCATCCCATCACCCAGATCATTTACGAAGATGTTGAACAAAACCGGCCCCAGGACTGACCCCTGGGGCACTCCGCTTGACTCTGGCTGCCAACTAGACATCGAGCTGTTGATCACTACCTATTGAGCCCGATGATCTAGCCAGCTTTCTATTCATCTTATAGTCTACTTGTCCAATCCATACTTCTTTAATTTGCTGGCAAGAATACTGTGAGAGACCGTATCAAAAGCTTTGCTAAAGTCAAGGTATATCACGTCCACTTTCCCCATATCCACAGAGCCAGTTATCTCATCATAGAAGGCAATCAGGTTGGTCAGGCATGACTTGCCCTTGGTGAATCCATGCTGACTGTTCCAGATCACTTTCCTCTCCTTGAAGTGCTTCAAAATGGATTCCTTGAGGACCTGCTCCATGATTTTGCCAAGGATGGAAGTGAGGCTGACCGGTCTATAGTTTCCCTGGTTATCTTTCTTCCCTTTTTTAAAGATGGGCACTATATTTGCCTATTTCCAATCATCCGGGACCTTCCCCAGTTGCCAAGAGTTTTCAAAGATAATGGCCAATGGCTCTGCAATCACATTAGCCAACTCCCTCAGCACCCTTGGATGCATTAGATCTGGACCCATGGACTTGTGCATGTCCAGCTTTTCTAAATAGTCCTTAGCCTGTTTTTTCACCACTGAGGGCTATGAGGTTCAACAAAGACAAGTGCAGAGTCCTGCACGTAGGATGGAAGAATCCCATGCACCGCTACAGTCGAGGGACCGACTGGCTAAGCAGCAGTTCTGCAAAAAACGACCTGGGGATAACAGTGGATGAGAAACTGGATACGAGTCAACAGTGTGCCCTTGTTGCCAAGAAGGCTAACTGCATGTTGGGCTGTATTGTAGGAGCATTGCCAGCAGATTGAGGGAAGTGATTATTCCCCTCTATTCGACACTCATGAGGCCAAATCTGGAGTAACGTGTCTAGTTTGGGCCCCCCACTACAGAAAGGATGTGGACAAATTGGAGAGAGTCCAGCGGAAGGCAATGAAAATGATTACGGGGCTGGGGCATATGTCTTATGAGGTAACTGGGTTTTTTTAGTCTGCAGAAGAGAAGAGTGAGGGGAGTTTTGATAGCAGCCTTCAACTACCTGAAGGGGGGTTCCAAAGAGGATGGAGCTAGGCTGTTCTTAGTGGTGGCAGATGACAGAACAAGGAGCAATAGTCTCAACTTGCAGTGGGGGAGGTCTAGATTGCCTTACCTGCCCTTACCTGAGAAAAATGTGACACCTACTGAATCAACAATACCCTTCTTTTATAGCACCTGAGTATTTCTATTGATGTCCCATCTGACGCATGTGAATACAAAATATTTTGTGACTTTTCAATGCTACATAGCAACAAATTTTAGTTTACCGAAAACTCTCAGCAGCAGGAACTGTATCCCAATAGCAAATGACTTATCTTCAGGTTGAATGCTCCTGAAAAGCAAAAACAAAAGAGGAATTAGTACATCCCCCTACACAAAAATAGGAACAAATATGGCCCTTTGTTACATCCATGCAAATCTTGTATGTGCGTAACTGAGGGCAGACTGCTCCATCAGATATATCACAGCCATGATGTTTTGGTTAGTTCTTATAATCTCTCCATTCTTTTATATTATTTACTGTAACATGTTTTCAAAGGTTAATGTTATTTCCTTGTATTCATTTGTTTAACATATTCTGTAATAGCAGAGGACAAGGCTAGGATTTTGGACATCTCCTGACGTATCAGTTGGCCAAATATTTAGATGTTCATTTTGGCACCTAACACGTATTTGGGTGCTCAAATGTAACGACAATAAAAAAAAACATTCCCAGAGAGTTGGTTCACAGGCAAGCTGGAAGGGCATATCAAGTGGGGTACCACATGGATCAGTTCTGGGTCTGGTTCTGTTCAATATCTTCATCAATGATTTAGATAGTGGCATAGAGAGTACACTTATAAAGTTTGCAGATGATATCAAGCTGGGAGTGGTTGCAAGTGTTTTGGAGGATAAGGTTAAAATAATCAGGACAAACTGGAGAAATGGTCTGAAGTAAACAGGATGAAATTTAATATGGACAAATGCAAAGTACTCCACTTAGGAAGGAACGATCAGTTGCACACATACAAAATGGGAAATAACTGCCTAGAAAGTAGTACTGTGGAAAGGGATCTGGGGGTTATAGTGGAATTCCTTTGAGGAATGAGACTGTATAAGCTGAAATGATGGATGTGTCCATTTGTTTTTTATTGTAAATCTATAGGAGAGTAAGGTACAGGCCTCTGGCTCCCAAGTTGCCGGTGTAGCCCCTGGTGTCACAAATTCTGAGCAGCCCAACTTCCATGGGCTATGACCGACAAAGTAACCATTTCATTGAACCAGCCAAGAATGTCCCAGTTCCTGGGAGGTTAATGATGTTGAAATGTTGACAGCTTCTCAGCACTGTAAGGTGCCACCACAATACACATCATGTTGGCTAGTGTTGATGACTTGTTCATAGATTCATAGATACTAAGGTCAGAAGGGACCATTCTGATCATTTAGTCTGACCTCCTGCATAACGCAGGCCACAGAATCTCACCCACCCACTCCTACGAAAAACCTCACCTATGTCTGAGCTATTGAAGTCCTCAAATCGTGGTTTAAAGACTTCAAAGAGCAGAGAATTCTCCATCAAGTGACCCGTGCCCCATGCTACAGAGGATAACTCTGCAAGGGATTTAGCTGCTCCGGTTAAAGAGATGGGAAGAGCCTGTATAGTCAAAGAGCACCTGAAACCTGCTGTGAGAGATGCTCTGCCAGATCTCCTAATACAAGGCACAGCCTGTTGTAAGGGTCTGTGTGAGGCAAACATCAGTCCCAATGATTTCTCCTGCTCTGACACTTCAGTGTAAAGCAGTTTTTTGTTTCTAGCACTATTTGACATTCAGACACATGACAGAGTTTCCCATACCTGCTAGCAAACTGAGCTACTAGGTCAAGTGCCGAAAGTGGAAGAACACAGCGTGATTACCTGCCCTTCTGTCTTGGTGATTTGCTATAGTGTAAAGATGGAGACACTTTAAGAAAAACAGAGAGAAACAAGGAGAAAGACAGAAGCAGATTTAGATGAGGATATCTACAGATGATGGATGGTGAGACATAGACCGGGATGGCATCAGCAATAACTCCAGTGAAGTCAGTGGGCCTGATCCTCCACTGCCTTCACTAACACCTGGGCACAGTACATATAGGAAATGCTGTCATGCTGATCTGGTAGCACTTTACACCCACTTTTACCCTTAATTTGCACTGGGGTAAATCAGGTGCAAGGCAGTGTGGAGTGAGCCCCAGTGCAGTTACACTGCTGTAAAATCAATTGGGGATCAGAATCAGGCCCATATGCAAATGAACCCTTCTTCACTGTTACCTTATCAACCCCCCTCCCGTCCCTGTTAGTCTACTTATCCACCTGCAGTGTCTTGTCATAACCCTAGACTGTGAGCCCTCTGGGGCTCCATTTCCTCACTTGTACAGGGCCTCGCATGCTGGGGCCATGACCCCTGACTGGGACCTCTAGGCATGGCCACACTATAATAATAACATATATGGTTAAATGTGGATAAATAGAATAGACGTGCCAAGATGGAAGCTCTGAATTTAACTCTTATGCCTGCCACTTCCTGAATTTTTGTGGTTTGGATAAAATAGCTCCCAGATCTGAGCCCCCGATGGTTTTGGGTTTTTAAAACTCAGCCTCCTCATCCCAGCTCCAGAATGTTCTCCAGAGAAAGGGAGATGCCGGATAGAGCCCGTGGTACGAGAGTGGTGACAATCCCGCCTACATTACCTCAGGATGAGCATGAAGGATGGTGTGTGTGAAGTGCTTGCCAGGATTCCAGCCAGGCAGGAAAGTACAACAAAGGGTAAGAGGAGGTGGAAGCAATTTGTGCCACAGGTCCCAGGAGAGGCGGATCCTTCAGTCCCATTTGCAGAGATGCACCTGCAGTTTGTATAATTCTGAAAATAGAGCAAAGAAGATGCTGAGATGGGGGAAGCCGTCGGAAATACAAGGCACTGCAGTCAGCTGTAATTGGAGGCACAGATGTAGATAAGAACCTAGGATTTGCCCTGCTAAATCACACCATGGGTCTATTTAGTCACATATTCGGCCTCCAGCAGTAACTAGCATCTGAGGCTTCTGATGAAGGCAAAGAATTCATTACTATTATAGCTGGCCAGTGGCAGACTGCAGTAAGGAAGGGGACATGCCCCCAGCACCAATTTTGTTATTTCCCAGGGGATGCTTGACTCCCACTCTGCCCCAGGCCCTGCCCCCACTCCACTCCTTTCCCCAAACCCCACCCCCATCCTACCCCTTCCTGTCTTGTTCTGCTCCCTTCCCTGAGCGGTCCCCACCCTCACTCAACCCCCTGCTCCGCCAGCACCTCCTGAATAGCTGATAATAGAGGGCGGGAGGCGCTGGGAGGGAGGGGGAGAAGCTGATCGGTGGGGCCACCAGTAGGTGCTGAGAACTCACTATTCTTCCCCATGGGTGCTCCAGCCCCGGAGCACCCACGGAGTTGGCACCTATGGAATACGCCTTCTTGACCCCTGCTTCTGTCCTGAAGCATGAAATTTGCTTCCTTTTTTTTTTTGTTAGGCCCCAAGCCCACAAAGGAGTCTGGCCTGCACAGATCTTTCACCCACAGGGGGGCCCTCTGTAGACATCAGGGCTCCACGAGGGTGACTCTGCGCTCCTCATGTTTAGAAACCATCTGGTAATATTCCTTTTCCAGAGACATTTCTATTATCAGTCATGTCAGTCCCTGTGTAGGGCTCCTCCCCACCCATTCTTGTAGTGATTCCTCAGGGTTTGTGCTTTTAGTCCAATGTTTCACATCTATTGTGTGTTTGAGATGTTTATGCACTAATTTATTGTAATGACATCATTTGTCCCTGCAGCTGAATGCCTTGGCACCGGAAACAAACTCTGATTCTTGGGATAGTTTCATCTGTTATGAAAGATCTCATCAATAGCTTGTTAAAAAAATCAAATCAAACTTGTCCATTTGCCTGCATTAAACCTTCCTGCAGAAGCAGTTGCTGGAGCAGATCTGCAGCAGACACTGAGGGAGGATTGCATGGAGAATTTCTCTTAGATTGCTCCATCAAGGAAGGAGAAAGTTTTGCTTCACCCACCTCAATGGGATGATCAATGATTAAGCTGCCAGAACCAACTGAATTCTTGGTATCCACAGGAGACCAGTCTCTCCTCAGTGATAGACACTGGTTTCCCACTTCCCCTCCCATTCTCTGATATCACAGCTCCATAAGAAATGTTCTATTATTTACAATCTGGGCCAAATCCTGCAGTCCTTACTGATGCAAAACTCTGGAAATATGGACCAATTAAAGAACAGATGTGTGCCCATCTTACAGGTTCTTTTGAATTACATAGTGTGACAAAGCTCTGCTGCTATGAAGTCCCATGCTCCCTTATCCACCTCGCGGGGGTCGCATTAGCCCTGCATAATTACACCAGGCCAGTGAGGATAAATGGAGCAGAGACTACAGCGCTTGTGGACTCTGGGAATGCTATCACCCTCATATCGGGTAAGCTGGTAAAAAATAGTCAGCTGCTACAAGCCAAATGCGTAGCAGTGACATGCGTGCATGGGGCCGTGAGTCATTACCCCACCATCCCAGTGGAGATAGAGGTTCAGGGAAACCCCATTGAGGTGACCGTGGACGTAGTTCCTAAACTCCCATATCCTATAGTCATTGGGAGGGACTATCCAGGGTTTGATAATTTACTTCCCCGGAGAAGCTGGAGGGAGATGGGGACCCAGAGGACAGCGACTTGTCACCGGGGGAATGTCAACCCCCCAATGTTCGCTGAGATTTCTCAGGATCTGTTCTCAGCCCCCCAAAAGACCCAGAAGACAAAAAAGGAGAGGAAGGCCGTGAAGGCCTTGGGAACCCGGATCCTGACCCAGGGCCAGAAGACCTCCCTAGTAGGCAGATGGACGCGAGCAGCCAACAGAGAAACTTCCACCACAGAAGGTGAGCCAGAAGCTGCCCCCAGCCATGATGGCAGCGAGCCATTGGAAGAAGCAGAAGCTGGCCCCTGGGAGCTTGGGCAGGTTAGTCCCGGGAGAGAGACTTTTGGGCGGAACCAGATGGAGGACCCCAGATATGATAACGCCAGGGAAGAGGTGGCTGAGATCGATGGGATACCCGTGGATGGGAAGGTCCAGGGTCCCGGCCCTTACTTTATAGAGAAGAAAGATCTCCTGTACCCCATGAGGCAAATGCAAGAGCAAGAAATACAACTTCTGGTGCCATGAAAACATCAAAAAGCCATATTGAGTCTTGCCCACAATCACCTGTTTGGAGGACACCTAGGGGTAGAGAAAACCCAGGCACGGATCCTGCGGAGGTTCTTCTGGCCAGGAGTACATGAAGATGTCCGGTGATACTGCACCTCTTGTCCGGAATGTCAGTTACATAGCCCTCGCCTGCAATTGTGGGCTCCTTTGATACCTCTTCCAATAATAGAGGTTCCTTTTGAATGGATAGCCATGGATCTGGTAGGGCTCCTAGAGAAGACAGCTCGGGGCCATCAACATGTGCTTGTTGTACTGGACTATGCAACCCGATACCCAGAAGCTGTTCCCCTACGCACCACAGCTTCCAAGACAATAGCTAAGGAGCTAATACAGATCTTTGCCCGGGTTGGGCTCCCAAGGAGATATTGACTGATCAAGGGACACCTTTCATGTCCAAGTTGATGAAAGATCTCTGTTCATTGCTTCATGTACAAGCCCTACGGACCTCTGTATACCACCCACAAACAGATGGCCTTGTGCAAAGTTTCAATAGGACCCTCAAGGCCATGATCAGGAAAGTGGTGAGCCAGGATGAGAAAGATTGGGATACCCTATTGCCTTACCTCATGTTCACTATCCGGGAGGTTCCGCAAGCCTCCATGGTTTCTCTCCATTCGAACTACTATATGGGCGCCACCAATCGGGGCATATTGGATATAGCCAGAGAAGCCTGGGAAGAGGAGCCAAATCCCGGAAGGAACATAGTTGAGCATGTACTGCAGATGAGAGATCGGATAGCCCGACTTATGCCCATTGTACGGGAACACTTGGAGAGAGCACAGGAGACCCAACAAACCCATTATAACCACCAAGAAAAGCTTCGACGGTTCCAACCAGGGGATTGGGTGATGATACTGGTGCCCACAGCAGAAAATAAACTGTTGGCCCAGTGGCAGGGACCCTACGAAATATCAAAACCGTGAGAGAGGTGAACTATAAGGTGCGGCAGCCAGGCCACCGGAAATCGGAGCAAATTTACCACATCAATCTTCTAAAACTTTGGCATGATCAAGAGACATGCTTTTAGTCATGCAGGAGACCCTTCCCCAGGAGAATAACTTACATGAGCAAGTGAGGATATCATCCGACTTGACACCGATCCAAAAGATCAATTAATTGCAACAGAGGTGTGTTCTCTACAAAACCAGGGTGGACAACTGAAACCTATCACCATATCCGCACGATCCCCAGAGCCAAGGTAACATCGAGACCCTACCGAATCTCAGCAGCCAAAAGAGAGGAAATCAAGGCCGAAGTAATGACAATGTTAGAATTAGGGGTTATTGAAGAATCTTACAATCAGTGGTCCAGTCCAATTGTTCTAGTGCCTAAACCTGACGGTACCATGAGATTCTATAATGACTTTTGCCGACTGAATGAAATATCCCAGTTTGACGCATACCCCATACCACGCATCAACGAATTGGTTGACCGACTGGGTAGTGCCCGATTCTTGACTACACTGGATCTGACAAAAGGGTACTGGCAGATTCCTCTGACCAAAGAAGCTAAAGAAAAGACAGCATTCTCTACCCCGGGTGGGCTATTCCAGTACACCGTCCTCCCTTTTGGGCTACATGGGGCCCCAGGCCACATTCCAGTGCCTCATGGATAAGCTGCTGTGCCCATACTAGTTATGCAGCTGCATACCTAGATGATGTCATCATCCATACGCCAGACTGGGGAACCGACTTGGAGAAAGTTGAGGCAGTACTGCACACCTTAAGGAGGGCTGGCCTCACTGCTAATCCCGCTAAATGCACCATAGGGCTAGCAGAGGCTAGGTACCTGGGATATATTGTGGGAAGGGGCATAGTGAAGCCCCAAACAAATAAGCTAGAGGCAATTCAAAACTGGCCCCGGCTGACCCGAAAGAAGCAGGTCCGTGCGTTCTTAGGCATGGTAGGCTACTACCGACGGTTTATTCCCCACTTCGCCACTAGGGAGAGTCCCCTAACAGACCTGGTGAAGGCCCGAGGTCCAGACATAGTAAAGTGGACCAACGCAGCAGAGGGGGCATTTACAGACCTTCGGACGGCCCCCTGTACTGACCCCGTACTCACAGCCCCAGACTTTAACAGGGAATTTATTTTACAAACTGACGCTTCCGAGGTGGGGTTGAGAGCAGTTCTGTCGCAAATAGTGGGAGAAGAGGAACATCCAATCCTCTACCTAAACAGAAAGCTTCTCCGAAGAGAACAGAAATACGCAGTAGTCGAGAGAGAATGCCTTGTTGTCAAATTGGCTATGGAGACATTGCGTTATTACCTCTTAGGCCGGCGATTTACTCTTGTGACGGACCATGCACCCCTCCAGTGGATGCAGCGGAATAAGGAAAAGAATGCAAGGGTCACCAGGTGGTTCTTATCCCTCCAACCATTCCAGTTCCACATACGGCACAGGGCTGGATGTCACCATGGCAATTCTGATGGTCTGTCACGAGCATACTGCCTGGTGTCCCAAGTTACCCAACTCTATGGTGTTGAGCAGAGGGGGGGGATATGTGATGGGGCAAGGCCAGATGGCTATAGAAAAGTAGAGGGAGATAGATATATTAGCTCCAGACTAAACAAATCTCTGGTACAAGGATAAGTGAAATGGCAGCTGCTCCAGGTAAATTTAGACATCTAGGGCCAATTAAGAACTTTCCAGAAGGCAGGGAGAAGGCTAGGTTGATTGGAACACCTGAAGCCAATCAGGGGCTGGCTGAAACTAGTTAAAAGCCTCCCAGTCAGTCAGGTGGGAGTGCATGTCAGGAGCTGTGGGAAGAAGTTGCGCGTTTGGAGAGGCTGAGTAGTACACACCATATCAGGCACAAGGAAGGAGGCCCTGAGATAAGGGTGAAGTGGAGCTTGAGGAAGTGAGGGCTGCTGTGGGGGAAGTAGCCCAGGGAATTGTACATGTCATGTTTCTAAAAGGTCATCTACCATAGCTGATACTATTAGGGTCCCTGGGCTGGAGCCCGGAATAGAGGGTGGGCCTGGGCTTCCCCCCCACCACCTTTGCCCTCTGTTTAATCACTGAGACTGGGAGACAAAAGAGACTATGCAAGGAAGGATAACTTCTCCTCACTTCCCTTGCTGGCTTATGATGAAAATAGCTCAGTAGACTGTGACCCTCGTCTCTAGAGAAAGAAGGGTTATGTGGAGGGTCACAGTGAGCCTCTGAGGCTAGCAAAATCCACCAAGAAACGTGGGACCCACAGAGGCAAGGACAGAGCTTTGTTAAAACTGGTGTGAGGAGTGGGATTTCGTTCGCGTGATGGAAGAAAGAGGTTTAAAAAAAAGTGCACTGGGGTTTTGATTTTTTTTGTTTTGGTTTTTGTTTGTTTCCTTTATACCACAATGGAGGAGGTGGTCAGAACTCTGGTACAAGCCACAGCAGCCCAGCAGGAGGCCACCCAGATTCAGGCAATGGCACAACAGGAGTCTATGTGGCTACAGCAGGAAACCAATCAATTATTGATGAGCCAGGCGACCCAAGATAATGCCCTCTTGAGAGAGGTGATGGACCAGCTGAAGATCCTCACCACCCAGGCCCGGAGGTCCAACGGGACGCAAAACCTGAAGGCCACTGGCTGTCTGCCAAAGATGACATCAGGAGATGACATAGAGGCATATCTCCTCTCATTCGAAAGGACTGCTCAGTGTGAGGCGTGGCCCCAGGAGCAGTGGGCCAGCATTCTCGCCCCTTTTTTGTGTGGAGAGGCCCAGAAGGCCTACTTTGACTTGCCTGCCACAGATGCCACTGACTATACTCGTCTGAAGGCAGAGATCCTAAGAGTTACCTATGATCAAGGGTAACGGCAGCGGTAAGGGCTCAGAGGTTCCATGAGTGGAAATATCAGGAGAATAAACTCCCGAGGTCCCAGCTATTTGACCTCATACACCACGCACGGAAGTGGTTACAGCCTGAGGTGTGCAGGCCAGAGGAGATTTTGGAGACACTGGTCATAGACCATTACATGCAGGGACTGCTGCCAGATCTCCGCAAACGGGTAGGCCGGAACGATCCGTCCATGTACGACGAGATGAGAACACTGGTAGAAAGATGGATGACAGCCAGGGGACTGACCTAACTACTCAAGGAAGGCCCCTTTCGAAGCAAGCACCCGACCCCAACCCTGGAAGGTTGGGCAGCCAAACCCCCGGGGAGTCCTAGGTGGAAGAAGGGGGGGCCGAAAACCAGAGGGGACCCCAGAAGGAAGGGATTGGCCTGAGTGGGGGGAACCCCGGTACTAAACCCCCTAACCACCGGGATAGGGGAGTGATTAAAAGCAATTATAGATGTTATGCATGTGGGGAGCGGGGACACATAGCAGCACAGTGTCCCAGCACCGAGGAGCCTATGCAATGTAACATGCATCCGATGAAGTGAGCTGTAGCTCACGAAAGCTTATGCTCAAATAAATTTGTTAGTCTCTAAGGTACCACAAGTACTCCTTTTCTTTTTTGCGAATACAGACTAACATGGCTGCTACTCTGAAACCTATTGCTAATGACAATTACTGTCTCCAGCATGCAGTGTTATGGACATTTCAAGTTCAACATGCTTTCATTACATCACAGATGGAACTCCAGGTGGTTACGAGTTTAGTTATAAAAACCTATCTACAACGGAATAGTTAATTATGTCATATAAAAGTTGGAACGTTATTGGTGAAGAAGTGGAAATCAATACTGGAGGCTACTTTCAATATACCAACGCATTCTTGAATGAGAACATTTCTCTGTCCAGAAAGGCGGTTTTCTCTCGTTATGAGTGGAATAGAAACTGAATGAAATGAGAGTTTTGCTATGGACTGCAATGGTAATAGGGCTGGCCAATAGGATTCTGTATCCTGAAGAATTTGCTCTCAGAGCTTGAGAAAAGAACCAGTGTCTTTAGCAGCATGCTGTAACTGAGTCAGGAAGTCAAAACCAGACTCCAACGAGAGACTGCTGAATTGGAATTAATTTGCAAACTGGATACAATTAACTTAGGCTTGAATAAAGACTGGGAGTGGATGGATCATTACACAAAGTAAAACTATTTCCCCATGTTTATTCCCCCCGCCCCCACCTCCACCCCTCTGTTCCTCAGACGTTCTTGTCAACTGCTGGAAATGACCCACCTTGATTATCACTACAAAATTTTTTTTTCTCTCCTGATGGTAATAGCTCACCTTAAGTGATCACTCTCCTTACAGTGGATATGGTAACAACCATTGTTTCATGTTCTCTGTGTATATATATCTCCCCACTGTATTTTCCACTGAATGCAACAGATGAAGTGAGCTATAGCTCACGAAAGCTTATGCTCAAATAAATGTGTTAGTCTCTAAGGTGCCACAATTCCTCCTTTTCTTTTTGATGAAGCACTAAAGTTATATGGATGGCTTGGTGTTAATGATACCCCTGTGTTGCCTGTGTAACCTTTAACTTCTATCTAACCTGGTTAATGAATGTCTCTGATCTATTTAATGGCCTCACTTTTTAGTTCTGTGCTTTACAAAACTATATCAATCTGTCTGAAAGGTCTCTACAAAGACCCATCCAGGGGCCAACAGGCATGTCTGGAACTTATCTTTTTATCCTGAGTGAGGTGAGCTCTTTGTTTGTTTTTGGGGGGTTTCTTCCAATTAAGGGGCCCAATCCTTCAAGGTTAAACTCCCTCAACTCCTCAGGAAGCCAATGAAGCTGTGAAGTTGATGGCCCTCAGAACCTTAAATTCATTTGTGACCTGATTCCTTAAGTTGGTTGATCCCAGCACAGTTTGCAAATGAACTTCTTCACACATAAGAATAAGATATCCATTCTGATTTTATTAAATCTGTCAACTGCCTTAGACACCATTGACCATGAGGTGTTCCTAGCACATCTGCAATCCCTGGCTTGGAATGCTTTTGTTCCTTTTTTTCAGAGAGGGCCCAGCAGGCAACGATGAGTGACTGTCAATCAGAATGGAGGGATCTCTTATCCCAGAGCCGGAGGGAAGTTCTACTAATAGACCATGGGGGTTGGCGATTTATTTACTTTGGATGGAATGCAAAATCTTTTGTTATACAGCATAATGGCATGAATTTGGTCCTATTAATTTCCATCTCTGTTCCCAGACCATGGACGTGGGCACCTCTTGGTTAGGGTGTTATCTTATGTCTAAACCAAAAGAATAAAAGATAAATACATCACAAAAGCACCAGATGCAGCGCAGCTGTCAGTCAGGCCTGGGGTGGGAACAAGACTCCAGCAGGTCAGGGCTGAAGGCTGCTGTCAGGGTTGGAGTGGGTAACTTTGAGAAGCTTGTCTGCATGTTCCCACTGTGCCTGGTTCTAGCCATGGCCATTAATCGCTTGCTTTCACTAAACCCAAACTCAATGAAATATTAAATTAGAAAGCTCAGCTTGGGCTGGGGGATGGGGGAGAATGCAAAGCCTCACGTTTGAGAGAGGGACAAAAATAACCAACATATTATTAGTGAAGAGAACAGATTGTGGGCATGGGATATAGATTTTTCCAGTTTCTCTATTTTTAGTCTCTACTGTCTTTGATGTTACAAAGAGCTCGTTCCTTCAAATAGACCTTTAAACAAACAGAGAGTGAAGGGAGAGCTTGTGAAAGGGACTGGAAGTATTCACAAAACAGGTACAGCACAGACAGCAGCTCTGCAGGCTTCCCTCACAGAAACATCCATATATCAATTACTTCAGCTAAAGGAACAACTCCCCCAGTTGTTAGTATGTAGCAACCTGTGATCTTGACTGGGGACAGCCTCTAGAAGGAGTCTTAACTGGAGACTGTAAATCATTGTGTGACAGGGCCTACCTCTGTGGTGCCCCTTGTGGACCAATGGGATACTACTAACCCTGTTGTGGGGTCTCCGATAGTCAGCTGTCACCTCTCAAGGGTCCTGGGAAGTGATGCTTTAGCCTTCCAGCTAAGGCACACTTGAATCCCATCCATCTGGGGTATTGAAGTCCAAAAATAAAGGAATTCTATGGACTCAAAACCAGGGTTGTCTGAGAGGTCTTCAGCAGGACCCCACCTTTCTAATCAGGGCTTGTCTTTGTGCAGCCAGTCTGTTTAGCCTGTCTTCCTGGGCCCAGTCCTCCCATCCATTAGCAGGCTCATTTTGGCAGCAAGCTGTCACAGACACTTGGCTGAAAGCAGGCTTCTCTCAGCAAGGGAGAAGCAGAGCTCTGCTCCCCTTCCTGGTCAGCCCCAAACTTAGCTGGTCTCCTCCTTTTACCTCTCCTCTCCATTCCTGACATTTGTTACAAGTGTAGCAGGGTGGGGCCAGCTGGATCCACAGGCCCTCATTAACCTCCTGGAGCCTCGCCGGTGTGAGGCCTGGATGCCCCATCCCACATGGCATCTCTAAGTCAAGTTTGTCCTGAGTCCTTAGATCTACAGGAGATCAAGTCCCAGTCACGAGTGAGTGCCAGGCTGTTAGTTGCAAGGGGTTACCAGTAGAGGAAGTTTTGCTCACGTGCACTAAACCAGGGTTTGACCAATCACGGTGATACTGGCACAAAGGGCAGTTACAGAGCGAGCTCCCAGAACTCTTGCCCTGATCTGCCTCATAGTCTGTAGAATTAATGATGTTTGTGAAGTGATTTGGGTCCCATGTAGAAGGAAGGCCCTATATAAATGCAGGATCATTCTTGTTATCGTACAGAGCAGGGGTCATAATGATTGATACTCCAGGTTTTAACAGAGCATTCAACTAAAAATGGGACTAGCTCCACTGTGGCCTAGTGAAATTTTTATCTTCTGCTTCCTGATGTTGACAGCATAGCTGTGAAATCAAATGTACGTGGCACCCATAAGTCAGAACCAAGGTGGACTGCACATTCGCTTCTCTCTCTGACCACAAGGGGAGGATGCTGAACAAGAGGTGACATATTCACTGCATCCACTGCTATAGAAGCATGTTTCATAAAGCTGTTGGCACTCATTGGAGCTTGTTAAAGACATTTCACATGCACCAGAAAGAAACGTGACAAACCTACTGTGATCCCCAGAGCACCCCTATGCCAGAAGACAAAGGGCTCCCTGGTATTTAGCAGAGAGTCTCAGCTGGTCTGACCAGCTCAGTATACCCCAACTCATCATTGTCATAATCTGCATCTAAAAGGTGTCATGCAAGGTATGATATACAAGCTGGTAACACACTGCTGATTTACACTACTGAGTGGTATATGTACAGATGCTATATAGAAAACTATATCTATGGACTGGAAATATGTCCTTAAAATTTGTTTAGCAGGTAGGGCTTAAGTCATCCTGCCCTAGACAAAGGGATGTGGTTCTGCCTGCTTGAATCTGTCTTCAGTGTAAACTGAACAAAGAGACAGTGGAAGTACATTTACATAAAAGGTAAACAAAGCTCACAACCTAGCGAGTGGGGGAGATAGCCACTTAACTCTCACAGCAGGGGAGAGGAGACTGCAAAAGTTAACATGGCGTCAGCTCCCTGATGGACACAGAAAGCTGAGCCCTTGAAAACAAAGATAAACTTTGAGGATATGAGCAGAGAGAGAAAGCCATTTGGCATCTGTCACCTTAAGAGACAAAGAAACCAAGTGCTTTGAGCTCTGTGTTCAATCCTGGCTAAGACCTGGCCAGCCATGCTGGAAGAACAACTGTGGGGAGAAAACGACTTTGACCAAACGACTCGACGTTGTTCAGTGAGGTTTTAGTCTCGGCAGTCTATTTTTTATGCTTTGTTTGTAACCATTTCTATCTCAATTCCGTCCATTTTGGTATCACTTAGATGTCTGTTCTGCGTTCTTAAGCATAATCCTGTTTTATGACAAAACCAACTCAGGGCTGTGTTTCAAACTGAGGAGTAAAATCTTTGGCCAAACTAATAGGCTCATGCTGTGAACTCTCTTAAAATGAGCAACAAACTTCATAAGGTTTTGTGAGTGCTACAGTGAAAGGGGCTGAGCACTGCAAAGGAGACTTGGGTCTGGAGGGGCTGTTGATGTCACCCTGAATGGAGTAACCAGGCTGGTGGAAGCCAGGGTGAAGTCAGCGTGCTGGGAGCAGGCTGTCAGGGCTCTGAACCAAAGCTGCACAGCACAGAAGCATCCAGGGTTAAAGGGCGGGTGGTGACACAACCCCTATTGGTCTGGGTAAATGCCCAAAGTGTCACACCCATACTGGCAAAAGGGCAACAAACAACGTGTGCACGTCACCCTCTGCACTTACCCGACGTTCTCCATGAGCACAAGACGCGTTTCCATCTGGGCCAACTGTTTTTGTTTAGAAAAAAAACCAGATGTTCTGAGGCACGGTGTAGATCAGTGTTAAAATGCTTTAGCTTACATTTATCGATTGTAGATTGTCACTAAGACTAAGGCCTGGTCTACACTAAGGGGGGGAATCGATCTAAGTTACGCAACTTCAGCTGCATAGAATCATAGAATATCAGGGTTGGAAGGGACCCCAGAAGGTCATCTAGTCCAACCCCCTGCTCAAAGCAGGACCAAGTCCCAGTTAAATCATCCCAGCCAGGGCTTTGTCAAGCCTGACCTTAAAAACCTCTAAGGAAGGAGATTCTACCACCTCCCTAGGTAACGCATTCCAGTGTTTCACCACCCTCTTAGTGAAAAAGTTTTTCCTAATATCCAATCTAAACCTCCCCCATTGCAACTTGAGACCATTACTCCTCGTTCTGTCATCTGCTACCATTGAGAACAGTCTAGAGCCATCCTCTTTGAAACCCCCTTTCAGGTAGTTGAAAGCAGCTATCAAATCCCCCCTCATTCTTCTCTTCTGCAGACTAAACAATCCCAGCTCCCTCAGCCTCTCCTCATAAGTCATGTGCTCTAGACCCCTAATCATTTTCGTTGCCCTTCGTTGTACTCTTTCCAATTTATCCACATCCTTCCTGTAGTGTGGGGCCCAAAACTGGACACAGTACTCCAGATGAGGAGTGACTGACTAATGTATGACTAATGTAGCTGAATTTGATGTACTTAGATCTACTTACCGCGGTATCTTCATTGTGGTAAGTCGACAGCTGACGCTCTCCCGTCAACTCGACCTGCGCCTCTCGCCCTGGTGGAGTACCAGAGTCAACGGGAGAGCACTCGGCGGTCGATTTATCGCATCTAGACTAGATGTGATAAATTGATCCCCGCTGGATTGATCACTGCCTGTTGATTCAGCGGGTAATGTAGACAACCCTTAACAAGAAAGACTTGCACCTCTGGCATTTTGGTTGTGTGCTGTTTATCTTGTCTAGGAGATTGTAAACTCTTTGGGACACCAGTCTTTCCACCTGTGCTAACTTAGCACAACAGGCAAGCTTACTATGTCAATAGCCAGCTAAGGAAGTGCTCCTTTAACTCAAGTGGAAGTGGCCTCCCCAAGTGTGTGTGTGATTTATTGGGTAAATGTATTTGTGGTCTGTAGCACATGAATGTGTGATGTCAGAACCAGGTTTGAAATGTCTTGGCTCGCTGGGGCCATATATATTAATCTGAGCCCTGCAGTCTTTTCAGGTTGAGTTCAACAGACAGTTGAGTGTGTGATTTTCTTTTAGAAGATAACACTCTGTACTTCTACAAACAGTAATTAGTTAAGGTTAATTAAAGCCACCCCGAGTGAGGTATTACTGTGTCTGTTTTATAAGGAAGCTGGGTCATAAAGAGTTTAGATGACTTGCCTAAAGTCACGGCAGAGTCAGGAATACAACCCTAAGACACCTGTCTCCCATGCACATGCTCCCAACAAGACCATGCTCCTTTTCTTTCATTCGGCTGTGACTTGACGGCAGTGGGTGACCACAGATTCATTTCAAAGCCTCTAACTACTAAAAGGCCATACAGCCACAGATATCTGAGCAGGTCTGATATGTACACTACCCAATTTGTACACATAGGTGTTTTAACACAGCACAGAGCTGCCTTTGGGAGCCTTTTCAGATTACAATAAACTCTGGTTTAGAAAATCCTGCTACCATAACGTGTGTTTCACAGTCATGACTCGAAAAAGAATTTCACCAAACCTCTGAAACCTGCTCTGCAGGTTGTGGGAGTGAGTAGCAGCCAGGCTCCTGCTCTGGTGGGCAGCCAACCACAAATCCTTTAATCTCTGGATGTCAAATAATATTACTCAGTGGTAATATCTGGCAATTGAGAAAGTAGGTCACATCAATCTGTGTGTGCATGTTGTGTGTTCCTTTTTTGCTAGCTGGGACTTGCTGGTATTCAAAGTTTTGTTGCTTTTTCTCTAAAAGGAGGAAACACATCTTTCTTGCCCCTGTCAGGTTCAGATTGTTTATATAATATGTGAATGTGAGGGCACAGTGGGAGTTGGCACACTAACCTCTCAGCTCTGGGAACATGCACTAAGTTACATGTGGACAGTATTAGGAGGTCTCTCATATAGGTCCTTATTGGCACTAGTACATACCACCAAACCACTACTCAAGGGGTTATAGCCCCATCTTCCCTCCCATCCCCATACATCACACAGAAGGGCCAGAATGACATAAGATGCCCTAAAAGTCCCACATTGAGCTGGAGGAGAATTCCTTCAGTGCAGGACTGGCTGCAGAAGACAGCCATAAGGCTACCTTCTGAGGACCCCCTCACAAGCTCTGGTGTAGAAGGCATGCTCAGAGTGGGGCTGGGGGCAGTAGATGGATGTTTGAACAGGGAGACTCCAGGCAGTGCTGCACCCTATAGGGCAGCTCCAGGAGGCTACTCTAACTTCAACTGGCCCCCAGGGCTGCCAAAGTTCTGCTGAGGGCCTCCACAGGCCCTGGGGCAGCTCATGATTGGGAGAGTGCAAAGATGGCTTAACGCCACTCTAACACCCCCAGCCTCCTGGGCAGTGAATTCTATGCTGTGCCTCAGAGTCCTGAATGGAGGTGTTTCCATACACCCCACACCAGCTCCAGCACAGGGAGTCCTTTAGATACCAAGCAGTATCAGTGCTACCATTATCATCACCCGTTCCCAGGCACATACCACACTGTTTTTTTCAGACTACCGCTGGTCTCTGTAACTCTCTTAATAGTTCACCCTACAGTTACTGGGCATGGTTATATACTTATGTTATAAATAGCCAACAATACACCATCCATAGGTGATGATGGAAAAGTCGGGCGTGTATTTCCTGCAGCCCACACCCCGTGTGAAAAATGAGAATGTAATCTGCTCCATGTGAGGAGAATGGGTTGTGGTCCTCAGGCTCTTGGCAATAGGTCAGTGCAGCCTTCACTTTGGGCAAAGTTTGAGTAGCCCTGATGCAAGTTGAGTTTGTTTTCATACACAAGTGGCAAAACATATGCTTTCAGCCTGCGAAAGCTTTTATCTTACAGTAGGAAAAAAAGCAGAATGAAGGAAATACAGTCCCCAGAAGAGAGTACTGTGTATCTGGCTCCTCTGAACCAGGCAGCAGCACCTCCGAGAACAAAATGGCTGCCTGCCCTGCCCACAGGAGAAGTTCTTAGAAACGTAATGGTGCAGGAGACAGGAAATAAAAGGCATCACAGTGCCATAGCCATATCCACTGCAGGGTTGGCAATGGAAACAGTAACAAAAACATAATTACACCCATGGAAGCTTGTGTTTGGGGAATACCATAAAATGTAATAACCGTGTTTATTTTTCCTGCAGCAATTTAGCCATTTCTCTGAGCAGAGAATTTGGAACCAATAACTACGCTATACTGCTGGGATGTGAGAAGAGTAAAGTTTGGCTTTATCTGAGTTTTTATCTAGATGACTTTGTGTCTTGGGTGGCTGCAGTGCAACAAACTCTGTTATCTAGGTTAACGAGCAGCAAGACCATGGTTTCCTCGTGCTGTGTGACAGATGTGAGTTAGTTTTAATTTTCAGGAAACAGATTCATAGATTCATAGATACTAAGGTCAGAAGGGACCATTCTGATCATCTAGTCTGACCTCCTGCACAGCGCAGGCCACAGAATTTTACCCATCCACTCCTATGAAAAACCTCACCCATGTCTGAGCTATTGAAGTCCTTAAATCATAGTTCAAAGACTTCAAGGAGCAGAGAAGCCTCCCTCAAGTCAACCATGTCCCATGCTACAGAAGAAGGCGAAAAACCTCCAGGGCCTCTCCAGTCTGCCCTGGAGGAAAATTCCTTCCCGACCCCAAATATGGCAATCAGCTAAACCCTGAGCATATGGGCAAGATTCACCAGCTAGATACTACAGAAAATTCTTTCCTGGGTAACTCAGATCCCATCCATCTAATATCCCATCTCAGGGGATTTGGCCTATTTACCCTGAATATTTAAAGATCAATTACTTACCAAAATCCCATTATCCCATCATACCATCTCCTCCATAAACTTATCGAGTAGAATCTTAAAATCAGATAGATCTTTTGCCCCCACTGCTTCCCTTGGAAGGCTATTCCAAAACTTCACTCCTCTGATGGTTAAAAACCTTCGTCTGATTTCAAGTCTAAACTTCCTGGTGGCCAGTTTATACCCATTTGTTCTTGTGTCCACATTGGTGCTGAGCTGAAATAATTCCTCTCCCTCTCCTGTATTTATCCCTCTGATATATTTATAGAGAGCAATCATATCTCCCCTCAACCTTCTTTTAGTTAGGCTAAACAAGCCAAGCTCCTTAAGTCTCCTTTCATAAGACAAATTTTCCATTCCTCAGATCATCCTAGTAGCCCTTCTCTGTACCTGCTCCAGCTTGAATTCATCCTTTTTAAACATGGGAGACCAGAACTGCACACAGTATTCTAGGTGAGGTCTCACCAGTGCCTTGTATAATGGTACTAAAACCTCCTTATCCCTACTGGAAATGCCTCTCCTGATGCATCCCAAAACCGCATTAGCTTTTTTCACAGCCATATCACATTGGCAGCTCATAGTCATCCTATGGTCAACCAATATTTCAAGGTCCTTCTCCTCTTCCGTTACTTCTAATTGATGCGTCCCCAATATATAACTAAAATTCTTGTTATTAATCCCTAAATGCATAACCTTACACTTCTCACTATTAAATTTCATCCTATTACTATTACTCCAGTTTACAAGGTCATCCAGATCCTCCTGTATAATATTCCGATCCTTCTCCGAATTGGCAATACCTCCCAGCTTTGTATCATCTGCAAACTTTATTAGCACACTCCCACTTTTTGTGCCAAGGTCAGTAATAAAAAGATTAAATAAGATTGGTCCCAAAACCGATCCCTGAGGAACTCCACTGGTAACCTCCCTCCAACCTGACAGTTCGCCTTTCAGTAGGACCCGTTGCAGTCTCCCCTTTAACCAATTCCTTATCCACCTTTTGATGTTCATATTGATCCCCATCTTCTCCAATTTAACTAATAATTCCCTATGTGGCACGGTATCAAATGCCTTACTGAAATCTAGGTAAATTAGATCCACTGCATTTCCTTTATCTAAAAAATCTGTTACCTTTTCAAAAAAGGAGATTAGGTTGATTTGGCACAATCTACCTTTTGTAAAACCATGTTGTATTTTGTCCCATTTACCATTGACTTCAATGTCCTTAACTAATTTTTCCTTCAAAATTTTTTCCAGGACCTTGCATACTACAGATGTCAAACCAACTGGCCTGTAGTTACCCGGATCACTTTTTTTTCCTTTCTTAAAAATAGGAACTATATTAGCAATTCTCCAATCATTCGGTACTACTCCTGAGTTTACAGATTCATTAAAAATTCTTGCTAACGGGCTTGCAATTTCAGGTGCCAATTCCTTTAATATTCTTGGATGAAGATTATCTGGGCCCCCCGATTTAGTCCCATTAAGCTGTTTCAGTTTCGCTTCTACCTCAGATATGGTAATATCTACCTCTATATCCTCCTTCCCATTTGTCATGCTACCATTATCCCTAAGATCCTCTTTAGCCTTATTAAAGTCTGAGGCAAAGTATTTGTTTAGATATTGGGCCATGCCTAGATTATCTTTAACCTCCACTCCATCCCAGGAGATACTGGCAGGGACTATGGTGAATCCAAACCAAAAAGAGACTGAAGTTGTTCTGTGAAAGCTGGGAGAGTAACTCTTTAATAGGCACATAAGGGGCATAGTTCAGTTTTAGTAGCCATGGCATTGTCTGCACTCATCTCATTGTCATGGTTACTTATAATGCCCAATTTACTATGTATTGTTATAGTGCTGGGCACTAGATAAACACACAGTAAGTGACAATCCATGCCCTGAAGTGCTTAAGATCTCCCAAGCTAAACTGGGTCAAGATATGCCCATGGTTGGATGGAGCCGTAACTCTCCCTCCGCCCCTCCCCCTGCCCCCAAGTGCTGCAGGAAGTGCTATTGCTGGTTTTAATAGCTGGTGTTTGCTCATGTATTTGTACAGCACCAGTCAATGGGGCCCTGATGGCGTTTAGGGCATCTGGATTCTACTGTAATACAAATAATACATGGGTGCATCTTATGAGCACCAACCCAGAACGTAAAAGTATTTGAAGGCTTTAGGGGGCAGACGAAGCTTGGGGCAGGACACAGTGTTCCTGCAAAGCACAAACCTAAAACCAACCATATTCAGGAGTATGCTCTGGCAGGACATTTATTTGTTGAGAGGAACACCTTCAAAAAGGGTGTAAATTCAGTCCCTATCCTCTGTGTGTACACTGTGGTAGGAGGAGGGGGAATGCTACTTCTTTAAAATGGACTCATAATGTTTTACATTATGTATGTATTTGGTTTGATTTATAATGATTATAATAGTTTATTTGTATTACGGTCGCATCCCGAAGTCCCAGCTCAGATCAGTGCCTCATTGTGCTAGGCACTGTACACAGACATATTAAAAGTCTGTCTTTGAGATATTGTAGTCTAATTAGCCAGACAGACAAAAGACAGAAGGAGAAACAAAAGCACAGCAAAGTGAAATGACTTGCCCAAGGTCAGAATGGATTAGTGATAGAGCCAAGAACAAAACCCATTGCTTCTGGCTCCCAGTCCAGTGCCCCGTCTACTAACCAGTGCTGCCTCACAGGTGTCTAGCTTGACAATAGGCATCAGAGAGGATAAAAATTGCAACCAAAATATGGCAGTTTCTACTGTATGTTTGCAGGTATGGAGGTGGGTAAGTTGCTGGTCTGGTGAAGTCCCCTCAAAAATGCCAATCTAAGTACTAAACAATGCCCTGCACAGATTTTCTGAATGTCAGTTCATAACCATTCTTCTGCCATTGCAACACCACTGTGGTTACTAGTGAGCTACCCTGTGGGAGATGTTCTAATTCCATTAGCATCTCGCAGTAGCTATTGTGAGGCCACCATATTCAGTGCTAGTAATAACAGAGTGAACGTTAGACTAAGTCTTTCTACTATGATACTGCAGGGCACTGCCACACGGCCCTCTCTCTGCTATTTGATGTGCCACGGTGCTTAGCCAGTTTCCGTCATCCCATGGTCAAAAACACACCCAGGCTCTTTTCCTTTCACCATGTGTTCCTTTTATACCACAGTTCTTTTGCAGACAGAACACAATACATGCATATTGCAGCAGGGGCTTCCCAGACAGCTTTTTTCCTTCATACAGTTCACCTTCTGAGCTCCTCCCCCTGCTTCCTGTTCCTCCCAATTACTGCCACTTGTATCAGTAGTCTAGTAATTATCACCCAGGTGCTCATCATCCCCCAATAGAAAAGTGGTTAACTGCTTCCAGCTAAGCCTGCAGCCTCTTGTGTGCTGCAGCAACATCAGTGATCAGGGTGCTGCTGCTAGCACTCTGACAGAGACAATAATAATGTTAAATGTTGGCACCGTATGTACTTGAGTAATAGATATATTCTGAGTTAGTTTCCGGTTAAGAAATTATATTGTGATGGCAGGAGACCCCAGATGGCACTGCTACATAGAGTTTACAAGCTCTTTTTCTTAGTGTTTTAATGTTGTTCAGTCTTTGAAGAAATGCTTCACTGCAGTTAGTTTGGTAATGTAGTTTCTTTTGGGTGAAGTTATTGCAAAGAGCAGGAGAATTTTCACTCTGTCTTAACCGCTTGCGGCAGAGTTGCTTCTGGGGGGCTGGAAATTGATGTTTTGGCTGAGATTTCTGAAAGAGAGATTTGCTTATGTGTCAGTTGTGACCAGGCCTATTCGAAAATTGGTATACAGAGTGTAAATAAAACAAGTTACACTAAGAAAATACCCAGACTCCATGACACTGATTTCTCCTCTAATGGGAAACTGACTGGTAAGACCCAAACATCTACTATGGCTCTGCAGAAGGGCGACAGTATTTTTGGTAGAGTTTTCAACTGGGTGTTAAATGCCATGGATTATAATTATCTTGGTCAGCTTGGGCTAGAGAGAAGAGGAAGTCACTGTGAGCAGATTATGTGAGAAAATTTTAGATTTTATAATTTTTATAATCTGAAACCTGTAATTTTCTGGTCAGTGCAGTCCACTCCAGTCAATAAGTCACTGATTTCAGGCTTTGAACAGTGAATAGGGTAATCCTGACTATCAAAGAACTAATGGGTGAGAATTAGGTGCTGCAGCTGCCAAAGGTCACTGAGAGAAAGCATGTTTAACTATTATTTTGGCTTGTTGGCTCAGTTAGTCATCACGCTAAAAAAATCAAACCACTCACCACCTTGCTATCCCATGGATGTTTTGTATGTTTCTAGATTTTTACAAATGGTCATATCATTGTAGTGCTAAGCAATACTTTTCACTGCTGCTCCAAAAACATGCCAGTAAAAAAACTTGGTGCGAGTTAAGAATGAAGTGAATCTAGGATCTTAACCAGCTCCCAATGAGCCCACTGAGAATTGGATCAAGCCGTCAGTGCTGAAGAAAATTGCTAGACTGAATTCCTCTGTTTATTTATAGACTGGTATGGTACAGGTGGCAGCAATGCAGGCTTCCTCAGCCAGACTGCCTTTGTCTTGGCCTGGCGAGCTCAGTTGCCATGCCCATCGAATCTCTGGCTTCTTTGCTGAGACAGCCAAGAGAAGCGCCAACCATGATGTAATATGTCCAATTTCTCCAATTAAGAACTGGATTGTTACCACCAACACAATGGGGTCCCAATCCACGACTGGAACTCCTAGGTGCTACCATTATACAAATAAATAGTTAGAATCATAGGATTGGAAGGGACCTCGAGAGGTCATCTAGTCCAGTCCCCTGCCCTCATGGCAGGACTAAGTATTATCTAGACCATCCCTGACATGTGTTCGTCTAACCTGCTCTTATAAATCTCCAATGATGAAGATTCCATAATCTCCCTAAGCAATTTATTCCAGTGCTTAACCACTCTGACTGTTAGGAAGTTTTTCCTTATGTCCAACCCATACCGCCCTTGCTGCAATTTAAGCCCATTGCTTCTTGTCCTCTCCTCAGAGGTTAGGAAGAACAATTCTTCTCCCTTCTCCTTGTAACAACTTTTTATTTACTTGAAAACTGTTATCATGTCCCATCTTCTTTTTTCCATACTAACCAAACGCAATTTTTTCAATCTTCCCTCATATGTCATTATTTCTAGACCTTTAATAATTTTTCTTGCTCTTCTTTGGACTTTCTCCAATTTCCCCACATCTTTCCTGAGATGTGGCACTCAGAACTGGAGTAGAGCAGAAGAATTACTTCTCATGTCTTGCTTACAACACTCCTACTAATACATCCCAGAATGATGTTTGCTTTTTTTGCAACAGTGTTACACTGTTGACTCATATTTATCTTGTGGTCCACTTTTACTCCTAGATCTCTTTCCACAGTACTCCTTCCTAGGCAGTCATTTCCCATTTTCTATGTGTGCAGCTGATTGTTCCTTCCTAAGTGGAGTACTTTGCATTTGTCCTTACTGAATTTCATCCTATTTACTTCAGACCATTTCTCCAGTTTGTCCAGATCATTTTGAATTATAATCCTATCCTCCAAAGCACTTGCAATCCCTCCCAGCTTGGTATCATCCACAAACTTTATAAGTGTACTCTCTATGCCATTATCTAAATCATTGATGAAGATATTGAATAGAACTGGATCCAGAACTGATCCCTCTGGGACCCCACTCATTATGCCCTTCCAGCATGATTGTGAACCACTGATAACTACTGTCTGGGAACGGTTTTCCAACTAGTTATGTATCCACCTTATAGCAGCTCCATCTAGGTTGCATTTCCCTAGTTTGTTTTTGAGAAGGTCATGCAAGACAGTATCAAAAGCTTTACAAAAGTCAAGATATATCATGTCTACCACTTCCCCCCATCCACAAGGCTTGTTACCCTGTCGAAGAAAGATATCAGGTTGATTTGACATTTGTTCTTGGCAAATCCATGCTGACTGTTACTTATCACTGTATTATTTTATAGATATTTGCAAATTGATTACTTAATTACTTGCTCCATTATCTTTCCAGGTACAGAAATTAAGCTGACTGGTCTGTAATTCCCCGGGTTGTTCTTATTTCCCTTTTTATAGATTGGCACTGTATTTGCCCTTTTCCAGTCTTCTGGAATCTCTCCTGTCTTCCATGACTTTTCAAAGATAATCGCTAATGACTCAGATATCTCCTCAGTCATCTCCTTTAGTATTCTAGGATGCATTTCATCAGGCCCTGGTGACATGAAGACATCTAACTTGTCTAAGTAATTTTTAACTTGTTCTTTCCCTATTTTAGCCTCTGATCCTACCTCATTTTCACGGGCATTCACTATGTTAGATGTCCAATCACCACCAATCTTCTTGGTGAAAACCGAAAAAAAGAAGTCATTAAGTACTTCTGCCATTTTCTGTTATTGTTTTCCCCCTACCCCCATTGAGTAATGGTCCTATCCTATCTTTGGTTTCCTCTTGCTTCTAATGTATTTGAAAAATGTTTTCTTGCTACCCTTTATGTCTCTAGCTAGCTTAATCTCATTTTGTGCCTGGGCCTTTCTAATTTTGTCCCTACATACTTGTGTTATTTGTTTATTTACACCTTTTGTAATTTGACTTAGTATTCACTTTTTGTAGGACTCTTTTTTGATTTTTAGATCATTGAAGATCTCCTGGTTAAGGCAGGGTGGTCTCTTACCGAACTTCCTATCTTTCCAATGCAGAGGGATAGTTTACTCTTGTGACCTTAATAATGTCTCTTTGAAAACTGCCAACTGTCTTCAATTATTTTTGACTTGCTTCCCATGGGATCTTACCTACCATCTCCCTGAGTTTGCTTCTTGAAATTCATTGTCTTTATTTGCTGTTCTCCCTCCTACATTCCTTAGAATCATGAAATCTGCCATTTCATGATCACTTTCACCCAAGCTGCCTTCCACTTTCAAATTCTCCCTCTTTGTCAAAATCAAATCGAGAACAAAATCAAATCTAGAACAGCCTCTCTCCTAGTAGCTTTCTCCTAAGCTTCTGAAATAAAAACTTGTCTCCAATACATTCCAAGAACTTGTTGGATAATCTGTGCCCTGCTGTGTTATTTTCCCAACATATGTCTGAGTAGCTGAAGTCCCCCATCACCACCAAGTCCTGTGCTTTGGATGATTTTGTTAGTTGACTGGAACTCCTACGTGCTACCATTATACAAATACATAATAATAATAACTCATTTCTCATGAGCCACTGCTCAGCCATCAGATGGTAGCAACTTTCAGCCACTGCTGACACCATTACCAAACCTATCCACCTCTGGGCACTAACACCATTATGATATGAACGCATCACTAGCTCGTACACCATGGTCCCCACTGCATTACCAGAGCTCTCTATATCTATTTATGGCCATCCCATAGTGTAGTTACACTACAAGAAAACACAATTATGAAAAGGGCCCTTTTAAGGGACGACTTGTGAGGTGAGCACAGCAAACCCTGGCACTGTCACTGCCAAAAACCAGTGGGTGCCTTTGAAAAGCATAGAATATATTAAAGATTAAATAAAGGCCCCAATAGCAAAACCTGAGCTGATTAAAAGCAGTAGAAGTGGGAAACATATTTTGCTTGCCTGATCTTTCTGAAAACTCATTGTTCACTGTCATTTTGAATGCTATACTTGCAGAAGTATTGCTCTGAACAAGGCATTGAACTACAAATTTCAGCAAAACACTGGAGAGTGCTTAAGAGGATACATCTCTGCCAAGAATTTCCTGGGACTTTCCATTTGTCCTCTGTCGGCACTACTTTCAGCAGTGATGCAAAGAGATGGCATCTAAGAGGCATGTGAGAGTCTAATTCACAGTAAAGACAGAGGCTATGTCTACACTTAAAACCACTATAACAACACAACTGCACCACTGCTGCTGCACCTCTGTAGCACTTCAGCATAGACACTCACTACAGTGACGGGAAAGGGTTTCTCGTCACTGTAGTTAATCCACCTCCCTGAGAGTTGGTAGCTGGGTAATAAAATATTTTTTCCATCCACTTAGCACTCTCTACACCAGGGGTTGGGTCATCTTAACTATGCTGCTCAGGGACAGCTTGATTGACCTAACTTCTTAGTGTAGATCTGGCCAAAGATTTTCTTGCTACACAGATGATCTAAACAGTATCACTGAATTATCAGCATTGATCTTTGCATTGGACTCTGACTCATTACCAATGCCAAGTCAGGGCTTTAGTGCTGAGTGAAGAAAAAAAACTTTACTCACCAGAACTTTATTTTCAACCACATCAGAGTTTACAACTTCACAGCCAGCAAAACATGGAGAGATGTATTCAATCCCATCAGCCCCACATATAGGGTTATAGGCCTTATCGAGGCAGTTGCATTTACTGTTACATTCAAAAGAGTGTTGTTCAACACCAGAGCTACAGTAGAAGGAAAGATATGACTATATTAATATAGGTTTCAGAGTATATTAATATATACATTGTGGGTTTATGTAGTATACCATATGTATGTAGATATAGAGAACAAGAGCTTGCTTGCTTAACACTGAAAGTGTGAATTTGTGGACTCTGCCAAACCCACAGAAAATATAATTTCCATAGATTAATTCTTGTACCTCTAAAAAAAAAAAACCTCTCAAAAATTTGAAAGTCTGGCCATGAACAAAGCATGCAGCCACTTATATTTGTGCCATATATTTCTCCTACTACTACCACCCCATGCAAGTGGAGCTTAGCAGCTCATGAGAACTAATGGTACCACATCAGGAATATGTAAAAGTAAAAAATTCCCAATTCAGAATTACTATTTTCTTCTGTAGTATCACTGTGTGTGAGTAGGCTCTTTCTGTTCTAAACTACAGTCCACACACTGAGTAGTCAAAACTCGCTCTCTACCAGGGGGGCGAGTTTTCTTAATAGAGGGTAAGGGTCTGCCTTCATTTCAGCATGTAGAGAGGTGGCCATTATTTCAAAAATATTCTCTCCATGTTAACATCTTGGTAAATTATCAACCAGTGAATGATGAGTCAAGCATTTTCCAGTATGAATTTTTGATTTTGAATTATTTGTGATAAAATTCATTAAACTTATGGAGTTTGTGACCTTTTCATGAATTTTTTTTTGGTTTAATTCCTGTGTAAACTTTGTGTAGTGCATGTGGAAAGGAACAGTTTATAAACCAATCAGTCAGCCAATGAAAATGTGTCAGGGGACAACCTTATGGTCTATATTTACGAGTGGTACCTTCGTCTGTAGTTAAGGCCAGCAACATTCTGTGTAGGGCAGCCCAGGAAGAGAAGGGGAAAGGCAAAGATCACGCAGAGGAGCATGCCGATGATACACATGCTGCCACACTGTTTCAGAGTCATTTGGAACTTCTTCATGATGGCTCCACCTGCCACTATTCCAACCATTGCCCCAGGGATGTTCACAGAACCTTGGGAACAGAAACAAGAGCAAGAGAGTTAAGATCCAAATATCTGTGATAATATTTCAACACCTTCCAGTCAACGCAGAACATAGTAAATGGATTAAATGGTAACGGTTAGATCTCAAAATGTAATTGTAAATAATAATTCCCTGTTTTTTCATGTTATCTTTCATCAGTAGATGTCAAAGCACTTTACAAAGGAAGTAAGAATCATGTCTCCATTTTACAGAGGGAGAAACTAAGTGAAGTCACTTGCCCAACGTTACCCCACAGACCAATGGCAGAGCCAAGAATAGAACCCATGTCTCCTGTGGCCCAACCCAGGGCTCTCCCCATGAGGCCCACTATCTCCTGTAGGAGGGAATGGGAAAGCATCATCCAGTGGGGGGAATTTCTACCAGCAGGCTCTGTTCTTGGTTCTGTGCTATTTTATATGTTTATCAATGATCTGGAAGAGACTATACAATCATTGCTGGGAAAGTTTGCAGATGACACCCAAATTGGTAGAGTGATAAATAATGAAAAGGACATGTCAGTTTTACAAAACCATTTGGATCACATGATAATTTGAGATAACCTGAACAACATCCATTTTAGTACAACTAAATTAAGATCATACATCAAAGTGGGGGACTGTACTTTGGAAAGCAGTGGCTGAGAAAAGGACTTAGCAATCATAGCGAATAATCAATTGACTGGTTTCAGAGTAGCAGCCGTGTTAGTCTGTATTCGCAAAAAGAAAAGGAGTACTTGTGGCACCTTAGAGACTAACAAATTTATTAGAGCATAAGCTTTCGTGAGCTACAGCTCACTTCATCGGATGCATCCAATGAAGTGAGCTGTAGCTCACGAAAGCTTATGCTCTAATAAATTTGTTAGTCTCTAAGGTGCCACAAGTACTCCTTTTCTTTTAATCAATTGACTATGAGCTCCCAGAGTGAAGCAGTGGCTGAGAGAGCAAACATGATCCTTGGATGTATCAGCAGGGGATAATTGCATAAAAGTAGGGATCTGGTCTGACCTCTGTATATAGCATGATTGAGATCCTTACTAGATTACCATTTCAGTTCTGGTGTTTACTCTCTAAAATATCTAACTCTCTACTCCAGACCCATCTCCTTCTGTCTAAATTAAAATATCCCTTGTCTCTCTGACATCTCCTCGTGGGTGACTAGCCATCAGCTCAAGCTCAGCATGACTAAAATAGAGATCTTAATCTTCCCCCTCAAGCCCACCACACATCTCCTTTCTAGATCACTGTACACAGTACTACCATCTTGTCTGTCACTAAGGCCCATAACCTGGGTGTCATCTGTGACTTGGAGCTCTCTCTAGGTCCTCACACCCAGGCTATGTCTAAGTCTTGCAGATTTTTTCTGCATGACAGCTCTAAGATATGGCCTCTCCTAGCCATCCATGCACCTAAAATGCTCTTCATCTCACATCTTGATTACTGCAACAGCTTTTTCTCTGGCCTTGGCAAATGTAAGCTTGCCCTGCTTGTATCTATTCAGAAAACTGCTACAAAAATCATTTTCCTAGTCTGTCACTTTGACCATGTCACCCCTCTCTTTGCATCCCTCCACCGGCTCTCCCTTCTCTATCGCATCAAACATAAGCTACTTATTTTAACATTCAAGGCCCTTCACAGTCTATCTATCACACCCTACCTATTGTCTCTCATTCTCTATAGAAATATCACCTTCTGCCTCTGATCAGCCCATGATGCCAGCCTCTTCGCCCACTTGTTAAATTTTCCAACAAGAGCTTTCGGGCTTTCTCCTGTGTTGCCCCTCATGCTTGGGAGGTATGCTTCTTCAGTATCTGCCAAGCAACATCTTTATTCTACTTCAATTTCCTCCTTAAAACTCTCCTTTTCCATGCTGCCTATAAAAACTTGACCATGGTTAAGCTGCAGATATGCTGAGACCACTGGCTGGCATGCTGACCAATATTGTCGTATTGATTCTTTGTACTCCCCCATCAGTCCACCTGAATTCATCTGTTGTCTTATGCTTAGATTGTAAGCTCTTTTGGGGGCAGTTCTGTTTGTATGACACAGTGGGGTCTTGGTACATGACTGGGGTCCCTAGGCAGTATGATAATGCAAATAATAATACAATAAAAATTATGTTGACAAATTGGAAAGGATTCAGAAAAAAAAGTATAAGAACGATTTATGGTCTGTTAAATCTAGCTTACAACAAGATACAAAACAGTTCAGTCTATTTAGTTTAAGAAAGATTAGGACGTGACTTGCTCATGGCATATAGATATCTACATGGAGAAAAGATTTCTGCTAGCTGAGGATCTAGGAGGCAAAGGAATAACAAGTTCCAATGCCTGAAAGCTGAAGCTAGACAAATTCAGACTAGAAATCAGGTGCATATTTTTAACAATGAAGGTAATTAATCATTGGAACACCTTATTAGGGACATGGTGAATTCAGTCTCCTGTAGTCTTTAAATCAGGACTGTGAGTCTTCCTAAAAGATCCACTCTAGGTCAACCAAATGAATGGGTCTGACTGTAGAATCATAGGACTGGAAGGGACCTCAAGAGGTCATCTAGTTCAGTTCCCTGCACTCATGGCAGAACTAAGTATTATGTAGACCATCCCTGACAAGTGTTTGTCTAACCTGATCTTAAAAATCTCCAATGATGAAGATTCCACAATCTCCCAAAGCAATTTATTCCAGTGATTTAAACACCCTGACAGGAAGTTTTCCCTAATGTCCAAACTAAACCATCCTTGCTGCAATTTAAGACCATTGCCTCTCATCCTATCTCAGAGATTAAGGAGAATAATTTTTCTTCCTCCTCCTTGTAACAATCTTTTATGTCCTTGAAAACTGTTATGTCCCCTCTCAGTCTTCTCTTCTCCAGACTAAACAAACCCAATTGCTTCAATCTTCCCTACTAGGTCATAATTTCTAGACCTTTAATCATTTTTGTTGCTATTCTCTGGACTCTCTCCAATTTGTTCACATCTTTCCTGAAAAATGGCACACAGAACTGGACCCAATACTTCAGTTGAGGCCTAATCAGCGTGGAATAGAGCGAAAGAATTACTTCTCGTGTCTTGCTTACAATAATCCTGCTAATACATCCCAAAATGATGTTCTCTTTTTTTGCAACAGTGTTACTCTGTTGAATCATATTTAGCTTGTGATCCACTATGACCCCAGATCCCTTTCCGCAGTACTCCTTCCTAGGCAGTCATTTCCTATTTTGTATGTGTGCAACTGATTGTTCCTTCCTAAGTGGAGTACTCTGCATTTGTCCTTATTGAATTTCATCCTATTTACTTCACACCATTTCTCCAGTTTGTCCAGATCATTTTGAATTATAATCCTATCCTCCAAAGTACTTGTAACCCCTCCCAAATTAGTATCATACACAAACTTTATAAGTGTACTTTTTATGCCATTTTCTAAATAATTGATGAAGATATTGAACAGAATCAGACCCAGAACTGATCCCCGCAGGCCCCCACTCAATATGCTCTTCCAGCTTGGCTCTGAACCACTGATAACTACTGTCTGGAAATGGTTTTTCCAGCCAGTTATGTACTCACCTTATAGTAGCTCCCTCTAGGTTGTATTTCCCTAGCTTTTTTATGAGGTTATGCGAGACAGTATAAAAAATCTTACTAATGTCAAGATATACCACATCTATTGCTTCCCCCTATCCACAAGGCTTGTTACCCTGTCAAAGAAAGCTATTAGGTTGGTTTGACATGATTTATTCTTGACAAATCTATTATGATTGTTACTTATCCCCTTATTATGTTCTAGGTGTTTGCAAATTGATTGCTTAATTATTTGCTCCATTATGTTTCCAGGGACTGAAGTTAAGCTGACTGGTCTGTAATTCCCCAGGTTGTTCTTATTTCCCTTTTTATAGATTGGCACTATATTTGCCCTTTTCCAGTCCTCTGAAATCTCTCCCGTCTTCCATGACTTTTCAAAGATAATCGCTAATGACTGAGATATCTTCTCAGTCAGCTCCTTGAGTATTCTAGGATGCATTTCATCAGGCCCTGGTGACATGAAGACATCTAACTTGTCTAAGTAATTTTTAACTTGTTCTTTCCCTATTTTAGCCTCTGATCCTATCTCATTTTCACTGGCATTCTCTATGTTAGACATCCAATCACTGCTAACCTTTTTGGTGAAAACTGAAACAAAAAAGTCATTTATCACTTCTGCCATTTCCACATTTTTTGTCATTGTTTTTTGATGCAGGAACCAATTGCTGATGTGCTAAGGGCATGTCTATATGGAGAGTTAGAGCATGACAATCTGGGGTGTAAATCGATGGTGCTCTACTGAGCCGTGCACTCACTGGCCATATGGACTCTCCTACGTCAAGCTAAAAGTTCTGTTTGAAACCGCAGGAGATCAAAGTGCACTACCGAACTTTTAGTACGCAGTGGCAGGGTCCCATAGCCCATGAGTGCTTGGCACTCTATAACACTGTAGATTTACACCCCATCTTGCTGGGCACCAAGTCACCATGTGGAGAAACCCTAAGGCCTGTTTTATACAGGAGGTCATGCTAGATGATCAAAATAGTTCCTTTGAACTTAAAATCGATGAATCATCTGGGGATGATCTCAGAGCTCTTAAAATATTTTAGTTACTTCTCAGTTACATTTCCTTCCTGGGGAACTAGGCCCTTGATATTTAACACTCTTCCCTGACATCTGTTCTCAAACACCATCCACAGTTGAGTTCCTTTTATCACATCTTAAGTCAAAGATAATCAGGCCTTTGCTGGGTGGACCATAGGGTGTGGAATACACTTGTGATTTCTTTCACTACCCTCCAGGAACTAAAAACAGTGGAGAGCGATTAAGCAAATTCACTCAGGTTGTAATACCTCCCAAGAGGTACCATCCCCTGGAGAGGCTCGCATATACTGGTTCAAACTGGATTTTCTAGAGAACCAATTGACAAAGAAAGGACTTTTGGATAAAGAGCCTGAGTCTAAAATGCGTCAGGGACTTCCTTCTGATCCAGCAAATGGACAGCACCTTCTGTCTAAAGGAAGGGCCCCAATCCTTAGGGAAGGGTTGAAAGGGCTGACACCAACCAGAGCCTTTGTGGAGATGACGGTGGTGATCTCTGATAAGCTTATTAGAATGAGTGTAGGTTCTTTATTGTTTGTAATATGTTTTCTCTGTAATACTTTCACCTTAAGAATAAATGTGCTTGCTTAGAAAGGGCTGTGTAGTAACTTAAAACCATGTGAAATTATGCTGTTTATAGCTTCTGAGGAGAAAAGCAAAGGAGGCCTGCTCAGGCAGTCTGACTTGCTGGGGAATTCACAGTGTAAGCAGAGAACTGTGCAGCCTGGAAATACGCTAGTTAGGAGGGAGTGAGATGTGTGTCTCTGCACAAAAGAGGCCATGGCTGGGGAGCTGAAAGCCTGAGAGTGGGTGCCCTTGCTGAACCATGGAGTGGGAATATAGTTGCAGTTGCCCTGAACTCTGATATCATCTTACTTTGATTTCTCCATACATGAAGAGCAAACAGATGGGGCCACCTTTTTGTTCTGTGTTTGGACAGCACGTAACACAATGGGGTGCTGGTCCTTGACTGGAGCTCCTAGGCACTATCATTGTACAAATAAATAATATAATAATAACTTTTAGTCCTAATGATTTTTATTTTAGTTTAAGAGGTCACAGAATATCCACTCCACCCCCCAGCCAATGTTTGCATCTGGGAATATATCTGAGAGAGGGAGATTGCATTGACCTGAGTCCACAGAGAGTTAAAGGTGCAGTACACAGAAAGAGAGTTATAGCACTTAAATAGATAGGTGCACCATATATCTATTTAACAAAGGGGACACTGAGGCACAAACACCTTACGTGCCTTGCCCAGAGTCACATAACTAGCTCAATGGAAGAGAAAGGAGCAGAATTCAAGGGTCCAATTCCTGTGAGATAACCACTAGAAAAACTCCCTCTGAAAAACTGTATGCTCTTCAGTCATTTTCAGAGAATGCTGAATATACTTTTGTAGACCTGTTCCTGACCAACCTTGTAAATGAGCCCCACCCATCTCCAGCCTTACCTCACTTCTGGACAGATCAGACTGCATGTATCTGGTTGCTGTCATGTGAACTGGGTTTTGTTTGAGTTTTGCTGTCTCCTATGTAAAATTCCATTGAGTTTGGGGTAGCCTATCAGGAAACAAGGGCTTCAGTGCTCCCTAGCATTTACAGTAAGAGCTGGAATGTCTCCATAGTAACAGGCAGTACTTACCTATGATCATATTGGCAAATGATGCAGTGAGGGAGAACTGCCTCTCCAGGAATTTGCCCATGAATGTTGCTAAACCGGCAACCATGGCGGACAGATTGACTTGGGCCAAAACCACCAGCAGATAGACTGGATGCCGGAGATTTCTCAACAAAACCAGAGGAAAGTCTGAAATGAAAAGGAGAATCAGTAACAAAAATTTATATACAGAGCTGGCTGCAAAAGGGAATTTCCATCTCATGAAGGTTAGCATGCATCCCACTACCATTATAATACTTAGAATGATATAATACAGTGATAAGAGTAGTAATAATATAAGAGAGACAACTAGCGAGGGGGTGTGTTAAACAGATACTGGAAATCAGTTAGGTGACACAGCATTGGTTCCAGGTCAGCCAGCACACATACACAAAACTATTGAGCCAACTACCGTGCTAATAAATCTTTAACAGCTATGGCGGAAACTGGAAAAGGGGGGCAGCAAGGAGCATCTCCATATCTATTGAATAGACTTGATTAACTGATAAGACCTTTTCATATTTTTCAGCTGCTGAAACATACACACATTAAGACCTTCAAATGGTATTTACTACAGTTCTAAATATGCACACACACATCAACTATAAAAGACCTGAGTTAATGCAACTTCAAGTTTTTAAATGTATGAGTCAGGACATTCAGAGTTAAGGTTCTTAAAGCACCCCTACTGTGTCTCCTGATATGCGTGGATTGCAATAGGTTCTTTCATTATGTGGACACACCGGATGTAATGCACTTTTGTAGCCGTGTTCACCCCAGGATCTCCAAGTGCATTACAAAAGGTGGTTAAGTATCATTATCCTCTCTGTGTGGCTGAAGAAACTGGCACAGGGAGGTTAAGGACAAGACTGTGCCATTTCCATGCAACACTGCATTGTGGTGCAGCCCCCTCCCTGAGCTTCCTGCTTTACAGATGGGTGTGTATATTTGGAGGTGGAACCATCTTCTAGGGTGATGTAGCCTCCACCTTGCCATGATGTGCATGGCCTGCTCCATGGAGCAGGAAGGCACAAGCCTGATCTTTCCCCTTTTTGAGTGTATTGTGCCCCTAGGAAGGCAGATGTGGGGAGTAGTATGGAGTGCAGGGACTGTGAATACATCAGGCTCTTGTGCTGGGAACAGGAAAGGGAACCCATGCAGGTGCCAGTCACAATCTTGTCTGTGGTTTGACCAGGGTCACCTGGTAAGACAGTGAGAGAGTCGGGAGAAGCACCTAGGAGTCTGGGTGTTTGGTCCCTTGTATAGTATGTATCTCACACGGCCC
Source organism: Dermochelys coriacea (assembly GCF_009764565.3). Classification (NCBI taxonomy): domain Eukaryota; kingdom Metazoa; phylum Chordata; order Testudines; family Dermochelyidae; genus Dermochelys; species Dermochelys coriacea. The sequence goes on along the minus strand of NC_050068.2, from coordinate 8,971,318 downwards.
AATGTTGTTTTGTCATTTGCCTGTGAATTTCCTTTCCTTGGGCTTCCTGCAAGTCCTCTGTTATAAGGAACTCAGAAAACAGCTGTGAAGTTGTAAAAGGTTTATTTCCTTGTTCACTGCTGCTGCAATTCCAGCATCCTTTTCTTTTGATCATAAAAAAATACATTTTTGATTACAGACAAGAAAAACTAAGTTGAACGCCCTAGGGGCTGCACTCCTTCCTTGCTCTGCAACGCAGAGGAGAAAACAGTTTCACTTGCACAGCCCAGGCACCAGAACAAACAATCCCCTCGAACGAGGAATCAGAAAAAATGGATAACACCCACCAGGGGGAACAATGCAATTTCCAATTCTGTTCCCATTCTGTTCAGTCCAGCAGCGTGAAAGTCGTCTTTCCTACTAAGTAGGAACCTCTTGTCCCAGTCATGCCTCTACCACTCTATAAATAGTAAAGTTCCTTGCAATGCTCTGTATATCTTTGTGTCAACTAAATAAAACACAGCTGAAGATCCCTTCCAGACTAACAGTAAATTGTTTTCCCAGATGTGGCATTTAGTGTGTGGGAATAATGCCACGGGTCACAACAAATGTGTGCCATGAATTCAGGAAGTCTGAGCAACTCACAAATGATGAGAAAATGCCTGGCACCTTTTCCAAAATGAGGGCAATCTGTGGTCTAACATCCTGAGTCGGCGTGTGTCTGGGTTCTAAAGCCATTTGGCTAAACACATTCTACCACCATAATATCACAGAATCCAAAATGTTATGCATAGCAGACTTTTTACCTCATGCTATAATCTTAACTCTGACCCCTGGAGCCGGCACTAGCCACTAAAAATAAATTTTAAATGTGGGTCAGTGTGGGCAGCCCCTCAATAAGCAGAGATAACAACTATGCCACGTTCTGTGTTGTGACCCATCATTTGCCAGCATTTTTCTTCACCACTGGCAATTCTTTTAAATCAACATTGGAATTTTTCTCCTAAAAGCTATGCTCTAGTTCAAATAGGAATTAATTCAGGAAAGTTTTTTAGCCTGTGTTATATAGGAAATCAGACTAGATGATCATGGTGGTCCCTTCTGGCCTTAAAAAAGCGATGACTCTGCAGGCACTAAAACTGCCCTTCACGGTGTTAGGAGTAGCTGTGTTAAATGATACTGGGACTAAGTGGCAACAGGTTGCCAGAGCAGACCCTGCCAGATGCGGTGAGCAGCATCTGCTCTCTAGGGATCAGGGACCTGAGTTATGCAAGTCATCCAAGCAGAGGGCCACAGTGGTTTATCCTTGCCTTGGGGATTTGTCTTAGTAACATCTCACAGCTCTGGGATGCAGAGAAGGCACAGTGGTGAGCTGTAGGCCAGATGTAGCTAACTCCTGGTCACTATGGATATGTCTACACCGCAGTTAGACACGTGACAGCTGACTAGAGCTCATGGAGGTCAGGCTACAGGCCTATTTAATTGCGGTGTAGATGTTCAGACTCCGGCTGCAGCCTTAGCTCTCAGACCCTCCCACCTCTCAGGGTCCTAGAATCTGGGCTTCAGCCCAAGCCCGAACATCTACACTGCAGTTAAACAGCCCCTTAGCCAAAGCTCTGTGAGCCCGAGTCAGCTGGCACAGGCCAGCCATGGCTTTTTTATTGCAGCGTAAACATATCCTAAGCCTGACTAAATGAAATGTTTGCCTTAATGAAGACAAGGTGTAATAGTTTCTCCTATAGCACTCATGTATGCTGTCCCTGTTTTGCTCAGTATTATCTGGGAGGTTAGAGTGCTGCACTATTTGTCAGGGGCAGGTTGGGGCATCACTCAAAGAGGTCAGAGTTAAGGTTGTGGGGTGGGGGTGTTGTGTACTTTCCCCCTATTTCCTGGTTTTCAGAGGTTTCAGTGTGAGTGAACTCAACATTCTGGAAGGGCACAAGTTAGGGGCTTGTGGGCTTATCTCTGCCTTATCAAGAAAGTGGTGAGGTGGGCATAATTAAGGGGCACTTGTGGGTGGCCACAAAGGTACTTTCTGGGCACACCTCTTCACTCAGCTACCAGCTCCTACCTCCTCCTGGCCACTCTAAAACCCTGGTAGATTTGGAGGGGCCTTCGGAAGGATGATATTGCTGTGAGGAGTGTGTGTGGGCAGAGAAAAAGAAGAGAGTTGAGCTCCAGAGCTCCTACCTAACAACTGGGCCTTGTGCATGGGACAAGGATTCTGCCCACCCATTGGCAGCAGGCAAGGTGGGTATGAAGTGACCCATTCAGCTCAGTGGGGTGGTCCCAACTGAATGAAAACACCCCCTGGTGAGGAATGAAGCCTGAATTATATGTCTGAGAGGTGTGAAATGCTTTATTCATCTTAATGGATGGTCTCCCCTCCCCTCCTTTGGTCTCAGTGCCCAGTTACTTTTGCTATGCACTGAGTATGTCTGTTCTCAGCTCCCTTCCCCCTGTCTCAGGACTGTCTGCCTGATGCATGCATTAAGTGCACAGTGCCAGGCACACATATAGCTAGTGCTGCCCTACTGGAGTATAATGAGCCTCTCCTGTCAGAGAACTGCTTCCTCCTGGCTAGGACTCTCGGGCTGACCTCTGTCATTTTCAATGTGGCAGCTAATAGTTCCCATATCTGCCCATCTCTGTATCCCATACCACACTTCATCTCCTGGGCACAATACTGCCCACCGAACTGTCCCAGGGACAGATGCTGAACATCCCTCAATAGAACCATAGACAGTAGAGATGGAAATGGCCTATTGGAAGCTAAATCTGAGTCATACATGTAGTTCCAGTCACTGTAATGGGAGTACCATTGTGAAAGGATGTAGCCCAATGTCATCCAGACCATCTGCGCAGGAGCCATGGCTGCTCCCTGTAGTATTCTGGCTTTTCTAATTTGGAGTAATTCTGGTGCTGGAGCTTTGCTAACTTCCCTTGGGAACTGACCTCATTATTTGAAAACATCCCCAATGACTTGCCTGAATTTTTCCCCATACACCATTTCATCCTCTTATTGTTAGTTATGATTCATTTAACTGTTTTAGACACAGTTCTTCCCACCCTTGAAATTCACTCCTCAAATATTTGTAAACCGTTATCTTCTCCCATTGGGCCTGAGCCTGGAAGAGTCACAGCACCTACAACTCCACGTGACTTCCAGAGGAGTTGGGAGAGCTTAGCACTGTGCAGGATTGGGTTCTGGAGAAGGAGTCCAGACTGGGGGAGTAAGAGCCCAATTCTGGTCTCACTGAAGTCAATGAAAAAAATCCCATTGACTTCAGTGGTACAAGATCAGACCTCTAGGGCCAAATTCTGCTCTCACGTATACCCATGTAACCTCACTGAAGCCAACAGGGCTGATCGGGTGTAGGTGATAGCACAATTTGTTCTTTAATGGTCATTTTCATTTTGTAGCTTTTAAATCAATGGAATAGCTCATCTGGGCATTTCCTTCTGCTCCAGCTGAACTGACCAATTTAAGGCCCAACTCAGCAATGCATGGAAGAAGCAGTTTAAGCACTTAAGTGTTTGGCTGATTAGCAAATGGCCTTAAACATATACTCAATTTTTTTGCTGAATTGCAACATAAACTTGTGGGCAACATGGAATTGTCCCAAAGCGTGGCTCAGCTCCAAGTAGGGTTTTTTTAAGCCATCAGTTTTAAAAGAAAGCTCTTCCCGTTCTGTTCAGCCAGCAGTGTGAAAGCTAACAGACGGCAGAGCACTTTCCACTGGGAATACACTGTGAAATATATTTTCCTTTCCAAAAGAAACATTTCTAATTATAATTGGCATCTGCAAGCTCAGTCCGGGAAATGGCCATCTCTCAGCCCTGTCACTGTGGTAGCCCAGTGCAAAAGCCTGTAAGTCTATTTTGAAAGTGCTTTAATATTGATAATGAGCCAAATCCAGAGCGAACTCACTGAAGCCAATGGGTGTTTGCCTGAGTAAAGGCTCAGTAAACACTGAGTCAGGACGGCCTCGAGATCTGGCCCATAAATAATACATAGCACTAACACCTAGAACATTGGATCTTCAAATGTTTATAGAGTGTAGATTTATTAATATTTATATTTACAGAGTGTAAACACTAAGGAGGGAAAGGAATTATTTAGTGTGGAACCTGGGGATCTAACTACAAGCGATATGATTAAATTAAAAAGGGGAAATTTGGGATGAATATCAGGAAAATCTTCTTGTGTTAAATCCCCATTCAGGTACTGATGCTGCTACCCCTACTCACACTGAGCAGCACCGACACTTAGATTGGTAACCTTCCTGTGTAAATGCTAGTCAGGCACTGGGGCCTTTTTGTGCTGTGTGAAAACAACAATGCACTAGCTAATTCAATATAGGGAACAATCTTGTAGTGGCTCCAGGAAGATGGACTAGAAGGCATAATAGGTCTTTTCCATCTCTAATTCCTATGATTCTCCAAGTTCCAGGTTCCTAGCCCTGTATTCAGATTATTTGCCCACACACCTCCCATTCATATTGGTTTTAAAGAGAGAAGGCATAATGTGGTATTCAATATTGAATGAGCAAACACTTTATTTAAAGAGTCATTTTTTTAATAATAGTTAAACCATGGGGAACTGATTTAATGTCTTCTCTTCCACAAGGCTGTCACACTCCCGGTGTCATGCATGATACCCCACTTCTGCAAGATGGTCACCTGCAGCATTAATGCTCAGGAATGTGGGTTGTAATTAAAAACACTAAAGAGCTACACTTCAGAGTTTCGACAGGGCAGTAAGCACTCCTCACCCTATGAACTTTTAGACAGTTAAGATGAGCAAAATAGGGCAATTTTCTTTTAAGAAACTACTGATCCGTCTATATATGGCCATCCAGTACCTTGACAGATGAAAGGAGACATGACAAAGTTAGTCCATCAGTGGTGCTTAGCAATGGTATGGGAAAAGAGCCTGATGTGTGAGTGGCAACCTTCCTACAGTGGCTACAGGTCCACTTGCCAAATGGAAGCTGAAGCACACTCTGCTTCCTGGTTCGCCTCTGGGCTCTCTGCAGTCTCTCTGCAGTGACTGCTCCAGTCTTAACCCGGGTTCTCCAAACTGAGCAATTGTGTGCAGAATTTTCCCAGTTGTCAGTGGGAAAGCTGAATTTCTTGAGGCCTTGCTTGACTTTGTCGCTGTATGGGAGCGTCGGCCTTCCACTGCATCGTGGGCAGTTCTTAAATTGGCCATACAGCGCAGCCTTCAAAATACGATCTTGAGACATACACTCCATGTGACCAGCCGGCAAAGTCTGCGAACATCCAGCGTACTCTGCATAGACTATAGGTTGGTTCTCTCAAGGATCTCGTACTGGTGATCTGTTGGTCCCAAGTAACTCTAAAGATTTTTCTAAGACAGTGGAGGTGGGAACTGTTCAATCTCTGCTCCTGCTTGGGGTACCTAACCTAGCTTTCACAACTGTAAAGGAGGGTATTAAGGACACAAGTCTGATAAATAGACACCTTTGTATTCAGGATTAGCAACTTGCTGTTCCAAAACACATCAGGTAAGTTTTCCAAAGGTAACAGAAGCTTTGCTGATTCTAGCATCAAGTTCCCTATCAAGGTTAAGTGAGCTGGTAAGAATTGAGCCGAGAGAGCAGAAGTGATCCACAGTGTCCAGAGCTTCATTATTGACATAGATTTTAGTGAAATGTCGGTATCTTGTGACATGACAACTGTTTCCTTGATACTGATTACCGTGCCAAACTTCTATATTACTGCATTAAAATGTCAAAACAGCAATGTGGAGTAAAAATTGGATTTTTTTCCCTTTATTTCTCCATCAAATAAATTTCACTCTGCCTCTGTTTCAGCAACAGGAAGTATAAAAATTTATTGATTATTCAGACTGGAGACTTTGCAGCTATTGTGTTTTTATAAGCTGCTGTGCACGAAAGACTATTAAAGCAAATAAAACAAAGTTTAGCATCAGAAAGAATGAACAAAATAAATAAGGCAAATCATAGAAACTGGGGACAAAATTCTAATCTCAGTTACACTGGGGAAAACTGGGGATGAGCTATGACTTCACTGGCGTTACTCCAGATTTAATCCAAATTCTGGTTCCATTGATGTTAATTGGTCACTCATATAATGTGACTGACCAATGTAAAGTGGTACTGGATATCAACATTTTATCTCTCTTCGTACTGTACACACACACCCCTTAACAACCAGGTCTGCCTACTTATAGTCTGCCTACATAGTATCCTATTGGACATCGAGCCTAGAGAGATATCCATTGCTGCTAGTTATTCTGTACTGGAACAAAAGAACAATACTGCCTTAAGAGCAGCAGGCAAACAATGTAGATATCCAGTGAACCCAGACAAAAAGGCATAAGGCTCTTATTTAGCCATGATCTAGGAATATCAGATAGTTTAATATAATGGGGCAGAAGTTTTGCAACTGAATGCTGCTGCGATTGTTGCTTTTAGAAATCAGTGTTAAATGCTAACAATGAACAGGCTATTTGTGTCTCTAGACTACTGTACCAATAATGCAATCCAGTACTGATTGTCAGCATCACAGCTCTGTAATGCCACTTCCAGTGCAGTCTTTAGTAAGTGTTATTACTTCTTAGTTATGTAGCACTAGCCACTTTACAGTTAGGTCTCTACCTGGAAGATCTTAGAATATAGAATCGTAGGACTGGAAGGGACCTTGAGAGGTCATCTAGTCCAGTCCCCTGCACTCATGGCAGGACTAAATATATAGTATAAGATATATTAAGTATATCTTAAGAATCTCAGCTCATGCCATAGAGAATGTGGAGGGTTAACAGAGAATTGGAAACAGAAACTGGAAGATGTGAAATTTCAGTAGAAATACCCAGGGGATGAAAAACATTGCAGAAAAGGCAAGTATCTTTGAAAAAGAACTGAAAATAGTCTACTGTCTAGTTGTGCACATAGGAAATCTTATTACAATTTCCCTCCCTCCTCCTTTCCCTTTCCTCCTGTTGTTCATTACATTCATGGATTAAAGCTGGTCGTATATTAGAGCCTAATTCTGCAAAGTCTCACCTCATTGTTACCTTGCACTTCCCCTGGTTGTTTGTGGTCCCCACCTGTTAGCTTTCATCTTATACTTAGATTGTAAACTCTTTGGTGAAGAGACCATCTTGTTGTTATGTATATATACAGTGCCCAGCATGGTGGGCCCCTGATCTCTGATTGGAGCCCGTTGGTGCTACCACAATGCAAACAGTAACACAGTGTGTATAACTTTTGATTGTAAGATCTTTGGGGCAGGGACAATGTCCCTCAGTATATTTGTTCAGTGCCCCCTTGCACAATGGGGCCCCAATCCTGAGTGAGGATTTTGGATACTATTAAAAATAAATAACAGTGCTGATAAATTAATGCTGAATAGTTCCACAATCTTCACTTATTCATGTGCATAAGAATTTGCAGGATCGGGTCTTTAGATTGTAAATTCTTTTGAGGCAGGGAATGTGGCTTCCTATGTATTTGTACAGGATCCAGCACGCTGGGGCCCTGAGCTTGATTGATGCCAGTGGTCACTGCTGCAGCAATAATAGTAAATAATCCTGACTCCCATGTTCTGTGTCTGCTGCTCTCACAACTCGAGGTGAAGAAAAGGTAAATCTGTTCCCACCTTTATCAAGCAGAGGAAATTATTTTTACATTTAAAGTCTGTTTGCAGCCAAACAGAAAAGTGAGCCTGTGCACTGTGAATTCATTCCCTGGCAATGGTTCCATAGCAAATTTTCTTAGTGTACCAGTTGCAACAAGATATTCCTAAATGATAATGGAACAAGGGCAACAGGTGATCAAAAACCCCAGTTTGCTTGTTTAATTTAGAATAGAACTAGCAAGTGAATTGTGTAACTAGCCAAAGAGACTCCAGCTCGCTCTCCCATGGCTGGGTCAGCTCTGTATTGGGGGTAATAAAAATCAGGGTTTCCAGAAAATTATAGTGATCAGAGTTAGGAAGCCCAGAAGAAGCAGACATGATGCCAATATCAGAAAGTCACTTTTCATAAGTGAGAGCCACAGTTGGGATTATTTCCTCCAAACCCCTCCAAGAATACACTCCAAGAATGAAACCCACTGACCTACCCCAGCACAGAGACACCTTAGCTGTACTTATAAGAGCACCATAGTACATTAGACAAGTCTGACTTCTAGACAAGCTAGCTGTGATAGACGAAGATAATCTGGCACAGACATTTTATACAGCAGAATTTTTACCACTAGAAATTCTATTTCTAAGCAGAGCCCATTTTACTTATTGCACTGGGAGGGACCGACTGTTCCCAGCCTATGTCCACTCATGGTCCTTCAGACATAGTTCCCTTTAAGAAAGAAGTGAGGTAACTGCTTTGGTGGCATGACTTTAGACAGGTGGAGAAAGTTGAGTACTTTTGAGCAACAGCAGCAATGTGGCAAGGATCAACTCCTATGCCAGGAATGAGTTTCTGGGAGCTCCTCCTGCTCCTCTGGGCCCTGTGCCAGGACACAGCTCCTGCAGAGTCCTCCAGGCCCTGCACTGGGACGGGGTTCCAGCAGGCTCCTCCCATGTAATGTGGGCCCTGTGCTGGGACGGGGTTCCAGCAGTCGCTGGGATGGGGTTCCAGCAGGCTCCTCCCTCTCCCTGTGGGCCCTGTGCCAGGCCAAAACTCCCACAGGCTCTTCCCACTCCCGCTGGACCCTGCTTCAGGATGGGGTGGCTAGATTTGAGGTGTGGGCCCCCATTTCCTGGTTTGCATAAGGTCCTGCCTGCCACCAGTGCAGTGAGAGGTTGAGAGCCCGCTGTTACAAAGTGCTGAACTAACAGCAAAAATAGGGCATTCAGGTTAATACGGGGAGGCATGAGGTACTTTGTTTGATACACTAGTAAACTTTCTGCATTATCAGATCAATAAGAGCTCTACAGAGTAAACTTTAGCACACTGTATCCTGCCTATGTGCTAAAGCTGCATCTGAGAGTCAGGCTGTATACATGGAGCAAGTTATAGTCCCATCTCAGATTTTTATCACTGGTGGTGCATCTAAGCAGCAAGCTCCTCATTGCCAGGAGGCGATATATGCTTGGGTGAGCAGAGGAGTCACTTCAGAGACTTTCCAAGGAGGGGAAAACACCAACTTACTTTTTATGAACTGGATTAAGGATAGGCTTTGCATGATTTCTGATTTGGATTTAAGCTGGTTCAGTAGATCTTTGCTCCTCTTAACTTCACTCTTGCTCCCTTTCACCACCTGAGAAAAGACAAAGAGACTGTCAGTTTTGGACACCTGACAGCTGTTCTACTGAGCTCGCTTGCTCCTTCACAGCTGCATCACAGCTGTGTTATTTAAAGAAACGAAAACACATTCATTCTGATTTATGGCCCAGCATTCCATCCACAGAGGGATAAAGAGAATGCCCTGTGTTGCACTCGAGAAGGCTCTCAAACAGTTAACATGTTAAATAAGAATCTTTTTACCCACCATGGAGAGGCAGCCACTTATGGGATGAGATGTGGCAGCTGTTTAACAGCAATATATACAGTATTTGTGGGCAAGAAATGAAGAATACTGTATCCAAAACTGCAAGAGGAATTTAGAAAGGCAAAATACAATTGTCTCTGTTTGAACTTGACCAGGATACCAAGAAAAAGCCCCTACCCAAGTGAAAAGTGTCAGGAGGTACTAAATGAACACAAAGGCTCAGGACACCTTGGTTTTACATCCCACAACTCCTCAACAATCATAACACCGTGCTTGCGGGAGCCCTGATTCATTCCTGGCTTAGCAGGAAGAGTGCCAAATACCAAATCACTAACACCCTTCCTGCTTAGGTTAGAAGAGCTCAGAAGATCACAGGCTCAGATGCCATAGCTGCAGGCCACCATGTGCTCAGAGGGGTTAATCAGAGGTTTTCAGTAAAGGGATAATAACCGGATTTTCCTTCCCCACTTTCATTTGTCAAACTGTAATGAATAGCACCTCATAAATAACAAATTGGGCCATTATCTATGTACAGTAAAGTATGTGCCAGGCTTCTATTAATATAGAAATCCAGGAAAATTAGTTTTAGAGGTGACCAACAGGAAATGGGGCTTACTCACCACGGGCTGTATTGCACCTATGGATGCTGGTGAGGCTGGGAGTGGGGCTGAAGTCAAGGGGAGCTGCATACCTAAACCCAGGGCAGAATTCAACCTCCAAGCAAACTAATTGTACCTCTCATCATCCCTTTGACAAATTCCTCCCAAGGCTGGAAGTACAATGGATGTCTAATGTTTCTCTGTGTGTACAGTAATGTACTGTTAATGTATTCACGGCAGTAAAAGACAAGGGCCAGAGAAGGGCAATGACAATGATGAAAAGCATTACAGGGAGGCAGTCCATGAAAGGAGAGATTTTCATATCCAAGGCCAAACTTTTCAAAACTGGATGAGGAAGGCTCTGAGTTACTACAGAGAATTCTTTCCTAGGTATCTACCTGATTTCCCGGTTTAGTCCACATGCTCATGGTCTAACTGATCACCATATTTGGGGTTGGGAAGGACTTTCCCCCCACATCAGACTGGCAGAGACTCCTGGGATTTTTTTATTTTTTTTGCCACCCTCTGCAGCATGGGGCAGGTCACTTGCAGGTTTAAAAAAGTGTAAATAGTTAATTCTCTGTAAGTTGAAGTCTTTAAATCATGATTTGAGGATGTTAGTATCTCAACCGAGGTTAGGGGGTCTGTTATAGGAGTGGGTGGGTGAGGTTCTGCGGCCTGTAGTGTGCAGGAGGTCAAACTAGATGATCACGATGGTCCCTTCTGATCTTAAAGTCTATTAGTCTAAAACTTGGGTGCCTAAAGTTAGGTTCCTAAAGTCATACTTAGGGCCTGATCCTGCAGCTGGATCTGTGCACCCCAGTAGCAGGTGCCCAGTAACCAGTAACCCTGCACCCCAGTAGCAGCAGCAGCAGATTTTCATGCCTATGAGATAGCCATGGTGGTGTGTTGAATGGCCTTCCTTCTTGAACAGTCCATTGCAAATCTTCCTTCAACAAGAGTCAATGAGGATTTAAGTTTCTTAAATCCCTCAGTAATGCATCTTCCAACCTTATGTGTTTTGACTTTTGCTCAACTTCCTTCAACCTCAGCTCTATAAACCTGTAGAAGCATACCTTCTTCTGCAGGTTGGACATGACCCCGCTATTGCACTCATCTTGTTCCCAACCACTGCAAGACTGCAACCTACTGGGCTCGTCTAAGTATCTCCCTGTTTGTGACAAAATCAAACCAATAGATGTTAAGAATACACCACAACTTTTGAAGCTGAAAACTGTTTCGTTTCCTCTTCTCTGCTGTTTTTAGTGGCCATTTTTCTTCTCCATATTACAGGACTGTCATCATTACTAAGTTGAACACTTGTATCTTAGATCTCACACAGACATCCCGCTGCCCTGAGGCCTTTGAAGACAGTGAAATGCCATTGACACAAGACCAATCTGTCGTGCGACTTCATTGGTTATAGAACCTCCTGCTGTCAGCTGACTCTCAATATATAATAAAATCATTCGCTCATTCAATGTCATTGTCATCTACATGCAGCATTGGCAGGTTGTTCATTTCCATTTCATAGGAGGCATGCATAGCTTCAGTTTTATCACCATTGATCTTAAGTCCAATAGATTCTGCAGTTTTTCACAGCTCTTCTAGCATTCGTTGTAGTTGGTCAGTAGTCTCTCTAAGTAAGACAATATCATCCACATACTCGAGTTCTTCTAAAGATGTATCTTTAAATTTCACACTTCTTACTTTGGTCTCAATCAGCTTTGTCATCAGGTAGTCTATTAGAATGTTAAATAATGTATTCCTAGCACAATCCTGATTCTACCAAAAACCAGCCTGTAATACAACTGTTGATCCTCATACAACTAAATGTACCATGGTACAGTTCCTCCACTAAGCACATTAATGAAGGCCTCAGGCACCCTATACTGGCATAGCAGTATCCACGGTGCTAGTCAATGCTCTGAGAAAAAAGCAGCTGCAAAGTCTATAAATGTAATGTTAACTTCCTTTTGTTGCCCTAGGCATTTTTCAATAACATTCTGCAGAGCATATATAACATAGATTGTAGATCGACCTGTACAGAAATCACAATTGGGTCCATCTTGGTTCTTCCCAGCAATGACCTTTGTTATAGCTTGGTTCTTGGTTATAGCCCCATCCACTATGATTTCTTCCCCCTTCGTAAAGTCCTCTTGCTCAGAGGGATGTATTTCCTTTCACAAACAGCATTGCCAGTCGGTCACACTGCCTCCTCCCAGCCAGCAACCTATAGGTGGTATGTCAGCTGGTGATGGTATCTGATGAGCCGGGCTGTGAGTTCAGCTCCTCATACAGCTTCAGGGGCAAATCCCATCTCCTTCCCTGCTTTCTATAGGGACACTTATTCCTGAATCTGTCCCATGTCAGATTAAATGACACTTGCGGTTCCTTCGAAACCCATGGTTTTACGATTCTATGGTTCTATGATTTTATGAGTTACTCATAAGGAAGATCACCATCTACTGAACCAACAGCATCACTCTCTGAGTATCAGGGTGTTCCACCAGGAAGCCTTAGGGAGGCCCGACCAGGCTGGACTTCCCTTAGCTTAAGCTAGCTGAGAGGCTCATGCTGTGCCACTTTGTGATACTATGCAAATGGGATGTTGTAGGTATACTGGGCCCTTTGGTACCTTCCTTGGGACCCTGCAGACATGGTCCACTCAGCTTGGAGTTATTCCCCTAAGGAGGGACCCCACTGAGCTAAACAGTGATGTGAGGACTTGAGGTCAAATCCCAGCAGGTGTTGGGACCAGGTTTTCTGATTGTCTTTTTGCGGGGGACTACTTGAGCTGACAACAGTTGAGGGGAAGCCTCAGGCTTCCTATGTACACTTGAGTTAATGAAGTGTAGCTGCGTCCAGCTAGGTTCAGGAAGAGGCAGGTCTCCTTTCCACTGAGGAAACAAATGGAAGTTGTCTGCTAGCAGGATAGGGCTCTGGTGAGAAAAATAGTGTCCCTATCTCTGTAGTATTTCACCTGGAGGTAGAGCACCCCCAGGCTTTGCCAATCTGCTTTTATTTTGGATTCACCAGAAAAAAAACCATATAAATACCTCCAAAATGCAAAAGAGGGATTTTCTCTGCGTAACCTGGAACTCCTGCTGAGCTCTCACCTACTGTGCAGAAGATAGCCCTTGAGACTTAGTGAAAAACATGGTGACAGATACTATTTTAATATTAAATAAATAAGGGATAAAAATCCAGCAGGCCACAAAATATCAGTTCAGAATGAATTTCCTCAGTTAATGAGCAGGTCAAGCTCCCAACAAACACTCATTATACCTCCTCCAGCAAATGCTGGTCCCCTTTGTTTTTTTTTATTTTTGTATATGACTTATTACAACAACCAAACTTCAGAGGACTCAATTATATTAGACTGGATAATTATTTTTAGCAATTGGTTGCTTCTGTTTTTAAAACTTTGTGCCAAAAATCTGAACACAGAGACAAATCCATCCCTGTTGCCTTCTTGTGCCATGGCCACTCACACATTACTGCCACAAACACAATCTGTTAAATTGCCTCCCTGGTGTTCCTCAAATAATATAGTGTATTTCTAAGACTTTCTGCAAGTGTCTTACAAACATTAATGAAAGAATCCTCACAACATCCCAACCCCAGGAGGTAGGCCAGTGTGGTTACCCCCATTTTGTATATGCGGAAACTGAGGCACAAAGGTTGAGTGAGTTGCCCAAGGTCTGATAGGAAGCCTGTGACAATGCTGGAAACAAAACCCAGCTTTTCTGATTGCTGGTCATGCACTTTAACCACAAAACAACGCTTCCCCATGCTGGCAAGCTCAATTTAGATGTGGTTTTAGAATAGCCTCTCAAGAATTCTGCCTCAGTGTTTTCCTTTAAGCTGTTCATGTTTATTGGAAGTACCAAAAATTGGTAATATAAATAGCTGCATAACTGTTAAAGAGCCTTAAAGGGGCTTTGTTCCATATGCCAGTCTGGCTCAAGCTAAAAATTAGAAACATTATCTTCACTTCACTTCCTGAACACTACTGCATATAATGGTGCTGGTGCAGAACAGGGGCCTCATGTTTCTTCCAGAGTGCTCCCCATTCAGCACCCAGTAAAGGCAATTAGGATCCCTCAGAATGGGAGAGGCAACATCCGGGTGAAGTTGTGATTTACTCAGACTCTGAATTGCTTAATACCCTGACTCCTTTCGGCATCCACAGTGCTCCTGAACTCTTCTAACTGATGCTGGTAGGAGTTGTGGGGGCTCAGCATATGCTAGGAGGCTCTCAGCACATTGTGGGTTCAAGGAGCTAGGCCCCCAGCCTGGCACTGAGAGAGCAGACTGCAGCACCTGCGCAGAGTCCACAGACTTCAGTGGGGCACCATATGGGCTCAGCAGCTTACCCATCAGTTGTATATCACAGGGTCATTGTTGCAAATCCAGATTTCTTCAAGTAAAAAAGTAAATGAAATAACCATCCCAGACATTGCCCTGGGCTAATCTTGGCAGTCAGGAAAAGGCCTGATCAGACACTCATACGTGGGAATAATCATAATATTTAATAGTAGCTCCCACTGACCTCATCTGAAGCTGGGAGTGCCACTAGAAATCAGGATTTAAAGCATTAGGGCAAGTTTCTCTCCTTTAATCCATACTACAGAGCTTTGCTACATATTCCGTCTAATCTACCAGTTGAGTGCCAAGTCACTTGTATTACTTCTCTTGGTGTTATCCCCACTGTGGCACTGACAGGGAGCCTCACTGTGACGTTTCTAATGCAGGCTTGTACGTTGTAACAGAGATTAAATGCCCCACGAGGAGTCAGGGCACCTCACACCGGAAGTGTGAGGCTGATGGAATACTGCATGCAGGGGCTGTGAAATGCCAGCAATAAGAAGGGATGTCGCTAGGCACTGCTGATGGAATGCTGCATGGTAAGAGAGGAAATGTCACAACCCTGAGCCAAGAGAGGCAAAGATACCTCCTCAAAGGTTTCAGAGTAGCAGCCGTGTTAGTCTGTATTCGCAAAAAGAAAAGGAGTACTTGTGGCACCTTAGAGACTAACAAATTTATTAGAGCATAAGCTTTCGTGAGCTGAGCTGTAGCTCACGAAAGCTTATGCTCTAATAAATTTGTTAGTCTCTAAGGTGCCACAAGTACTCCTTTTCTCCTCAAAGGGTGGCATTCTTTACGTTTGCTCGATTTTGGTGACAAAAAGTGTGTGTGTGTGTGGAAGGGGCATTTCTTGTGTGAATTTAGTGCTGAAGAAAGTTTCAGGATTGACATCTCTGGTGATTCTAGGTGGCAGAACTGGAATAGACCCAGAGTTGCCTGTCTCTCAATCCATTGCCCCCCATTCACTGGCTCATACCACCTCCGACAGTGTTACTGAAACACTGGGCAGCATGGAAGGTGCCTATTGTTCCATGAAGCTATTATGCTGCACAGATCGCAAGTGGTTATATGTATTTTGGTTTGGGAGCATTAAAAAGGGGAGGAACAGGAAAAGGGAGTAATCTGAAATCTCTCACTCCTCTGGGCTAGCAGGCAATTCACTTATAAATGGCGATAGATGAGACTGGCCTCTGATGCAGCTGCTGATTTGTCCCTGAACTCAAAGGAAAATCAAAGGTTTAAAGTCTCTAAGGTGCCACAAGTACTCCTTTTCTTTTTACGGATACAGACTAACAAGGCTGCTACTCTGAAATCGGTCATTACTAAACCAGTCTCAGTCTGGTTGAAGATGGTTGAGGAGAGAGATCTTGGGGAAAGAACAGTACAACTGAGAAGCTGACTCATCTACAGAAGTGCCCTTGAAAGGCATTTTCAAATACCATGAGGATAATATCTTATATTTAGACCACATCCCTTTAGTTAGAAGGGTCCCACGGTGCAATTCAGACTACATATTATGAAGATAAGTATAATATGCTCACCACTGATGTGCAGTCACTTGTGAGATAGAGCAATGGTTGCTCATGGAAGTATCCCTGTGGACTTCAAAAGAGCTACTTAAATGAGTAAAGGTTGGAAGATTCGCCCCTTCAACAGGAAATGAAAAATCACTTCACCAGTTGAAACAAAATGCGTAGTGTTATGTAGCAAAATATACTAATCCACAGTAGAATTTGGGGAAGTATTTGTGAAAAGTACCATGGGTCACATGGTCAGGGACAGATGTGTAGTCATGTTGCTTAACACACTACTGGAAGGCACTCAGATACTACAGGTATGAGCATGGTATAAGAACCTATATAGAATAGAATAGAATAGAATAGAATAGAATAGGGATTCCATACCATTGTGTTTTGCACCTCTGGAGAGGGAAGAGTGCCACCTACTAAACTGTCAGCAGCACTCTGGGTTTTTCTTGGTAGCCTCTTACCAAAGTCCTGGCCAGGTTGGACTCTGCTTAGGTTATCCGATCTGAGCTAGTAAGGGCTACAGGCACTAGAGAAGAGTTCAAATCAGAACATCCGTCAGAAGCCCTTTGTACTTTTGAGAAGTTTGAATCTGGATACAAACTTCACAGCACACAGCCATCTCTAGAAGGCACGTGGCCCACAAGGGAAGCAGAGAGAGAGAGAGAGAGAGAGAGAGAGAGAGAGAGAGGGAGAGAGAGGTGGCATGTGTACAACAGCACATTTATAACATATTCCTCACAGCATATTGATATTCTACACCTTGTCTGACTTCAGCATCACTGCCCAACCAGCTTCAGGAAATTTTCACCGAGACCATCATCCCCTCACATCCCAATCTAGAGTAAACTCACCTGCCAGGGGAGCTAAGAGAACTTAATTGTTTAAAGCAGCTGAATGATTTGTGCAATTGACCTTGCCTGTCTCCATTCCAGTTCTTACCTCTTTAGGCATTTCTTTTGGGAAGAAGAAATAAGGGATGGCAGATAAGGCCACGAGAGTGGCTGCGACCAGGAAGCCGAGCCACCAGGCTCCAACCCATCGAGGATCTTTGTTAGAGAGCTGAATTTCCTCTGAAACACAAGCAAATAAACAAATTAGAAACACAGATGATGGGAAGAAGTGGGGGCCACCATTGTCTTCACCCCTACCCCTCTGACTGCAGGAAATGGGCTATATTGGATGTGTCCATCTGTCCCTAACAAATTAATTTTGCTCAGTGCTCCAGAGCAGTGGCTCCCATGCTGGGGGCTGTGGATCCCTGGAGGTCATCAGAACATGCCATGGTCAACCCCTTCCTTCAACAG
Organism: Dermochelys coriacea; assembly: GCF_009764565.3. Classification (NCBI taxonomy): domain Eukaryota; kingdom Metazoa; phylum Chordata; order Testudines; family Dermochelyidae; genus Dermochelys; species Dermochelys coriacea. Next base: position 8,954,054 of record NC_050068.2, on the reverse strand, counting down.
CGTGAGGCAGGTAAGTTGAGTACCAAGCCACTTACCACTTCAGGGCCTTTTGCTGCAGACTTTAAAACTGGGGCTTTGTTTGTTCTGCACAGATATTAACAATCCTATGGCAGTTTTCTTAAGAATAAGAATTAGTCCAGTGTCCTTGATCCAGATTTCCCTTTGCCCCATGTGTGTAGCCTGCTTTATGTCAGTTGGCTGCTACCCTCATGCCAGAGATAGTTGCTTCTGTGATATTAGGTATCTGTGGATTGTGCAGAGTTTGGGGGTCCATCGGAACAAAAGCTGTTATATAAATCGAAGAGACGATCTGGGTGAAGTAATCTCTTTTATTGGACCAACTTCTGTTGGTGAGAGGGACAAGCTTTCAAGCTACACAGAGCTCTTCTTCAGGTCTGGGAAACGTACTCAGAGTGTCACAGCTAAATACAAGGTGGAACAAACTGTTTAGCATAAGCAGTTAACACATAAGAAACCCATGGATCACCACACTTGCCTTCACAAATCCAGTAGCCACCCCAAGCACACCAAGAAATCTTTTATCGACAATCAGGTGCTACTGAGCCACTTCATCTTGAATGGTCCCTTGAAATATATGTTAAATACTTATGCTAAAAAACTGTTCCACCTTGTATTTAGCTATGACACTCTGAGTACATTTCCCAGACTTGAAGAAGAGCTTGCCTCTCTCACCAACAAAAGTTGGTCCAATAAAAGAGATTATCTCACCCACCTTGCCTCTCCAATATCCTGGGACCAACATGGCTACAGCAATGCTGCATAATTATAAATCAAAAGCATTTTAATATAGGGCCAGTCTTTCAGAGAGAATAGTTTCCCTCTGGTTTTTGAGTCAAGGAAAATGGAACCAAGAAAAAGGGACTGTGCTTGAAAAGAAGTATTGATTCTGTTCCTTCAGAATTTACTTTTTGAAGTCTTTCTAAGGGACACCTAGGAGACCGGATCCAGCCAAAGCTGACAAGGGCAGAGGGAGGGTCACAGGGCTACATTATGTGCAGCCACTTACTGCTTCTAGAACAAAGCAAGCCTACAATAGGCAAAACTCCAAAGTTTTGGAATTTGCAGTTCCATCCCCACATAACACTACCTGGATTATGGGCTAGGAAGAGCTGTGCTCTAGCGGTTTAAGTATGGATTGAGTAAGCAGACAACGTTGCTCTGGTACAGTGGCCTTGGGCAAATCATGTCATGCCTATGCTTATAATACCTTATAGAGGAACTGTGAGACATATTTATGTTTGTGAATGGACTAAGTATATTTATTTCCAACTGGGGCTGCTGATTAATCGCAGGTAACTCATGCAATTAACTCAAAAAATTAATTGTGATTAATCACACTGTTAAACAATACAATACCAATTGAAATTTATTAAATATTTTGGATGTTTTTCTACATTTTCATATATATTGTATTCTGTATTGTAACTGAAATTAAAGAGTATATTATTTTTTATTGCAAATACTTGCACTGTAAAAGTGATAAACAAAAGAAATAGTATTTTTCAATTCACCTCATACAAGTACTGCAGTGCAATCTCTTTGTCGTGAAAGTGCAACTTACAAATGTAGATTTGTTTTTGTTACATAACTGCACTCAAAACCAAAATTAATGTCAAACTTCAGAGCCTACAAATCTACTCAGTTCTACTTCTTGTTCAGCCAATCACTAGGACAAACAAGCTTTTACAAACAAGCATTTACAGGAGATAATGCTGCCCTCTTCTTATTTACAATGTTACCAGAAAGGGAGAATAGGCATTTGTATGGCACTTTCGTAGCTGGCAATGCAAGGTATTTACATGCCAGGTATTCTAAACATTCGTATGCCCCTTCATGCTTCGGACACCATTCCAGAGGACATGCTTCCATGCTGATGATGCTCATTAAAAAAAAAAGCGACTGAACTTCTTGGGGGAGAATTATATGTCCCCAGCTCTGTTTTACTCGCATTCTGCCATGTATTTCATGTTATAGCAGTCTCAGATGATGACCCAGCACATGTTGTTCGTCTTAAGAACACTTTCTTTTTAGATTTCACAAAACGCAAAGAAGGTACCAATGTGAGATTTCTAAAAGATAGCTACAGCACTATATCCAAGATTTAAGAATCTGAAGTACCTTCCAAAATCTGAGAGGGACGAGGTGTGGAGCATGCTTTCAGAAGTCTTAAAAGAGCAACACTACGATGCAGAAACTACAGAACCCAAACCACCAAAAAAGAAAATCAACCTTCTGCTGGTGGATAATGAAAATGAACATGCATCAGTTTGCACTGTTTTGGATTGTTATCGAGCAGAACCCATCATCAGCATGGCACCATATCCCAGTGATGGCTGAAGCATGAAGGCACATATGAATCTTTAGCGCATCTGGCACGCCAGCTACAACAGTACCATGAGAACGCTTGTTCTCAATTTCAGGTGACATTGCAAACAAGAAGCAGGCAAGCATTGTCTCTTGCAAATGTAAACAAACTTGTTTGTATGGAACGGCTTCCATATGAGAAGAGATTAATAAGACTGGGACTTTTCAGCTTGAAAAAGAGATGACTAAGGGGGATATGATAGAGGTCTATAAAATCATGACTGGTGTTGAGAAAATAAATAAGGAAGTTTAATTTACTCCTTCTCATAACACAAGAACTAGGGGTCACCAAATGAAATTAATAGAAAGCAGGTTTAAAACAAACAAAAGGAAGTATTTCTTCACACAAGGCACAGTCAACCTGTGGAACTCTTTGCCAGAGGATGTTGTGAAGGCCAAGACTATAACAGGGTTCAAAAAAGAACTAGATAAATTCATGGAGGATAAGTCCATCAATGGCTATTAGCCAGGATGGTCAAGGATGGTGTCCCTAGCCTCTGTTTGCCAGAAGCTGGGAATGGGAGATAGAGAATGGATCACTTGATGATTACCTGTTCTGTTCATTCTCTCTGGGGCACCTGGCATTGGCCGCTGTCAGAAGACAGGACACTGGGCTATATGGACCTTTGGTCTGACCCAGTATGGCCATTCTTATGTACATAATTCTACATTTGTAAGTTCAACTTTCATAATAAAGAGATTGCATTACAGTACTTGTGTTAGGTGAATTGAAAAAAACAATTTCTTTTTTTTTTACAGTGCAAATACTTATAAAAAATAATATAAAGTGAACATTGTACACTTTGTATTCTGTGTTGTAACTGAAATCAATATATTTGAAAATATAGAAAAATCCAAAAATATTTAAATAAATGGTATTCTATTATTGTTTAACAGTGTGATTAATCACGATTAATTTTTAAATTGCTCGGTAGCCCCATTTCCAACCAGTTTTCCCATAACTAGTGACTTGCTCAGAGAAGCCTTTTTGCCCCATGCAGAGCTTTCAGTGCTTTGCCGGCCTTTGCATTTTCAATCCGATTTTAAACTTTAGGCTTTTTTGGCGGGGACAGTCCCTGAAGAACAGGATTACGTATGTACAAAACAACACAGCGTATGCCCTTTGCCATGTGACTCCTCACAGCATACTTCAGCCAGTGTCTGTTACTGTGTTCAGTGTTCAACAATGAACCAGAATGCCAGAAACTAAAGGAAGGGCCAGAAGCCGTAGTGTTTATAGGATGAAATATCCATTGGTGTTCCAGTTCTCCTGATGTTGGTGCCTTTTGATCTCAGTCCAGGAGAAGTTTTCTCACAGTCTCTTCAGAAAACGCAGGAAATGCTGCAATGTTTGTCACAGGCTGGCTGGCTCTTTAAGGCAAGCTGAGCTCAGCCTTGCCGGGAACTGTGCAGATGTCCCTCAGCCTCACTGGCAATCTAGCCAGGTAGTGATTAGTGATCCCACCTGGGTGTGATGGAGTTTAATTACAATGATGATCATTGATGCAGGGATCAGGGTGAGGACTGACTATTTAAAGAGAGCTGTGAACTCAGTCAAGGGGAAGAAGACCCAGGAGAAAGGCACAAGGGGAGTTTCCTTTCTGGAAAACACCTGGGGAAGCTGGGCTGGAAGACACCAGCAGGGATTAATTCAGGCTCGTATGGGGGATAAGGAGCCCTGAGATAGGGTCTGCAAGGGATTGGGAGATCCCTGAGGTAAACTGACTGAGTCTCTGGAGAAGGGAAGCAGTGGGAGGAGGAAACCTGCTGGGGAAGAAAGAGCTTAGGAGAAACTCTTCAGGGCCCAGGAGTTGGAAGACAGTTGGACTCATAGTTGAACTTACCCCCGGAAGGGGACTGAACTTTGGTGTGACTTGGCTGGAGGGCCAGGCCACAGAATACCCAGAGACAGTTGGGAGAAGACATGGACAGCGACAGTCCATCGTGGGGCTGAGGAAGTGGCCATTTGCGGGAGAGCACACAAGAGATGAAGTCCCCTGCAACATAGCACCCTGAGGCCAGGGAGTGCTATGGCAGCTAGAAAAATCTATTACAATGTTACAAATAATCTGGAATGATCCCCCTCCATTTGCCAGGCCAGGATTTTGAAATACCCAAGGCAACCAGCTTCTCAAGAACCCCAGCTCAGGTTTTTATTGAAGAAACCACATGGTCTGTAACAGAAGTTTTTAGACCATAAGAATGGCCATACTTGGTCAGACCAAAGGTTCATCTAGCCCAGTATCCTGTCTTCTGACAGTGGCCAGTGCCAGGTGCCCCAGAGGGAATGAACAGAACAGGTAATCACCAAGTGATCCATCCCTTGTCGCCCATTCCCACCTTCTGGCAAACAAAGGCTAGGGACACCATCCCTGCCCATCCTGCCATCCTTTTTAGAAAGACAACCAGTTGTTCAGCCCCTCCCCAGGGCTGCTGCCCTCCCTGATGCCTGAGCCAGCTCTTCTTGAAACAGCAGCATCAGTTTTGTTCTTAGGCTTTTCCACAGTGCTCATCCCTGTTACAACTCTGTGCTGACTGGGTGGATCTTCATTGCCCCCCCACCTTCTGTGGTAATCTCTAGTTTTGCCTTTGCTGACAGGCTGACGTTACCGGAGTGTTAGAGATCTTTCCCATGCCCAGCGAATCCCACAAATGCTCTCCTAACATAGTGCAGTACAAATGAAACTGGAAAGGCTTCAAGGACTTTAAGGGCAATTACTGTCCTTTTCTCTCCCTGATCTTTGTCTCTTCTCCTTTTTTTGGTCTCCTTTCCCCCCCTGCCTCTTTCCCCTCCTCAGTTACCCTCTCTTTTTGCGCATTCCATGTCTCTTTTCTTTCTCTCCTCCACTCCTTTTTTGTGTGTTTCTTTCCTTCCTTTTCATTTTCGCTCTCCTCCTCCTACACACCCACCCTGAGAGCTGGCGGTGGGTGGAACGTGCATACCTGTTCAGCTCCCATGCACCACTGGCTACTCAGAAGCAATCGAGAGAAGCATATTGAATAAGGTGTAATCCTTGTGGGCACCCAGCTAATACAGTGGTGAGCACAGTAAGGACAGATAAATCTGTTTCATTCTACTCGTGCTGGCAATGCTGGAAATGAGCTGCAGCACAGGTGTGAGTGATCTCCATGATTGAGGAAGGAGAAAGCATGAGGAAAACATGAAGTTTCTGCAGCAGCGGTGCTTGATCTAACCCTCTGATATTTGTGTGTGACCCTGAGTTAGAAGGGAAGCACCCACTTGCCATATCTGATTAATCAGAGAGTTCCATCACAGCACTTTCTGTACTTGGTTTTCCACCACTGGAACCATGCAAGCCGCTAGCAGAATGATTACAGGAAGCTCAGTTAATTCACTCAGGCATATACAAATGTGTCAGCACAGTTAAAGGAAGACAGGCTTTGCTTCACTTGATGGCAGATGAACAGCAGCGTCGCTGCACACTTCAGATCTTTTTAACTTCTTTGGCATCATGATGCTAGCTCTCAGATCTAAAATAACATTGCCTATGGTAACAGGAAAGTTCCCCCCCCACACACACACTCCCATGCACTGCATTAAGAATGGATAATGGCCCTCAGAACCTACATGAACTCACCTGGGGGAACTTTGTCAATGTCCACATAAAAGCGCAAAACAGCAGATCCTAACATGAATGCCACGCCAGGTCCGATGATAGTCAGAGCAAAAAGGATTCCTGCAAAAAGAAAGCATTTTCCACTCAGCAGGAAGGTTCTGTCTTTGAGAGGAGTGCATGCAGGGTACATGAGATGCAAAACCACAGGAAAATAGGAACTACAAAATGAGGTCAGACCCAAAGTCCATCCAGCCCAGTATCCTGTCTCTGACTGGGGCCAGCACCAGAGGAAGGTATAAGAAACCTGCAGTAGCAGGTGTGGGTTAATCTACTCCCACATTAGGTCTCATCCTGATATCAATAAACCCTGAAGCATGAGTTCTAATATTTCTTCCAAAAATGTTACCATTAATTATACCTCTATATTCTTGTTATCCATATAAATGTTCAATCTGTCTTTCAATCTTGCTTAAATTCTTGGCCTCGTGGACTTCATGTGGCAATGAGTTCCATAGTCTAATTACATGTTGTGTGTAAAAGCATTTCCTTTTATCAGTTTTGAATTTCCCACCTTTTGATTTAATTTAATATCCCCTTGTTGTTGTTTTAAGCAAAAAAGAGAAGCAAAATCCTTTATCTTTCTCTTCTATACCATAATTATTGTATATTCTTTTACCATTTCTCCTTTCTAGGTAAACGATCCCAATCTTTTCAATCTCTCTCCATAGGAGAGTTTTTCTATGTCCTCAATCATTCTTGTCACTACTTCTCTGAACCCCTTGTAACTTCCGCAGTACATCAGGGGCCAAACTCTGACTTCAGTTACTCCTTGTGTAAAACCTCCATTACATTCAGAAAGGTACTCAAGATACATACTGGCACTCTTCAGATTAAAAACTGTGCCATGCTCTTTGAAACATTTTTTTGCTACCTCAATTTATCTACTTCAGCTTTTACATGGAAGCCTTCTTATAACAACTACTGATGAAAAGCATGAACATACATAAGACTCAATTCTTCGTTACCCTGAATCCTTGTGAAATATGTTTCAGGAATTTATGGCATTTATACTCTGGAGCAGTCAAAATTAAAAACACTTGAAGTTTCTTTAGTCTAAGGGTCTGTTCTTGAGAGCTGAGCAGTCACACCCTGTCATGGAACTGGTCCCTCCAGCCCAGCATAAGTGCTGTTTTCCTTTCTTACCGTGGTGGGACTCAGTTCTAGTCTTACCTAAATAGAGAGGTGAGTTTCTCTCACTGGCAAAATCGTCAATGTAAGAGATCCCAAAGGGCTGGATGGGGACCCCTCCAATCCCTAGCAAAGCCTGGCCAATGAACAGGATCAGCAGGACCTCACGGTTTTCTTTCACTGCATGTGGGGTGCAGTCTGTGCCACTGAGGTTTCTGGTGGATATAGCAGGCTGGCAGAGATCAGTAGAATTGCTGAACACACCTGTGGAGGCAAATGCAACACCCCTAAGTGCTCAAAGCCGAAGTTGGTGGGCACCTAACCTTAGACGTGAAACATCCTCTGTAAAATAGTAACAGATACAGAGCTGCTGTTTGTCTCTCTGAGGGTTAGGTTGTGGCTCTTAGCTACAGTCCCAACTGTGGAGTCACACAGCCCCATGGGGATCTCAGTCACTGACTGTGCCTCCAGAGGACTAATTCCTCCCCATGCTCTCCAGAACACAAGCAGTGATTGCGGTCTGGCATAAGCTTGCTTTCTTGGTGCCCCAGCCCAGCTGCACCGCACAGTGCTTTCATCCTGCCACCTGGCATACAACACAGAGCATGCAGTCCCTACACTTTTCCAAAGGCAGGAGCTGAGATAGTCCTTGACCTTTGGGTTTTCCTCAACCCCATGCCAGCTGCTGGGGCCAGGGGAAATCTGGCTCTGAGTGATTTCTATAGCCATGTACGGTTTACAAATTAAACAAATGATGGGCTAAATTCTACTTTCAGTTACCCCCTTCTGCCTCAGTGGACTAATGAAATTGCACAAGTGTTACACAGGGCAGAATTTGGTACAATATTTGTTTCTTTTTAAAAATCTCTTTATCTAGTCAATAATAACCTACCTAACAACAATGGCAAATACATCTAGATATACATCAAATAAACAGGAGGCCTTAATTTAACATCCACATTGGAGACACTGTGCAAGACAATCAGAAACAAATGAAATGTTTTTGTTGAGCTGTGAAAGATAATTATGATAAAAGAACAATGACACTAACCAAAGGTTACTCCATAGATAAGAAAAGGAGTCCTTGTGGCACCTTAGAGACTAACAAATTTATTAGAGCATAAGCTTTCGTGAGCTACAGCTCACTTCATCGGATGCATTTGGTGGAAATGCATCCGATGAAGTGAGCTGTAGCTCACGAAAGCTTATGCTCTAATAAATTTGTTAGTCTCTAAGGTGCCACAAGTACTCCTTTTCTTTTTGCGAATACAGACTAACACGGCTGCTACTCTGAAATCCATAGATAAGTACAGTAACTGTCACATTTAAAAATATAGATGGATACAAAAAGGATAAAAATCAAGTCCAATTAAAAAAGCGGTCTGATCTCATCTACTCTGACTTTGGTGGAGTTACTCTGGATTGATACCAGTGTAATGGAGATGGAGACGTGAAATAAAAAAAATTGGGTATCATAAATAATTGTGAAATAATAGATAACAGTTCTGGAATTTTTGTTTAGTCCCCCAAACAACACTGAATTCTGGATTTTTCCTTTGTGTTTGACAGATCAGTCATCTGTCCCAGGAAACGTCTGCACTAACCAAGGGCCTGTCATGAAGTGTAGGTTGAACTTGTTTCCATACTTTCGTTAGCCTTTATTCCCTGGATAAAGCTGTGAAAAAAAAGCTGTGCACTTTGTAAATCTTCCTTTGGTGGCTGTAACTGAGGAAATATTAATGGGAATGTACAATGCAGACCGAGTCTGTGACCCCAGCTGTGTTCTGGCTGGTCTGTACCTGTGCAGTGACCCAAGGAAACAGGGAAAAGGCCTCTTAGAGAAGTTTCTAAAGAATTTTGTGGAGTCTGATAGTAGCATTTCTATTATTACTGTGATTGGGGATTATAACCTTGAGGTCAAGGAGCAGGATGACTAACCTCCACCAGCATATTCTCCTTCCATTCTCATCTCCTCACTTCTTCCATGAAGCTCCCTATGCTTGTAAATCCTCTCCCTGACCTGGTCCTACACATCTTAGCACATCCTTCACATCCTTTCCTAAAAGTGACTTCTTCAATGAGGCCTGCGAACACTAGTCTCGCCCACAAGGAAGCATTAATGAAATCACAAATAAAGCAAGAAAGATTTAATATCCAGGCACTTGTGCCTATGGTCACTGCTCTACCACTGCTGTTGATGGCATCCAATCCTCTTCCTTCTCCTACAGTTTAAAGCCCCATCCTACAAACCCTTGCTCACATAAGTATTCTCCTTGATTTGGACTGAACTCAGTGGGACTACTTGTGTAAGGACAACTTGTGTGAGTAATGATTTGCAGGATTAGATCCTTGATTGTAATCTCTTTGGGGTAGGGTCCCAGGGTACATTTGGTGCCCTAAATAATCATTAAAATAATCATTAAATAATCATAATGAAAGGGGAAGCAGGAAGTAGAAGCAGCGGTATATCTAAGAATGTAAATGCTTTAGATTTCATTTTCCTTTGCTTTGATTCCAACCTAGGAGCTGTTTTCTTGTTATTCCTCTCTTGGCTTCACCTCGGTCAATATTTACCTCTTGGGGCCAGTACATTTTAATTTCTGAAAACAAAAGTTCAATATCTGCTTCTTTGGTGTCATATTCCACATTTTTATGCTTTGCAGTTAATGAAACCTCAAAAAAAGGTCTCCCCCTTTACCTGTTCCCAAAAAGTATATACATTTAGAGTACCTACTGGCAATGGACTGGTCATATTCATATAGCCCCGTTATAAAGTGAGGAAGAGACATGAGCAACCCAGCTATGGATACAAGAATAGCGCCGCAGCCAATGAACCGGGGCCTGTTCACTCTGCTTCCAAAGTAACTTACGAAGACTATCAGCAATGTGTTCCCAACCTGCAGTAGGAGACAGAGATTAAAAAGCTTCTGAAACACTTTGCAAATGACCTCCTTAGGACAAAGAAGAGTTCAGGAGAGTTGTGTGGATGGAAGATTAAAAGAGAGAATTTTGAATACAGCAGAAATTACCTCATTGAAGGAAGCGAGCAATCCAGATGTCTGACTGGACAAGCCAAACCGCTTCTCAATCGTTGAAATTGAGCTTTTCAGATAGCCAGATAGCAGGAGCTGGGAGAGCTGGAGAAACCCATGGCAGAACACAAAAAACTGTAGAGACAAAAAAAATCCACTCAGTACAGTTATTACTATTGAAAGTTGTAACCTAAAAAAACCCTCTTTTTCCAAACTTTCTTATTTTTAAATAAAACAATCCCTTAAAAATAAGAAGTGTGGTGGCCACTGAACATGTGGAGAAACTTTAAAATATCGCTACCTGCACATCTACCAATGTGATATATGCCATCATGTGACAGCAATGCCCTTCTGCCATGTACATTGGCCAAACCGGACAGTCTTTACACAAAAGAATAAATGGACACAAACCTGACATCAGGAATTATAACACTCAAAAACCAGTAGGAGAACACTTCAACCTCCCTGGACACTCAATAACAGATTTAAAAGTGGCAATTCTTCAACAACAAAAACCTTCAAAAACAGACTCCAACGAGAAACTGCAGAACTGGAATTAATTTGAAAACTGTATACTATCAAATTAGGGAATAAAGACTGGGAGTGGATGGGTTATTACAAAATCTAATTTCCCCATACTGTTACTCATACCTTCTTGTCAGCTGTTTGAAATGGGCCACCCTCATTACCACTACAAAAGTGATTTTTCCTCCTTTGGTATTCTACTGTTAATTGAATTGTCTCGTTAGCATTGACCCCCCAGTTGGTAAGGCATTTTTTCATGTACTGTGTATATATACACCTGCTACTGTATTTTCCACTCCATGCATCTGATGAAGTAGGTTTTAGCCCACAAAAGCTTACGCCCAAATAAATTTGTTAGTCTATAAGATGCCACAAGGACTCCTCGTTGTTACTGCTGTTACTGAGTATGGACATTGCTGGTGAGAGACTCCAGAGACTGGAGTTATTTATCCCCAGGGCAGGAACACACTTCTCTCACGCTCTTCAGATACTGGACCTTGATCCTAACCTGGCAGCACTATCCCTGGGGCTAGAGCGTAGTTCAATCATCAGGTCCCTTAAATCCTTCTCTGCTGAAACTGCCAACAAGAGTGCCAGTTGCTGCCAGCTGTGCTAGGGACATCTGTCCATTAGAAACTGGCTTAGACAATCAAACTAATTTCATATGGGGCACTACCAGCCTGCACTGGCTTTGAAGTGGTGGTCAAGAAATGGACAGCTCCATAGCCATTTCTACTTTCCATGACCCAGAACCATCCAGTTGCCTGAGATATTAATAAAAACCTGACATGCTGTTATAGCACTGCAGCAACAAACATGCATCTAAAATTAACAAATACCTTGTTTCTAGGCTCAGCGGGGAAAAACCTTATATAATTCTATTTCTTCCCTCCTGCTGATTTCTTTTGATACAGGCACTGGGTTGCAAAGGATGCATTTAGTCAAATATCTTAGGAAGAAGCTATGGATCTTTCCCAGCTCTCAAAGTTCTTGTTAAAGTCTAGTAGCCTCATAGCTACTCCCTTCACCACACAACCAGCCTCTCCATATCTTAAGTTGCTACAGAGGCATGATTTCTGGCCACAGGAATATCATTCAGGTGGAATCTGAGTACTTTTGATGACTGACTGACTAAGCCCAGGGCTCAGCAGAATGGACAGAGCCACTTCTGGCTATCTGTTAATGTTCTGAAATGAATACAGGTATGTGAGCAATTTGAAAAACCTCCACTATCAGTGTGGATTTGTGTATCCATCCAGTCCAAATCCAGGATTTGTCACATCCTCAACTGTGTGTAACAGACGACACTACTGCTATTTCTATTTTCATGTATGCGTTTACCTTTACTCCCTTTTGAGCAACTTCCCAGTGATACTTGGTATTTCCATAAACCTTTTCATCCCAGGTTATCAAATACTGGCACATATTATTCTCCCTATTTTACAGATCAGGGAATTCATGTACAGAGATATTCAATGATAGAGTTGGGAATAGAACTCAGCTCCTTTGAGTCCTGTGCTCTAGCCCTCAGACCATACCAGTGCCTTCTCTATTTGAATGAAAGAGGGAAAAGAGAGGCTGACTTTAGGACAGTTTAGGAGATCATAGGCCCCTATTTGTCTTTTGTTGCACCATTTTCTACTGCATTTCACCATGAAGTGTGATAGAGGTTTTACATTAATTTGTTGGATCATGATATCAGGTTCTTTGGCTTGTATGTTCTAGAAAGAAGCTCTTCACCTTTGAAAAGACAAAGAACTATTTACAACAATATTAACCCAGTAATAAGAGGGGGTGGAGAGAGAGGAAACATCTTTAAATTTGGAAATGCATAGGGTCATCTGTGCTTGGAAAACTGATTGATTCTCCAGCTACCTATTGCAGATATCTAAGGTGTCTCTAAAATGGCAGAGATTATGTACACACACTCTCTCTCTCTCTTCCTTCATTAATTGGCCAGCCAGATCATACTCACTGATTCCCTAGAGGTTTCCTCAAGAACAATAACATGGATAGTGGCGTTCCCTCTACCAACCTGCGGAGACTGTTCCTCATGGTGCCCCCAGAAAGTTGCTTCCATGAGGTCAAGGGAAGGGAAGAACAAAGCTTTAGATGTGGCATCCTCCCTCCTGTATCTCCTCATCTAGTTCCATCAGACTGATCCTCCTTCCCAATGGAATGGAGGGGACAGTCTGCCCCCTGCTCTTTATGTCAGTGCATATCTATGATAGTCTTGAATTTTGTAAAAACAAATCCTGGTTCCTACAATTGAGATTACTTTAATGAGCTGCTGTGCAGCGGAAGAGCTCCCAAATCTCCATGCATCAGGCCTGCTCTTTGTACTGCAGCATAGACTGTTCACTTCAGCAGCTTCTGTGTTAGGTCACTCTGGACAAGCTGAAGTTTCAGACAACACTCTGTCTGATTCAGAGGTCATTTTCCTGCACGAGAGTTTGTGATAGAGAAGATACTGCACATACAGAGATACAAGGAAGGGTAGATAGTAATAGCCAGAGCCAGGCATAACGCCAGCTGGCAATATATAGATCTCCTGTACATATGGCTTGCAGCACCTCTACAATTTCTGAACCAATGTGTTGAAATGTCCCATGCTACATCAGTCCCCTCTGGGGCAGGGACTATCAAATGAGGATGTATCATATGCTGATGCCAACTAAGACTAAAAATGATAACACCAAACTTGACTGACCTGTGATCTAAGCCAGAATTTGAAAAATTAAACTTTCCCTTCTATAGCACATCTCCTCTAACAGTCTCAAAGCACTTCTGAAACACTGATAAGCTTCACAGCACCAGAATATAAGTATATTGTCCCAGTATTACTGGCTGGGCAATGAGTCAGTGGTGAGAAGAGAATCTAGAAGTCCAACTACCCAGATCCCATTGTTCTAACCATGAAGTAACTCCCCTTCCATTTTTAGAGAGAAAAGGTCAGCACATTTGGCCACTATACCTCCACATCTCTCTCTCTCTCTCTCTCTCTCACAAACACACACACACTCTCAGTGCACTATCAGGCCAGAAATTATTGCATTGAAATATCTTCCTGTTCTCTTTCATTTGTAATACCTTTGTAGAAGATTGACAGCGAGAGAAATTGCATTGTCAATCTCATCCCTACCTATTTGTCAGACATGGATCACAGTGCTCTGGTATCCTTGGAGTTTGAAATTAACAAAGCATTTCCACTTGCCACCTCTTGGGTTTCTTCTCTTATCACTGGGTAACATATCAGCATATATTGTAGGCTCTACCAAGCAAAAGCTTTTTTGTTTGTTTGTTTGTTTGTTTTAAAATTTCTTAGTGACACAGCAATAGATTTTGAAGGCGCTACTAGTTTTTTTGACCCAAGATGACATTTCCTATGGGATTACAACAGTTTTCAGGAAACGTTAGAAATGTGGGGCTTATGGCACTTGAAGGCATCAAAAAGTATGTTTTCTTTTAGTTCAGTAAATTGTGATTTACTAATTTGCATTAATCCAGACCAAATACCCGAATCAGAACACGGATCTCATTGTTTCTATGTGTCTCAGAGCTCAACATCTGTTTATATACTTTCTATTCAGGTTCTTATATAGCTCTGATCACCATGTTAGCCGAGTGCCTTCCAGAAGCACATTAAGCAATGTGACTAGCAGCTGTCATTTATGGTTCTTTGTTCTCTTTTCCTCTCTCCAGCAGGAAATTATGTATTGTATTATTTGTATAATGTGGTGTGTGTTTCTTCTAGTAAGACATAACAGCGCAGAGCAGGAAGATGACAGTTCCTGTCTACAAGCAACACATTGAGTCACAGCCAACTTAAAACCAGAAATAGGTCAAACAACAAAAGGAAATCAGAGATAAAACAACAAAAATGAACAATGATCTGAAGGGATTTACTGGAAGAACAATTCCAAGATCTGAAGGCATTGGGCCCCAGTCCATTGCAATGGCCTTTGCGGGCAGGAATCCTGGCAACAGAAAGTTCATTGGAGGATTACAGCAGCACAAGAAAGCCACAATCTTTCTTAAATTAGGGACCCCAAGCAGGCCAGTGCAGCTCCCAGTATGGCAGTGTTTATGAGGGAGGGGCACAGTCAGGAGATATGATGATTTAATGCTCCTATGGCACTCTATGGAGATTAAAGCTGCCCACCCCCAGTGGAAATAGCTGCCTGCTCTCCATTAGATGATGGATTCCACCATTCCCTGGAACACAGTAGATCAGGCTGGCACAAGGAGGTGCAATATACCCGTAGGGAGCTGGACCAGGATCTCTTTCTGAGAAGGAAGAAAATTTTTAGTTTTTAGAAAAGTTTTTAAATTCTTAGATTCTGTGATAGGGGCCCTGGGACAGGGAAACAGACAAGATGGCCTTAGGGCTTTTCCATCTCATGTGTAGATATTTTAAAAAACCCTAACAAAGCAGAACACTGTATATATGATTCTCACCTAGGGACTGGTTGAGAGAGAGAGAGAATTAACCACCCATGACAGATGTTAGTCAGTCACATCACTTAGTGCACACTGGTGGAAGATGCTCAAGTACTACGGTGAACTGAGTGGTATAAGAACCTACCTAGAATAGAATCTCTAGTCTTCTCCTGAAGCTCCAAGGAAAAAGAAGATGATGTAGAGTCCACTTAGCATAAGCAAGACATTCCAGTCTGGTAGTTTATTGTTGCAGCCACAGGCGGAGAGTGCTCACGATCCAGGACAAATGGGAAAATTCTTTCTACCTGCTCATTCCCTGGGAATAAACAGCTGGCAAACATTTTTCACTCATTACAGCACCATGGAGACGTATCCGGGTCTAGAGCTGCTTACCTGAGCAAAATGGATGGCATGCCCTATTACTGCACTTTGCATCAAAGGATCTCCAAGCCCTGTACAAACATTAAGAAATTTAGCTTCATATCGCCCCTATGAGATAGGGAAGCATTATTATCGTCTTTTGGAAGTAAAGAAGACCCAGAGATATGTGACTTGCCCAAAGACAACAGAAAGTCAGTGTTGGAGCTGGGAATAGAACCTACATCTCCGGATTTACCCAACATGACAAAATTAGATGATAGAATCACAGAATATTAGGGTTAGAAGAGACCTCAGGAGGTCATCTAGTCCAATCCCCTCCTCAAAGCAGGACCAACACCAACTAAATCATCCCAGCCAGGGCTTTATCAAGCCAGGCCTTAAAAACCTCTAAGGATGGAAATTCCACCACCTCCCTAGGTAACCCATCCCAGTGCTTCACCACCCTCCTAGTGAAATAGTGTTTACTAATATCCAACCTAGACTTCCCCGACTGCAACTTGAGACCATTGTTTCTTGTTCTGTCATCTGCCACCACTGAGAATAGCCGAGCTCCATCCTCTTTGGAACCCCCCTTCAGGTAGTTGAAGGCTGCTATCAAATACCCCCTTACTTTTCTCTTCTACAGACTAAATAAGCCCAGTTACCTCAGCCTCTCCTCATAAGTCATGTGCCTCAACCTCCTAATAATTTTCGTTGCCCTCTGCTGGACACTCTCCAATTTATCCACATCCCTTCTGTAGTGGGGGAACCAAAACTGGACACATTACTCCAGATGTGGCTTCACCAGTGCCGAATAGAGGGGAATAATCACTTCCCTTGATCTGCTGGCAATGCTCCTACTAATACAGCCCAATATGCCGTTGGCCTTCTTGGCAACAAGGGCACACTGCTGACGCATATCCAGCTTCTTGTTCACTGTAATCCCCAGGTCCTTTTCTGCAGAACTGCTGCTTAGCTAGTCGGTCCCCAGCCTCTAGTGGTACATATACCTATACCTACCCTGCAGCATATCTACCTCTCCCCACAGCTCAGTGTCATCTGCGAACTTGCTGAGAGTGCAATTAATTCCATCATCCAGATCATTAATAAAGATGTTGAACCCAGGACCGACCCCTGGGGAACTCTGCTTGATACCGACTGCCAACTAGACATAAAACTGTTGATCACTACCTGTTGAGCCCGACAATCTAACCAGCTTTCAATCCACTTTATAGTCCATTCATCTAATCCATACTTCTTTAATTTGCTGGCAAGAATACTGTGGGAAACTGTATCAAATGCTTTGCTAAAGTCAAGCTATATCAAATTCACCACTTTCCCCATATCCACAGAGCCAGTTATCTCATCATAGATGGCAATCATGTTGGTCAGGCATGACTTGCCCTTGGTGAATCCATGTTGACTGTTCCTCATCATCTTCCTCTCCTCCAAGTGCTTCAAAATGTATTAGTTGAGGACTAATGATTTTGCCGGGGACTGAAGTGAGGCTGACTGGTCTGTAGTTCCCCGGCTTCTCTTTCTTTTAAAAATATGGGCACTATATATGCCTTTTTCCAATCATCTGGGACCTCCCCCAATCACCATGAATTTTCAAAGATAATGGCCAATGGCTCTGCAATCACATCAGCAAACTCCCTCAGCACCCTTAGATGCAATAGGTCTGGACCCATGGACTTGTGCAAGTCCAGCTTTTCTAAATAGTCCTTAACCTGTTCTTTCACCACTGAGGGCTGCTCACCTCCTCCCCATACTGTGTTGCCCAGTGCAGCAGTCTGGGAGCTGACCTTGTCTTTGAAGACTGAGGCAAAAAAAGCATTGAGTACTTCAGCTTTTTCCACATCATCTGTCATTATGTTGCCTCCCCCATTCAGTAATGGTCCCTCACC
Source organism: Dermochelys coriacea (assembly GCF_009764565.3). Taxonomy (NCBI): domain Eukaryota; kingdom Metazoa; phylum Chordata; order Testudines; family Dermochelyidae; genus Dermochelys; species Dermochelys coriacea. The sequence continues at coordinate 8,936,639 of NC_050068.2, read as the reverse complement.
CTTTCCTTGATTGACTTCTTGTTGCTAACATAGCTGTAGAAACTCTTTTGCAACTGCAAATGTGCCTTGGCCTTCCTGATTACACCCCTGCATGCTCTAGCAATATTTTTATACTCCTCCCTTGTTATCTGTCCCAATTTCCACTTCTTAGAAGCTTCCTTTTTGAGTTTAAGCTCACCGAAGGTTTCTCTGTTAAGCCAAGCTGGTCGCCTGTCATGTTTTCTATTCTTTCTGCACATCAGGGTGGTTTGTTCCTGCGCCCACAATAAGGCTTCTTTAAAATATAGCCAGGTTTCCTGGACTCCTTCCCCCTTCATATTAGCCTCCCCAGGGATCCTGCCCATCAGTTCCCTAAGGGAGTCTAAGGCTGCTTTTCTGAAATCCATGGTCCGTATTTTGCTACTCTCCTTTCTTCCTTTTGTCAGGATCCTGAACTCAACCATCTCATTGTCACTGCTGCCTCGGTTGCCATCCACTTCTAATTCCCCTACCAATTCTTCCCTGTTTGTAAGCAGCAGGTCAAGAGAGGCACAGCCCCCAGTTGGTTCCTCCAGCACTTGTACCAGGAAGTTGTCCCCAACACTCTCCAAAAACTTCCTGGATTGTCTGTGTATTGCTGTGTTATGATATTCTGGGTTATGATTGTTTCCAGTGGAAACTAAGGCTTCCAGTGAGCATGCTTAATTGCAGCTTCTCTCAATGACCATCTCAGTGCATTATTCTGTAGAGTGCCACTTCTTTTGTATCTAATATAGAGGACAAGGCAAGGAAAGCTTCAATTTGGATCAAGATGTGTTCACCTGCAGTATGGAGAACGAGCCAGAGAGACAAGACCAGCCACTTGCTTCCATAATCCCCTTCCTGCTGCTAAAAGTAACCATAGGTTCTGCCTTATATAAATTTTTGCTCTCAGACTTGTGATGTGCCACATATGTATATGAAGTACCTGTGGCTTTGCCTGTGCTTTGGCTGATGAAGTCAAATCAAATCTTTCACTTGACTCTCTTGTCAAGTTTTCTCAATTGCCCAAGATCAATACTCAAATGCCTCTAAAATATTAAAAGTTTTATCAAGAATAGTGTCTTATCTCCAGAAGAAAGAAAGAAAGAAAGAAATTGGTAGAAAAAATTTCCAGCCTTTTGTGAGCTAAGGATTCCTTGCCACTGCAATAAACATAGAATCATAGAATTGTAGGACTGGAAGGGACCTCAAGAGGTCATCTAGTCCAGTCCCCTGCACTCATGGTATGACTAAGTATTATCTAGACCATCCCTGACACGTTTGTGTAACCTGCTCTTAAAAATCTCCAATGATGGAGATTCCACAACCTCTCTTGGCAATTTATTCCAGTGTTTAACCACCCTGACAGATAGGAAGTTTTTCCTAATGTACAACCTATACCACCTGTGCTGCAATTTAAGCCCATTGCTTCTTGTTCTATCCTCAGAGGTTAAGAAAAAAAATGTTTCTCCCTCCTGCTTGTAACAACCTTTAATTTACTTGAAAACTGTTATCATGTCTTCTCTCAGTCTTCTCTTCTCCAGACTAAACAAACCAAATTTCTTCAATCTTCCCTCCTAGGTCATGTTCCCGCTTGACTGTGACCACTGATAACTACTCTCAGGGAATGGGTTTCCAACCACAGTTATGTACCCACCTAATAGTAGCTCCATCTAGGTCAGGGGTGGGCAAACTACAGCCCATGGGCTGGATCCGGCCACCAGCTGTTTTACACTGGCCCTCGATCTCCCGCTGGGGAACAGGGTCTGGGGCTTGGCCCGCTCCGGTGCTCCAGCAGGGAGCAGGATTGGGGGCTGCTCCACCTGGCTACTGGAAGCTGCGGCACGGCCCCCCTCTGGCTCTTGCTCACTCCAATTGCCCCGCTCCTGTGGCCCACTCCAGCACTCCCAATGGAGCAGCTGGGGCAGTGCCTGTGAACAGGACAGTATGCAGAGCCGCCTGGCTGAGCCTCTGTATAGGAGCCAGAGAAGGGACATGCAACTTCTTCCAAGAGCCGCTTGAGGTAAGCACCACCTGGAGTCTGCACCCCTGAGCCTCTCTCCATGCCTCAACTCCCTGCCCCAGCTCTGATCCCTTTCTGAATCCCTCGATCCCAGACCGCACCCCAATTTCCTGCCACAGCCCTGATCCCCCTCCCACCCTCCGAACCCAGCCCAGAGCACCCTCCTACATCCCAAACTCCTCATCTCCAGTCCCATCCCACAGCCCGCACCTCAGATGCAGCCCACATCCCTCTGCCCCGCAACCCACTTCCCCAGCCCAGAGCCCCTTCCCGCACCCTGAAGTCCGCATTTCTGGCCCCACCCCAGAGCCCGTACCCCCAACCAGAGCCCTCACCCTCTCTTGCACCCCAACCCCAATTCTGTGAGCATTCATGGCCCGCCATATAATTTCTATTCCCAGATGTGGCCCTCAGGCCAAAAGGTTTGCCTGATCTAGGTTGTAGTATATTATTGGGTTATTGTATTACCATTATACTTTCTTGCATTTCCCTGGGGAAGAGGATATGTGGGACTCTTACCAGCATTGCGAACATGGTTAGAAAACAGGTCCCTATTTGACCGGATAGTTCATGACTCTATTAGTGTAAAATAAATACATCTGTTAGTCTTTAAGGTGCCACCGGACTCCTCGTTGTTTCTATAAGTGTAGTTTTTCACAGAAGACTGAAAGGACCAAGGCTCACCAGTGCCTGCTTCTCTGCAATAGCTACAATTAGATAGTGTATGTTACACCCATTTGATCCTAAATGATGATCCCTGCTCAGTGCAGGAAGAATAATCTTTCCACCAGGTCTCTGTCGATATACCATTGACCAAAATAACGAACAAACCCCGAGCGCTCTCTCCTGCCCATCCCCATACCAGTCTGGGTCTCACAACACTTGCCAGTAGAACACAGGCAGGGCTGACCCTCCACTGTTGGGCCTTACAGCTCTCCTCAGCAGAATCCGGGCTGGGTTAGTGTTGTTCTCACAGGCTTTAGTTGTGGGGCATGCAATGGCTCCTCTCTTGATGGTCACAAGCACCCCATGTGACCTCAGGCCAGGCCTGCACATGAACATATTTCAGACTGCCAGCCAAATGGGCAACATGCACATATGTCTGCAGTAGGCAAGGGGATTCAAGGCAGGATAGAGCAAGCTATTTACAAGAAGGCCAAGACCTGACCCTTTAACCACAGTAATGTGCAGGTTAACGTTATGAGTAATTCAAATGGATACGCAGCCTCTGGTCTGATTCCAGCTAGGGATGATGGCAGTAGGAAGTGACTGAAAACACACACACACACACACACACACACACTCAGAATATAAATTAGGAGAAAACAGTTGAGCAGAACTTGTGCTATAACTGCAACCTCAAGTTCTTTTTATATAGTAGCTGGCCAGTGCCGATAACATATAATTATATGTCTTTGCTGTCAAGCAGACTATATTACACTCATAACTTTGTTTTTACTCAAAGGTGAATTGCTGCCATGACACACACAGTAACTGCTAACAACACTTCACTTGTCCACAGCACCTTTCTTCTGAGGATCTCAAAGCCCTTCACACACGTTAATTAATTCACCCTCACAATGGCCTGGATTTTGCAGGTGGGGAAAGTCAGGCCCAGGGAGGTACCCTGTGGCAGAGCCAAGTATAGAACCCCAATTTCTTTGCCAAGATTTTAAAAAGTGACTAGTGATTTTGGGTGCCTACATGTTTGGCTGCCCAACTTGAGACACTTTAATGGGGCCTAATTTTCAGAAAGTGCTGAGCTCCTGCTCTCTGAAAATCAGGACCATATAAAGTGACTCAGGTCAGGCACCCAAAATATGAAATCACTTTTGAAAATATTGGCCCATTGTGTTCAGTCCTAGGCTTTAGCCATAGCACCGTCTTCCCATATTTCCTTCGTGGATTTGTCTTCTTATGTTCATTACAATATTCATGAAAACAGCTAGAGAAAGAAAGTGAACCTAATCTTCAGCTTTGTCAGCAGTCTTTATGTATTTTGCTTGATGTGCTCTTCTATTACAAAGTCTAACGGCCAAATTCTCCTCTGGTGAATACTGGTGCTACCCCATCTACTTTCAGTGGAGTTCCTCTTGTGTAGCGTAGAAAAGAATTTGCCCCCTAATGTTCACTATATTAAGTCAAGGCTAGATCTTGCTGCCACAGAGCTCAATGGAGTCTTGACATGGACTTCTCTGGAAGCTGCATCAAATCCTTATTTTGTCCATTTTGTAGTATTGAAGGAATTAGTGCAACATGTCATTAAATGTTTTAAAGTCTTTCTGGTCTGTACAGCATTCCCCGGGAGGACTGTTTGCATGAAGTTCTTGAGATGCATTTTTGTGCCTTAGTTTGAAAATCTACAGTGACGTGATTCCATTTGCGATCAACTGAGCTTGTTGTAAGCATGCAAAGTGTGTTAAGCAATTCTTTGGTTTTCCTGTAAGGATCATTCAGATCCTGCTTCTAAAACTGTCTCCCAGAATGTGAGGAAGTCAGACATGGATTCTGAAATCTGAGTGACCTAACTTCATGAAAGCAACATAAAGCATGGGGAAAAGCTTCTCTGCACAGCATTCAACATGGATTAGGAGATGATCATAATGGTCCCTTTTGACCTTAATATCTATGAGTCTATGAGGAGTGAATTCTTGTGTCTTGGTTCTCCTAGCACATGCACAAATCCACATGACAGCTCAGATCATCTATTTTTATAGTATTCAAACTCACAGTGAGCTGCAGCCCAATACACTTCCACGCTCAAAGCCCATGCTGCCATTTCCTGGGCTTTAAATTTCAGGTGGGATTTCTGACACATTCATAGTTTTCTCTTCAACAAAGAAAAATCTCTAAGAAGTAGTCAGGTGGCAAATGCCTTTAAAGTCTTGCCAAGCTCCTAAAAGCAAACTCTAGATTTCTTTGCAAGAGAGTTGTTTAAGGGTCCAGACTTTTGTGCAGGTAGTTTATACTGTAGATGGAGATGTGAAACAGAACGCCTCTCACTCAGGTTTTCTCTCAGACTTTTGGAAGTGAGCTTAGTGCTGGTAAAGTTCTGGGTTAGCAACTGCAGAACACGGACAGTGGCAGTGCAAACTTTCCCCACATTGCCATGCCAATGTACTTCAATTCTGACCTAGAAAGCCACCAAAAAAAAAAAAACCTATTTTCTATCACCAGCAAGGGCTAGCTTCTGACCAGCATCCCAGCAAAGAAAGGCTCAGAAACCAATAATCAATTCCCTAAGCCTTCCAGTCCCACACAACAACACAGTCCATTATAAGGCACTTTGACCTGCAACATTTATAAGGAAGACTTATGTGTTTCTTTCATCTCAGGAGAGAACTCAGGAGTATAACTGCTGATTGGGCTAGAAAAATGGCCGATTTCAGAGCTTCCTTGTGCCACACATCGTTAGCACTCTTATTGCAGCTTGTTTCTTTGAGTTTCAGTGCATGTCACTTCATAGGCATCGTCATAGAAAAATATTAGCTTTATTTTACTTGCACTTGGACATCCGTGAGAACAAAATAAAGTTGATGGGAACAATGGTTTTCTGGCTAACTCAAGACTGTGTCAGGTAATCTGGGTTACATTCTTGACTCTCCCACAAACTCCGTGTGTGACTGTGGGTACATCACGAGCCTCAGCTTCTCCATCTGCAAAACAGGGACAAACATGCTCTCCTACCTCAGAGGGGGTTGTGAGGCAAAATTCATTAATATTTGTAAAACACTTTGAAAAGTCTTATTATTAGGCAGGGCTATACCCGTTTTACTCCGGTGCTTTAAAACAAAGCATTGGTCATGTAACTTTATAACTTAGTAAAATTATCTAATAAGAAAGTATCAGGTGATCAACTTCACACCATAAATATACAGCATTGTTTGTCCAAGAATCTCAAAGCACTTTGCAAATATTAATGAATCAAACCTCACAGCTTTGATCCTATCAGGTAATAAGTATTACTACAACTACTTTGTGACTGAATGCACCCCTATATTCACATCCTACACACTATTGTAATAAACTTTGTACAAAATATGAAGTCCCCTGTATATTTATGTCCAATTTGTGTCCATTTATTCTTTTACATAGGGACTGTCCGGTTTGGCCAACGTACATGGCAGAGGGGCATTGCTGGCACATGATGGTATATATAACATTAGTAGACATGCAGGTTGGACATCAGAAATGGTAACACACAAAAGCCAGTGGTAGAACACTTCAGTCTTCCTGGACATTCTATAACAGATTTGAAACTAGCTAAACTTGAACAAAAAAACTTCAGAAACAGACTTCAAAGAGAAACAGCAGAACTAAAATTCATTTGCAAATTAACACCATTCATTTGGGCTTGAATAGGGACTGGGAGTGGCTGGCTCATCACAGAAGCAGCTTTGCCTCTCCTGGAATTGATACCTCCTCATCTATTGTTGGGAGTGGACTACATCCACCCTGATCTAATTGGCCCTGTCAACACTGATTCTCCACTTGTGAGGTCACTCCCTTCTCTTCATGTGTCAGTATATTTATGTCTGCATCTGTAACTTTCACTCCATGCATCTGAAGAAATGAGGTTTTTACCCACGAAAGCTTATGCTCAAATAAATCTGTTAGTCTTTAAGGTGCCACCGGACTCCTTGTTGTTTTTGTGGATACAGACTAACACGGCTACCCCTGATACTTGATAGTTACACACAGACACTCAGGGTGCGACATGCATGCTGTTTGGCTGTTTGTGAGCAGCCCAGTTTGGGAGTTACATTAGCAAGGCTTTGTGAGGCACACAAGGTTGCCGCGCAGGGGTGACACAACCCCTCACTGGGCTGGATTGCACTCCAGAATTTGATACATGTCATAGATGTAGGACATAGGAGAGCTGGCTGTATTTCAAGGAATCCCTGTTGAGGTTACAGGGACAAACCATCCCGATGAGTCGAAAGAATAGTAAATATGGCAGGCGACCAGCTTGGCTTAATGGTGAAATCCTAGCGGATCTTAAACATAAAAAAGAAGCTTACAAGAAGTGGAAGGTTGGACATATGACCAGGGAAGAGTATAAAAATATTGCTCGGGCATGTAGGAAAGATATCAGGAGGGCCAAATCGCACCTGGAGCTGCAGCTAGCAAGAGATGTCAAGAGTAACAAGAAGGGTTTCTTCAGGTATGTTGGCAACAAGAAGAAAGCCAAGGAAAGTGTGGGCCCCTTACTGAATGAGGGAGGCAAGCTAGTGACAGAGGATGTGGAAAAAGCTAATGTACTCAATGCTTTTTTTGCCTCTGTTTTCACTAACAAGGTCAGCTCCCAGACTGCTGTGCTGGGCATCACAAAATGGGGAAGAGATGGCCAGCCCTCTGTAGAGATAGAGGTGGTTAGGGACTATTTAGAAAAGCTGGACGTGCACAAGTCCATGGGGCCGGACGAATTGCATCCGAGAGTGCTGAAGGAATTGGCGGCTGTGATTGCAGAGCCCTTGGCCATTATCTTTGAAAACTCGTGGCGAACGGGGGAAGTCCCGGATGACTGGAAAAAGGCTAATGTAGTGCCCATCTTTAAAAAAGGGAAGAAGGAGGATCCTGGGAACTACAGGCCAGTCAGCCTCACCTCAGTCCCTGGAAAAATCATGGAGCAGGTCCTCAAAGAATCAATCCTGAAGCACTTAGAGGAGAGGAAAGGGATCAGGAACAGTCAGCATGGATTCACCAAGGGAAGGTCATGCCTGACTAATCTAATCGCCTTTTATGATGAGATTACTGGTTCTGTGGATGAAGGGAAAGCAGTGGATGTATTGTTTCTTGACTTTAGCAAAGCTTTTGACACGGTCTCCCACAGCATTCTTGTCAGCAAGTTAAGGAAGTATGGGCCGGATGAATGCACTATAAGGTGGGTAGAAAGCTGGCTAGATTGTCGGGCTCAACGGGTAGTGATCAATGGCTCCATGTCTAGTTGGCAGCCGGTGTCAAGTGGAGTGCCCCAGGGGTCGGTCCTGGGGCCCGTTTTTTTCAATATCTTCATAAATGATCTGGAGGATGGTGTGGATTGCACTCTCAGCAAATTTGCGGATGATACTAAACTGGGAGGAGTGGTAGATACGCTGGAGGGGAGGGATAGGATACAGAAGGACCTAGACAAATTGGAGGATTGGGCCAAAAGAAATCTAATGAGGTTCAATAAGGATAAGTGCAGGGTCCTGCACTTAGGATGGAAGAATCCAATGCACCGCTACAGACTAGGGACCGAATGGCTCGGCAGCAGTTCTGCGGAAAAGGACCTAGGGGTGACAGTGGACGAGAAGCTGGATATGAGTCAGCAGTGTGCCCTTGTTGCCAAGAAGGCCAATGGCATTTTGGGATGTATAAGTAGGGGCATAGCGAGCAGATCGAGGGACGTGATCGTTCCCCTCTATTCGACACTGGTGAGGCCTCATCTGGAGTACTGTGTCCAGTTTTGGGCCCCACACTACAAGAAGGATGTGGATAAATTGGAAAGAGTACAGCGAAGGGCAACAAAAATGATTAGGGGTCTAGAGCACATGACTTATGAGGAGAGGCTGAGGGAGCTGGGATTGTTTAGTCTGCAGAAGAGAAGAATGAGGGGGGATTTGATAGCTGCTTTCAACTACCTGAAAGGGGGTTTCAAAGAGGATGGCTCTAGACTGTTCTCAATGGTAGCAGATGACAGAACGAGGAGTAATGGTCTCAAGTTGCAATGGGGGAGGTTTAGATTGGATATTAGGAAAAACTTTTTCACTAAGAGGGTGGTGAAACACTGGAATGCGTTACCTAGGGAGGTGGTAGAATCTCCTTCTTTAGAGGTTTTTAAGGTCAGGCTTGACAAAGCCCTGGCTAGGATGATTTAACTGGGACTTGGTCCTGCTTTGAGCAGGGGGTTGGACTAGATGACCTTCTGGGGTCCCTTCCAACCCTGATATTCTATGATTCTATGATTCTATGATAGATGGATGAAGAGCCTCAAAAGCTCCAAGACACTGAGAGGGAAGACCCTGATCCTGCAGAGTTATGCCAATGCTTAACTTTAAGTGCATGAGTAGTTTCACTGGGTTCAGCAGTGCTACTTCATTGCTTTACAGTTAAGCACTCACATAAATCTTTGCAGGATTAGGGTCTAAATGACTTGCCCAAGCTTGCCCAGCGATTCCTCAGATGGCAGGAGAGAGAGCACTGAACCCAGAGTCCCTCCTGTCTTTTCTCAGCACTAGGCTATCCTTTTCCAATTCAAATGCCTCATAATACTTTGTGTACACTTGTTGTGACATGATAAGAAAAATGACCAGATTTTGGGAGCTGGGCACTTTTGAAAATCTGGCCCATAGGTAGATGCCAAAAGGGGAGTGAAATTTTTTTTGAAAACCTGGCTCCAATAATGGGTGCAGAGAGTTTAACAGTGAAAGGTTAAATACTGCAAACATGGTAAGTAAAACTTGTGTTGTAACATCCTTTTTCCAGGGTTTGCATTTTAGATTAAAAGCATGTTTTGCTTCGTTGAACTTCTGCAAGTAGGGAAATCCATACCTGAGCTTTAAGAATCATGTAATAAAAAGAAATAAGGACAGATGACTTCTACAGAAACCAAACACTTCCTTTTCTTTCCTTGCCTGGTGACCTTGGGGGGGATCGTAGCGCGCTTGAGGTATCTACCTTAATATTGAGAAATGGGTTCCTGCAGAATATTCGTCTGGATTGATCCTCAGAGCTGCTCTCTGTAACAGTGACTGCCATTCCGTCTGTTACACTTTATATGGCCTGCCAGAAAAGAAATATTCAAAACATTGCTTAATGTGAAGATGGGTAAACTCTGCACAACACCGCAAAATCCAGTAGAGCTTTGTAAATAATGACACAGCTGGTACCTGGCCATAGTAAGTCAATATTAATTATTATTAACAATATTTATTAACTAAATAAAATGTTACATCTGCAAAGCATGATACGAAACATTAATGCACTCATCAACAGGGTGAGAGAGAGGTTAAGAACTATTAGCCCCCTTTTAGAGTTGGGGAAACTGAAACTCAAAGAGGTTAAGTAACTTGCTCCAGGCCACACAGTGACTCAGTGGCAGAGCTAGAATCAATATTCTGGAGTTCTCAGCTCCCAACTGTATGAATAATATAATAATTTCATAACTCTGCCCTCATTTCTCTTTACAGGCTCTACTGCTCTCAAAAGTCTAGCCAAGTTTCACTCGTGATTGCTCCCTTTTTTCAACCACTCAGGGCTTTCTGCTTTCTTCCATATACTACCACCCACCTGTCTGGAACAGCTTCCCAGTACAGGCCATACACTCCCCAAGACCTCACCCATTCCACAAAGTATTCCAGCTACAAGTATTGTTCTGTGCTTTTTTATGATACCTGGGAAAATCTGTGACTCAGTACATACCTGCTGCTAAGTTTTGTTGGAGGGTACTAGTCTATTTTCAGTTTCTTATCAGAGAGGACAGGATCCAAAAATCTGAGCTAAGACAAGCCAGAAAAAGGTGTACATAGAAATGTGTTCCCATGGGGCAGGTAGTGGTGCATGTGGAGATCCCTTCACATGGATCAAGTATTTCCCCTGAGCAGATTGTGGTGGATGCTTCTGAGTGGATTCCTTCCCTTGAGTAGACTGGGGTGCATGTGGAGAGGTCGTCCTCTAAACTAATTGGGAATGGATACAGAGCTACTTTCCTTTCAGTTGATGGGCTGGATGTGGAGAAGGAGATGGCTCCGCTCTAGCCACGGAGATGGCTGCAGATGCAGAGGAAGTGATGCTCCTGAATTAATTGTGGGGTAAAAGGAAGCAAGCTCTTCTTCTCTTCACACAGTTTTAACAGTTCTGGTGCAAGAGCCTCATTCTCTCTCCACCTCATTTCTGTTTGTAGCGTTTTCAAATCTCACCTGAAAACATCTTTTCATACTTCACTTCTCTCTCCATCTGTGTTTGTTTTTTTTTATTTTAAAGGTGAAAGTGAATTTAAATCTGTAAAGCTCTGTGTGGACAGAGGGTATGAAAGATGCTTTGCAAAATGGAGCTGTATACTAATGTAATCTGAAGTGAACCCTTGGAGGGACTCCCATTGTACAACAGCCCTCCTCTGATGTGCTATGTTACATTTTTCCTTTTGGCTAAATCTGTAAATTGCATGATGTGCAGAAAGACTGCTTTCTTTGTTCTGCTTTCAGTACCCAGACTTCCTGATTCAAAAGTTGTAGTGTTCAGAGACTTATTAACCTTTTCTATGTCAAACTGTGGGGTCCTGCAGAGGGATCAGTTCTTGGCCCTACACTATATACACCTTTATCAAGACCTGGAAGGAGACAAAATCATCACTCATAAAGTTTGTAGATGACACAAAAATTGGGAGAGTGGTAAATAATGAGGAGGACATGTCACTGATTCAGAGCAACCTAGATCACTTGTAAATTTGTTGCACGCAAACATTTTGTTTTAATATAGCTAAGTGTAAATGTATACATTTAGGAACAAAGACAGCAGGCCATATTTACAGGATAGGGGACTCTATTCTGGGAAGCAGTGACTCTGAAAAAGATTTGGGGGGTCGTGGTGGATAATTAGCTGAGCATGAGCTCATAGTGTGACACTGTGGCCAAAAAAGTTAATGCAATCCTGGGATGCATAAAAAGGGATATATTGAATAGGAGTTAGAGCGGTTACTTTACCTCTGTATTTGGCACAAGTGAAACCACTGCTGGAATACTGTGTCCAGTTCTCATGTTCATAATTCAAGGAGGATGTTGTTAAATTGGAGGGGTTCAGAGAAGAACCACAAGAATGATTACAGGTTTCAGAGTAGCAGCCGTGTTAGTCTGTATTCGCAAAAAGAAAAGGAGTTCTTGTGGCACCTTAGAGACTAACAAATTTATTAGAGCATAAGCTTTTGTGAGCTACAGCTCACTTCATCGGATGCATTTGGTGGAAAAAACAGAGGAGAGATTTATATACACACACAGAGAACATGAAACAATGGGTTTATCATACACACTGTAAGGAGAGTGATCACTTAAGATAAGCCATCACCAGCAGCAGGGGGGGGAAAGGAAGAAAACCTTTCATGGTGACAAGCAAGGTAGGCTAATTCCAGCAGTTAACAAGAATATCAGATTTCAGAGTAGCAGCCCTGTTAGTCTGTATTCGCAAAAAGAAAAGGAGTACTTGTGGCACCTTAGAGACTAACAAATTTATTAGAGCATAAGCTTTCGTGAGCTACAGCTCACTTCATGTTACTTTCTAAGGTGCCACAAGTACTCCTTTTCTTTTTAAGAATATCAGAGGAACAGTGGGGGGTGGGGTGGGGAGGGAGAAATACCATGGGGAAATAGTTTTACTTTGTGTAATGACTCCTCCATCCCCAGTCTCTATTCAAGCCTAAGTTAATTGTATCCAGTTTGCAAATTAATTCCAATTCAGCAGTCTCTCGTTGGAGTCTGTTTTTGAAGCTTTTTTGTTGAAGGATAGCCACTCTTAGGTCTGTAATCGAGTGACCAGAGAGATTGAAGTGTTCTCCAACTGGTTTCTGAATGTTATAATGCTTGACGTCTGATTTGTGTCCATTCATTCTTTTACGTAGAGACTGTCCAGTTTGGCCAATGTACATGGCAGAGGGGCATTGCTGGCACATGATGGCATAGATCACATTGGTAGATGCGCAGGTGAACGACCCTCTGATAGTGTGGCTGATGTGATTAGGCCCTATGATGGTATCCCCTGAATAGATATGTGGACAGAGTTGGCAACGGGCTTTGTTGCAAGGATAGGTTCCTGGGTTAGTGGTTCTGTTGTGTGGTGTGTGGTTGCTGGTGAGTATTTGCTTCAGATTGGGGGGCTGTCCGTAAGCAAGGACTGGCCTGTCTCCCGAGATCTGTGAGAATGATGGGTCGTCCTTCAGGATAGGTTGTAGATCCTTGATGATGCGTTGGAGAGGTTTTAGTTCGGGGCTGAAGGTGATGGCTAGTGGCGTTCTGTTGTTTTCTTTGTTGGGCCTGTCCTGTATTAGGTGACTTCTGGGTACTCTTCTGGCTCTGTCAATCTGTTTCTTCACTTCAGCAGGTGGGTATTGTAGTTGTAGGAATGCATGATAGAGATCTTGTAGGTGTTTGTCTCTGTCTGAGGGGTTGGAGCAAATGCGGTTATATCGTAGAGCTTGGCTGTAGACAATGGATCGAGTGGTATGATCTGGATGAAAGCTAGAGGCATGTAGGTAGGAATAGCGGTCAGTAGGTTTCCGATATAGGGTGGTGTTTATGTGACCATCGCTTATTAGCACCGTAGTGTCCAGGAAGTGGATCTCTTGTGTGGACTGGTCCAGGCTGAGGTTGATGGTGGGATGGAAATTGTTGAAATCATGGTGGAATTCCTCAAGGACTTCTTTTCCATGGGTCCAGATGATGAAGATGTCATCAATGTACCGCAAGTAGAGTAGGAGCACTAGGGGACGAGAGCTGAGGAAGCGTTGTTCTAAGTCAGCCATAAAAATGTTGGCATACTGTGGGGCCATGCTGGGCCAAACATTTTTATGCATCCGATGAAGTGAGCTGTAGCTCACGAAAGCTTATGCTCTAATAAATTTGTTAGTCTCTAAGGTGCCACAAGTACTCCTTTTCTTTTTGCGAATACAGACTAACACGGCTGCTACTCTGAAACCTACCTTGCTTGTCACCATGAAAGGTTTACCTCCTTCCCCCCCCCCCCCGCTGCTGGTGATGGCTTATCTTAAGTGATCACTCTCCTTACAGTGTGTATGATAAAACCCATTGTTTCATGTTCTCTGTGTGTGTGTATATAAATCTCTCCTCTGTGTTTTCCACCAAATGCATCCGATGAAGTGAGCTGTAGCTCACGAAAGCTTATGCTCTAATAAATTTGTTAGTCTCTAAGGTGCCACAAGTACTCCTTTTCTTTTTAAGAATGATTACAGGATTAGAAAACCTGCTCTATAGTGACAGACTCAAAGAGCTCAATCTATTCAGCTGAACAAAGAGAAGATGACTTAATTACAGTCTATAGTTAACATAGGGAACAAATATTTAATAATGCTCTCTGAAATCTAGCAGAAAAAGGTACAACACAATCCAATGTCTGGAAGTTGAAGCTAGACAAATTCAGACTGGAAATAAGATGTATATTTTTAACAGTGAGAGTAATTAACCCTCAGAACAGTTTACCAAGAAGGGATTGTGGATTCTCCATCACTGACAATTTTTAAATCAAGATTGGATGTTTTTCTAAAAGATCTGCTCTAAGAACTGATTTGGGGAAGCAGGAGGTCAGACTAGATGATCACAGTGGTCCCTTCTGGCCTTAGAATCTCTGAATCTTACACATTTCTTCTCTCCATTTCCTTCTGATAAACCATTCCTTTTACACATAATTCCTGGGCAACATTTAATAGTTCAGAAAATTAGCTGCCATAAACTCTAGTGTAAATAGGGAAGGGAATGCTTTAAATAGTTTCATTTTCATATAATTCTATTTCCCCGAGGACTGAAAATTGAGCAGCTAACGCAATCTGCATCAACGAACAATTTTATTGTTTGCTGTAAAGCTTGACAATCTCAAGTGAACTCAAAAATTGGTTTAACTGTGATGTTTATACAGCTCTTAAAGATATTTCACAGCAGACATAAATCTAAAAACATGAACTGCATAACAGGTATCTACAAGTTTTATACTGGCCTTGGTTGCTGCTCTCAGTCCTGTTTCAAGAGAACAGGTTGTGCCATACTAAAACACGGTATGGGATTAAAAAGTAACTACAGTAATAAATTAAAGCATCCAAGAAAAGCTTATTTGGACCTCTGGAAGGTTAAATGATACACTGGTATAAACACCTCATCTTGTGTGCACTACAGCATCCAGTGTTCTAGCCCTGTGGAGCTGGCTGGTGATGAATTACAACTACATACTTTTTTAGTGTGATAAGGATTTAGAGATGGTCCCATATCTTAGGGGCAGGATGGGTGTCAAAATGTATGGGAGTGGGGAGTAATAAGTGTCCAGCACAAATATTTTTATGGTGCAAAATGCAGTGCTATGCATGTTTATGGGTAAAGTGACTGTTAAGTACTTTAGGGCCTCAGTGTAAAAATTCTCCCTAGTCCTCTGTGTGGTTTAGAATTTTCAATAGCTCTCAATACTAAATTAAACCTGCATCATAATGTCTATAGGAGTCTTTGAGGAGTGTACTGCTCTTCACCATCTACATGTTGCAGGGAGTTCTTCCTTATTCATTATTTCTTGTTGATCTTCTAGTATGCTCTGTGAAAGCAGTCAGACTCTGAGTTAGTCTAACCTCTTTTTTTAAAAAGTTTTACAAAACCAATCACTACTAGACATATTTTCATTACAGTATGAAAAACAGGTATAAAATGTTGTAAGAAATCCATGGGAGTCTTGGACTCCATGGTTGTCCTTTTGTTGTTCACCATAGCCACATTGAATTTCATAGCATCACCAAGGATAGGGCTCAGATCCTCCTTCTCCAGCAGAGTCCATTACCACTTGAGTTAAAGGAGAATCTACATTCGCTGTTAGCAGTATAGGGCATATGACACACAATTGAGCACTTCTGAGTCCATCCAGACAAGGGCACTGGTTCATGTACACTCTGGTGTGTTCATTACAATAGTCTTGTTTTGTTATTTAATTTGGATTATAAAATTTCCTTGCAGTGCTTCCAAATCAATATTGTATCAATGAGCTAGTGCATGAGAATCAAAATACGAAAGTAGACAAACCACTTAAATAGTGAAACATAAAGTAGATTTTCAAAATTCTGTCAGTTTAAATAATCTAAGGCATAATTCATAAAAAGTAAAAAAGTTAGTAGGTGGATTATAATAATTTTAACAAAGGTGCACTTGCAAGAATGAGGGGAATATCAGATGAAAGAATAGAGAAAATATTTTTATAAACCAGGCAAGACAAATAACCAACTTAAAGAAATAATTGGATAGTCGAGGTTAGATAGATACACATACACATTTAAAAGGGGAAAAAAGTTGTAATCAGGCAATGAAAAGAACAGACAGAGTCTCATTAATTTTTCACTTCTTCAAAAATCAAACCAGGCTACCAGTTATTCACACCAAAGATGTATATATAAACCTGCAGTCAATGCTCCCCCAGTTTATCAAAACCCCTCCCACGGGCTGGGCTTGCTGTACAAAAGCACTGTCCTCCATTTTTAACCCTTTCTCCTTACAAATAGATCCCAATGTACAAAAGCATCCATTTAAATTAATGGGGTTTCCAGGTGAGGATTCCTCAATGAATCTGTACCTCTAAGGAATGAGAGGAAGAGGGAATTTATTCTTTCCTGAAATGGAGGCTGATTTTGAGTTTGTAGTTCATGCCAGTAGAGGAAAGAGATGGCAAATACTGGAACAGTGTGTCCATCCTGCTCTCTCCCCAATTAAAATAATGGAGAAGAGGGGAGGGAAAGAAAACCAGAGGGGGAAAAATCCTTTTCTCCTGCTTTGGATCGGACTACACGCCTGCTTAACTGGGTCAGGGCTGGAGTGCTCAGCAAACTGCAGGTCCCACTATCCCAGAAGAGGCCTGCATTCCCAGGCCTGCATTCCTGACCCCCTTCTGCCCAGCAATGTGTTCCCATGCCAAAAGGCTGTACTTTAACTCTTTCATGCACCCACCTGCCACTAAGGGGGAGATATAAAATACTGGAGTGGTTTTCTTTAACTTAATTTGAAAGCCAACAGAAGTAGGGCCTAATTCATTTCCACTGTGGCCCAGTGGATATAGCACTAGACTAGGAGCTCTAGGTTCTCTTCCTGGTTCTACCACTGGCCTGCTAGGTCATCTTGGGCAAGTCATGCTTCAGTTTCTTCACTGTAAATTGAAGGTAATGGTACTCACCCTCTTTGTAAAATACTTTGAGATCTACAGATGAAAAGCATTATATAAGAGCTAGGTGTTATTGCACAGGGATGGATTGGGCCCATTATTCCATATTCTTTCATTGTAAGAAACATTGGAACACTTAAAACAAAGGGAGTTGTTTATTGTTTCACTAAATGCCTGCATTCTAGAGTCAGCTCTGAACTATAGAGGCACTTTGTCATAAGCAATAACCAAAATACAGGGGGACATAGATCAGCGTTCACCTCGCACTCCCCGTCAGTACCCGGCCCAAGCCAGGGAAGTTAATGATCCACCCAGCGGACCAAATTTGGTGATAAATCCTGGTCACATGCCACCTGAAGCACTTTGTGCATATGCTAGGAAGACCAAAATAAGAGCTGCTACAATATACAGCCTGACCTGTCCAATCTCCTCTCTGATAACATTACAATGGAATGCTCACAATTCACCAAGAAGGCATCCACTTCATGGAAATTTGACTCTACTGTAAAACTTCATTTGAAAGAGCACAGCCATGAATTCTGCTTCATATATTGGACCAGGATATGTTGTAGACAAGTACAGTTCTAACCAAGGCAGGTTATTTTGTGCCATCTCCAGGAATGCCAAATAGGACCAGCAATTGTTTAAATACCACCCAGAGTTACACAAGCTGCAGTGTATTCCCACTACAATGCAATTTTGCAAGGTCTTTCCCCAGGCAATAATACTGTGTTTACAGGATCCCTGGATAATAGCTCACTGGAAATAGCCCTAGCTGTGTAAGAAGAGGTTCTTACACACACAGCGTAAATACAATTCAGATTTACATTCAGGGTTCTGTGGGAGATATCAAAGATCACTTTCCAAATAAGTGGATTTGCGGTTACAGTGGCATGCAGCAGCCTCCTTGTGAGGATCTCAATGTGATTTACAAACACTCAGCAAATAAGCATTGCAACTCCAGAGTGAACATTCCACCAGCTTTAATTAGCTGAATGGGAGTAATTAGATAATGTTTGTAGAACTGTTCATGTTTGTACACTCTGTTTAATTAGCTTAACTAATTAATGTAGAATCCTTCCCTAGCAGATTCTGTAGAACATACCTGACACATTACAAAGGCAAACTCTATAATTTATAGTCTCTGGTAGGGATGATCCACCAGTATTTTTCAGATGGGGTAGATGAGCTCTGTTAGAGACAGGGAAACTTCCCCAGCCCTCCCAAGAGTTTGATGGTAGTATTTTAACAATGGCTCACAAGAGACCCCAACAGCCTTCTCCAGATTATCGCTGATCAAATGTTTTCTTCCCTTTTCTGCACTTTAGTCTATATCTGAGGCTCTTCATGGTGCAGAGCGGTTTGTTTCTATGCAGTGTGTGCTATTTTTCAAGTGCCCACTAGTACTGCAATAGCTGGGGAAGACAGGAAAAAGCTCAGTTGAGTGGGGTGCCTTCCTTTGCTCCTACTGAGATGTTGACTATAATATTGCAGCAGTTTTCAAGCTCTGATTTTATAAACTGGATTATTGGTAGCCATCCCACTTTGGGCTAAGATCCCACCTCAGTGCACAAGCTAGGGGTTGAGCTAGGGGTCAGGACAATGATGGGAGATTTCTGAGGAATCCCCAGGTGCTGTAGCATGTGCTTTTGGTGATTCAGTAAGTGGCATTCTTACTTCTGAACAACTGTCTTCCTGTGCTATTAATGGGCACTGTATTATCAGAGGTTCTGTCTTTCATATGAGAAGTAAGGGCTTTTCTACACAACCTGCCAGATTGGCGGGCAGCGATCAATCCAGCAGGAGTCGATTTATCCTGTCTAGTATAGACAGGATAAATCGACTGCTAAGCGCTCTCCCTTTGACTCTGGTACTCCACCAGAACGAGAAGCGCAAGCAGAGTCGACGGAAGAGCATCAGCTGTCGACTTACTGCAGTGAAGACACCGCGGTGAGTAGAACTAAGTACACTGACTTCAGCTACACTATTCACGTAGTTGAAGTTGCGTATCTTAGATCGACCCTGCGCGGTAGTGTAGACAAGCCCTAACACTGAGGTCCTGACCACTCATTGTTATTAGAGATACCATGGCACTTTTTACAAGGGCTGGGGATGGTTGGTGGAATGTGTGCAGGGAATTTGTAGGGAGGGGCTCAATTCTGCTCTCTATTAACCCTAACTTTATTGATTTCAAAAGCCAAGAGTGCATTAGTGCTGGAGTTGTGACCAAACTATAACGTTCTGCTTCACTAAATTCCTCCCTTCAATTTAACTTGAATATACAACAGAATTAGGCTATGTCTACACTATTACTATGTGGGAGAAACTTATGTCTCTCAGGGGTGTGAATATTCCACTTCCCCAGGCAACATAAGTTTTGCCGGCATTAGCACTAGTGTACACAGTGCTATGTCGGTGGGAGAGCTTCTATTGCCGACATCGCTACGACCGCTCGTTGGGGATGGATTAATTATGTCGACGGGAGACATTGGCATAAAGTGGCTACACAAGAGATTGTACAGCGGGACAGCTGCATTGGTATAGCTGCGCTGCTGTAAGCTCTGTAGTGTAGACATAGCCTTAGCCTTCTCTTCCTGTCCTAAATTGTTGTATAGTGGAAATTTTTGCTGTTATCCAGCTCCCAGGGTCTACCCAAGGTGGTTGCATCCCTGCAATGGGTTAAATGAGCCCTATGTGCACAGCTGACATACCACATTAAGACTGCAAAGCACTTTGGAATGACAAGTGCTATATCAATGTAAATTATTATGATGATTATTCCCTAAAGGATTAACAACTGCATGAGCTTTCTTGGCTTATATTGGTGGATTTCAGATTTAATCTTTATACACATCACTCGTCTAGCAGATATCTCCAGCATTTTATTACCCCCAGCTGTAATCTTGCATAGTGACAGGTTTCAGAGCAGCAGCTGTGTTAGTCTGTATTCACAAAAAGAAAAGGAGTACTTGTGGCACCTTAGAGACTAACAAATTTATTAGAGCATAAGCTTTCGAAGTGAGCTGTAGCTCACGAAAGCGTATGCTCTAATAAATTTGTTAATCTCTAAGGTGCCACAAGTACTCCTTTTCTTTTAGCTGTAATCTTGTAGTTTTCAAATATGCGGTCACTTCCTCATACTCTCTGCCCCTCCCCCCTCCGCCCCAAATAAGAGCAACCGCTAATTCATTTCCCTACTCATTTGCTCAGAAAATCAGAATCAGTGAAAAACGGCTGCACTGGGCAGTATTTCAAGGGCAGCAGGCAAAGGTGCCAGATCAATAATTTTAAATAGTGTCATTGACCCTAGTACAAAGATCTTTAAAAAGCAGCATTTCCCCTAGTGAAGCAGAAAACTGTTTACTTATTATATACTTGAAAGTAAATTCTTAAGCTCTCAAAGAAAAAGTGCTGCTCCCATAAAACTTGCAGGGACTTTCCATATTTCTGATAGGCATTAACAGAGTACAACTAGATGCAAGGGCAACCAGATTTCAGTTCACGCAATCTTGGTCAAAGTTTAGTGAACCAATATTTACGCTGCAGGGAGCTCAGACAAAGGTCCCTCTTATTTGGTGTCTAAGACTAACAGATATAAAGCACTGAGATAAGCACCCATTTTGTATGACATCCTCTACAGGAGGGAAATATTAAGAATGAGCTCTCAAAACTGGATACTCTCATAAAGAAAAGGAGTACTTGTGGCACCTTACAGACTAACAAATTTATTAGAGCATAAGCTTTCGTGAGCTACAGCTCACTTCATCGGATGCATTTGGTGGAAAAAACAGAGGAGAGATTTATATACACACACACAGAGAACATAAAACAATGGGTTTATCATACACACTGTAAGGAGAGTGATCACTTAAGATAAGCCATCACCAGCAGCAGGGGGGGGAAAGGAGGAAAACCTTTCATGGTGACAAGCAAGGTAGGCTGATTCCAGCAGTTAACAAGAATATCAGAGGTTTCAGAGTAGCAGCCGTGTTAGTCTGTATTCGCAAAAAGAAAAGGAGTACTTGTGGCACCTTAGAGACTAACAAATTTATTAGAGCATAAGCTTTCGTGAGCTACAGCTCACTTCATCGGATACATCCGATGAAGTGAGTTGTAGCTCATGAAAGCTTATGCTCTAATAAATTTGTTAGTCTCTAAGGTGCCACAAGTACTCCTTTTCTTTTTAAGAATATCAGAGGAACAGTGGGGGGTGGGGTGGGAGGGAGAAATACCATGGGGAAATAGTTTTACTTTGTGTAATGACTCCTCCATTCCCAGTCTCTATTCAAGCCTAAGTTAATTGTATCCAGTTTGCACATTAATTCCAATTCAGCAGTCTCTCGTTGGAGTCTGTTTTTGAAGCTTTTTTGTTGAAGGATAGCCACTCTTAGGTCTATGATCGAGTGACCAGAGAGATTGAAGTGTTCTCCAACTGGTTTCTGAATGTTATAATTCTTGACGTCTGATTTATGTCCATTCATTCTTTTACGTAGAGACTGTCCAGTTTGGCCAATGTACATGGCAGAGGGGCATTGCTGGCACATGATGGCATAGATGACATTGATAGATACGCAGGTGAACGAGCCTCTGATAGTGTGGCTGATGTGATTAGGCCCTATGATGGTATCCCCTGAATAGATATGTGGACAGAGTTAGCAACGGGCTTTGTTGCAAGGATAGGTTCCTGGGTTAGTGGTTCTGTTGTGTGGTTGCTGGTGAGTATTTGCTTCAGATTGGGGGGCTGTCCGTAAGCAAGGACTGGCCTGTCTCCCAAGATCTGTGAGAGTGATGGGTCGTCCTTCAGGATAGGTTGTAGATCCTTGATGATGCGTTGGAGAGGTTTTAGTTGGGGGCTGAAGGTGATGGCTAGTGGCGTTCTGTTGTTTTCTTTGTTGGGCCTGTCCTGTAGTAGGTGACTTCTGGGTACTCTTCTGGCTCTGTCAATCTGTTTCTTCACTTCACAGACTAACACGGCTGCTACTCTGAAACCTCTCAAAGAACCAACCTTCCACACAAACTTCCTCGTGGCTGGACTTTACAAAAACTAGACAAGCTATTTACAACACACACTTTGCTTCTCTACAAAAGAAAAAGGACACTAAGCTATATAAACTACTACATGCCACAAGGGGCCACAACAATGGTTCCCGTAACCCACCCAGCAATATTGTTAATCTATCCAACTATACTCTTAGCCCAGCAGAAGAATCTGTCCTATCTCGGGGCCTCTCCTTTTGCCCCTCCACCCCCACGAACATGATACAGTTCTGTGGTGACCTAGAATCCTATTTTCGACGTCTCCGACTCAAGGAATATTTCCAACACACCTCTGACCAACATATTAACCCACAGAGACCTTTCTACCAACACTACAAAAAGAAGGATTCCGGGTGGACTCCTCCTGAAGGTCGAAACAGCAGCCTGGACTTCTACATAGAGTGCTTCCGCCAACGTGCACGAGCTGAAATTGTGGAAAAGCAGCATCGCTTACCCCATACCTCAGCCATGCAGAACACAGTGCCATCCACAGCCTCAGAAACAACTCTGACATCATAATCAAAAAGGCTGACAAAGGAGGTGCTGTCGTCATCATGAATAGGTCGGAGTATGAACAAGAGGCTACCAGGCAGCTCTCCAACACCACTTTCTACAAGCCATTACCCTCTGATCCCACTGAGAGTTACCAAAAGAAACTACAGCATTTGCTCAAGAAACTCCCTGAAAAAGCACAAGAAGAAATCCGCACAGACACACCCCTAGAACCCCGACCTGGGGTATTCTATCTGCTACCCAAGATCCATAAACCTGGAAATCCTGGACGCCCCATCATCTCAGGCATTGGCACCCTGACAGCAGGATTGTCTGGCTATGTAGACTCCCTCCTCAGGCCCTACGTTACCAGCACTCCCAGCTATCTTCGAGACACCACTGACTTCCTGAGGAAACTACAGTCCATTGGTGATCTTCCTAAAAACACCATCCTAGCCACTATGGATGTAGAAGCCCTCTACACCAACATTCCACACAAAGATGGACTACAAGCCGTCAGGAACAGTATCCCCGATACTGTCACGGCTAACCTGGTGGCTGAACTTTGTGACTTTGTCCTGACCCATAACTATTTCACATTTGGGGACAATGTATACCTTCAAATCAGCGGCACTGCGATGGGTACCCGCATGGCCCCACAGTATGCCAACATTTTTATGGCTGACTTAGAACAACGCTTCCTCAGCTCTCGTCCCCTAATGCCCCTACTCTACTTGCACTACATTGATGACATCTTCATCATCTGGACCCATGGAAAAGAAGCCCTGGAGGAATTCCACCATGATTTCAACAATTTCCATCCCACCATCAACCTCAGCCTGGACCAGTCCACACAAGAGATCCACTTCCTGGACACTACGGTGCTAATAAGCGATGGTCACATAAACACCACCCTATATCGGAAACCTACTGACCGCTATTCCTACCTACATGCCTCTAGCTTTCATCCAGATCATACCACTCGATCCATTGTCTACAGCCAAGCTCTACGATATAACCGCATTTGCTTCAACCCCTCAGACAGAGACAAACACCTACAAGATCTCTATCATGCATTCCTACAACTACAATACCCACCTGCTGAAGTGAAGAAACAGATTGACAGAGCCAGAAGAGTACCCAGAAGTCACTTACTACAGGACAGGCCCAACAAAGAAAATAACAGAACGCCACTAGCCATCTCCTTCAGCCCTCAACTAAAACCTCTCCAATGCATCATCAAGGATCTACAAACTATCCTGAAGGACGACCCGTCACTCTCACAGATCTTGGGAGACAGGCCAGTCCTTGCTTACAGACAGCCCCCCAACCTGAAGCAAATACTCATCAGCAACCATACACCACACAACAGAACCACTAACCCAGGAACCTATCCTTGCAACAAAGCCCATTGCCAACTGTATCCACATATCTATTCAGGGGACACCATCATAGGGCCTAATCACATCAGCCACACTATCAGAGGCTCATTCACCTGCGCATCTACCAATGTGATATATGCCATCATGTGCCAGCAATGCACCTCTGCCATGTACATTGGTCAAACTGGACAGTCTCTACGTAAAAGAATGAATGGACACAAATCAGACGTCAAGAATTATAACATTCAAAAACCAGTTGGAGAACACTTCAATCTCTCTGGTCACTCGATCACAGACCTAAGAATGGCTATCCTTCAACAAAAAAGCTTCAAAAACAGACTCCAACGAGAGACTGCTGAATTGGAATTAATTTGCAAACTGGATACAATTAACTTAGGCTTGAATAGAGACTGGGAATGGATGAGTCATTACACAAAGTAAAACTATTTCCCCTTGTTATTTCTCCCCCCCACCCCACTCCCCACTGTTCCTCAGATATTCTTGTTAACTGCTGGAATTAGCCTACCTTTCTTGTCACCATGAAAGGTTTTCCTCCTTTCCCTCCCCCCGTGCTGCTGGTGATGGCTTATCTTAAGTGATCACTCTCCTTACAGTGTGTATGATAAACCCATTGTTTCACGTTCTGTGTGTGTGTGTGTGTTTGTATATAAATCTCCCCTCTGTTTTTTCCACCAAATGCATCCGATGAAGTGAGCTGTAGCTCACGAAAGCTTATGCTCTAATAAATTTGTTAGTTTCTAAGGTGCCACAAGTACTCCTTTTCTTTTTGGGAATACAGACTAACAAGGCTGCTAATATGAAACCTGAGCCAAACCATGGAGAGCTATGGGAATGGTCCACCAGCCGCTAGTAAAGGTGCTGAAGGTTGGCTCACCCTCCTGTACCAACAATATTGAGGGGGAATCAGCATATTATGCACATGGGCCTCTTTTAGCCATTTTAGGATTTTAGAGGTACTGTGGCAGATTTTCAGCTACTGTAAATTGTAACAGCTCCAATGGGTGCCAGCAGAGAATCTGCCCCATTAACTTTGGGGATGAGAACTTCTCCTAGATGCCATTTTCTCCTTTTTATTCTGTGTTCTAAGAGGCCCTGAGCCTCAGTAACCCCCTCCTCTGGCCTGGGAGAGCTGGATGTGTTTCCGTCCCAAGTCCATCAATGCAGATCCTTGAATCTATCATGCATGCATTGCTTGGGAGCAGTACTCCAAACCTTTTGAGGTGGGGGCGGGGGCAAGGTACTGAGCCTAGAATTTGAACTAAGATCTCGAACAAGGCCAGCCTGCTATAGTTATTGTTAAATTACAAAATCTTACTAATGTAAAGTATGACTACCAGGGATTCTGATGTTTTCCTTGCCTAAAGCTCATATCATTATACTCTGGAATGCTGCATTTGGGGGGAATGGGTGCAGTGAACCCTGAAGAAACACCCAGAAGAGGTATTGTAGGGAACAATTCTCTAGTGGTAGTGAGATAGATTACCTAGTCTAATACGTCTTTTCCATCTATAACTTCTAATATACTAGTCTTGATCCAAGTGCACCATTCTCATTTATTAATGACACTTTTATTAATAGCAGCACAGCTCTTATTAGCTGGGAACTCGAAAAAGGAAACACTCCTGTTAGTACTTGAACGTAGTGGAGCTTGAGTAAATGGAGAAATAAATGTAGCAAATTAAAGCTCAGCAAGGAACACACACACAACTTACAAATATCGAGTTAGCTAGCTTCCTTTTACTAAATTTCCAGATCATTTACAATTTACTAGCTATAAAACTGAAATACTTAAATTTGTATGTATTAAATTGATAGTGAAAATTTTCAGTGAAGAGGACAAGCTACCATACCAATAAATATATATGACATACTATGCATGACATCTTCTCCTTGGAATAAGAAAGAAAATGGATTTAAACATGTATCCAAAGACTGCTACCCAAACAGTACCCAACAGACAGCAAGGGAGTGAACGATAGCTAAGACTAACTTTATAACTCTTTATAATGGAAATTATTACAAGGATATTGGAGATATCACATGAAAATAAAAATGAAAAACTATTTTTGGATTTTTTAAGCCATCATGAGAAATAAGAAGTTATTTAAAAGAAAGAGGAAAGCGTCTTCTGCTGCAAATTTGTGTTGTTAATAAATATGGACCTAAAATAATACTCTGGGTTCAGGAGATTTTACAAAGCCACATTTAACAATTGACCTCTATTTTTATAATGAGCCATCATATCCTGCAGCACCTTTTGATATTCTTTGGCAGTCTCCTATCCAAATACTCCTGGACCTACAGTAGGCTAGCTAATGAGATTTAACTAGGTCACAGCCTGAAGTGATATGAATGCACCAGAAACACCAATTTAAAATAATTTGGTTGCGGTTAAGACGATTATATACTGAAAATACACACAAATCTTCCCATGGTACCCTCTCACCTTCTGCCCACTCTGCCTATCAGTTCTGCCTTCCCTGCCAAACTTTTCCTTACATCTAATCCTAGCAGAAGAATAGCTGTGAAATTATTCCTCTACATTGAGTTTATGTAGGTATGCATGTTAAGGTGCCACACAATGTGGTTCTTAACCCCAAGAAGATAAAGGTATGTAAGAAGAGTATGTGGCAAAAGCCACCAGCCGAGTATCACTCTATTAGTTATAGATTTATGTATAAATCAATGTAAATCACTAGTTTACAGATACAATATTAACTTAGGGCATGTCTGCACTGCAAAATTAAGTCAACCTAACTTACGTTGGCATACTGCTGCTGCAGTAATTACATCGCTTGTGCTTGGTCCTCACCAGAAGCTCCACTGACACTGCGTTGATCTAACTACAGCGACATTGATTCTATGTGTCTTGTGGAGGTGGAGTTATTAAGTAGGTGCAGCAGGTAAGTTATGTCAGTGGGAGTTAAATTTTAGAGTAGACAATTCCATAGTTTGGTTGACATAAGCTGCCTTGCATCAATCTAACTCTGTAGTGTAGACCAGGGCTTAATAAGCCACATTTCAGATAGAGGCGTCTGAGCCAAGTGAGTACTGGGAATGAGAAGTGAACAGGGGAGAGAGTGGATTGCATACTAGTCAGAGGAAAGAAGACTGAGGAAATTAGGACCAGATCTAAGTTTACTGGTGCTTTAGGTAATGCCTCTGTACTGGGAGGCTGATTATCAGGAGGAGGGGTGGAGTGATTGCAAGCCTGAGTTCCAGGTTGGTTCCTGAGGGAGTGTAGTGGCTAGTGTAGGGGGTACTGGATAGTGAGGAATTTTTGTACATCACATAGAATGTATTTGGAAAAGACGTGTGCACAAAATGAAAGGAGCTGAAGTGACTTTATATTCAGGATCCTCATCTGCTCACCTTCCTGTTTTCCTACCTGTTGGTCTGTAGCTGTGGCATATGGTGCCATGCCAGGCATTAGAATGTGCACTCTTCAGGACAGGGAGTGAGTCTGTATTTGTAAGATGGATACAATGAATAAATAACAATAACAAAGTCAGTTCCTGTTTTCTTGATGTTTCCTGGGTTGTTCTTGATTCAGTTTTCCATCCCCTCCCCTCAGCATCTCTATCTGTCCCTAAATCCCACTCTTTAGGGCAGGGTACTTATCTTCTCGCCATCTGGTCTCCTCCTGTTATTATTATTTATTATGTGTTCTCTGGTTGTGCTTAGAGGCCAGGACCCCATTGTGCTAGGGACTGTACCTGTTCTATTGTATTCTATATAGGTTCTTATACCATGTTCATTGTTGTAGTATGTGAGCATTTTCCAGTAGTGTGTTAAGTGATGTGACATGTGGATTGTTCTTTCATCCTCTTCCCATGTGAAGAACTGTATGTTCAATGGAGTGTTTAGTTTTAGTATGGTTGGTTGTTGTTATGCAATGCACAGACAATCCAGGAAGTTTTTGGGGAGTGTTGGGGACAACTTCCTGGTACAAGTGCTGGAGGAACCAAGTAGGGGCCGTGCTCCACTTGACCTGGTTCTTACAAACAGGGAAGAATTGGTAGGGGAAGTAGAAGTGGGTGGCAACCTAGGCAGCAGTGACAATGAGATGGTTCAGTTCAAGATCCTGACAAAAGGAAGAAAGAAGTGTAGCAAAATACAGACCCTGGACTTCAGAAAAGCAGCCTTAGACTCCCTTAGAGAACTGACTGGCAGGATCCCCGGGAGGCTAATATGAGGGGGAAAAGGAGTCCAGGAGAACTGGCTATATTTTAAAGAAGCCTTATTGAGGGTGCAGGAACAAACCATCCCAATGTGCAGAAAAAACAGCAAATGTGGCAGGAGATCAGCTTGGCTTAACAGTGAAATCTTCAGTGAGCTTAAACTCAGAAAGGAAGACATGGACATTTGTACAGATGACTAGAGAGGAAATTTCTTTGAAAATTCGTGGTGATCAGGGGAGGTCCTGGACAATTGGAAAAAAGAAAATATAGTGCCCATATTGAAAAAAAGGGAAGAAAGAGAACCCGAGGAACTACAGACCGGTCAGCCTCACTTCTGTCCTTGGCAAAATCATGGAGCAGGTCCTCAAGGAATCCATTTTGAAGCACTTTGAGGAAAGGAAGGTGACAGTCAACATGGATTCACCAAGGGCAAGTCATGCCTGACCAACCCGATTGCCTTCTATGAAGAGATAACTGGCTTTGTGGATATGGGGAAAGCGGTGGATATGATATATCTTGACTTTAGCAAAGCTTTTGATTTGGTCTCCCACAGTATTCTTGCCAGCAAGTTAAAGAAGTAGGGATTGGATGAATGGACTATAAGGTGGATAGAAAGCTGGCTAGATTGTCGGGCTCAATGGGTAGTGATCAACGGCTCGATGTCTAGTTGGCAGCCAGTATCAAGCGGAGTGCCCCGGGGTCAGTCCTGAGGCCGATTTTGTTCAACATCATTGTTAATGATCTGGATGGTGGGATTAATTGCACACACAGCAAGTTTCCAGATAACACTGAGCTGTGGGGAGAGGTAGAATCATAGAATCATAGAATCATAGAATATCAGGGTTGGAAGGGACCCCAGAAGGTCATCTAGTCCAACCCCCTGCTCAAAGCAGGACCAAGTCCCAGTTAAATCATCCCAGCCAGGGCTTTGTCAAGCCTGACCTTAAAAACCTCTAAGGAAGGAGATTCTACCACCTCCCTAGGTAACGCATTCCAGTGTTTCACCACCCTCTTAGTGAAAAAGTTTTTCCTAATATCCAATCTAAACCTCCCCCATTGCAACTTGAGACCATTACTCCTCGTTCTGTCATCTGCTACCATTGAGAACAGTCTAGAGCCATCCTCTTTGAAACCCCCTTTCAGGTAGTTGAAAGCAGCTATCAAATCCCCCCTCATTCTTCTCTTCTGCAGACTAAACAATCCCAGCTCCCTCAGCCTCTCCTCATAAGTCATGTGCTCTAGACCCCTAATCATTTTTGTTGCCCTTCGTTGTACTCTTTCCAATTTATCCACATCCTTCCTGTAGTGTGGGGCCCAAAACTGGACACAGTACTCCAGATGAGGCCTCACCAGTGTCGAATAGAGGGGAACGATCACGTCCCTCGATCTGCTCGCTATGCCCCTACTTATACATCCCAAAATGCCATTGGCCTTCTTGGCAACAAGGGCACACTGCTGATAGGTAGATACACTGGAGGGTAGGGATATGGTCTAGAGTGACCTAGACAAATTGGAGGATTAGGCCAAAATAAATCTGATGAAGTTCAACAAGAACAAAGTGTAGAGTCCTGCATTTAGGAGGGAAGAAATCCTTGCACCGCTACAGGCTGGGGACCGACTGGCTAAGCAGCAGTTCTGCAGAAAAGAAACTGGGGATTACAGTGGACAAGAAGCCAGATATGAGTCAGAAGAAGTGTGTCTTTGTTGCCAAGAAGGTCAAAGGCATATTGGACTGTATTAGTAGGAGCATCGCCAGCAGATCAAGGGAAGTGATTATTCCGCTCTATTTGGCACTGGTGAGGCCACATCTGGAGTACTGCGTCCAGTTTTGGTCCCCCCACTACAGAAGGGATGTGGAGAGAGTCCAGCAGAGGGCAATGAAAATGATTAGGGGGCTGGGGCACATGACTTATGAGGACAGGCTGAGGGAACTGGGCTTATTTAGTCTGCAGAAGAAAAGAGTGAGGGGGGATTTGATAGCAGACTTCAACTACCTGAAGGGGGTTCCAAAGAGGATGGATCTAGACTGTTCTCAGTGGTAGCAGATGACAGAACAAGAAGCAATTTTCTCAAGTTGCAGTCGGGGAGGTCTAGGTTGGATATTAGGAAACACTATTTCACTAGGAAGGTGGTGAAGCACTGGAATGGATTACCTAGGGAAGTGGTTGAATCTCCATCCTTAGAGGTTTTTAAGGCCTGGCTTGACAAAGCCTTGTCTAGGATGATTTAGTTGGTGTTGGTCCTGCTTTGAGCAAGGGATGGGAATAGATGACCTCCTGAGGTCTCTTCCAACCCTAATCTTCTATGATTCTATGTACATGTTGCTATATGCTTGTACAAGATAAGGCAGGTCAAAAACTGTGCCTCGCACTTGGAGCAGAAGGTGGTGAGATTTGTAATGGTCCTTAGTAACATAAGCTGTTCATTTCACAGTCTGGGACCAGCCTCCAAGAAAGCTCCGTCTCCTGCACAGATGATCTTTATGCATGTATTTTGCAAACATATAATATAGACCTAACTCTCTACATGGTGGTTTAATCTGCACTAGAGGAATGTAAATTCTAATGTGCACTAATGCGTTGCACACTAATAGGTCCATGTGAACCCTGCTTTCAAAGAGTATTACATTAAGAGGCACTTGGGAACTTTGAGTGTGCACCAGTAGGGGCCACACTGGCCAGTTATAGAGCACAATAGGCTAGTGCAGACTAAAGCACCATGTAGACAAATTCAGAGAGACAGCCTCTGCCCCAAACAGCATTCTGGAGATAGGCTTCTGACCCATGATGTTCTTCTGGCCCGTTGCCTGGTTCTGCAATGGAACTCATACAGGAGCCATGGAACTCTCCTTGCAACATGGTATCCCATGTGGCCACTTACTCAACGCCTAAAGCTCACCTTGAAGGAAACAGATTAAGGAAAGAAGGAGGGGCTGGTTTTGTAACTGGTAATTAGTATAGAGACCAGCATTCAGACTTTCCCTTTTTCCTCAGAAGAATGCAGTATACAGTAATAGTTCTAAGCACTGGGAACCTCAAGCAGTACTGATCTGAGCAACATCGCCATAGTAAATTGCACTGACAATTCACATTCAAGGTAATTTGTGGTTGTCACTATACACCAAAGCCACTCACAACTTCATGGAGACTCCAGGGAATAAAACTCCTGCTGTTAACGCTCCTGTTATGTGGGCTCAAGGAGAATCACATATAGTTTGTAGTAGTATAGGACTCTGACTCACAGTTGAGCACTTCTGATTCCATCTAGCAGAGGGCCGTGATACACATACATACACAGGCAGCTCAACACACTACAGTTTGGTTTCTGTCTTTCATACAAACTCAATCCCCAAAAGCTCATTGAGTTGAATCCACCAATCATGTCTAAAGATAAACAAAAATAGCAGAAGGAAGGAAATGAGGAGGTTACACACAAGGCAGAAGAGAAATTCTTTTGCTGACACTTGAAATCTCAACATGTTACATAAATGGAGAAGATGGCTATTATGCAATAACAACCTGTTTGAATAATTTCTCAAGACAAAGCTTCCCCACTGTGTGGATTATTCTGTAGCAGATTTTACACTCCTGTCTTCATGCGCATGTGAAAAAGTGGGGTTTTTACCCACAAAAGCTTATGCCCAAATAAATCTGTTAGTTTTTAAGGTGCCACCGGACTCCACATTGTTTTTGTGGATACAGACTAACACGGCTACCCCTCTGATACTCCTGTCTTCATGACCATGTTTACTTTAGAAAATTTTCAAAGCAGTGTGTCTGAAGGTCGGCTCTAACAAAGGGATATGTAGATTCAGTATTTTGACAAAGTCCAGAAGCAGCATGCCTTGTGCTGACTCATAGCATTCCCATTGCAGCCTCAGGACGTAATCAGAACTAGTGGTTGTTGCTAGCTGATGTTTGTTCTGAGGTTCAATCCACTTTGATGAGTGTTGATGATTTAGTGGTTGTCTGTTTTTTGTTTTGTTTTTGTGAGGGTCATATTGCATAACTAGTACTAGCGGAAGTCAGCCCCAGGACAGGCAGAAACCAGACAAACAGCCTATTTCAGTCCTAGGTTTCTCTCAAGTATAGTCTTTCCCTCAAGTTCAAATTCTGTGGTGTATTAGCATTTGCAGTGCTGATAGATGACAGACTGTATTTTAGGCTAAGGCTAATGTCATAGGGTGATTGGCCCCTTTAAGGGGAGAAGAGGCCACCACACTGTGCCATATGTAATTAGCTGCTTCCCAGCCTGAGAAGACAGGACTACAGAAGATCACATGATAGCTTAATGGTCCCGTGTCTTATAAAAAAGACAGAGAGATCAGCCTGAGAGGATCCACAAGGAGTGGGAGGGTTCATGTAGAAGGCCCCGAGCCAGGGTCTGCAGGAAGTTGGGTACTCCAAGGGATCCCACCAGGGGAACAAGTGCTCTATATCAGATCAGGGGAAATACTCTCAAAGGTAGTACAGAAGGGACTAGGAACAGGGCCCAGAAGGCAGGCTGAAGAAAAGTCCTGAAGAACAAAGGACTATTTTTATTTGGGACTTCTTTGTTGGACTTTTGCTACCTTGGAAAGGATTAAGTTTATCACTTGGTTGTGAGGGCTGAGCCATATCTCCAACACAGACCAGTGTCTGGAAAGCTGAGGAGACCGACATCACGGATGGAAACTGAGGAAGGGAGTGCCAGCTCCATCATACTGTGTTATAGGGCAGCCATACCCAATGACAGCTACCAAACAAATTATTTCAGTAGCAACCTTAAGACAGCATTTCGACCCAGGCCCCCAAATATGAGCAATTACTGCAGTAACTCTTTGCATCACTCCCTCATGGCTTTAATTCTGAATAATTCTTATGTTAGGTCTCTGCGAGAGTCCTCTGCCTGCCTTACTATGTTTACTATCCTGCTCCAAAGATGCCCTGCTGTGCCTCACTATAGCCCTGCTCCAGTGCTCTGCTAAAGAAGGAGGCAAGAATCAGGTTTTAATTAATATCTGACCTGTTTGTGTTCCTGGGCTGAAGGAAGTCAATAGGGTTCACAAGGTGTAAGTCAATGAACAGTTTGTGCCCTTGTTTCACACCCGCCGCCCGAGTCAGTTTGGATTTTTAGATGCACATGCATTGTGGGCAGAACAGAGGATTTTTAGTTCCCAAAACCAAATGCTACTCCCGCTTAGGCTAAAGGAGAATCTTCTTTAGCTCAGTAATATTAGGCTTTATAGCCTCTCTAGTTTGCTGCCACTAGATAGCAACAAGAAAAGGAGTACTTGTGGCACCTTAGAGACTAACAAATTTATTTGAGCATAAGCTTTCGTGAGCTACAGCTCACTTCATCGGATGCATTTGGTGGAAAATACAGTGGGGAGATTTATATACACACACACAGAGAACATGAAACAATGGGTTTTATCATACACACTGTAAGGAGAGTGATCACTTAAGATGAGCCATCACCACCAGCGGGGGGGGGGGAAGGAGGAAAACCTTTCATGGTGACAAGCAAGGTAGGCCATTTCCAGCAGTTAACAAGAACATCTGAGGAACAGTGGGGGATGGGGTGGGGGGGAGAAATAACATGGGGAAATAGTTTCACTTTGTGTAATGACTCATCCATTCCCAGTTTCTATTCAAGCCTAAGTTAATTGTATCCAGTTTGCAAATTAATTCCAATTCAGCAGTCTCTCGCTGGAGTCTGTTTTTGAAGTTTTTTGTTGAAGGATAGCCACTCTCAGGTCTGTAATCGAGTGACCGGAGAGATTGAAGTGTTCTCCGACTGGTTTTTGAATGTTATAATTCTTGACGTCTGATTTGTGTCCATTCATTCTTTTACGTAGAGACTGTCCAGTTTGACCAATGTACATGGCAGAGGTGCATTGCTGGCACATGATGGCATATATCACATTGGTAGATGCGCAGGTGAATGAGCCTCTGATAGTGTGGCTGATGTGATTAGGCCCTATGATGGTGTCCCCTGAATAGATATGTGGATACAGTTGGCAATGGGCTTTGTTGCAAGGATAGGTTCCTGGGTTAGTGGTTCTGTTGTGTGGTGTATGGTTGCTGATGAGTATTTGCTTCAGGTTGGGGAGCTGTCTGTAAGCAAGGACTGGCCTATCTCCCAAGATCTGTGAAAGTGATGGGTTGTCCTTCAGGATAGGTTGTAGATCCTTGATGATGCATTGGAGAGGTTTTAGTTGAGGGCTGAAGGTGATGGCTAGTGGCGTTCTGTTATTTTCTTTGTTGGGCCTGTCCTGTAGTAAGTGACTTCTGGGTACTCTTCTGGCTCTGTCAATCTGTTTCTTCACTTCAGCAGGTGGGTATTGTAATTGTAAGAATGCATGATAGAGATCTTGTAGGTATTTGTCTCTGTCTGAGGGGTTGGAGCAAATGCGGTTATATCATAGAGCTTGGCTGTAGACAATGGATCGTGTGGTGTGATCTGGATGAAAGCTAAAGGCATGTAGGTAGGAATAGCGGTCAGTAGGTTTCCGATATAGGGTGGTGTTTATGTGACCATCGCGTATTAGCACCGTAGTGTCCAGGAAGTGGATCTCTTGTGTGGACTGGTCCAGGCTGAGGTTGATGGTGGGATGGAAATTGTTGAAATCATGGTGGAATTTCTCAAGGGCTTCTTTTCCATGGGTCCAGATGATGAAGATGTCATCAATGTAGTGCAAGTAGAGTAGGGGCATTAGGGGACGAGAGCTGAGGAAGCATTGTTCTAAGTCAGCCATAAAAATGTTGCCATACTGTGGGGTCAGTACCCACCGCAGTGCCGCTGATTTGAAGGTATACATTGTATAGAGATACAAAACCTTTTAGCAATTCTGATTCCATCCAGCTGAGGGCAGTTGTGCATACAACTACCTGCCTGCATATTAGGACAAAAAGAAAAGGAGTACTTGTGGCACCTTAGAGACTAACAAATTTATTAGAGCATAAGCTTTCGTGAGCTACAGCTCACTTCATGCATCCGATGAAGTGAGTTGTAGCTCACGAAAGCTTATGCTCTAATAAATTTGTTAGTCTCTAAGGTGCCACAAGTACTCCTTTTCTTTTTGCGAATACAGACTAACACAGCTGCTACTCTGAAACCTGTCATATTAGGACAGTAAGAGAAGCAAAACCTAGTTTTATAAAGATTTTAAGAAGTACTTTCCTTCATTCACAGTCTAAAGGAAAGTACAGGCAGTCACTCAGATGCTCTCCCTTGTAGACTGACACTAAATGGGTATTATCATGTTTGGGAGACGTTACAAATAGAAGGGACTGATTATGATTTTCTGCTCACTGTACAGTAGTTGTATATCAACAACAATCCTGAAGAGCTAGGAACTGCCGGAAGAAGGTTCTCTGTTAATACTTTTTATGGCTATGGCATCTTCTGTCTGAGAGGCTCAAACATTTACTCATTGAGTCTCACAGCTCCCATGTGCGGTAGGCAATTTTACAGATGCAGGAATCTGAGGCACAGAAAAGTGACAGCTCAGATCCACAAAGAGATTTGTGCATTGCAATGCTCAGCATCACAACACTTACCTTTTAGGTGCCTAGAAAAATCACAGGACTAACACCACCAGCCACTGAGTTAGGTGCTTAAGCCCCCTATACAATGGATGGGAGAGATAAGTGCTTAACTATACAATCCACAAAAGCCAGCATGCTAAGCATGGAGCTGCCTGAGCCATCCAATAGGAGATGCCAAGGAGAGGAGGATGTCCTAAGCCACACCCATCTCATAGAGATAGGCGCTTAAATCAAGGCTTTAGGGAGGCACTTATCTCTGCTTGCAATCCACAGCCAGGAACCCCTCCACTGAAGTGACACGGCTTAGATGCCTAAGTTATTTCTTGTGAGAAGGAGTGAGGCAGGCATCTAAATCCCTGCAAACTTGTCTGATAAGGAGGTGATGCCATCACCCATCATATAACATTTAACTTACTGGTTAGAGAGCTCACCTGGGATGTGGAAGGTCAGATTCAATTCCTCACTCTGCCTGAGGGGGAGAGAATTTGAACAGGATCTCCCACACCTCTCGGAGTGCTCTAACTATGGGATGTTCTGATGGGGAGTGTCCCTCAATCTCTCCTGCTGAAGCTGTTCCACTGCAGATAAATACTTAGAGTCATTGGCCAGAGTGAGACAATGTAGCCTGGTAGTTAGGGCATCCACTTAAGAGGCAGGAGATCCAGTCCCTCTCCTCCAAAGACTCTTTAATCATTTATACACAGTTGAGGCACCTACAGGATTAGGTGACATCTAAAAGGCTATTTTGTGAGTTGCAGTGATGCCTAAAACTGGGAATCAGGTGCTTAAGTACCATTGTGGATCTGAGCCTAAATCACACAAGCAGTCTGCGGAAGACAGGGGATTAAACCTTCATCTGCCATTTCCAAAACACGAGGGTCACCGTTCATCTCCCTTGATAATGCTAGGTGAAAATGGAATGGTGGCATCTGTAAAATGTTTTCCGGAAGTGCTGTAGTTCAGAGCCTTTCCCCTAAAGTTCAACAGATCAAAGGCAGCCAAGTTTAGCAGTGACTGAAAGTCATTACCAATTTATGGCTGTTCAGTGTCCTTTGTGAAAAAAGTTGGATGACTCTTAGCCCAGTCCCTAGGGGACAGATATCCCCCTCATTAAAACCACCATCACAACTGGCATCGTTGTCTCCCTGGCCCTGAAAGAAAATTTCAGCTGAAACATTTATATGGAGAAGAAGAATATCTAAAGTTCTAACAGTTAATGGTAGCAAAGGAGAACAGAACAGGAGATACAACGTCATGTTTCTGGATTTAAATTATCTCTAATTATTAAGGATGGGGGAAAACCTTCATGGGAAGCAGTTTATCCCACATCTGGCTATTGTGAGGCTCTTATTTTCCCTTTGAAGCATCACATGCTGGCAACTGTCAGAGACAGGGTACTGGACTACATAGCTGGAGCTCTGGTCTGAACCAGCATGGCAATTCTATGTTTCTGTGACCAAGGACTGGACTAGTTGTGGAGAGCAAAGCACTCTCTCCCCCCTACAGTTGAGCCAAGTAAGTCAAGGCTGAGAAAGATTGCTGGGACAATACAGGGGAACCTGCACTGAAACTGCTACACTGTGCTTGTTCTGCGAATTGAAAACTCCGCTCTCCAAAGCTAATAATTCCACTCCATTTGCCTGCAGGCTGTTCACATAATAAATAAACGTGCTGCAACATAGCATGAAGTTCACTCTGTACACCTGCAACACAGCCACTTGGACTGCTGGCATTATTGTCACCATACAGTCTGTGTAGAGCTGCAGCACCACTAGATTAATGCTTGATTTTTCTGTTACTTTAACACCTACCAGCTCCTTGTCACAGTCTTTGTCATCTGGCCAAGGAGATGAAGCAGCAACATGCTCCTTAATTGACTAGATGAGTTTCTGGTCAGGAATCCAATCTGAGTCCCTCTCCTTGCAATACAGAGCACTATTTCCATGTCACCAACTTCAGGGGTTAAATGAACTCAGACATAGGAAATGGCTTATGTCTCCCTAGAAATCCACCCTGCCCTAAAATAAATGCAAGACATCAGAAAAGTGAGTCTGGGTTAGTGAAATTTCCTACGGTGAAATGACTTCCTTCAACAACACTCAGATTTCAGAGTAGCAGCCGTGTTAGTCTGTATTCGCAAAAAGAAAATGAGTACTTGTGGCACCTTAGAGACTAACAAATTTATTAGAGCATAAGCTTTTGTGAAGTGAGCTGTAGCTCACGAAAGCTTATGCTCTAATAAATTTGCTAGTCTCTAAGGTGCCACAAGTACTCCTTTTCTTTTTTCAACAACACTGGAACTTTCGTTCTATTTCACTAGATTATTTCACTCCAAGTGGGTTATGCCTAAGGCTGCACTGCAAAAGTATGGTTGTTTTGTTAAAACAAGAGAATCAAAGAAATAAAACAAGAAGAGAGAACTCCTCATGGAACAAACAGTACAGAACATTTGTGCCCACTCCCTCTTTTTGAGCTGCTAAGAAATCCAAGTCCTGCAGAGTCTAAGAAGTTGTATAAAAGTAACCCTCTGGGGAAAGCAGCTCATGCAGCTACGGATTTATAGACACGTGAGCTGTGCTGAGGTCTGAATCTGGAGGAAAAAACAAAACAAAACAAGCAGCTCAATTACCTTCTTTCTTATAACAAAGCACTCGGGATACTCACAATTTCTAGACACCCCTTTTCATAGTCTCAGTGCTGCTGTAGCAAACACATTCCTCAGCCCATGTGTTTTCTAGCCATAGACTACTTTAGTTTTCAGTGTGGGGCGGGGTGTTTGTGTGGAGGGGAGGGATTTCGTGTATGCTTCTGATTTGAAATTGCCAAAAGTCTTTTTCTAACTTCCAATTTTGCAATCTGTCTGTCTGCACTCGGATTTTCTGCTATTTGTGTTGGTTTTAAGCCTTTTATTTACACATTTTTGGAGCCAAAAATTTCAGAGGTCGTTTGTTTGTTTGAATTTTTAGCCTAAAAATTTTGAAAATTTAATAGTTCTTGATTTAAAAAAAAATCCCAACAAAGACAGCAATCTTTGCTCTTATTCTATCCATATTGCAAAATTCCTGCTTCTCACCCCTTCCCCTCATATACTGCTAGGATCCACCTGGAGTCTCCAGGAATTAAAAATTAATCTTTCATTAAAGATTATGTCATGTGATGAAACCTCCAGAATATGTCTAACCAAAATTGGCAACCCTAATCTCATGTGCTTTTTTCATCATGTTTGACTTATTATTCTAATTTGTTACTTGTGGCTTTCTAATATGCAGTGTTGGTTATGCATTTGTGATTTAGAGCATTTGTTTCTATAACTAATCACTATAACATTTTCAGATAAGAACAAGAGAAATTAACACCAGCTAAATCTGTCAAGGGAGAACAGGGATTTCTCTCTTCAAGCTTGTCCTTTTAAAAAATTGTTTACAGTGTTCATTGAGTACACACTGATCCACTGGAATTAGTGGTCGGTCTTCTCACTTTTATTTGCTTATATATCAAGGACACACACTTCATGCAGTATTTTATATTTTTCCATGTAGAGATGGTCTCCTAACCAGGACTCCCAATCTAAGCAGCCTCTAACTTTACAAGGGGAGGGGAGATCATTTCAAATCGGAATCCAAATTTAGTAGCCTGCACCTATATCTTTAATAGGCTGACCCAAATATTCCTCGACTTTAGGGGGGCCTGCATCTGAACTTTGGTGTCAAATATTCATCAGTACTCAGTTACCAGCACAATCGTTCACTGCAGATAGATTAGATTAGATATCTGGCAGCGGTTGTGCTGACACCTGTATTTATCAAGCTAATCAGTATTATTTCATGTATTCTCTGTCCTCCTCCTCCATCTATTTGTTTTATCCATCTGCTTTTATTTCATCATGCTTTTCAATTGGGACTGGGTGTGTACACCACAGGATCCTGATCCCTAATCAGGTCCTCTAGGTGCTACTGTAATAGAGGTAATAAGAAATAACTTTTGAGTGCTATAAATAGGGACATTTAGGAATGGGGAGGAAAAAAGACACACTTTCCAACTCCACTGAAGTACAGAGGCTAGCTGGCCTTTTTTGGAAGGAAAATATGTGCAGAATGGAAAACATTTTCCTAAAAATAAGGACAGCTGGACCCTCTTAAATAGGGAGAGTGCACTACTCCCATGCCTTGTTTTACCTTTTAGACAAGAAGAGAACCTATTCTGATAGTTAAAACACAACCTGGGATTCAGGAATTCTGGTTTCTACTCCCTACTCTGTCACTGATTTGTTGCTTGGCCAAGTCACTTAACCTCATCTGTAAAATGGAGGTAACACTTCCCAGAGTAATGTAAAGTTTAACTTTTTAATGTCAGGAAAGTGCTTGGAAAGTTTAGATGAAAAGCACTAGAGAAATGCAGCATATTAATACTGGCCTTAAGTGTCAAATGCAGACCTAGTATGAATGGGAACAAACTACACTGAAGTTAGTTGGACAAGTTCACTCATTGCATTCAATATAATTACACTTGGTTATGCCAGTAGTGAATTTAGCCCCAAGTGGCTGCACTTGCTTACACTAGGATTGGGCATGGCCCTATGTATTTTGGTCCTGAGATATAGCTGAGGTGGCCTTTGACAGGTTTGGAGATTTGGTTCAGATAAGCACCCAGACATATGGATGCTTATCCTAGTCCCTTCTGCTAAATTGGGTGCAAATGTCATCAGACAATGGCAATATGAGCAGTAGTTGCCCCTGATTTACTATGTACTGTGCTAATTAGGTTCCTTTGGAGGGAGGAAGAGATCAGATACAGCGTACATGCTGCTTTTATTTCTGTTTGGAACAACTGGGGCCCAGTTGTTTTGGAAGCTACAGAATTAAAATATTGTTTGTGGTTTTGAAATGGGTCAAAGTCAGAACCTTGTTATCAAATCCTCATATTTGGTGGATCAGGTAAAATAAGACCCACAGCTGAGCACGCCCTAATTTTGATTCTGCGAAATCCAAACCAACCTGTTTTCGATATTAATGTATTCAAGCTGCTTTTATTTGTCTCTGCCTCCTTTTAGCATAAAATGAGGATCTCAGTGGATGATCTCAGAGACATTTTCTCAATGCAGTTCACTAGACACCCCCTGAGTTTCCTGACTTTCATTCTAGGATATCAAAACCTGTTGACACACTGCTTCTTCCATGTATATTCTTAAGGAGTCCATAGGATACACTACAATTAACTTAGGCTTGAATAAAAACTGGGAACGGATGGGTCATTACACAAAGTAAAACTATTTCCCCATGTTTATCTCTCCCCCCCCCGTTCCTCAGATGTTCTTGTCAACTGATGGAAATGGCCCACCTTGATTATCACTACAAAAGGTCCCCCCCCCCCGCTCTCCTGCTTGTAATAGCTCACCTTACCTGATCACTCTCATTACAGTGTGTATGGTAACACCCATTGTTTCATGTTCTCTGTGTATATAAATCTCCCCACAGTATTTTCCACTGAATGCATCCGATGAAGTGAACTGTAGCTCACGAAAGCTTATGCTCAAATAAATTTGTTAGTCTCTAAGGTGCCACAAGTCCTCCTTTTCTTTTTGCGGATACAGACTAACATGGTTGCTATTCTAAAACATGACCTATTTAGGATCATGCTATCCGACTGTAAGTTCCTTGGAGCAGAGTCCATTGTTTTGTACAGTGCCCAGCATGCTGTTGGTTTATAACAAATAGTATTAATAATTTAGAAATGATACTTGAGAAGAGAGAGAGGGTAACAGACTCAATAAAAAGTGCAAATACATGGAAGTGTCCTACTTTGACTGTAAGCACAATCTTCAAGGAAGGAAGCATACTGAAGGCCCGTAGTCTGGTGCTTTATTCCTTCACCAATGCTGCCACCTAGGGACAAATATTTATTTCTGCAGCTGTTTATATTGGTGACCTTCTCTGACCAACATAGCAGGCCCTGATCCTGCAAAGACATACGTGTGTGTATATATGTGTGTGATTGACTTTACATACCATGAGTTAGTCTCATTGGCATTAACAGAAATAACTCCTTTTAAAAAATGCTTAATTTTTAAAATTAGCCTAGGGGAGCTAATAAAGATTGATGAATGTGGGAAGTCTGAAATACCTGAGTCTTGAGAGTTTTAAGTTAATGTTTATGGACATGAAATGCTTTTAATAAAAAGTATTCATATTTATTTCATAACAGTGCGATTGTTCCTTATAGGGAGTTTTCTAGTGTTGAGTCTTCCAAAAGAAGAGTTGGAAGCACCATTGCTTCAGAAGAGATTATAAAGCCAAAGTGATCAACTCGTCTGACCTCCTGTGTAATACATCCCATTGAACTTCCCTGAATTAATTAATTTATATGATAAAGAGTCTGCTGTAAGTCAAACAGACTTACAGCAGACTCTTTATCATATAAATATAAAGAAAACAAGGAAAGAAGAAGTGGGACCACTAAACACTGAGGATGGGGTGGAGATTAAAGATAATCTAGACACGGCCCAACACCTACTAGAATACTATGCCTACATTTTTAATGAGCGTAATGAGGATTTTAAGAATAGTGGCAGGGTGGACAATGAAAATTAGGATATGGAAGTAGAAATGACCACATCCGAAGTGGAAGTCAGACTCAAACAGCATAATGGGACCAAATCTGGAGCCTGGATAATTTCCATCCAAGAATATTAAAGAAACTGGCAAGTCCACTAGCAAGGATT
Source organism: Dermochelys coriacea (assembly GCF_009764565.3). Taxonomy (NCBI): domain Eukaryota; kingdom Metazoa; phylum Chordata; order Testudines; family Dermochelyidae; genus Dermochelys; species Dermochelys coriacea. Next base: position 8,894,370 of record NC_050068.2, on the reverse strand, counting down.
TTTAATGAATCTGTAAACTCAGGGGTCATACCCTGTGATTGGAGAATTGCTAATATAGTACCTGTTTTTAAGAAAGGAAAGAAAAAAGTGATCCAGGAAACTATAGGCCCATTAGTTTGACCTCAATTCTATGGAAAGTTATGGAACAAATTTTGAAAGAAAAAGAGAAAGTTGTCAAGGCCATAGAGGTAAATGGTAATTGGGATAAAATACAACATGATGTTAGAAAAGGTAGGTCATGCCACACCAGCCTAATCTCTTTGAGAAGATAACTGGGTTTTTTTAGATAAATGAAATGCAGTAGATCTAACCTACCTGGATTTCAGTATGGCATTGGGTAGAGTTCCACATGGGAAATTATTAGTTAAATTGGAGAAGGTGGGGATTAATCTGAAAATTGAAAGGTGGATAAGGAATTGGTTAAAGAGGGAGATTACAACAGATCACACTGAAAGGTGAACTGTCAGGCTGGAGGGAGGTTACTAATGGAGTTCCTCAGGTACTGGTCCTGGGAGCAATCTTATTTAACATTTTCATTATTGACCTTGGCACAAAAAGTGGGAGTGTGCAAATAAAATTTGCAGATGACACAAAGTTGGGAGGTATTCACAATACAAAGGAGGATCAGAATAGCATACAAAAAGAGTTGCATGACCTTGAAAACTGGAGTTATAGAAATGGGATGAAATTTAATAGTGCAAAGTACAAAGTCATGAATTTAGGGATTAATAGCAAGAATTTTTGCTATAACCTGGAAACTTATCAGTTGGAAGCAACAGAGAAGAAGAAAGACCTGGGTGTATTGGTTGATCACAGGATGACTATTAGCTGCCAATGTGATGCAACCATGAAAAAAGGCTAATGCAATCCTAGGATGCATCAGGAGCGATATTTCCAAGAGATGGGGAAGGATCATTACCATGATACAAGGCACTGGTGAGACCTCATCTGGAATGCTGTGTGCAATTCTGGTTTCCCATGTTTAAGAAAGATGAATCCAAACAGGAATTGGTGCAGAGAAGGGCTGCGAGGATGATCTGAGGAATGGAAAACCTGCCTTACCTGAGGAGACTCAAGGAGCTTGGCTTGTTTAGCCTAACAAAATGAAGGCTGAGGGAGCTATGATTGTTTTCTGTAAATATGTCAGCGAGGGAGAGGAGTTATTTAAGTTAAACATCATTGTTGGCAGAAGAATATATAGATATAAACTGTCCATCAACATGTTTAGGCTTGAATTAGACAAAGGTTTCTAACCATCAGAGGAGTTTCAAGACTGATCTTGATACATTTATGGAGGGGATGGTATGATGAGATTGCCTACAATGGGATGTGGCCCATCTGAGAACACTAGTAGCAAATATTCCCAATGGCAGGAGATAAGACAAATGGGGAGGGCTCTGAGTTACTGCATTGAATTCTTTCCGAGGTGTCTGGTTTGTGAAACTTGCCCATGTGCACAGGGTCTAACTGATCACCTTATCTCCCCCCAGGTCAGATTTGCAGAGACCCTGCTTTTTTCCCCCCTTCCTCTGCAGCATGTTGCATGGGTCACTTGCTAGTTTAAATTAGAATAAATGATGGATTCTCTGTAACTTGAAGTATTTAAATCATGATTTGAGGATTTCAGGAACTCATCTAGAGGTTATGGGTCTATTACAGGAGAAGGTGGGTGAGATTCTGTGGCCTGCAAAGTGCAGGACACCAGACTAGATGATCACGATGGTCCCTTCTGGCCTTAAAATCTATGAGATCTTTTGGAAAAAATATCCAATTTGATGTAAAAATTTCCAGTGGTGGAGAATCTACCACAACTCCTGGTGAGCTGTTCCAATGGTTAATTACCCACATTGTTTGCACCTTACTTCCAGTCAAATTTGCTTAATTTCAACTTTCAGCCATTGTATCTTGCTATAGCTTTGTCTGCTAGATTGAAGAGCCCACTATTATCAAGTTTTTGTTCTTCATATAGGTATTTATAGACTGTCACCCCTCAACTGTCTCCTTGTTAAGCTAAACAGATAGACTCAAGGAGCTCTTGAAGGCATCCCTTGGAACCTTTAAAACTAGACGGAACAAAAGACTACAAGTATTTATTAAGTGCTGAGTGGCACCAGCCTGCTGGAGTCTGTACAAAATATAGAAGAAATGGGTCCTGCCCCAAGGGTCTCACTGTGACAGATTTGGAAATTTCCTGCAATATCTTTAGGAGACCTTATTGAATTAAGTTTAAATACCTTTGGGATCCATAGTAATAAATTAATGGTTTATGTATTATTGTGGGCTGGGATTGTATGTAGACAAATTAGAGGATTGGGCCAAAAGAAATCTGATGACATCCAACAAGGACAAGTGTAGAGTCCTGCACTTAGGACAGAAGAATCCCATGCACTACTACAGACTAGGGACCGAATGGCTAGGCAGCAGTTCTGCAAAAGGACCTGGGGTTACAGTGGACGAGAAGCTGGATATGAGTCAACAGTGTGCCCTTTTGCCAAGAAGACCAATGGCATTTTGGGCTGTATAAGTAGGGGCATTGCCAGCAGATCGAGGAATGTGATTGTTCCCCTCTATTTGACATTGGTGAGGCCTCATTTGAAGTACTGTGTCCAGTTTTGGGCCCCACAGTACAAGAAGAATGTGAAAAAATTGGAAATCGTCCAGCGGAGGGCAACAAAAATGATTAGAGGACTGGAACACATGACTTATGAGGAGAGGCTGAGGGAACTGGGATTGTTTAGTCTGAGGAAGAGAAGAATGAGGGGGGATTTGATAGCTGCTTTCAATTACCTGAAAGGGGTTTCAAAGAGGATGGATCTAGACTGTTCTCTGTGGCAGCAGATGACAGAATGAGGAGTAATGGTCTCAAGTTGCAGTGGGGGAGGTTTAGGTTGGATATTAGGAAAAACTTTTTCACTAGGAGCGTGGTGAAGCACTGGAATGCGTTACCTAGGGAGGTGGTGGAATCTCCTTCCTTAGAAGTTTTTAAGGTCAGGCTTGACAAAGCCCTGGCTGGGATGATCTAGTTGGGAATTGGTCCTGCTTTGAGCAGGGGGTTGGACTAGATGGCCTCCTGAGGTCCCTTCCAACCCTGATATTCTATGATTCTATAAGCAGGGGAGAGTGTTTCTCCCTAAATAGAGAATCTGACTGGAAAGCAAGTAGTTACTCAGCTCGACGGCACAGTAGAATTCAAAGTGCTCTGCTGCAGGATGCTTAACAATTGAAGGAGCTCCTGCTTCTTATTAGAGCTTTTATCTTGATCAAATTGTCACAACATTTTAACATTTTAAGAAATTAAAATAATATTGAAAAAAGTTATTCTTTCCTCAGCTATCACAGTGATCTGAATGTTGATTCTCCCCAGCCCTCCTTTTGCTAAGTCCAGCAATGAAATGATGTATAGCTAACCATGCCACTAACTGGTTACAAACACTGCTAAAAGTTGTAGTGTACACAGTGCCTAGCTAATACTAATCAAACTAGAATGCTCTTTGTTTGGGAATAAAGCTGTTGATCTAGGGCTTCTAATATAGTAAAATTAGCCTTCTGAAAAGTTTTGTTAAGACTTTATTTTGTCTTGATTTTCAAGTGCTCTTCAGCTTCTACAGCCTAAACCAAGTTGTGAAGCCAGATCTGCAGAGATAACAACACTGAACATGTCATTATTTAGGAATTTACATCTTCAAAGAACAGCACAATATGTAACTAATTAACCTAAGATGAAAAGCTAAGGCATTGACCCATTCTGCTTCTGATCTCCAAGCTGCACAGTTACAGTCCTATTATCAGACAACTTGGCCAGTTATCAGAAGCACTGAGCTTAGCTTGAAATGCACAAGTAAAATATCTTCCAGTAAATATGGTAATATATGCACAAGAAGAATTCATGCTAATCACACCCTTCCTGAACAAATCTTGGTGCTGTGATCCTGTTAGCTTTGCATAGTAGGTAGCATCCAGCTAGGTTATTACATGCATGAGAAATCTCCAAGGTTCTCTGTGTGCTGCAGGAAGAGGGGTTGATGATTTGTTTGGTGGTGCTCACACAGCAAAGGAAGTGGAAGACCTCTAGATAGAAAACTGAGAGGGTTATAATACCCTTGTATCGCCACTTCTGCATATGCTGTGATCCCTATTTTTCATCGTTTGCCGAATACATTCTTAGACAGTGACACTGATCTGATGACACATACTGCTGTGTATGCAGTACATATGAGATCTCTCATACGTGGCCCATCACTAAACTGAGAACTCCAGAGATCTTGTAATGTATAGCTATGGCCCTAACAGCATCTGTCAGGATTCCCTCCCCACTCTGAACTCTAGGGTACAGATGTGGGGACCCACATGAAAGACCCTCTAAGCTTATTTCTACCAGCTTAGGGTAAAACTTCCCCAAGGCATAAACTCTTTGCCCTAGGAGGGTACGCTGCCACCACGAAGTGATTTAACAAAGAATCAGGGAAAGGACCTGTCAAGGTTCCTTTCCCACTCTGAACTCTAGGGTACAGATGTGGGGACCTGCATGAAAGACCACCTAAGCTTATTCTTACCAGGTTAGATTAAAAACTTCCTCAAGGTACAAACTTTGCCTTGTCCTTGAACCCTATGCTGCTGCCACCAAGCATGTTAAACAAAGAACAGGGAAAGCCCACTTGGAGATGTCTTCCCCACAAAATATCTCCCCCAAGCCTTACACCCCCTTTCTTGGGGAAGGCTTGATAAAAATCCTCACCAGTTTGAACAAGTGAACACAGACCCAAACCCTTGGATCTTAAGAACAATGAAAAATCAATTGGGATCTTAAAGGAAGACTTTTAATTAAAGAAAAAGTAAAAGAATCACCTCTGTAAAAATAAGGATGGTAAATACCTTACAGGGTAATCAGATTCAAAACATAGAGAATCCCTCTAGGCAAAACTTAAATTACAAAAAGACACAAAAACAGGAATATACATTCCATTCAACACAACCTATTTTACCAGCCATTAAACAAAAGAAATCTAACGCATTTCTAGCTAGATTACTTACTAACTTTTTACAGGATTTCTGATCTGTTCCCAGCAAAAGCATCACACAGACAGACAGACCCTTTGTCTCCCCCGCCCCCAGCTTTGAAAGTATCTTGTCTCCTCATTGGTCATTTTGGTCAGGTGCCAGCGAGGTTATCTTAGCTTCTTAACCCTTTACAGGTGAAAAGGTTTTGCCTCTGGTTAGGAGGGATTTTACAGCACTGTGGACAGAAAGGTGGTCACCCTTCCCTTTATATTTATGACAGGATCACTTTCCTATTCCCCCAAAATATCCCCCAAGCCCTTACACCCCCTTTCCTGGGGAGGCTTGAGAATAATATCCTAACCAATTGGCTACAAAGTGATCACAGAACCAAACCCCTGTGTCTTAGAACCATAGAGAAATCAGTCAGGATCTTAAAAGAAACAGAACTTTATTATAAAGAAAAATGGTAAAAGAAGCACCTTTGTGAAATTAGAATGGAAGATAATCTCACATGCAGTTAGATTCAAAACATAGAGAATCCCTCTAGGCAAAACCTTAAATTACAAAAATACACAAAAACAGGGATACACATTCCCTCCAGCACAGAGAATTTCACAAGCCAAAAACAAAAGAAAATCTAATGCATTTTCTAGCTAGATTACTTGCTTTCTTGATCTGTCCCTGGCAGAGGCATCACACAGACATACAAACCCTCCCCAGATTTGAAAGTATCTTGTACCCTTATTGGTTATTTTGGTCAGGTGCCTGCCAGGTTACTTGAGCTTCTTAACCCTTTACAGGTAAGAGGATTTTATAGTACTGTATCAGAGCTTCTTAACCTCTTCCCTTTATATTTATGACAGCATCCCAGTGCAAGAGGGAAAGGGGCTTACTGGTATCTCATAGTGAATTTCATAGAATCATAGAATATCAGGGTTGGAAGGGACCTCGGGAGGTCATCTAGTCCAACCCCTGCTCAAAGCAGGACCAATCCCCAACTAAATCATCCCAGATGGTCTGACTAGGTGAGTGTATCTCAACACACTAATCTCATAACCTGTATCTAAAAGGTGTCCTGTAAGATATAAATAGAAAGCTAATAACATACTGATCATTAAAATTACTGTGTAGGGTATGTTTGGAGGACAAATTCAAAATTACAAATCTGTTGGAAATTATGTATGTTGTGTGTCCATCAGGCAGGTCTGAAGTTACTCCACCGCAGGAATGTGGTTCTTCCACTTTGAAGGTATTTACAAGACACATTAAGAAATAGGGGGTATGCAATTTAGATAAAAGATAAATAGAACCATCAAGCCAACAAGGGGAAGAGATAACCACTCAGCATCATGGCAGAGGGAGGACATTGCAGGAAACATCAGTTTGCATTTGAGCAAACACCAGCAGGGGAAAAAACAAGCATGGTACTGCCTTCCCCAGCAGACTCCATGTCTCCTTCCTCACAGCTTGAATAAACTTTAATTTGGGGGGTTATCTGCAGAATCCATTTCAGAGATTCATTGGACTATTAAAGGGGGCAGGGGGCAAAGAACCTCAAGTGATTTTTTACCTACGAAGACAAAAGAATGGAGTACTTTGGACATTGTGGGAGATCCAGATCAGAAGGGTGGGCAGACATCTTGCAGAAAGGTATATTTGTAAGGAAACTACTTTGAACAAAGGCTGTAGCTTGTTGTGTTAATTATTAGCCATTAGAAATCATTTTTCACTTTTATTTGCTTTTAACTATTTCTACTTCTACCCTTTATGCTTGAACTCATTTAAAATCATATCTCATTTTCTTTAAAAACTTGCTTTATTTTTAATCAGAACCAACCCAGTGTTGTATTTGAACTGAAGTTATAGCTAACTGTAGTAGGAAGAGAGCTTGAGACACAAGCCCTTTTATTAGAGGCCTGGTATGAAGCCTGAGGCCTGGGTTTAAGTAGCGGTCAAAACTTTGCTGATATAAAGCAAAATCAGGCTGTGAGCTAGAGGCAGGCCCTGCTCGCAGAATCTGCAAGATCAGAGCTAATATTGCAAAAACACACATTCCTAAGAAGTGCAAGGCATAGAGCACTTATGCAAACACATTCCAGAAGGGTGGTATCAGAACACCTCGATAAAGATCACATGCTTAGGGAACACACTGGGTGATAACCGGCTATGACAGAGGGTGTCAACTAACTACATCAGAACAGCAGTGCATAACTTGTTTGTACTGATGTATAAAATGGAGCCTCAAAGGGAGTGTCTCTATCTAGTCTAAGGATGAATGGAAAGTCCCGCCGTTCACTGAGCTGGTTCATTGTTATGGGCATACATGTATTAGTGGTCCAGTAGAGTCTCCGGGATACTAGTACCATGCTTCATCGACAATAAACCTGGCTGGGTGCCTTCGTACCTTAACGGATCTTGTGGTCATTGTGTGGTTCGCTCGAGGTCTGCTGTGCCAGTGTGTGTCTGCGCAGAGCTGGGACAGTACATAGGAAGAACACACACACAGAGCCAATATCTGATCACATACAGTTCTCGTGATAAGCTGAACAGTTTGTCTCTTTAGAGGAGCAAACAAACCTCATTAGTCCCTGAGCAGTTCAGGAGAGAGCTGGACATTGCAGAGCACATGGTTTTGGGAAAATTTGGGAGTTGGTGGGGGGTGTTGGGGTCATCTTGCCAAGTGTATCCAAGGCTGGTGTGTACCAGAGCATTGCTGCTGGACTCAGTTGCTGGTTCAGAGTAGATTATCACACACACACACACACTCAGTGCCTATCTATGTCCAGGCTATAAGCCACAGCAGAAGAGCTTTTAAGGCATTCAGGGTTATAGGGCAAGTGGTGACACAGCCTGTCATAGATCTAAATTGCACCCCAGAATATGACCATGGTAATTTCTTGGAAATTAAAAACGTCATAGGAATCCCTCTTTCCCCTTACAAAAAGATTAAGTTAACCAATAAGAAGGGGAGGTGATCACCAACCCTTTTGAGGAATGGGCATTTTAAGGTCTTTGCCTTTATATAGTGCTTTTCTGTACCATTTGCAGGGAAACTAGACAGCTGTCTTTGGGGCAGATCTAGGGAACCAGACACTGCTGTACAACAAAGTAGAAAGGCAGTTTAATTTGTAAGAGGTAAACCAAACCCGATTTTCTACAAGATGAAATACCAAAATAATGGTCTTTTTCCACAGGAGAGAGAATTTTTCTACTTTGCTGTATTGTCAATCTAATACTCTCCTTTCAAAATCTAGTACTTCCCAAAGGTTCCTGTTGAAATTCTCAATATCAACCTCCATCAAAGGAAAATCCATCTCTTACATCCATCACCCAGCTTTACAACTGCACTAATTACACCCTTTGGGAACTATCATACTAACTCTGTTCCCAAGATTATTCAATCTTTTATCGAACTGAAACTTCTGGAGAATAACTTCACCCAGGAACTAATTTCCTTGAAACCTTCAACCTACAATCTTAGCTGGAAGGAAGAAGCTTGGTATAAAAATCTATGGGCAGGCAAGATGCCAGGCACAAGCATTTATGGCTGATCACCACAAACAACTATCCCAAGAAAGGACTGAATAATGGGAAATGGGAATAAAGGAAAAGTGAAAACTCCCCTTACACCTGTATGCCAGCTCCCTGGACTTTGTGTCCAGTGTGAATAAGAACATGGACTGGGTTACTCCCCTGCCAAGGAGCAGGTGGGAAGCATGCCTAGCACTGGTTCTGCTATCACCTTCTTGCTGGCCAGCAAAGCTGATTGGATATGGATGGGTTGTGTAATTTGTTGTTGTATAAGCAAGCAACAAGTTACTACCCCTGCAGAGCAAGAGTGAAGCTGGAAAACAATTGTAATTCAGAGGTATGTTTGCGTCACAATTTTGATATATATTTTGGTCACTAGAGGAGAAGCCAAGTTACCCCCAAGACTGGGAGGATCACAGTCACCACTCCCAGGAGGAAACATAGGGTAGTGTTGGTTGTTGACTCTTTTCTCAGGGGGATAGAGGCACCCATCTGTCACCCTGACATGGCATCCCAGGAAGTATGCTGCCTGCCAGGGGCCCGAATCCAAGACGTTACAGAGGGATTTTCAAGGATTATCTGGGCCTCTGACTACTACTCCATGGTATTTGTCCATATGGGCACTAATGATACTGTGAGGTATGACCCTGAACAGATCAGAAGTGACTGCAGGGCTCTGCAAGTAAGGGTGAAGGAGTTGGGAGTGCAGTTGGTGTTCTCTTTGATCTTTCCAGTCAAGGATGGGGCCCAGGCAGAGACAGATGCATCTGGAGAAGAATACTTGGCAGCAGATGGTGTTGCCAGGAATGCTCCGGTTTTCTTGACTACAGGATGCTGTTTTGGAAAGGACTGCTAAACAGAGATGGGGTGTACCTATCAAGGAAGGTGAAGAGTATATTTAGATACAGACTAGCTAACCTAGTGAGCAGGGTTTTAAACTAGATTCAATGAGGGCAGGTGACAAAATCCCACAGGTAAGTCCAAAACATGGAGACTTGGAAGAAGGGTTGGAATCTGTGGGGAGCAGGGATTGTTATAGCAGGCAGGAATAAGGGAGAGACAAGAGAGAACATAGGGCAGAAATCAAATCAGTATCTTAGACGTCTGTATACTAATGTGAAAAGTACGGGGAATAAGCAAAAGGAACTTGAAATTCTTGTTAAAAAATACAACTTTGACATAGCTGGCATCCCAGTTTTGGTGGGCTAATACACATGACTGGAATATTGGTATAAGAAGGGTACAACCTGCTCAGGAAGGACAGGCAGGGAAAATAGGGAGGTGACGTTGCCTTTTATATTAAAAATGTATACACTTGGACCGAGGTTAAGATGAAAAGTGCCCATCTATAAAAAGAGAAATAAGGGCAACCCAGGGAATTACAGACCAATCAACTTAACATCAGGACCTGGAAAAATAATGGAGCAAATAATTAAGCAATCAATTTGAAAACACCTAGAAGATAATAAGGGGTAAGTAACAGTCAGCATGGACTTGTCAAAAACAAATCATGTCAAACCACCTAATCGCTTTCTTTGCCCTGGTCTCACTAGGCATTGAGGTTGAATTTAGCAGCGTTAAATCGATTTAACCCTGCACCCGTCCACATGATGAAGCCCTTTTTTTGACTTAAAGGGCTCTTAAGATCGATTTCCTTACTCCACCCCCAACAAGGGGATTAGTGCTGAAATCGGTTTTGCTGGGTCGAATTTGGGGTACTGTGGACGCAATTAGATGGTATTGGCCTCCAGGAGCTATCCCAGAGTGCTCCATTGTGACCGCTCTGGACAGCAATCTTAACTCAGATGCACTGACCAGGTAGACAGGAAAAGGCCCGCGAACTTTTGAATTTCAATTTCCTGCTTGGCCAGTGTGGCAAGCTGCAGGTGACCATGCAGAGCTCATCAGCAGAGGTGACCATGATGGAGTCCCAGAATCGCAAAAGAGCTCCAGCATGGACTGAACGGGAGGTACGGGATCTGATCACTGTATGGGGAGAGGAATCTGTGCTATCAGAACTACGTTCCAGTTTTTGAAATGGCAAAACATTTGTGAAAATCTCCCAGGGCATGAAGGGCAGAGGCCATAACGGGGACCTGAAGCAGTGCCGCATGAAACTTAAGGAACTGAGGCAAGCCTACCAGAAAACCAGAGAAGCAAACAGCTGCGCCGGGTCAGAGCCCCAAACATGCCACTTCTATGATGAGCTATATGCCATTTTAGGGGGTTCAGCCACCACTACCCTAGCCATGTTGTTTGACTCTTTCAATGGAGATGGAGGCAACACGGAAGCAGGTTTTGGGGACGAGGAAGACGATGATGATGAGGTTGTAGATAGCTCACAGCAAACAAGCAGAGAAACCAGTTTTCCTGACAGCCAGGAACAGTTTCTCACCCTGGACCTGGAGCCAGTACCCCACGAACTCACCCAAGGCTGCCTCCCAGACCCGCCAGGCAGAGAAGGGACCTCTGGCGAATGTACCTTTTAAAATACTATACAAGGTTTAAAAGCCAGCATGTTTAACGATTAATTTGCCCTAGCATTCGTGGCTCTTCTGGATATACTCCCAAAGCCTTTGCAAAACGTTTCTGGGGATGGCAGCCTTATTCTTTCCACCATAGTAGGACACTTAACCACTCCAGGCCAGTAGCACGTACTTGGGAATCATTGTAGAACAAAGCATTGCAGTGTATGTTCAAACAACATCCGTTCTTTAGCTCTCTGTGTTATCCTCAGGAGAGTGATATCATTCATGGTCACCTGGTTGAAATAGGGTGCTTTTCTTAAGGGGACATTAAGAGGTGCCCGTTCCTGCTGGGCTGTTTGTCTATGGCTGAACAGAAATGTTCCCCGCTGTTAGCCATGCGGTGGGGGGAGGCAAAATGCGACCTTGTAACAAAAGCACATGTGCTATGTATGTAATGTTAACAGCAAGGTTTACCGTGAAAGAGTGTACCCACTGTTCTATAAAATGTGTCTTTTTAAATACCACTGTCCCTTTTTTTTTCTCCACCAGCTGCATGTGTTTCAAGGATCACAGGATCTTCTCCTTCCCAGAGGCTAGCGAAGATTAGAAGGCGAAAAAAACACACTTGCAATGAAATGTTCTCTGAGTTCATGCTGTCCTCCCACACTAACAGAGCACAGATGAATGCGTGGAGGCAGACAATGTCAGAGTGCAGAAAAGCACAAAATGATCAGGAGGAGAGGTGGCGTGCTGAAGAGAGTAAGCGGCGGGCTGAAGAGAGGGCTGAAACTGAAAGGTGGTGGCAGCATGATGAGAGGAGGCAGGATGCAATGCTGAGCCTGCTGGAGGATCAAACTAATATTCTCCAGCTTATGGTTGAGCTGCAGGAGAGGCAGCAGGAGCATAGACCGCCCTCCTCCCCAAATTCCATAGCCTCCTCACCCAGACGGCCAAGAACGCGGTGGGGGGGCCTCCGGCCACCCAGCCACTCCACCCCAGAGGATTGCCCAAGTAACAGAAGGCTGGCATTCAATAAGTTTTAAAGTTTTAAACTTTTAAAGTGTGTGTGGCCTTTTCCTTCCCTCCTCCACCACCCCTCCTGGGCTACCCTGGTAATTATCCCCCTATTTGTGTGATGAATTAATAAAGAATGCATGAATGTGAAGCAACAATGACTTTATTGCCTCTGCAAGTGGTGATCGAAGGGAGGTGGGGAGGATGCTTAGCTTACAGGGAAGTAGAGTGAACCAAGGGGCGGGGGGTTTCATCAAGGAGAAACAAACAGAACTTTCGTATCGTAGTCTGGCCAGTTATGAAACTGGTTTTCGAAGTTTCTCTGATGCGCACCGCACCCTCCTGTGCTCTTCTAACCGCCCTGGTGTCTGGCTGTGCATAAGCAGCAGCCAGGAGATTTGCCTCAACCTCCCACCCCACCATAAACATCTCCCCCTTACTCTCACACATATTGTGGAGCGCACAGCAAGCAGTAATAACAGTCAGAATGTTGGTTTCGCTGAGGCCTAACTGAGTCAGTAAACTGCGCCAGCGCTTTAAACATCCAAATGCACACTCTACCACCATTCTGCACTTGTTCAGCCTATAGTTGAACAGCTCCTGACTACTCTCCAGGCTGCCTGTGTATGGCTTCATGAGCCATGGCATTAGGGGTAGGCTGGGTCCCCAAGGATAACTATAGGCATTTCAACATCCCCAACGGTTATTTTCTGGTCTGGGAAGAAAGTCCATTCCTGCAGCTTTCGAAACAGACCAGAGTTCCTGAAGATGTGAGCGTCATGTACCTTTCCCGGCCATCCCATGTTGATGTTGGTGAAACGTCCCTTGTGATCCACCAGTGCTTGCAGCACTATTGAAAAGTATCCCTTGCGGTTTATGTACTCGCTGGCTTGGTGCTCCAGTGCCAAGATAGGGATATGGGTTCCGTCTATGGCCCCACCACAGTTAGGGAATCCCATTGCAGCAAAGCTATCCACTATGACATGCACATTTCCCAGGGTCACTATCCTTGATATCAGCAGATCTTTGATTGTGTTGGCTACTTGCATCACAGCAGCCCCCACAGTAGATTTGCCCACTCCAAATTGATTCCCGACTGACTGGTAGCTGTCTGGCATTGCAAGCTTCCACAGGGCTATTGCCACTCGCTTCTCAACTGTGAGGGCTGCTCTCATCTTGATATTCTTGTGCCTCAGGGCAGGGAAAGCAAGTCACAAAGTTCCATGAAAGTGCCCTTATGCATGCGAAAGTTTCACAGCCACTGGGAATCATCCCAGACTTGCAACACTATGCGGTCCCACCAGTCTGTGCTTGTTTCCCGGGCCCAGAATCAGCGTTCCACCGCATGAGCCTGCCCCATTAGCACCATGATACCCACATTGCCAGGGCTCGTGCTTTGAGAGAAGTCTGTGTCCATGTCCTCATCACTCTCATAACCACGCTGACGTCGCCTACTCACCCGGTTTTGCTTTGCCAGGTTCTGGTGCTGCATATACTGCTGGATAATGCATGTGGTGTTTAATGTGCTCCTAATTGCAAAATTGATCTGAGCAGGCTCCATGCTTGCCGTGGTATGGCGTCTGCACAGAAAAAAGGCGCAGAACGATTGTCTGCTGTTGCCCTGATGGAGGGAGGAGTGACCGACGACATGGCTTACAGGGTTGGCTTACAGGGAATTAAAATCAACAAAGGGGGTGGTTTTGTGAGAAACTCAATGGCCGCCTCAAGGATAGAACTCAAAACCTCAAGGCTAGAACTCAAAACTGGGTTTAGAAGGCCGTTGATTTCACAGAGGGAGGGAGGGAGGCAGGTAGGAGAAAATGAATACAAAACAAATCTGGTCTATTTTTTGTTTTGAGCAACTTCATCTATCTTTATACATCTGCTGGCAGCAGACTGTGCAGTACGACCGCTAGCCATCATCACCTCCTGGGTGCTCGGCAGAAGATGGTGCAGTATGACTGCTGGCCATCATCTTCTGCTGGCTGCAGATTAAAAGACAGTGCACTGCCGGTAGGACTCAATTGCCCAGGCGCCCAGTTAAAAGAGCACCCAGGACTACGTCGACGATGGCTACCAGAAGCTCACGAAAGCTTATGCTCAAATAAATTTGTTAGTCTCTAAGGTGCCACAAGTACTCCTTTTCTTTTTGCGAATACGGACTAACACGGCTGCTAGTCATACTGCACTGTCTGCTGCCAAAAGGCAATAAACTGCTGCTGTGTAGCATTGCAATACCACATAGAATCATAGAAACATAGAATCATAGAATATCAGGGTTGGAAGGGACCCCAGAAGGTCATCTAGTCCAACCCCCTGCTCAAAGCAGGACCAAGTCCCAGTTAAATCATCCTAGCCAGGGCTTTGTCAAGCCTGACCTTAAAAACCTCTAAGGAAGGAGATTCTACCACCTCCCTAGGTAACGCATTCCAGTGTTTCACCACCCTCTTAGTGAAAAAGTTTTTCCTAATATCCAATCTAAACCTCCCCCATTGCAACTTGAGACCATTACTCCTCGTTCTGTCATCTGCTACCATTGAGAACAGTCTAGAGCCATCCTCTTTGAAACCCCCTTTCAGGTAGTTGAAAGCAGCTATCAAATCCCCCCTCATTCTTCTCTTCTGCAGACTAAACAATCCCAGCTCCCTCAGCCTCTCCTCATAAGTCATGTGCTCTAGACCCCTAATCATTTTTGTTGCCCTTCGCTGTACTCTTTCCAATTTATCCACATCCTTCTTGTAGTGTGGGGCCCAAAACTGGACACAGTACTCCAGATGGGGCCTCACCAGTGTCGAATAGAGGGGAACGATCACGTCCCTCGATCTGCTCGCTATGCCCCTACTTATACATCCCAAAATGCCATTGGCCTTCTTGGCAACAAGGGCACACTGCTGACTCATATCCAGCTTCTCGTCCACTGTCACCCCTAGGTCCTTTTCCGCAGAACTGCTGCCGAGCCATTCGGTCCCTAGTCTGTAGCGGTGCATTGGATTCTTCCATTCTAAGTGCAGGACCCTGCACTTATCCTTATTGAACCTCATTAGATTTCTTTTGGCCCAATCCTCCAATTTGTCTAGGTCCTTCTGTATCCTATCCCTCCCCTCCAGCGTATCTACCACTCCTCCCAGTTTAGTATCATCCGCAAATTTGCTGAGAGTGCAATCCACACCATCCTCCAGATCATTTATGAAGATATTGAACAAAACGGGCCCCAGGACCGACCCCTGGGGCACTCCACTTGACACCGGCTGCCAACTAGACATGGAGCCATTGATCACTACCCGTTGAGCCCGACAATCTAGCCAGCTTTCTACCCACCTTATAGTGCATTCATCCAGCCCATACTTCCTTAACTTGCTGACAAGAATGCTGTGGGAGACCGTGTCAAAAGCTTTGCTAAAGTCAAGAAACAATACATCCACTGCTTTCCCTTCATCCACAGAACCAGTAATCTCATCATAAAAGGTGATTAGATTAGTCAGGCATGACCTTCCCTTGGTGAATCCATGCTGACTGTTCCTGATCACTTTCCTCTCCTCTAAGTGCTTCAGGATTGATTCTTTGAGGACCTGCTCCATGATTTTTCCAGGGACTGAGGTGAGGCTGACCGGCCTGTAGTTCCCAGGATCCTCCTTCTTCCCTTTTTTAAAGATGGGCACTACATTAGCCTTTTTCCAGTCATCCGGGACTTCCCCCGTTCGCCACGAGTTTTCAAAGATAATGGCCAAGGGCTCTGCAATCACAGCCGCCAATTCCCTCAGTACTCTCGGATGCAATTCGTCCGGCCCCATGGACTTGTGCACGTCCAGCTTTTCTAAATAGTCCCTAACCACCTCTATCTCTACAGAGGGCTGGCCATCTCTTCCCCATTTTGTGATGCCCAGCACAGCAGTCTGGGAGCTGACCTTGTTAGTGAAAACAGAGGCAAAAAAAGCATTGAGTACATTAGCTTTTTCCACATCCTCTGTCACTAGCTTGCCTCCCTCATTCAGTAAGGGGCCCACACTTTCCTTGGCTTTCTTCTTGTTGCCAACATACCTGAAGAAACCCTTCTTGTTACTCTTGACATCTCTTGCTAGCTGCAGCTCCAGGTGCGATTTGGCCCTCCTGATATCTTTCCTACATGCCCGAGCAATATTTTTATACTCTTCCCTGGTCATATGTCCAACCTTCCACTTCTTGTAAGCTTCTTTTTTATGTTTAAGATCCGCTAAGATTTCACCATTAAGCCAAGCTGGTCGCCTGCCATATTTACTATTCTTTCGACATCTGCCAGCACCCAGGAGACATACAGTGATGGTTATCTGAATGGACTCCATGCTTGCCGTGGTATGGCATCTGCACGGGTAACTCACGAAAAAAGGTGCAAAATGATTGTCTGCCCTTGCTTTTACGGAGGGAGGGAGGGAATGGGAGCCTGATGATATGTACCCAGAACCACCCGCAACAATGTTTTAGCCCCATCAGGCACTGGGATTTCTACCCAGAATTCAAATGGGCAGTGGAGACTGCGGGAACTGAGGGATAGCTACCCACAGTGCAAAGCTCCGGAAGTTGACAGTTGCCTCGGTACTGTGGACGCACTCCGCTGACTACATGCACTTAGAGCATTTGTGTGGGGACACACATACTCGACTGTAAAAAAACGCTTTCTACAAAACTGACTTCTATAAATTTGACTTAATTTTGTAGTGTAGACATACTCTTTGAACAAGCCTTCTGGCTAGGGGAAAGTGGTAGATGTGGTATATCTTGTCTTTACTAAGGCTTTTGATACTGTCTCGCATGACCTTCTCATAAACAAACTATGGAAATACAGCCTAAATCAGTGATGGGCAACCTGCGACCTGCAGGCCACATGTGGCCCATCAGGGTAATCTGCTGGTAGGCCACGAGACAGTGTTTACATTGACCATCCACAGGCACAGCCGCCCACAGCTCCCAGTGGCTGCAGTTCACCATTCCTGGCCAAAGGGAGCTGTGGGAAGTGGCAGCAAGCCCACGGCCAGCTCATGCCACTTTCCACAGCTCTTATTGGCCGGGAACAGTGTACTGTGGCCACTAGGAGCTGTGGTCGGCCATGCCTGCAGACGGTCAATGTAAACACTGTCTTGTGGCCTGCCAGCGGATTACCCTGACGGGCCACCACTGGCCAAGATGGAGCTACTATAAGTGGGCACATAACAGCTTGGAAAACCATTCCCAGAGTACAGTTCACAATCAAACTGGAAGGGCATATTGAGCGGGGTCTCACAGGGATCAGTTCTGGGTCCGTTTCTGTTCAATATCTTCATTGGTGATTTAGATAATGGCATAGAGAGTACACTTATAAGGTTTGCGGACAATTCCAAGCTTGGGGTGGGGAGAAGGGGTTTGCAAGTGCTTTAGGGGATAGGATTAAAATTCAAAATGATCTGGACAAACTGGAGAAATGGTCTAAAGAAAATAGGGTGAAATTCAGCAAGCACAAATGCAAAGTACTCCACTTAGGAAGGAACAATCAGTTGTGCACATACAAAATGGGAAATGACTGCCTAGGAAGGAGTACTGCAGAAAGGGATCTGGGGGTCATAGTAGATCACAAGCTAAATACGAGTCAACAGTGTAACACTGTTGCCAAAAAAGCAAACATAATTCTGGGATGTTGTGACATTATACTATTAAAATATACCATGTAGATCATTGTTGCTACCACTGTTTTATAATTGCAACAAATCTTGTACAAAGTAAGGTGCCAATTGAAAAATTATGGTTTGCTGAATATGATTATCCTATTTGTATACATGTATAATTTTGTATCTGAAGTTATTAATATTGACTACGTACCTGTATTTCAAATGTGTTTGCAAAAGTGGTAACACCCACAAGGTAGTTTGAATCCAGTCTAGCCAACACACTGTGAATGGACTATTCAAGTTGATGGCCCATCAATGAACAAAATGAGCCATGGAAGAAGCTTATCCCAACCTGATAGACTTTCCTGTGAACGTTCCAGCCAGAATATGGGTAATGGCCCTTGCTATGACTCTTCGAAGCATGCAAGGGCATGTGATCAGCTCATGCAACACTGGACTCCATGTTGTGCTTGTAGTTTTCCACTGACTGTACTGAAAGCAGACCCACCTTATGGCAGAAAGAATAAATGGCCCTGGAAACATCTCAATATTGCATCTAGCCCAGTATCCTGCCTTCCGACAGTGACCAATGCCAAGTGCTCCAGAGGGAATGAATAGAACAGGTAATCATCAAGTGATCCATTCCCTATCACTCATTCCCAGCTTCTGGGAAACAGAGGCTAGGGACACAATCCCTGTCCGTCTTGGCTATAGCCATTGACGGACCTATCCTCCATGAATTTATCTAGTTCTTTTTAGAACCCTGTTATAGTCTTGGCCTTCACAACATCCTCTGACAAGAAGTTCCAAAAGTTGACTTTGCGTTGTGTGAAAAAATACTTCCTTTTATTAGTTTTAAACCTGCTGCCTCTTCATTTTATTTGGTGACCCCTAGTTTTGTGTTATGAGAAGGAGTAAATAACACTTCCTTATTTACTTTCTCCACACCAGTCATGATTTTGTACACCTCTATCATATCGCCCCTTAGTCATCTCCTTTCCAGACTGAAAACTTCCAATCTTATTAATGTCTTCTCATGCGGAAACTGTTCCATACACCTAATCATTTTTGTTGCCCTTTTCTGAACCTTTTCCAATTCTTTTTTGAGATGGGGCAATCACATCTGCATGCAGTATTCAAGATGTGGGCACACCATGGATTTATATAGAGGCAATATGATATTTTGTGTCTTATTATCTATCCCTTTCTTAATGATTCCCAGCATTCTGTTAGATTTTTTGACTATTGCTGCACATTGAGTGGATGTTTTCAGAGAACTCTCCACAATAACTCCAAGATCTCTTTCTGGAGTGGTAACAGCTAATTTAGACCCCAGCATTTTATATGTATAGTTGGGATTATGTTTCCCAATGTGCATTACTTTGCACTTATCAACATTGAATATCATCTGCCATTTTGTTGCCCGGTCACCCAGTTTTGAGAGATCCTTTCATAGCTCTTCACTGTCTGCCTGGGACTTAACTATCTTGAGTAATTTTGTATCAACTGCAGATTTTGCCACCTTTTCCCAATCATTTATGAATATGTTGAATAGGACTGGGCCCAGTACAGACCCCTGGGGGACACCACTATTTACCTCTCTCCCTTCTGAGGAACAGAAGAACCCTTTGGTTGATTACATTGGTTTTAAATAACCACTCATCATTAAGTCTAGTGTTTGGGTGTTGAAACAAGAGCTGGGATACCTAAGGAGGCTGCATTTCTGCTTTCTTATTAGCCAGTGTGTTGAGACTGTTTACTTTTGTTGTTGGTTTGGTATATTTTATGGAAAAATAACCACCACTTTTGGGGTGTGGTCTGCTCTATTTCTCAGCAGTTTGTCCTGAATCTGGTATTTTCATTTGTGACCCACTGAGGCACAGTGACAGATGTATTAACAGGAGTGTTGTAAAGCAAGACATGAGAAGTAATTCTTCTGCCCTACTCCATGCTGATTAGGCCTCAGCTGGAGTATTGTGTCCAGTTCTGGGCACCACATTTCAGGAAAGATGTGGACAAATTGGAGAAAGTCCAGAGAAAAGCAACAAAAATTATGAAAGGTCTCGAAAACATGACCTATGAGGGAAGATTGAAAAAACTGGGTTGTTACAAGGAGAAGGGAGAAATGTTCTCCTTAATCTCTGAGAATAGGACAAGAAGCAATGGGCTTAAATTGCATCAAGGGCAGTTTTGGCTGGACGTTAGGGAAAACTTCCTAATGGTCAGGGTGGTTAAGCACTGGAATAAATAGCTTAGGGAGGTTGTGGAATATCCATCACTGGAGATTTTTAAGAGCAGGTTAGACAAACACCTGTCAGGGATGTCTAGATAATATTTCATCCTGCCATTAGTGTAGGGGACTGGACTGGATGACGTCTTGAGGTCCCTTCCAATCCTATGATTCTATATCAATGGTTCTCAACCTTTTTGGGCTCAGGACCCATTTGCAAATGTTTATGGCCTGTCACAACCCAGTGAATAGCCTGGGGATGGAAGCCTTAGGGTGGTTTCAGTTGGATTCTGCCCTTGGGGGGGGTTGGGTCCTGGCCAGCACTCACCCTACAGTTGTGACTCCTGCAGCTCTTGTGCTGTGGGGCTGGCTGGACTTGGCTCTCAGCTCTGGGTGTTGCAACCTCCAGGGTTGCAGCGTCACTCAGGGTGGGCCCCGCCCCCCTGACTGGACCAAATTTGTGTGAGTGGAGTTGTGATCTGTCTCATGGGGTTGGAGTTTGGCCTACCCAGATTCCCGTCAACCTGACGGCTGGGCCAAACCTGAGTGGTGCTGGGAACCCAGAGGTCGCAGTGCCTGGAGTACAGAGGTGAGCCCAGCCAGCCCTGTGGGACAGGAGCCACAGGAACTGCCACACAACCCTTTGAAACAATCCAGTGACCTAGTTTTGGGTCCCGACCCACGGGTTGATAAAATCAGCCCTAGATGAGAGGATCTTCTTATGAGCTCCACATTTCCTGTGTCATTACCCATTAATTGCATAGGCATCTTTTCTCCTGTATATGCACACATGAGAAACAGTTGCTGATGGATTAAATTATTAACCTGATCATTGTATAAATACTCCAGTCTGGAGCTTAGTTTACATTAGGAAATGTACCTGTTGCTGACAATGGGTCTCCACAATAGGTGTGGCTGAACTGGTGTTGAAAACAGCTTAACTGCAAGTTTAGACAGGCCCAAACACAGTGCAACACCATGTTAGAAAAAGAAGAGCTTTGTGTAGCTCTAAAGCAGTGGTTCTCAACCAGTTAATCATTTTGGGCCATATATACAGCCCATAATGTGTTACATGGGCCGAAGGTTGAGAACCAGAGTGTCCTCCAAGCCGCTCACAGTCCCCTATGCCCAGCGTCTTCCACCCAGAGACCCCTCCACAGAGCATGGCCAGGAGGGGAGCCCTGGGAATGGGGTCGGGCAGCTGGACTCCGCACCCTGCAGCACAGGGCAAGGCAGCTGAACCCCACACCCCACAGTGTGGGGCCAGGTAGCCAGACCCTGCAGAGTGGGGCTGGACCCTGCACCCCTCTGTGTGGAGTTTAGCAGCCAGGACCAGGACCTCGCCGCATGGGGCCAGGGAGCCGGGATCCGGACTCCGAGTCTCCCTGTGCAGGGTCAAGCAGCAGGGCCAGGCAGCCTAAAACCTGCTGCAGCATCCCCACAAACCCCTATTTCCCAGCGCCCCCATCCCATCACTGCCCAGAGCGTCCCCCCTCCCCACAAACCTGCCCAGAGACCCACTCTTCCACACACTGCCCCCTGCAGCACTCACCCGCCCCCCGCTGGTAGGAGCGCTCCAGCAGGCTATCAGATGCTGTCTCCCCCTCAGCCAGCCTCACCCTCTTTCAGATCACAGCAGCAAATTTTGAATTTTTAGAAAATTTAACGCCTTAATACTTTGTACCTACTATTATACCTTTCATCCACAGTTTTCAAAACCCTTTTAAGAAGTGGGTCACGATTTGAAGATGGAGAAAGAGCACAGAGATTACACCCCAGATTTTCAAACATCTAGGTACAGATATGTGTGCACTTTTCCACATTCCTGTTTGATGTATGTGTCAAGCTAAATGGGGATTTTGCATATAGATATGGTAAGTATATGCAAGGATATAAGCTCATACTAGCTGACTTGGGCTCACAGAGCTTATGCTAAGGGGCTGTTTAATTGCAGCATAGATGTTCAGGCTGGGGCTGGAGCCTGGGCTCCAGAACCCTGTGAAGTGGGAGGGTCCCAGAGCTTGGGCTGTAACCTGAGCCTGAATGTCTATGCTACAATTAAACAGCACCTTTTGTGTGTGTGCAGTGAATGTTTTGCAAAATATGAATGATATTTATTTACCAAAAATCACACAGCAAGTGATTGGCAAAGCTAGGAAGAGAATCCATAGCTTCCTGGGATTTTGGCTAAGATCAAAGGAAGGACCAGAATACAGGTTTACCTATTAGAACTATTCATTATTACTTCTTTAGTCCTTCACCTCTGCATATCTGCGTTCAAATTGTACTCTGGGCCACAAGGAAAGTGAGGTTGGTGGTCACAGTTTAATTCTTAATAATTAATACAATTATTAATTATTGGTCCACAATACACAACATGAGATCACCAGCCATTTTGGAAGCAAAGGCCTGACCAGAAGTCCCTTGTAGTCAATGGAAAGAGTGTGGATGTTTGCTGTTTAATAAGGCATTTATAAAAGGTGAATCTTAACTCGTGCTGAGGATTTTACTGAAGAAGCAAGTGGCAGGAATATTAGTGTCACCATCTGTGCTAGCCTTAAAGGGTAGGGGCATAGCCCAGCCCCACACCCATGAGGACTGTTCCAGAGAGAAACACATGATGTATCTTTCTAAAGGGTTTACCAATTACTACTTGTCCATGTGCTTTCCCTATTTCCCTCAGAGATTATCTGCCTGCCAGTATCCTATGCAGTCTGAATGCCTCCAGCCATGCCCACTGTGGCAGAGCCTCAATGGTTTAAATCCCACAACGTATTCCTCCATGTGTCCCCCAATGGCCAAAATACAATTAACTGATCATCAATTTAAATTGTGGCTCAGGCCTCATTGAGGGTCGTTTTGTATCACAGTGATAATCCAATAACACAATCCAGTAGTAATAGTACAAACACTCACCACAGTCCCTGATATTAATTACTGTGGAAAAACATTTTATATAACACAGAAGAGTGGCATCCTCAGAGACCAATTTGCAGTGTTTTTTACTGGTGAACCACCCAAGTGTAAAAATTAATCTATCAAAATAAACATGTTTTGAAATGAAACGTTCCAATTATGAAATGTTTACAGTAGGCTTTTTTTTCCCATGTAAAAGACAGGAGCTCTGCTGACAAATAGGCCACATCCATTTAAACAGAATAAAGAACTTGAACATCAAATTGCTTCAGAAAATCCTGATTTAAAATATCAGTATAGGTTAGCGATGTGTCTATACTGTCCCTGTTTCAACTGTATACATTTGCTGACCATTAGCAATAAGTGCTATAGCTCAGGTATGTTATTCTCCCAACATACCTCTCCCAGTGTTGGGCCAGATTTTCTGGCCTGACCCTGTTGTCTCTGTGCCATAGGCACAGAAAGGGAGCAGAAAGCCCTAATATTTTTCCTGCTGTGGATTTCCCTGTGGTGCCAAAAAAGACACTGAAGAAGTGACCACAGAAATAAGAGGAGAACCAGGGGAGAACAGTGTCACAAAAGCCAAGGGAGGATAAGATATCAAGCAGGAGGGAGTGACGAACTGTCTCATAAGCAGCTGAAAGATCTAGGAGGATGAAGATGGTGTATAGGCCTTGAGATGTGGTCAGGAGGAAGAGGTTATTTTAAACCTCGGTGAGAGTAGTTTTAATGGAGTGTAGGGGACAGAAGTCAGATTGGAGGTGACCCAGGAAGGAGCTGGAGGAGAGGAACTTGAGATAATGGAGGAAGATAGCTTCTCTGATGTGTTTGGAGGTGAAGGGAAGAAGGGAGGTGTTGAAGTAGTTGGAAAGAGATCTTTCTTATTGATGAAGATCATTGAACATGATCAAAGGTAGTGGGTAGTGATGTACAGTTTCTATGTCAGCTATCAAGAAAGATACAGCCTGTATTGTGGGCTTTATCCTGCAGGTATTGAAATCAAGGATGTCACTCTCATAAGAAAGGCCATACTAGGACAGACCAAAGGTCCATCTAGCCCATTATCTTGTCTTCTGACAGTAGCCAATGCCAGGTGCCCCAGAGGGAATGAACAGAACCGGTAATTATCAAGTAATCTGTCCCCTGTTGCCCATTCTCAGCTTCTGGGAAACAGAGGCTAGGGACACCATCCCTGTCCATCTTGGCTAATAGCCAGTGATGAACCTAACCTCTTTGAATTTATCTTATTATTGTTTTGAACCCTGTTATAGTCTTGGCATTCACAATATCCTCCGGCAAGGACTTCCACAGGTTGACTGTGCATTGTGTTAAAAAAATACTTCCGTTTGCTAGTTTTAACCTGTTGCCCATTCATTTCATTTGGTGACTCCTAGTTTTTGTGTTATGAGAAGGAGAAAATAACACTTACTTATTGACTTTCTCCACACCAATCATGATTTTATAGACCTCAATCATATCCCCCCTTAGTCATCTCTTTTCCAAGCTGAAAAGTCCCAGTCTTATTAATCTCTCCTCATACGGAAGCTGTTCCATACCCCAATCATTTTTGTTGCCCTTTTCTGAACCTTTTCCAATTCCAATATATCTTTTTTGAGATGGGGCGACCACATCTGTATGCAGTATTCAAGATGTGGGCAGACGATGGATTTATGTAGAGGCAATTTGATATTTTCTCTTATTATCTCTACCTTTCTTAATGATTCCCAACATTCTATTTGCTTTTTCGACTGCTGCTGCATATTGAGTGGATGTTTTCAGAGAACTATCCACAATGACTCCAAGATCTCTTTTCTGAGTGGTAAAAGCTAATTTAGACACCATAATTTTATATGTTTAATTGGGATTATGTTTTCAGTGTGCATTACTTTGCATTTATCAACATTGAATTTCATTTGCCATTTTGTTGCTCAGTCACCCAGTTTTGAGAGATCCTTTTGTAGCTCTTCACAGTCTGCCTGAGTCTTAGCTATCTTGAGAAGTTTTGTATCATTTCCAAATTTTGCCACCTCACCATTTACCCTTTTTTCCAGATCATTTATGAATATGTTAAACAGGACTGGTCCCAGTACAGACCCTTGGGGGACACCACTATTTACCTCTCTCCAGTCTGAAAACTGACCATTTATTCTTACCCTTTGTTTCCTATCTTGTCACCAGTTACCCATCCATGAAAGGACCTTCCTTCTTACTCCATGACAGCTTACTTTGCTTAAGAGCCTTTGGTTAGGGACCTTATCAAAGGCTTTCTGAAAATCTAAGTACACTATATCCACTGGATCCCCCTTGTCCACATGCTTGTTGACCCCCTCAAAGAATTCTAGTAGATTGGTGAGGCATGATTTCTCTTTACAAAAACCACGTTGACTCTTCCTCAGTAATTTCTGTTCATCTATGTGTCTGACAATTTTGTTCTTTACTATAGTTACAACCAATTTGCCTGGTACTGAAGTCAGGGTTACCAGACTGTAATTGCCAGAATCACCTCTGGAGCCCTTTTTAAAACTTGGCATCACATTAGCTATCCTCCTGCCATCTGGTACAGAAGCTGATTTAAATGATAGGTTACAGACTACAGTTAGTAGTTATGCAATTTCACATTTGAGTTCCTTCAGAAATTTTGGGTGAATACCATCTGGTCTTGTTGACTTATTACTGTTTAGTTTATCAATTTGTTCCAAAACCTCCTCTATTGACACCTCAACCTGGCACAGTTCCTCAGATTTGTCATCTAAAAAGAATGGCTCAGGTTTGGGAATCTCCCTACATCCTCATCCATGAAGACTGATGCAAAGAATTCATTTAGTTTCTCCGCAATCACTTTATCATCCTTCAGTGCTCCTTTAGCATGTCGATCGTCCAGTGGCCCTTTTGGTTGTTTAGCAGGCTTCCTGCTTCTGATGTCCTTAAAACATTTTTGCTATTACTTTTTGAGTCTTTGGCTAACTGTTCTTCAAATTCTTTTTTGGCCTTCCTAATTATATTTTTACACTTCACTTGCCAGAGTTTATACTCCTTTCTATTTTCCTAACTAGGATTTAACTTCCATTTTTTAAAGGATGTCTTTTTGCCTCTCACTGCTTCTTTTACTTTGTGGTTTTGGCACTGTGGCACTTTTTTGGTTTTCTTACTATGTTTTTTAATTTTGGTGTACACATTTAAGTTGAGCCTCTATTATGGTGTCTTAAAAAAGTTTCCATGCAGCTTGCAGGGATTTCACTTTTGGCACTGTATCTTTTAATTTCTGTTTAACTAGCCTCCTCGTTTTTGTGTAGTTCCCCTTTCTGAAATTACATGCTACAGTGTTGCGCTGCTGTGATGTTTTCTCTGCCACAGGAGTATTAAATTTAATTATATTATGGTCATTATTACCAAGAGATCCAGCTATATTCACCTCTTGAACCAGATCCTGTGCTCCATTTAGGACTAAATCAAGAATTGCCTCTCCTCTTGTGGGTCCAGGACTAGCTGCTCCAAGAAGCGGTCGTTTAAGGTGTCAAGAAACTTTATCTCTGCATCCTGTCCTGAGGTGACATGTACCCAGTCAATATGAGGATATTTGAAATTGCCCATTATTACTGAGTGTTTTATTTTAATACCCTCTCTATTCTCCCTGAGCATTTCACAGTCACTATCACCATCCTGGTCAGGTGGTTGGAAATATTTCCCTATTGCTATATTCTTATTATTAGAGCATAGAATTACTATCGATAGAGATTCTATGGTACTGTTTTGTTCATTTAAGATTTTTAAATCATTTGATTCTATGCTTTACATATAGGGCCACTCCCACACCCGCACGACCTGTTCTATCCTTCCGATATATTTTGTACCTTGTATTACTGTGTCCCATTGATTATCCTTATTCCATCAATTTTCTATGATGCCTATTATATCAATATCCTCATTTAATATGAGCCAGTCTAGTTCACCCATCTTATTATTTAGGCTTCTAGAATTTGTATATAAGCACTTTACAAACTTGTCACTTTTTAGCTGTCTGCCATAACGTGATGTAATTGAATGGGACTTTTTTTCATTTGACTGTTTCCTCATCAGATCCTACCTATATTTTATCATATTCCATCCTCTCCTCCTTTCTAGGACATAGAGAATCTCCATTAATAGATTTTCCCTAAGGGATGTCTCTGTCTGAACTACATGCTCCTCCGCACCTGTCGGCTTTCCCCAACCCTTAGTTTAAAAATTGCTCTACAGTCTTTTTAATTTTGGTTTAGGTGGAGTCCATCATTCCTATCTAGGCTCCCCCTTTCTGAAAAGTTTCCCCAGTTCCTAATAAATAGAAACCCTTCCTCCCTACACCATCCTCTCATCCACGCATTGAGACCCTGCAGTTCTGCCTGTCTAACTGGCCCTGCACATGGAACTGGAAGGATTTCAAAGAATGCTACCATGGAAGTCCTGGACTTCAATCTCTTACCTAGCAGCCTAAATTTGGCCTCCAGAACCTCTCTCCTATCCTTTCTATGTCATTGGTACCTACATGTACCATGACCACCAGCTCCTCCCTAGCCCTACATATGAGTCTATCTAGATGTCTTGAGAGATCTGTAACCTTTGCACCAGGCAGGCAAGTCACCAGGCGGTTCTCCCAGTCATTGCAAACCCAGCTATGTTTTTAATGATCAAATCACCCATTACTCATGCCTGTCTCTTCCAAATAACTGGAGTTCCCACCCACAAAGAGGTATCCTCAGTGCAAGAGGATACCACAACATCATCTGGAAGGAGGGTCCCAACTAAGGGATCATTTCCCTCTGCTCCAGTTGAATGTTCTTCTTCCCCGAGACTTTCATCCTCCTCAACAGCAGAGAATCTGTCAGACCAGGGGTTGGACCATTCTACCGTGCCCTGGAAAGTCTCATTTATGTACCTCTCTGTCTCCCTTAGCTCCTCCAGTTCAGTTCCTTGCTCCGAATGCACACATACGCCACCTGCTCATAGGGACAACCTTAACCCTAATCCTAACCCATAGGGCAGGTAATCATGCATGCTGCATTGGGTTCAATAAATTGGATAGCCCCCAATCTGTTCCTTTGTTGTTGTTGTTGTTTGTTTGTTTTTTATCGGGAGTATTTTTGGCCCCCTGTGTTCCAGTCCCCCTGGGTGCTAAAGGGCTTAGGGATCAAAGCCTTGTTAAGAATTTCTCAGCCTTGCCTAGAAGGCTGGTAGGCTCAGCACACAGTCCCCCAAACAAACAGCCACACGGTATATTTCAGTGAAGCAGCAAACACACCACAAACACACACACACTACAGACAACAAACTTACCCCAAGGATCACATAATTGCTCCTTCTTCACCTGGAGAACTCCCTCGCAAAACTCCCCTGTTAGCCACTCCTGTTTGCTAGCTCTCACTGACTTCAATGGCACAGGAGTAGGCACCAAGACAGGGTGCAAAGCGAAGTTGCTGCTGCAGGACCCTTAGGAGGAATTCTGGCTGATTCCAACAGAGACTCCCTAGGAACACACTGCAGTGACAGCCCTGACAGCTTTTAAAGAGCTACCGTGTGCATTTCTCTCCATGCCTGGTCAGATGTGTGCATGAGGGAAGGGAGATGGACCTCCTCCTCACATTCTTTGAGGAGGTTAGCATCAGGGGTAGCATGAACAGTGGCTTTGCTCCCCAGCCTCACTGATAGAGGCTATGCTACTCAGAACTATTCTAGACAAGATGGTGGCCACAACAGCAGTCAATGCCAGTGACCTTGTCTATGCTAGAGAGACTCCAGTTACTGCCACTAGTGGAGATGCACTGTTGGCTGTGCAACGGTGGGATAGAGCTCAAAGTCTATTGCAGGCAGAGACATTTTGGTCCTTGTGCAGGGTTTGAGAGAGAGGTAAATCATAGAATCATAGAATATCAGGGTTGGAAGGGACCTCAGGAGGTCATCTCATCCAACCCCCTGCTCAAAGCAGGACCAATCGCCAACTAAATCAACCCAGCCAGGGCTTTGTCAAGCCTGACCTTAAAAGCTTCAAAGGAAGGAGATTCCACCACCTCCCTAGGTAATGCATTCCAGTGCTTAACCACCCTCCTAGTGAAAAAGTTTTTACTAATATCCAACCTAAACCTCCCCCACTGCAACTTGAGACGATTACTCATCATTCTGTCATCTGCTACCACTGAGAACAGCCTAGATCCATCCTCTTTGAAACCTCCTTTCGGGTGGTTGAAAGCAGCTATCAAATTCCCCCTCATTCTTCTCTTCCACAAACTAAACAATCCCAGTTCCCTCAGCCTCTCCTCATAAGTCATGTGTTCCAGTCCCCTAATCATTTTTGTTGCCCTCCACTGGACGCTTTCCAATTTTTTCACATCCTTCTTGTAGAGTGGGGCCCAAAACTGGACACACTACTCCAGATAAGGCCTCACCAATATCGAATAGAGGGGAACGATCACGTCCCTCGATCTGCTGGCAATGCCCCTACTTATACATCCCAAAATGCCATTGGCTTCTTGGCAACAAGGGCACACTGTTGACTCATATCCAGCTTCTCATCCACTGTAACCCCTAGGTCCTTTTCTGCAGAACTGCTGCTTAGCCATTCGGTCCCTAGTCTGTAGCAGTGCATGGGATTCTTCTATCCTAAGTGCAGGACTCTGCACTTGTCCTTGTTGAACCTCATCAGATTTCTTTTGGCCCAAAGGCTCCTTGCACTCTCCCATCTTTGAGCCTCTGCCTGGGGCCACCACATTCTCATCCATAACATCAACCAGCAAATACGTGCACCCTTCAAACAGCTTTATGAAGTTCACAAACTGATTATACATGTAAACACCACTAGCGTGGCCTTACTAAGGACATACATGAGCAAGGGCATACAGTGTAACTTCCAAGGGTAGCAATCTGCTTGAAACAGTATAGTCCTTAAAGACTTGATCCTGTTCCCATGGATGTTAATAACAAAACTCTAAATGCCTTAACTAGAAGCAGGATTAGGCCCAGAGTGTGCAATACATCCAAGAGCACAAGAGGTTAATACATTTGTTGGTCTGAGGAAGTGATTGTCACTTTTTAGCACGTTTTCATGATCATTTGTTGAAAATGAATTGAGCCCAGATAATCCCAGGATCATGTACAGTAGCTGTAATAAATCTATTTTTTATTAAAGTGTAGAATCTAGCTGACAAGACAAGACACGAGCACAGATCAAATGGTTTATAATCCAC
This sequence comes from Dermochelys coriacea, assembly GCF_009764565.3. Taxonomy (NCBI): domain Eukaryota; kingdom Metazoa; phylum Chordata; order Testudines; family Dermochelyidae; genus Dermochelys; species Dermochelys coriacea. The sequence continues at coordinate 8,864,384 of NC_050068.2, read as the reverse complement.
AGTAAATGCCACATTACTACCCCACAATGACATTTTCTCACTTGTTTCCATGGAAGAATTTCAGAGCAAGCTTATATTTCCAGAGTGCAACAGCAACATCCAGTGGCCATGAAATGAGATTTCCAGCAAGCGTTTTATTCTCTGAATTTGGTAAAGAATTAATGTGCTTTCCAAAATTTCAGATGATTTTATTTGTGCAATGCAGGTAGATTCTAAGCACAGGAAAACTATATTCCATAGCTTCTGAGTGCTGCCAGTTTATTACTAAGTGGCCTCAAACAAGGGTCTCTATTCAATCATGTTTTGAAATTCCTATTGTGACACAGCAAAATGTAAGGGTCGAGTTTTACCACCCTCCAACGTAATTACTTGGAACAAGATACTGATCAACAAGGCTGGAAGAATTGGATCCACAGGGGAAGATTCCACAGAACCCATGTGAATCTTGTACCACAACAAGCTCCGTGACCACTTTGAGGTGGCCTAAGGCAAATAGCCTTGTTCAAGGAAGTTTGCATAGCTGTGACTGTAACAGCACCATTAGTATAGAGATCCATAAAAGTAACTTCCAAGGTAACACATTACCTTAGTACTCTCTCCAGAACTGGACTGAGACAATATTGGTGGGACTCTGGGAAAGAATCTTGCAGTCCTGCTGCCCATGCTGTACTGCTACCATGGACAGAAGACTTTAGTTTCCAGTCCTGTCAATCTCGTACTTTTCACAAGCATTAAATTCACTAGCATTTTTTCCCCCCAAACCTATAAAGCTATTGCATATCCTTTATCTTTCAAAAAATTTCTGACAACCCAAATAAAGAAATTGATATGCAAACTTTGTTTTACATATTTAATTAGACAGAGAAATGCAGTAGTTAACTCAAGCAACAGGGATCTCTCTCTGGTCTGCAGACATCCACACATTTCAAATCTCAGGGAATCCACTTTTTCATGAAAACAACAATATATTTTTTAAAGTAATGGGTTGGGCAATGAACATATAACAACTTAGCAAACCTTTTAAAGGGCCAAATCCAAAGCACCAAAATCAATAGGAGTGTTACCTGAATAAAAATTGCATAACAACTCTTTGGCTTAAAGGAAGGAAGTTCATGTTGTGAGTAATTTAACTACTCTTAATGTATCCTCTTGTGCTGGGTAGACTTTGTTTTTATTTTTAACTAATTGCTATACTGTAGTGATCGGTAGTGGTCCCTCCTTGTCAGGCTCAGAGGAAGGCCACTCTGCCTCTCTGTGTCAGGCAAGAAACCCACTGTTAATTTGTAGCCTAGGCCCTGGCCCTCTGGGCGAGGCTGAGGAACAAGTGGTCTTTAGCCCAAGCCTCCAGGCTGGGGCAGATAGCAAACACAGTCTGGGGCTCTGACCCTTGGGGGTGGTGGAGAGAGAGCAATAGATAGTCTTTAGCCTAGCTTCCTTGTGGCCCTGAATGCACCCAATAATCCATTTGTATGTTGAATCCTGCGAGACATATGCCCACATAAAGATGCTGTGCTCAAAAACCCTCAGCACCCTCATGCTTTCTGGGACCCCATCCAGACATTGGGTAGCCATTACCCTAAACCTTATAGTCGAGCTCCCCATGTCTAAGAGGCACACTGTAGTCCTCATGGTGGTCAACCAATTGACAAAAAATGACCCACTTCATCCCCATTATGCTCCTGCCCTCCACAGAAGAAATGGCCCAGCTCCTGGTGAGTCACATCATCTATCTCCATGGACTGCCAGAGGAAATCACAATGGATTGGTGTCCATGATTTGTATCATTATTTTGGTGTGAAAACCTATGATTGCTTGGGGTCTGTACTTATACATCCACCACCTATCACCCACAAACTGACTGTCAGTCTGAACAAGTGAATCAAGGGTTGGAACAATATCTGTGCTGCTTCATGAATTTCCACCAGGACAACTGCAGGAGCCTCCTGCCCCAAGATGAGCTTGCTTATAATGATGCTGATTAAGTCTCCACTGAACAGAGTCCATTCTAAGCAAACTGTGACTTCCATCCCCATCTCTACCTATCATGTCTACCAATCCAGCAGGTGCCAACTGGGTGTGCCAGATCTATGAGAGCCAAGAAGAACTCAAGGTACATCTGTACAAGGCCAGGGAAGATTACAGGCACAGAGCCAGGAAGCCCAGCATTCACCATCGAACAAAAAATGTGGTTCTCAGCCCAACAGCTCTGCACTGACTGGACATGTTGTAAACTGGATTACTGATACCTCAGGTCATATTCCATCAGCCAGGTAATCAACCCAGTGACCATGAGGTTTCAATTACCTAGATCCCTCAAAATCCACCCAATGATCCACATATGCTTGCTAAAACACCAACAACCCCTTCGCTCACCAGACCCAACCACTACCCAGTCCAGTGTGGGTCCAAGGACATGAACAGTAAAAAGTCCATAAGATACTGGACTCAAAAATCAAATGCAGCTCCCACTGGTTCTATGTAGACAGGTAGGGCTATGACCCAGAAGAGCAATCTTGGGAGCCAGCATCCCAAATCTATGTCCTTGACCTCAAGGCAGCCTTCCAGATGGCCTGTCCAGACAAACTTGAGCCAGAGGAGGGCACTTCTAGGGGGGACTAGTGTAAAGCCCAACAGGTCTGGAACATGAGCCTGCAGAGCTGCCAGGCAGCAAACCCAGTGGCAGCTACAACCAGCTTGTGCTCTACTACTCACGACCCACTGTGGACACAGACAACAGGAAGTCCCACCTCAAGGGGTCCAAGAGGCAGCAACCTCATGGCTCCTGATTAGCTTCCCACCCAATATAAACCAATGGGTGTCCAAGAAGTGTTCAGGCAGAAGCATGCATCTCCTGTAGTTGCCATGACCATTCCTTCTCCCTTCTCTTGAACTCCTGGCTCTGACCTCGGCTTGATTTGGACCTCTCCATCTAACCTGGACCCTGAAACCTGAGACAGACTCTGATGCTTGGTATTGACCCTGGCCTGGAACTTGACTACAAACTCCTCTGCTACTCTCAGCCTCAGGTTTGACCCTGCTTTGACCCTTGGTCCTGACTGCCCTTGTCAGGATCCTGACTCTAAAGCTGACCACTTATCTTCCCTAAAATCTATTAAAATCTAACATTACTGTGATCTATAAATTGCTGCCGTCTGGATGTGGTTTGGCTAGCTGAAAGGTCTATTTTTCTAGTAAACTCTGTTCATTTTATGTTACCTCATCCTCCCATCCCCACCACATTTGTCTATCTTCTCAACCTGTTACACTCTGACACCTAGACTGGATGGCCTCTGGGGCAGGGACTCTCTTTGTTACCAGCCTGCACAGTATCTAATGCAATGATCCTTGACTGGGGTTCCTACATGGTACCATAATAAATGTTATGTTTTTCCATTAGCTTTAAGACCAATATTTTATCTAAGAGAAAAAATTACTGGAACAGAATCCAGTCACATTTTTGGCAAATGAAGAGAGTATTATAAATGCAAGATATACATTTAGATTTTATCTCTATATAATGGAGCATAATGAGAGACAGATCGCAGGCTCATCCCACTGTGCCACTTATCTAAAAACAGCAGCAGGATCTTCATCAGAAGCTTCGAAGCAACAAATGGGGAAATCTTTTAAGTCTTGGAAAGGACTTCTTCTATCCCAGAAGGTAAGAACATAGGCTCCTATACTGACACGCAACAGGGCACTGAGCAGGGCATATTATAAAAATGTAGCTAGATTAGACTACATTGATCATTCTTACATCTCATACTATAGGACAATTAATATAGGTCTAAGAACACATGTGCTGGCATGGATGTAAGTATTATTTATTTGCAATTCTTTTATTTCTTTATATATGTGTGTGACAAATATGGGGATACTCTTTAATAATTGTTAATGCTGTATCTGGATCTGGCAGTAGCACAGTGTTTTTATACTGTACATGGGTAATGCATATTTTACATAATAGTCTGTCTAGGTATCAGGAAGGGCAGCAAGGAGGCCCTTTCTAATAGTCACCTAATAGTTTCCACTTAAGGGTGGTTCAGGGCAATGCCCGAACAATTTGCTGTGGTGACTCTGGCTTGGTTGCCGGACAGCCTATCAAACTGCTTTGGCTGGCATATGACAAAGCCAACGGTAGTAGGGCGTCTGCCCCACTCCAACGTAAAAGGGACTAAGAGCAACTGAGGGAGGCTGGCAAGGTAGTGGGCCCCAGGTGTGGCTGCTTAATCAGACCAAAGCTGAATCCTAGGGGTTCATCCTTACAGATTGACAGAGCCAGAAGAGTACCCAGAAGTCACCTACTACAGGACAGGCCCAACAAAGAAAACAACAGAACGCCACTAGCCATCACCTTCAGCCCCCAACTAAAACCTCTCCAACGCATCATCAAGGATCTACAACCTATCCTGAAGGACGAGCCATCGCTCTCTCAGATCTTGGGAGACAGACCAGTCCTTGCTTACAAACAGCCCCCCAATCTGAAGCAAATACTCACCAGCAACCACACACCACACAACAGAACCACTAACCCAGGAACCTATCCTTGCAACAAAGCCCGTTGCCAACTCTGTCCACATATCTATTCAGGGGATACCATCATAGGGCCTAATCACATCAGCCACACTATCAGAGGCTCGTTCACCTGCGCATCTACCAATGTGATCTATGCCATCATGTGCCAGCAATGCCCCTCTGCCATGTACATTGGCCAAACTGGACAGTCTCTACGTAAAAGAATGAATGGACACAAATCAGACGTCAAGAATTATAACATTCAAAAATCAGTTGGAGAACACTTCAATCTCTCTGGTCACTCGATCACAGACCTAAGAGTGGCTATACTTCAACAAAAAAGCTTCAAAAACAGACTCCAACGAGAGACTGCTGAATTGGAATTAATTTGCAAACTGGATACAATTAACTTAGGCTTGAATAGAGACTGGGGATGGAGGAGTCATTACACAAAGTAAAACTATTTCCCCATGGTATTTCTCCCTCCCACCCCACCCCCCACTGTTCCTCTGATATTCTTGTTAACTGCTGGAATTAGCCTACCTGCTTGTCACCATGAAAGGTTTTCCTCCTTTCCCCCCCTGCTGTTGGTGATGGCTTATCTTAAGTGATCACTCTCCTTTCAGTGTGTATGATAAACCCATTGTTTCATGTTCTCTGTGTGTGTGTATATAAATCTCTCCTCTGTTTTTTCCACCAAATGCATCCGATGAAGTGAGCTGTAGCTCACGAAAGCTTATGCTCTAATAAATTTGTTAGTCTCTAAGGTGCCACAAGTACTCCTTATCCCTACTCTAGTGACAAAGACAAACTTTTGGGAACATAAGAAGAAACAAAAAGACATGTTAGTTAGCCATTACTAAAAGCCATTACTAAAAGGCTGCTTAATCAGGCCACAGCTGGCCTGAATAAAAGGGCTGTGGGGCCAGGAGCTGAAGGAGTCTCACTCTAGCCCTGGAGTGGGAAGGGCTAGCTGCCTGAGAGGAAGGTACCTGAAGTAGAGCAGTGTTGGGGAAGGTCAAGAGGAGCTGCAGAGCTCCAGCCTGGTAAACCCCCAGGCTGCAGGCCTTGGTGAAAGTCTACAAAGGTACTGGGGCTATAGAGATGTAGCCTGGGAATAGGCAGAGGCAGCTGGTCCTCACCCCTTGCCAATGATGAGTGGCCATTACAGACTGCAGTCTGCCCCAGTGAAAGGGGGCTAGATGATGACTGGCAGTAGCCACTGAGGCAAGGTGGGTTTAGAAGGTTGGGGGTTCCCTGGTAGGGGAGACCCAGAGAGCGGGAGTACTTCTGGGGCAGAACTCCAAGGTAAAGGGGCAGCGGGGTCCGGGAAGGACACGGGGCCTGAGGAAGGCAAGACACCAGCCAGCAGAAGCAGCTCCGAGCCTGGAAAAGAGCTAATTCCCAGACGACCAGCAGAAGGCACCAAACTGGTAAGTCCGCAATCTGCTACACCAACCAACACTTGACAAATTCTTTGACACAGATGTGCGTTAGTGGTTTACTATGTGTCCACAACTCCTATGAAGCCTGACAAACTCACTACACCTAACACATTGCTCTCATTATATTTATCTGTAAAGAATGTCATGTGAGATATTCAACGAAAGTCAGTGACACACTGGTCATTAATATAACTGTGAAATGTGTGTATTAATGCTATATGAAGGATTATGGATACTTACTGATATTATGCTTTAAAGTCCATGATCAAACAATGGGGAAAAAAAGAGATTTTTTTTCCAGACAAAAGGGAGGATAGTTATTTCCCTGTCTCTAATGTAAATTGAATTGAGCATGGTGATGCCAGAGACAGTGGGCAGTTCATTTTAATCAGAGGTTAACAGAAGGAACAAATTAAAATGAGGATGTGAAATCAGCGGGGGAAGAACTGAAAGTTGAATCCTAGGGGTTCATCCTGACTCTAGTGACAAAGACAAACTTTTGGGAACATAAGAAGAAACAAAAAGACGTGTTGGTTAGCCATTACTTAGAGTACAAAGTGGCCAACGCTTTTTGAATTGAGGATCTCCTGCCATGCGAGTGGGTGATGCTGAAAGATTGCCTTAGGTAAGATTGCTTTAAGACATTCTTAGTCAAGGATTGCAGCTGGTTAAATTTTAGTCACTTAGAAGCGTGTTATACTTTTGTTTTCAATCATTTCTGTCTCCATTTTTCTTTCTCAGTATCATTTAATCTCATTCTTTTAATAAACTACACTGTTTTATCATAAGTTTATCTCAGTGCTGTTATACTATGCAGAGTATGAATTCCTGGTTAAATCGAGCAAGTTGGTGAGTATGCTGTCTCTTCAGAGACAGTGGATAATTTTAATTGTTAATTTTAGTATGTGTCCAGGGACAGTGGCTGGCTGCGGCACAGAGAAAACAGTTTGGAAACTGAAGTGCACCAAGGGTTTACCTGCAAGGCCAAGTTAGAGTCCAGTGGAGTCTTGAGGAATCTGTGGGGCTGGCTAACAATCTGGGGTGGCAGAGAGTTGTGACTAAGTTTAGCACCAGAAAATCCCTTTTATGCCATGGCAGAGGGTAACAGCATTTCTGGACACCCCAAGAAATTGTCTCAGTCTCCCTGAGAACAAAGCAGCATTGTAGGGTTTAAAAGGACACTCTCTTGGAGGGGCAAAAGGAGAACAAGATGGAGAGACACACAAACCCAGGAACCCACAGGATGTCTGAAGAAGCTAAGCCTCTGTGGGTCACCAATATAGTACTTTAAGACAGACATGCATATTTGGTGGGTGTACATGAAGTAGTGTACTTGGGTCCCAGTCAAGGAATACAACAATTGCAAGGCTTAACCCTGACAAGGGCAAGAAGCCTAGTACCTGAAAGGGTTGAATCCAAAGAGACTCAAAAGGTGATAGGGGTGCAGCTAGTCCCAAAACCACAAAAATGGGCAAATGATGATAAATGTCTTCTGGGGTAGACTTCTTTAGGTACTTTAAAACAAGCCAACTACCCCTCTTTAAACTGTCCTGAGATGAGAAAAATCCTGGATAAAGGGTATAGAGGTAAAAGAGGATGCAGTAAATACACATCTGGAGACAAAAAGAAAAGGAATACTTGGGGCACCTTAGAGACTAACAAATTAATTTGAGCATAAGCTTTTGTGAGCTACAGCTCACTTCATCGGATGCATTCAGTGGAAAATACTGTGTGAAGATTTATATACATAGAGAACATGAAACAATGGGTGTTACCATACACACTGTAACAAGAGAGTGATCATTTAAGGTGAGCTATTACCAGCAGGAGAACGGGGGGAGGGGGGAATCCTTTTGTAGTGATAGTCAAGGTGGGCCATTTCCAGCAGTTGACAAGAACATCTGAGGAACAGTGGGGGATGGAGGGGGGGAATAAACATGGGGAAATAGTTTTACTTTGTGTAATGATCCATCTACTCCCAGTATCTATTCAAGCCTAAGTTAATTGTATCCAGTTTGCAAATTAATTCCAATTCAGCAGTCTCTCGTTGGAATCTATTTTTGAAGTTTTTTTTTGTTGAAGAATTGGAACTTTTAGGTCTGTAATTGAGTGACCAAAGACCAGTTCTCCAACTGGTTTTTGAATGTTATAATTCTTGACATCTGATTTGTGTCCATTTATTCTTTTACATAGAGACTGTCCAGTTTGACTAATGTACATGGCAGAGGGGCATTGCTGGCACATATCACATTGGTAGATGTGCAGGTGAATGAGCCTCTGATAGTGTGGCTGATGTGATTAGGCCCTATGATGGTGTCCCCTGAATAGATATGTGGACAGAGTTGGCAACGGGCTTTGTTGCAAGGATAGGTTCCTGGGTTAGTGGTTCTGTTGTGTGGTGTGTAGTTGCTGGTGAGTATTTGCTTTAGGTTGTGGGGCTGTCTGTAAGCAAGGACTGGCCTGTCTCCCAAGATCTGTGAGAGTGATGGGTCATCCTTCAGGATAGGTGGTAGATCCTTGATGATGCGTTGGAGAGGTTTTAGTTGGGGGCTGAAGGTGATGGCTAGTGGCATTCTGTTATTTTCTTTGTTGGGCCTGTCCTGTAGAAGGTGACTTCTGGGTACTCTTCTGGCTCTGTCAGAAGGTGCCACAAGTACTCCTTTTCTACTCTCCCCACTGTATTTTCCACTGAATGCATCCGATGAAGTGAGCTGTTGCTGTAGCTCATGAAAGCTTATGCCCAAATAAATTTGTTAGTCTCTAAGGTGCCACAAGTCCTCCTTTTCTTTTTGTGAATACAAACTAACATGGCTGCTACTCTGAAATCTGGAGACAGATTCTAGTCCTAGGTATTCCTATGTATATCTGAACTAACTCCATTTATATGTGAAGTGTCACTGGATTTAAACAAAGGTAGTAACATCAGACTTTGGCCCTGGATCTCTGGTACTTTACACATTATAATTACAAGATATATTTTCTGGATATGGCATATTACTGATCTCTACCTTGTTAAACCCTTTATCCAAGCTATCGAAAGACAAGGCAGACTATCTGAAGAGCTCAGTTGCACCAGATTCCTGGACTTCTTGCACCAGATCTTCAGATTACTCCACAGTGTGTAACACAAGGAAGATGTGGAATGTTTATATGAATGCCTTAGAATGGAGATCACCTTGTACAAGGATCCCTGTATTTTTCAGTCATGCCCTTAAGAACTGTTCTGTGGAGCACTTATCCTTGCTACAGTAAATCATTTGGTAGAAAAAAGCAAAAAGGAGATGCCAATGTTGAAGCTAATAGTTTGGGACAGGGGAAATCTTCAGGCCCTTCCCAGGGTGAACAGATTGGTGCTTCCGCTTGAAGCTTGGACTCTTCTCTACCCAAAACCTTTCTGGAGAATTGAGGAGAAAAAGGTTATTTATCAGTAGTCACTTCCCTGGCCTTCCAGGCATGAAACCATTTGAACAGTACTAAATTTTACAGTGGGCACACATGTTCCTCAAAGCCCAGGGTTCTTGTCACTTCTCTAACAGATTCATAGATTCTAAGGCCACTAATCATATAATCTGACCTCCTGCATAACCCAGGACACAAAATAAATCCCATGTCCCTGCTGACCATCCCTCGGATCCTCACTACTGCCAGGAAACTTAGGACATAAGCATTTTTTGATGATTAATTGACTCCCTGGATGTTTGGCAAGTTTTAATGAATGTGGCCTTAAATTGTTTCACGTAATGCAGAAAGGTTTGGAATTACGCAATTGGATGGAACAATCTCCCATTGAAGCCAGTGGCAAAATTCCAATTTTCAATGGGAGCAGGACTGAGTCATATATAAAGTAATGGCTACCATGACACATACTGATGAAGTTGTATCATGCTGCACACCCTGTATTTCAAGCACCTTGCTTTCATTTTCTTGACTGCACAAATTTTCAATGTAATTTACACAAATTATGAGCTCTGCAGTGCATTGATGTTCCAATCTCTGCTGGGATTGTTTATCATGCAAATAAGTACATGTGCATGAGTCTTTTAATTTTAGATAAGAAAACAATGCTAATTTAATCTTTGGGGACATGAAGGTGGAGAAAAGGATGACACAGCTTGTTCAAAAGAAACGCAAAGCCTCAATCAATGTATTTACCAGAGGCTTTATAGCAGAAGTCTTGCATCTATCACTAAGAGTAACACCTGTAAAAGCAAAGCTCTTGTAATCTCTGGAATCACAAGTGAGTTTCAGTTTATATTATTATATTAAAATGTCCATAAATTTCATATTAATGCTTCATTTTTATTTTTTTCTCATAGTATCCAGCATGGAAAAAATCATTTTTAATATAATTTATGTTAACAGGCACCAAAGGATGTGATTTTTTCATTTGATTTACCATGTCTGAGAACAGTTTCAAGAGATTATAACAGTAAACTTCCAATAGTTGTTTTCTGTACTAAGGACAGCACAATTGAGCATCACAGAAAACTTGGTGGAACAAGGATAATCAGTGGGACATGGTAATAGCAGGGTAGAAAATATATAGGAATGACAGAGTAGGTCATGATGACTGGGGAGTGACATTACATGTGAAAGAAAGCACAGAGTTAAACAGAGTAAAAATCTTAAATGATTCAAACTATACTATAAAATCTCTATGGATAGAAATTCCATGCATGAATAATAAGAATAGAGCAGTAAAAATGTACTAGTGACCGCCTGACGAGGATGGTGATGGTGACTGTGAAATGCTCAGGTAGATTAGAAAGGCTATAAAAATAGAAAACTCAATAATAATGGGGGATTTCAACTATTTCAGTAATGACTGGGTACATGTCACTTCACGACAGGATGCAGAGATTAGGTTTCTTGATACTATAAATGACTGCTTCTTGGACCAGCTAATCCTGGAACCCACAAGGGGACAGGCAATTCTTGACTTAGTCCTAAGTGGAGCACAGGATCTGGTACAAGAATTGAATATAGCTGAACCACCTGGTAATAATGACCATAGTATAATTAAATTTAACATCTTTCTAGGGTCACGATAGCAAAGCAGCTCACCACAGTACCATTTAACTTCAGAAAGGGGAAATACACAAAAATGAGGAAGCTAATTAAACAGAAATTAAAAGGTATAGTCCCAAAAGTGAAATGCCTGTAAGCTGCATGGAAACTTTTAAAAAAACATAATAATAGAGGCTCAACTTAAATGTATGCCCCAAATTAAAACACATAGTAAAAGGACCAAAAAGTGCCACCAGGGCTAAACAACAAAGTAAAAAGTGGTTAGAAGCAAAAAGGCATCCCTTGAAAATTAGAAGTTATAGCCTACTGAAGAAAATAGAAAACAGCATAAACCCTGGCAAGTCAAGTGTAAAAGTATAATTAGGCAGGCCAAAAAAAGAATTTGAAGAACAGCTAGCTAAAGACACGAAAATTAATAGCAAAACATTTTTTAAGTACATCAGAAGCAGGAAGCATGCCAAACAATGAAAGGGGCCACAGGATGATCAAAGTGCTAAAGGAGCACTCAAGAAAGACACGGCCACTACAGAGAAGCTAAATGAATTCTTTGCATTGGTTTTCACTGCAGAGGATGTAAGGGAGATACCCATACCTAAGGCATTCTTTTTAGGTGACAAATCTGAGGAACTGTCCCAGATTGAGGTGTGAATGGAGGAGGCTTTGGAAGAAATTGATAAATTAAACAGTAAGCCTAACTTCAGCATGAGACAAATTCGTTGAAACGATAGTAAATAACAGAATTATCAGACACATACATGAACATGATTTGTTGTGGAACAGTCAACACAGCATATGTAAAGGGAAATCATGCCTCACCAATCTATTAGAATTCTATGAGGGGTCAACAAATATGTGGACAAAGAATGCCTGCCCATGAGGGTGATCCTCTAGATATACTGTTATTGGACAAGGTCTCTCACCAAAAGCTCATAAGTAAAATAAGCAGTCACAGGATAAGAGGGAAGGTCCTCTCCTGGATAAGTTACTAGTTAAAAGATAGGAAACAAAGAGTAGGAAAAAATGATACATTTTCAGAATGGAGAGAGGTAAATAGTGGTGTTCCCCGCCGATCTGTACTGGGAATAGTGCTGTTCAACATATTCATAAATGATCTGGAGAAAGAAATAAACCATGAAATAGCAAAATTTGCAGACAATATGAAACTACTCAAGAGAGTTAAGTCCAAAGCAGACGGTGAAGAGTTACAAATGGATCTCACAAAACTGGTTGACTGTGCAATAAAAAAGCAGATATAATGCATTGTTGATAAATTAAAATTAATGCACATTGGAAAACATAATCCCAACTATATATACAAAATGATGGGATCTAAATTAGCTACTACTGCTCAAGAAAGAGAACTTGCAGTCTCTGAAAACATGCTCAATGTGCAGCAGCAGTCAAAAACACTAACAGAATATTAGGCAGCATAAGGAAAGGCATAGAAAATAAGACAAGAATTTCACAATGCCAGTATAAAAACCCCTGGTATGCCCACATCTTGAATATTGTGTGCAGTTCTGGTCACCCCATTTCAAAATATATATAACAATTGGAAAAAGTACAGAGAAGGGCAACAAAACTGATTAAGGGCATAGGTGTTGGAACTAGAGGTGTGGCAGCACCCTCTGGCTTGAAGTGGTTTCCATCTTTTCAGGGCTTACAGTTTGGTTCAATGGCTCTCAGCACCCCCACTATACAAGTTGTTCCAGCACCCCTGATTAAGGATATGGAACAACTCCTGCATGAGGAGAGATTAAAAAGACTGGAACTTTACATCTTGAAAAAGAGATGACTAAGAGGGGATATGACAGAGTAAGTTCATGGAGGATATGTCTGTTAGGGGGCTTATTCCTTCACACACTCACTTCCCTGGTCCTTCTCGCATGAACCGAGACCAACAATACCCAAAGTCCAAAAGCGCATACAATTCAATGTTTGTTGGGGTGAACTTCCAGCAAGCATGATTCCAGTTTCCTTCCTTAGTGTTCCCCTTCCCAGCTCTGACACCACAGAGCCTTACCTGTGTCCCTGTTCCTGTTCCCCCCTTAGCAAAACATGATTCCAATTTCCCTCCCATTCCCTGTTCCCATTCCCCCCCCCCACACTTCCTGATTGACTGTAGACTATATAGTAAAACTTGAGTTCTGCTTAGCTATACCTTAACCAATCATTTTACTGAAATTTAACTGACCAATCCTAACATATAGTAACATGATTAAGTAACCAATTATATCGCACCACCTTAATTAGTTTACACCCAGAAAAATTAATTATAGAGCAGACAGAAACAATCACAGAACCAGACAGAGATTATACAGACAAACAATAGGGAAATGGGGACTATAGTGATAGAACAACAAAGAAATGAGGATTTCACAAACCAGCTATGGATAAGTGAGTTCTTGCCAGACAAGATGCTATCAAACTAAGTTTCCTTTTACATCTTCTAGGCTCTTCCCTTTCTCTGGAGGTGATAGGCTTTATCAGGACAGGATTGTATCCTAACAGCCCAATAGCACATTATTTCAATGTGACTAGTCTGGAATGTGAGGAGGTGACCGGTTGCTTCCCAGCTTATGGCTGCCTCTGCTGCTTAGCCAAAGGCCTTAGCCTAAGAACAGGGCCTCAGACTGTCACAGTGAGAGAAGGCCCTTACACCGTCAGACAGTGATTTTGATTCTTTCTTTTATACATCTATAACTAGCTAAGTGATAAGAATACACCTAAATTCTTAGAGTATAGGCCTTTACAGACAGGTCTGAATATCTATATCCTAACAATGTTCATCACTGACTATTAGCCAAGATGGTCAGGGATGCAACCACATGCTTTGGGTGTTGCTAGCCTCTGACTGCTAGAAGCAGGCATTAGATGATGGGCCTGGATTACTCGATAATTGCCTGTCCTGTTCATTCCCTCTGAAGCACCTGGCATTAGCCTTTGTTGGAAGACAGGATACTGGGCTAGGCAGACCATTGGTCTGACCCCGTATGGTCATTCTAATGTTATCTTATTTTGTTCTCTTTGTTAAGCTAAATAGATAGATTAAAGGTTTCAGAGTAGCAGCCATGTTAGTCTGTATTCACAAAAAGAAAAGGAGTACTTGTGGCACCTTAGAGATTAACAAATTTATTTGAGCATAAGCTTTCGTGAGCGACAGCTCTGTAGCTCACGAAAGCTTATGCTCAAATAAATTTGTTAGTCTCTAAGGTGCCACAAGTACTCCTTTTCTTTTTAGATAGATTGAAGGATATCAATCACTACAAGGCAGGTTTTCTAATACTGTAATGATTCTCATGGCTCTTCTCTGAACCCTCTCCAATTTATCAACATCCTTCTTGAACTGTGGGCACCAGAACTGGACACAGTATTCCAGCAGCAATTGCACCAGTGCCAAATACAGAAGGAAAATAACCTCTTTACTCCTACTCAAGATTTCCCTGATTATGTATCCAAGGATCATATTCGCTCTTTTGGCCACAGCATCACACTGGAAGCTCATGTTCCGATGATTATTCAACATAATTTTCAGAGTCACTGCTTCCCAGAATAGAGCCCCCCATCCTCTAAGCATGGCCTGCATTCTTTGTTCCTAGATGTATATCTTTACATTTACCTGTTTTTTTAAAAGGATATTGTATGTTTGTGCCCAGTTTACTGAGCAATCCAGATCACTCTGAATCAGTGACCTGTCCACTTCGTTATTTACCACTCCCCTAATTTTTGCACCATCTGCAAACATTATCGGTGATTATATATTTTCTTCCAGGTTATTGACAAAGATGTTAAATAGCACAGGGCCAAGAACCGACCCGTGTGAGACTTCACTGGAAACAGAGCCGCTCAATGGCGATTTCCCAATTACAGTTACATTTTGAGACCTAAGTTAGCTAGTTTTAAATCCATTTAATGTGTGCCAAATTAATATATCATTCTAGATTGTTAATCCAAATGTTGTGTAGTGCCAAGTCATACGCGTTACAGAAGTCTAAGTATCTAATGTCAACACTACTATGTTTATCAACCAAACTTGTAATCTTATTAAAAAAATTAGTTTGACAGGATCTATTTTCCATAAACCAATCTCCTATTACAACAAAGTTGGAAAAAAGCAGGCTGGACAACTGCTTATATCTATATGTCCATCAGGGCTACTAAATTGATAATCTGGCTAAAATCAAATAACATCTCCATCACATCCTTCAACTAATTCCTTTATCCACCAACTTCACCTGAGTCTTAATTGCATACAGAGAGCCTGAGCTAGCACACTTGGCCAGATGTAAAGTTGAGTAACTACATCATCGAGATCCAGTGAATCAGATGTATTGTTCATTGTCATCAACATAGTACTTAAACCATCTCATTCTCTCCCCAGTGGCTTTATATATACATCCTACGGGATGGAAGGCACTCTAAGTTAACTGAAATTGCATGAGGGGGACTTAGCTACAAGAATATATCGAATATGTTATTTTACCTACAAAGATCTTCAGCAAAGCACACATCATTCATTACTCTACAATCTTTCTTGTAATAATTAGGATGGTTTCCTAACTGTGTTTTTCATTCTAGATGTTTTCAACAATCAGACCATGAACAATTGCAACAGCAATTCTTCTGCTAAAGACTTTTATCTCATTGGATTTCCTGCACTTCAAGATTTTCAGATCCCTCTTTTCCTTGTATTTTTGGTATTCTACCTGCTAATACTAATTGGTAATATCATTATTATAGCTGTAGTTGTGGTTGATCAAACACTTCACAAACCCATGTACTTTTTCCTAGCTAATCTCTCTGTCTTAGATATACTGTTTACAACTACTACCATTCCCAAAATGTTGGCAATGTTTCTGGTCAATGCCAAAACTATTTCTTTTCATGTTTGCTTTCTGCAGATGTATTGTTTTCATGGTCTAACAGTGACTGAATCGCTGCTTCTTGTAGTCATGTCTTATGATCGTTATGAAGCAATTTGTAATCCTTTGCATTACCCAGTTAAAATGACAAAGAGAGTAAACATTCAACTGGCAGCATATGCCTGGGTAACTGCATTGTTAATACCAATACCTGTCATCTTTCAGACCTCTCAGTTAACATTTGGTGAAACAACCATAGTTTACCATTGCTTTTGTGATCACTTGGCAGTTGTGCAAGCAGCTTGTTCAGATTTCAGTGCCTCTTTTCAGACTTTCTTGGGGTTTTCCATTGCCATGACTGTTTCAGTCGTGCCACTTATGCTTGTCACCCTATCATATGTTCACATCATTATCTCCATATTAAAGATCAACTCTAAAGGAGGTCGCAGTAAGGCATTTTCTACTTGCACTTCCCATCTGATTGTGGTTGGCACCTACTATTTATCCATTGCTCTGGCATATATTTCCTACAGAACAGACATGCCTATTGATATCCATGTATTGAGCAATGTTGTTTTTGCTATTTTAACTCCTTTGTTAAATCCACTCATTTATACTTTGCGAAACAAGGAAGTAAAATGTGCAGTAAAAAGATTATTTTTCTGAAGATCTTTCCTCCTTCTAAAAAACTGTAATCTCATGGGGAAAAATTAGCTCCAACACAGAAGTTTCACACAGAACCTATACATCACATCAACCCCCTCTACAGGGGTTAAGTAGGGCTTAAGTCAATGGTTTTCAAACTGTGGGTCACAACCCAATATTGGGTCACGGAAGGTAAGGCACTGGATCATGGTGGCTCTGATCAGCACCGCTGACTGTGGCATTAAAAGTCCCATTGGCAGTGCTACCTGGCTAAGTCAGGGTAGTTCGTACCTGTTCTGACACTGCGCTGCACCCCTGAAGTGGCCAGCAGCAAGTCTGGCTCCTAGGCAGCGGGGCCACATCAGCTTCCCATAGAACGGTTAAGTACGGTTTAAATGGCTTGATATGGCTTCCTCTGCATTGGGGTGATTTTCATCCTATTAATATCAAGTATTTTTGAACATACTAACTTTCCTCTATATGCTGAAAGGGACAAAAAGTAATTTGTTTTATAATTTTTTAGTTTCAGGCTGAATTGGGGGCACTACTGCACATGCATTGCAAAATCTGCTACAGTGAAAGTGTGGTGTGTACTAGTGCCTTAAAACATGTGTACTGTGAACCGTGACTTTATAACAAGGGTGTCATAGTGCATTGTGTTTATTATCTCTCAGTGATTCTGGAACAAATTTGTCCAGTTTATAAGTGGAAAGAGCTTTTTCTTTTTCTAAATTGCAGCTCTTGGAACCCAACCTGGGAGATGAAGTGAGATTGTTCTTTCCTTCTTTTGTACAATTACCTGTGTACCTGACCCAGCTAAAGTGTATTAGAGGTGTAATTGTGGTATAGCTGGGCTATGCTTTCCCCATAATATGCAATGTAATTTTAAACTCTGTTTACAATTAAAATATTTTAAAAGTCTAATGATGGTTTTTTATCCATGGTGCAGCGGAAAGAAGTTAAAAGGTTGCTCCGAAGTCGTTATAAAACTTTTGATCAGATTGAAATATCAACACATAATATGCATAACAGTGATTAACTTGTATATCCAGCTGCTCATAAGAGCTGCCTATTGACTAACATTTTGCTTAGTCATGGAAGAATTTCCAGCACTAAAGCTTCCAGTAAATATGCCAAATAAAGGTAAAACTGAAATGTGATTCTTAATCCTTTCCTCTATACATTTCACCAGGTTGAATTGACCATTGTTTTATTGTCTCCATTTAAGAGATTCATACATGTCAGAAGTTATTTTCCTAGTGTAGAGTCTATAAATTACATTATACTGCATACTTCAGAATGAGGGGGAAAGAATATGAGGAGCTTGAAATGCAGTATGTAGAGCATAATGCTTTTTCATCTCTAGGCAATAGGAAGTGCCATCAGCTCTCTTCTTTTATCATATTGTGCAATTCTAACATTTCTGCATGTGAAGGAGTCCTATTCAGTGCAGGTACTCCTCCTCATGGCTAGGTCAGGGAATTAGTTCTTGCCCCATCTGGCACCCCCTTCCGTCAGTTGCTTGCACTGTGGCCCTTCTTTCTTTCTTTCTTTCTTTCTGTGACTCGGGTTATTCCCTCTTTCTGACTTGGCCTTCCAGCCACATCACGCTGTAGTTTCCACTTTCCTAGTGGCTGGTAGGGGAACCCGGGTCTGCCCACTATTCCAAGGAACCTATGCCTAGCAACCTAGGTATGCTCATTGTCAATACTGGTTGCTGCTTCTCTGGGCTTCTTCCTACCCCACCTCTCTATCTCCTTGCCTAACTCTAGGTTTACCACCAGGGTTTCCTCTGCTCTCCATGGCTTCTTCACCCCTCTCAGTATCTTGGCACAGACCCCAAAGTCTTTCTTTCCTCTGGATTTCCTTCTTGACCCTGGCCAATTCCCTTTCTGTCCAGAAAGTGACTGCAGACCTCATCCCTGCAGCTCCTTTCCTGCTCTTACTTCCTGGCTTTATAAACCTCTCCCAACTGGGCTTCATCTGCAATTAGTTGTTATCAATCCTTGACTCTTCTCCAGATGCAGTAGGTAAAGTTACTGATGTCTGTAGGCCTACATTACTTGCTCAGGGCTTGTGCAGATGGACACCCCATCACACAGGTTTATATAAAGTCATATTCAGTAAAATATTTTGATGGATAAAACTCAAAAGGTTCTTACATTCAATTAAACTGAAACAAGATCTATTTTTATGGTATTTTACTACCTTCTCAGAACAGAAATACAAGTTCACTTTGTTAAAAACGTACTTTTTCAAAGCTCATTCAAGATTTTAGGGTCAGTTGAGTTTGAGTTGTGGACACAAAGCTTTGGTCCACTTTCTTTTTATTTTTACTGAATCTCCCATCCATGGTTTAAATAAATTCAGCCAGCAGTGTCCGTTGGAGCTGTGCATGCACCTTGTAAGCCTTATACCTTCCTCCCAAGGCCATGAAGGACAGAACACTCCTTACCATCACTTAGCTCCTTCACTGAGACAGATATCCAAGAGTAGGACTCTGTGTCAGTCAGAATGGACAGCGGGTCATGGAATCCATGAGGACAAAAGTATCTTGAGGACCTCCAGTTATCATAAGGTAAGTAACCTCTCTGTCATCTTTGAGCATTTGTCCACAGAGATCCTACTGAAGGTTTATTGACTGGCAGTTATTTCTCAATAAGGTGGGTTATAGGACTTCTCTCTAAATAATGACTGGGAGAAAACCCTGCCATATTGGGCACCTGATCTAGAAGTTGCCACAATGGAGTAGTGATGGGTAAATGTATGAACAGAGCTCCAAGTAGCTGCCTTACAAATGTCTGAGATAGGCATCCCTCTAAGACATGCTATAGATCAGGGGCGGGAAACCTATGGCCCGTGGGCCGGATCCAGCCCATTGCTTAATTTCATCCGGCCTGCACATGGGCGGCGGGTCCCATAGGCTGGGGGTGGCTGTGCCTCCCCAAATAGTCAGGCATGGACCTGCACATGCACCGTCCTGCCTACCCCCCGCGCCCCAGTTTACTGCCATGCAGTCTGTGGCTCCTCCAGTCACCCTGTGCTCCAGACAGGGCTAAGGGTCTGTGGCAGTGCTGCCCGCTCACGCTCCAGGGCTTGGGAGACTGTGGCTGTGTGCCACCCGCCTTCCCGGCGCTCCAGGGCTGGGGATGCTGCAGTCACGTGCTGCTCGCCTTCCTGACACTACGGGGATGGGACCATGCACCGCCCACCCTCCCAGTGCTCCTCTGGTGCTGGGAAGCTAGCCTGGGGCGGGGCTCGGAGCCGGTGGCCACAGTGTTGGAGGGGACTCGGGGCTCTGGCGTGGGATGGAAGGGGCAGGGCTGGAGGCTTTGGATCAAATCCTTGCTTTTTACTTGTGTGACTTATTTTTTCTGTGGCTAAATGGCCCAGGATAGAAAAAAAGGTTCCCCACCCCTGCTATAGATGTTACCTGAGGGACAGGGAGGTGGAATGCAGAGTTGGTATAGGCTAGAAATGAACTGACTATCCTTGCCAGATAAATTCTAACATATACTAATTAGTTGAAATCACAGCCTTCCCCCAACCCCCCAAAAAAGAAAGGCAATTGTTAAAAAGAGAGAAGTAAATTTATAGATTTTTCTCAAGCTGGTCTTCGACTCTCGGCCACAGTTTCAAACCTGCAGCCTTTCTCCTGATGGAGAGTATATAGTGCCAGTAGATGAAGAAGGCCCTTTTTTTTTTTTTTTTTTTGAAGTGAGGCCTCTTCTTATATATCAGCCCTTTGATGGTACTCGTATGAAGACACAGGAGGTCTAAAAAAAGGTAAGTCCTCAACCATAGTCTGGACTTCTTTTGGAATTCCAGCCACAATTTCAATGCATAGTTACTGCTATAGCCCTTGTCCTGGCTGCAGTGTAAGTAGCATCCAGTATTGCCCCACAATGCAGTCTTTGCCATCAATTGGCCTTCTGAGACTACAGCCTTCAACTCATCTTTAATATACTGACTGAGCTATTATTCACCAGCTTAAGACTCTGTCCCACTAAAGAGCTGTATTTAGCCAACGAAGCCTGATAATTTGTTATCCATATCTGAAGACTCGCCAAAGAATATACCATTTTCCCTAGAAAGTCCATATTTGGAACAGAGGGTCCTTATCCCTAGGCATCAACTTAGGAGGACCAAGCTGCATGTATTTCTCATGAGCAGTTGCTACTACTAAAAACTCAGGGGCTAGGTTTAAAAAGAAATAGCTCAAGCCCTCAGGCAGAGGTTAGTATTTGCAGTGTGCTCTCTTTGATGTTGCCTAAATCAACACAGGGTTTGGCCACAAATCTTTAATGGGTTTGAGGATGCTCTCATTGATTGGCATAGCCAATTTGCATTGTGAAACCAGATGTAAAATGGTGCATAATTTGAGACCTTTCTTGAATGACCTCTGTGATGCTGTATGACTGAAATACAACAATATCATTGATATTGCCAATGTTAGACAACTGCAACAGATCTTATACAAAGTATGTCATGTAAGGTGTCAAAGGAAAAGTGCTGATCTGCTAAATAAGATGATCTTGTCTAAATCCATGTACCATCACTATGTGAAATTATGAATATTGGCTATATACCTGTATCACAATTGTGTTTGTTCCCGGGGTAACACCTAAAAAGGTAGTTTATATACAATCCATGCAGCACACTGTGAATGGACTACTCAAGTTTAATGGCCTATCAAAGACACTTAGCTCTCACAATAGTCCATAGAAGAAACTCATTCCACCCAGATGGCTCTTTCTGCAAATGCCTCAGCGTCCAAGAGGCCTGTCAGGGTTCCTTCCCCACTCTGAACTCTAGGGTACAGATGTGGGGACCAGCATGAAAGACCCCCCTAAGCTTATTTCTACCAACTTAGGTTAAAACTTCCCCAAGGCACAAAGTCTTTGCCCTTGCATTTGGTAAATTGCTGCTACCACCAAGTGTTTTAGACAAAGAATAGGGAAAGGACCACTTAGAGTCCTATTCCCCCAAAATATTTTCCCAAGCCCTACACCCCTTTTCCTGGGGAAGGCTTGATAATAATATTCTCACCAATTGGTACAGGTGAACACAGACCCAAACCCTTGTATCTTAAGAACAATGGAAAATCAATCAGGTTCTTAAAAGAAGAATTTTATTTAAAGAAAAGGGAAAAAATCACCTCTGTAAAATCAGGATGGTAAATACTTTACAGGGTAATCAAATTTAAAACACAGAAAATCCTTCTAGGCAAAACCTTAAGTTACAAAAAGACACAAAAACAGGAATACACATTCCCTCCAGCACAGTGAATTTCACAAGCCAAAACAAAGAAAACCTAATGCATTTTCTAGCTAGATTACTTACTAACTTTACAGGAGTTGAAGGGCTTGCATCCTTGATCTGTTCCGGGCAAAGGTATCACACAGACAGACAGACAAAAGCCTTTTTCCCCCCACTCCAGATTTGAAAGTATCTTGTCTCCTCATTGGTCATTTTGGGTCAGGTGCCAGCCAGGTTACCTTAGCTTCTTAACCCTTTACAGGTGAAAGGATTTTGCCTCTAGCCAGGAGGGATTTTATAGCACTGTATACAGAAAGGTGGTTACCCTTCCGTTTATATTTATGACAAGGCCAGTGGCTTGTTAAGTAACTTTCCACAGACATGGGCTGTGAGCTTTGTTTGGGACAGTAAAATTCCAAACACATAGCAGAGGATATAAAAACCCTGGAATATCTCCACGTTCCCTCTTTTCTGGTCTGATTCTTTGGACTGTGGATTTTCAACTGAAAAGAGCATATTGGACTATGGACTGAGGACCTTCCAATCTTTTGAAAGTTAGCAGAGACTTTACAAGCCAGCAATCTGTAACAACATTGCTACAAACCTGTTATAAGAACATTGCCATTATTGTACGTATATGATTGATCTATTAAACATTTTAACTCTCTTCTTTTCTTTTATTAATAAACCTTTAGATTTTAGTTACTAAAGGACTGGCAGCAGTGTGATTACTGGGTTAAGACATGAGTTATATATAGACCTGGCTACGTGGCTGATCTCTTGAAATCAGAAGAACTCTTTGTTTGATGAAATTCATGTTCAGTTACTACTCATCATAAAGTCTAGTGTCTGCATGGTGAAATAAGGGCTGGAATGCCTAAGGAAACAGCATTTTTGACTTCTTGTTAACTAATGTGGTGAGAGAGAAATTTACTTTTTGTTACTGGATTGGTATATGTAATGATAGAATAACCACCAGTTTGTGTAAGTCTGCCCTGTTTCTCAGCAGTTTGTTCTAAATCTGGTCTTCTCAGCTGTCACCCACAGAGGCACAGCAACAACTTCAAGGGATATGCAAGATCTCTGTGACTTGTAAGGCCTTAAAATCATCAGCTGTGGAAGGAGCAGATGTAGTTACTACTTTATGTGGAGATAAAGATGATATAGTCAAGGGTATGGGTTGTTCTTCATATTCTTCCATAAGGTCCTCCTACTCAGAATGGGGTTCCTGCTCCACCTCTTAGACAATCCCCTAGATGATTCTTCGATTTGGAGCTAGATAAATAGTGAGCGAGAAAATGCTGAAGGTTCCACACTGATCTGTAAGGCCAAGATGACATCCCATATGGGAAGGGCATATGATCCCACAAAGGTGGAAATAAAAATGCTGCAGACCTCTCAGATGTTTGGTATCTATGGCAAGGTGGACTCCTTTTTAAATCCCTTTCAGAAACCATACTGGGAGAATTAGGAGAAAAATCTAGGAGAAGGGCTTTCACTGTTGTGAGATGATGAAGATGAGTAGAACTCCATGGGTGGTGCACACTTCTGTGATGTTACAACAGAACAAGGAAATGCAGACTCCAGTCCTGATAAACATATATTAGTGCCAAAGATCATGGTTCTAGAGAGATTTTTAAAATCAGTACCCTTGGTTCCAATACTGGAATGGACTCGGAGCCAATAGAAATGGGAAAAATATATAAGAGAGTAGACTCCAGTTCCAGAATAATGATTATGTTCACAGAAGTTGTAAAAGCAGTTTGCATTGGAGTAGGAAAGGGTTCCAATATGTTTGATATCAAGGTTGACACTATCAATATCTTCATCTCAGAAGAATGGCCACTGACTTACCCAAGAATTATAGAAGGGAAGGATCGACATGTTTGAGAAGCATGAGGTCTCTTAAAGCCAGAAGACCTGCCAGCTCCTGGAGCAGAATCTGTGGTAGCTGGAGCTCCGATAGAAACATGTATCAGAACAGTAGATTGTTTCCATAGAGGGACTCAGAGTCAGAAACACTCCTCATTGACTTATCCATTAGAAACATTGCTAAGCTGGTGTCATAAGCTCTCTGTGAACACTAAGAGAAGAAATGGCAAATGGGACATTGGTCCAGAATATGTGACTCTCCTAAACAAAAAAGATATTTAGCATGTCTGTTGCTCACAGGCATAGGTGATTTGCAAATGGGACAGATTTTAAAGCCTAGAAACTGAGTCTCTGAGGCAGTACCCTGAGGAGAGTCAGAGGAAAAAATAGTATTGTTGTTTTGTTTTTGGCACTGAGCATGAATACAATTTATAACAACTACTAAAAAAAAAAAGAGAAACACTAACAGAGTAGAAAAACTCTCCTAACACTATCTCAGATACTGTGAAGAAGCATTGTGGACTCTGTAGATCCATCTCGTTGCCATGGGTGGTAAGAAGGAACTGAGTGGCAATTGGAGCTGGTCCAACCTTCGTGCCTGACAGGTGGGGGCATGCAGGGCACATTCACAGCCCTAACAGACACTGCTATCTAAATGTTTCCAGCCTCACATGTGTAGGACACACATACCTACCGCAGAATTCATGTTGACAAATGCTCAGAGAAGAAATATCATTTACTGTACATCTGTGCAACCAGGGATATAGGTGCAGTGAGATCCTTTGTCTACTGCTGCTCCTCAAGCAATGAATAGAGGGTTTGAGAGTATGATTGCCCTTTAGTGGGAGTTAAGGGGATGAAGGAATCAAAAGGTCACAAGTGGCTAAACTCTTAAAAGCAGTCAATGTTCAAAGTTATGGGTTAAAGCATTTATTTATGCTATTTACAAGGCAAATACCATATAGCAAAGAAAACAATATAAAGGACTATGCTGATATCCTATGTGTTTTTAGTAAGCTTTTCTTTAAGGAAGATACATATAAAAGTAAAAAATCTTAAGCATCTGAGAAATCTTGATCTGGCTTGTGTCTTAGGCCTTTTCAGGCAGCTGGTATACTCAATGTAACTATCAGGATAGATGGATGAAAAATAATTTGTTCAGTATCGGGGGTAGCCGTGTTAGTCTGTATCTACAAAAACAACAAGGAGTCCAGTGGCACCTTAAAGACTAACAGATTTATTTGGGCATAATCTTTCATTGGTAAAAAACCCACACTTCAGATGCATGGGGTGAAAATTACAGATGCAGGCATAATTATACTGACACATGAAGAGAAAGAACTACCTCACAAGTGGAGAACCAGTGTTAACAGGGCCAATTCAATCAGGATGTAGTTCACTCCCAATAATTGATGAGGAGGTGTCAATTCCAGGAGAGGAAAAGTTGCTTTTGTAGTGAGCCAGCCACTCCCAGTCCCTATTCAAGCCCAAATTAATGGTGTTAAATTTGAAAATGAATTTTAGTTCTGCAGTTTCTCTTTGAAGTCTGTTTCTGAAGTTCTGTTGTTGAAGTATGGCTACTTTTAAATCTGTTATAGAATGTCCAGGAAGATTGAAATGTTCTTCTACTGGCTTTTGTATGTTATCATTCCTGATGTCCGATTTGTGTCCTTTTATTCTTTTACGTACAGACTGTCCGGTTTGGGCAATGTACATGGCAGAGGGGCATTGCTGGCACATGATGGCATATATCACATTAGCAGATGTGCAGGTGAATGAGTCCCTAAATCTGTTGGTCTTTAAGGTGCCACTAGACCCCTTGTTGTTCTTGTAGATACAGACTAAGCCAGCTACCCCCTGATACTTGACACCATGCAAGGCACTGAATTTAGCCGTACGGAGTGGAAATCCATCAACCTCATCAAAAAACTAGCACAGATACAGACAGACATAATTTTCCTCTCCAAATGCAAACCGATGGACATCATACCAAATGGACTGAAGGTAAAAAATCCATTGCAATCGACATACTACACTGACTATGGTGAAAGACTGTGCCATACACTCTCAAAGAAACTGAGGAACAACCTGATCAGAATCTTGTACAGCAGACAGGAGAAGATCAAGAATGAGCTCTCAAAACTGGAGACTGTCATACAAAACCAAAATTGTACAAAAACTTCCACATGACTGGACTTTACAAAAACGAGACAAGCCATTTACAACACACACTTCACTTCTCCACAGAGGAAAAAGGACAGTAAATTATCTAAACTCCTACATGCCACAGGGAGCTACAACAGTGGTACCCTTAACTCACCCAACAATATTGTTAATCTATCCAACCACACACTTAGCCCGGCAGAAGAGTCTGTCCTATCTCGGGGACTCTCTTTCTTCCCCACCACCCTCAGAAACATGATACAGTTCTGCGGTGATCTGGAAGCCTACTTTTGTCGTTTCCAACTCAAGGAATATTTTCAACACACCACTGAAGAGTGCACTGACCCACAGGAAACCTCCTACCAACACTACAAGAAGAAATCTGCATGGACTCCTCCTGATGGTCGAAATGACAGACTGGACTTCTACATAGAGTGCTTCTGCAGATGTGCACAGGCTGAAATTGTGAATAAACTGCATCACTTGCCCCATAACCTCAGTCATACAGAACGCAATGCCATCCACAGCCTCAGAAACAATTCTGACATTATAATCAAAGGGGCTGACAAAGGAGGTGCTGTAATCATAATGAACAGGTCGGATTATGAACAGGAGTCTGCCAGGCAACTCTCCAGCATCACAATCTACAGGCCACTGTCCTTGGATCCCACTGAGGAGTACCAAAAGAAACTACACCATCTGCTCAAGAAACTCCCTGCTATAGCACAAGAACAAATCTACACTGACACACCCCCAGAGCCCCGACCAGGGGTATTCTATCTGTTACCCAAGATCCATAAACCTGGAAACCCTGGATGCCCCATCATCTCAGGCATTGGCACTCTTACAGCAGGATTATCTGGCTATCTGGACTCTCTCCTCAGACTCTACGCTACCAGCATTCCTAGCTATCTTCAAGACACCACTGACTTCCTGAGGAAACTACAATGCATTGGTGACCTCAGGAGGTCATCTAGTCCAACCCCCTGCTCAAAGCAGGACCAATCCCCAACTAAATCATCCCAGCCAGGGCTTTGTCAAGCCTCACCTTAAAACCTTCTAAGGAAGGAGATTCCACCACCTAGGTAACGCATTCCAGTGCTTAACCACCCTCCTAGTGAAAAAGTTTTTATTAATATCCAACCTAAACCTCCTCCACTGTAACTTGAGACCATTACTCCTTGTTCTGTCATCTGCTACCAGGGAGAACAGTCTAGATCCATCCTCTTTGGAATCCCCTTTCAGGTAGTTGAAAGCAGCTATCAAATCCCCCCTCATTCTTCTCTTCCTCAGACTCAATAATCCCAGTTTCTTCAGCCTCTCCTCATAAGTCATGTGTTCCAGTCCCCTAATCATTTTTGTTGCCCTTCACTGGACGCTTTCCAATTTTTTCACATCCTTCTTGTAGTGTGGGGCCCAAAACTGTGCTGGACACAGTACTCCAGATGAGACCTCACCAATGTTGAATAGAGGGGAACGATCACATCCCTCAATCTGCTGGCAATGCACCTACTTATACAGCCCAAAATGCTGTTAGCCTTCTTGGCAACAAGGGCACACTGTTGACTCATATCCAGCTTCTCGTCCACTGTAACCCCTAGGTCCTTTTCTGCAGAACTGCTGCCTAGCCATTCGGTCCCTAGTCTGTAGCAGTGCATGGGATTCTTCCATCCTAAGTGCAGGACTCTGCACTTGTCCTTGTTGAACCTCATCAGATTTCTTTTGGCCCAATCCTCTAATTTGTCTAGGTCCCTCTGTATCCTATCCTTACCCTCCAGCATATCTACCTCTTCTCCCAGTTTGGAAGCTCTTTATACCAATATTCCACATGATGATGGACTACAAGCTGTCAAGAACAGTATCCCTGATGAGGCCACGGCACACCTGGTGTCTGAGCTCTGTGACTTTGTCCTCACCCACAACTATTTCAGATTTGGGGATAACTTATACCTTCAAATCAGTGGCACTGCTATGGATACCCACATGGCCCCACAGTATGCCAACATTTTTATGGATGACTTAGAAAAACCCTTCCTCAGCTCTCGTCCCCTAGCGCCCCTCCTCTATTTGAGCTACATTGATGACATCTCCATCATATGGACCCACGGGAAGGAGGCCACCTGGATTTCAACAATTTCCATCCCACCATCAACCTCAGCCTGGACCAGTCCACACAAGAGATTCACTTACTGGACACTAAAGTGCAAATAAGTGATGGTCACAAAAACTCCACCCTATACCGGAAACCTACTGATCGCTGTACTTACCTACATGCCTCCAGCTTCCATCCAGGACACACCACACAATCCATTGTCTACAGCCAAGCTCTAAGATACAACCGCATTTGCTCCAATCCCTCAGACAGAGACAAACACCTACAAGATCTTTATCAAGCATTCTTAAAACTACTATACCCACCTGTGAGGAAGTGAGGAAACAGATTGACAGAGCGAGACAGGTACCCAGAAATCACCTACTACAGGACAGGCCCAACAAAGAAAATAACAGAACACCACTGGCCATCACATACAGCCCCCAGCTAAAACCTCTCCCACACATCATCAACGATCTGCAACTTATCCTGGAAAACAATCCCTCACTCTCACAGACCTTGGGAGTCAGGCCAGTCCTCGCTTACAGACAGCCACCCAGCCTGAAGCAAATATTCACCAGCAACTACACACCACAGAAACACTCACCCAGGACCCAACCACTGTAACAAACCTCATTGCCTACTCTGTCCCCAGATCTACTCTAGCGACACCATCAGAGGACCCAACCACATGAGCCACGTCATCAGGGACTCATTCACCTGCACATCTACCAATGTGATCTATGCCCTCATGTGCCAGCAATGCCCTCTGACCTGTACATTGCCCAAACTGGACAGTCTCTGCATAAAAGAATAAATGGACACAAATCGGACATCAGGAATGATAACATATAAAAGCCAGTAAGTAGGAGAACACTTCAATCTTCCTGGACATTCTATAACAGATTTAAAAGTAGCCATACTTGAACAACAGAACTTCAGAAACAGACTTCAAAGATTTCAGAGTAGCAGCCGTGTTAGTCTGTATTCGCAAAAAGAAAAGGAGTACTTGTGGCACCTTAGAGACTAACAAATTTATTAGAGCATAAGCTTTCGTGAGCTACAGCTCACTTCATCGGATGCATTTGGTGGAAACTGCAAAACTAAAATTCATTCGCAAATTTAACACCATTAATTTGGGCTTGAATAGGGACTGGGAGTGGCTGGCTCACTTCAAAAGCAATTTTTCCTCTCCTTTCAGAGTAGCAGCCGTGTTAGTCTGTATTCGCAAAAAGAAAAGGAGTACTTGTGGCACCTTAGAGACTAACAAATTTATTTTCCTCTCCTGGAATTGATACCTCCTCATCAATTATTGAGTGTGGACTACATGCACTCCGATTGATTGGCCCTGTCAACACTGGTTCTCCACTTGTGAGGTCACTCCCTTCTCTTCATGTGTCATTATATTTATGCCTGCATCTGTAATTTTCACTCCATGCATCTGAAGAAGTGGGTTTTTTACCCACGAAAGCTTATGCCCAGATAAATCAATTTGTTCTCAGTTTTAACTTATTAGACCCCTATTCCTCCTCATCTCCTTTCATGAGTGGCAAGGGACAGGTTACTTATTGGTAACTGTAGATTTTCAGTGGTGTTGCTGCTGTATGTTTCCACACATAGGATGAGACACAACAGCATAGCAGGATCCCAGAATTAGATATCTGTGCCTGTTGGGAGCCACACAAAAGCCCCCTTGTGGCACCAAACATGCAGGTCCTAAGGTGATATAAGGGAGATTCAGCACTAACCTCCTTCATTCAGTTCACCTGAACTCTCACAGTGGAAGGCAGGCACGGAGTGGGCAGGTTCTGACCCAGAGCTTGTTGCTAGGGGCAGGGCAGAAGGCACTGTGATGGAAATGGGAGAGAGGAGCAGAAAGGCCTGGAGTGGAAGTGTCATGGGCTGCAGAGTCCCTATGCTGTCCCAGCCACTAAAGGGTTAACAGGGAGCTGAGCTGCCTTTTCAGTTGTGGGTGACTGGTGACCCTGCAACTATTCGAGAGATAAAAAGTATGCAGATCAACTGGGAGGGGCGGTTGTTGGAAAGGCTGAGGTACGTCTGAGAGCAGGAGCCTTCAGCAACAGACTGATGAGAAGCCATCCATGTGGCTGGCCCTACCATCCCCAGCAGAGGGGTTAATAAAACCTGAAAAAAGAAGGGAATTCAACCTCAGGAAGCTGGAGGCTGTTGAACCTGCCAGAGTGTTACCAGTCTCCTGACTGACCAGACTCTTTGCTATGTAGGGAGAGACTATTAACAATCCAGCTCAAGGGCTGGAGTCATAGTGAAAAACTGCAAGACATGGGATAAATGGTGATTGGCTGAACAAAGGGGAAACTGAGGCAGAATTGTGCTAACACCATGTTCAGCTGCAAGGGGGTACCATTGGCAGAATGCAGATGTGGACAGGAAGTATAGAGAGAAAAAGGATACAAAGAATTCAGGGGAACTCCATTGATACATTGGAGACTCAATACAGGGAGAAAGAATTCAAGCTGGGAGAAGAGAGGGATGGAAAAATGTGGGACTCGGTGGCATGGTGGAGAGAAAAGAGAGGGGCATGGAAAGGGGGGTGTGTGTGTGTGTTTGTGTAACCAACCATTAATCCAATTTAAACCAGTAGGAGCCAGACTTAGCTGTTAAGTGAGTTCTCCCAGTCAGACCCTTCTCTGCAGCACCTACTGCTACCTTGGCCTTCAGCTCAGGAGCAGGTCTTCAGCGCACAAACCCAATGCAAAGACTGACATGGAGGCAGGAACTGGAAGCCAACTCCTGTGAGTCGGAATTACCAGCCCAGGTGGTCAGTGTGGTCACTTTCTTCTCCCACACAGTGGCCTCTGGGGGATGGGTCCCAATGGATACTACCACATTGGACAGACAGAGATGGGCTCAGGGCTCAAATCCCATGTAGGTGGGACTAGGGGTAGGGGCCATGACTAGAACGAGGAAGGGGTGGGGTTCAGGGCACTAGCTGGGAAAGAGGCTGGAGCTAGGTGGCAGTTGGAGCCTGGGGCGAGGGGCAGGTGCTGGGCAGGAAGCAGCTGAGGTGATTTGTCTCAAGGCAGGTGTATGGCCAGTGTCCGTGTGAAGCCTGGGGGCGGGGGAGGCTGCCGGGCTCGGCGCCGCTGCAGTTATGGCAGGGTTCTGGTAGAGGGGCATGCAGAGGTTGGAATAAGGAAGGGATGAATCTAAGACTTGGTATGCTACCTGGCCAAATGGCAGAGATTGTGAGGATGGGCGAAAACAGATTACTTGTATCACTAGCTAAAATCCATGTGGTTTGGAAAGTGTTTTGACTGTGGGAGTAATAGAACACCTCCTAGTCAACATGCTTCTTGGTAATGATTTTTTCTGTGTAACTCGGGTTAAAGTATTTGCCTGCAGCAGGAGGGAGTTTTATGCTGGGACCCCCGAGGGAAAGTGTAATGTCTCAGGAACTGCTGAGAGAATGGGAGAGAGTCTCTTTGATTCTTCTACAGCAGGGGGAAGGCACATGCTTACAGGTGCAAGAATAGTTGAGACCAACTCCTGCACTGCAGCTGGAGGCAACACTACATCAGGAAGAGATGGGGGTATAATGCCTGCCAGGGAGAGAACTGTCCAGGTTGTTAGCTGCCAGGGGGTCGTAGCTGAACCAGAGGCAAAACTGGCTGTAGGGCTCATAGAGCAATGTATCCCAGAGGAAAGCCCAGAGAAGGGGCAGAGGATCTCAGAAACCACTGAGGTGGGTGAGGATTCCTGTGACTCTGTAACACAGGGAAGCAGTGTGCTTCCAAGTATGGGAGGGGCTGATACTAATTCCTTTCCAGCAGAAGGCAACATGTCCTCAGGCGCAGGGCAGGAGAGGTGTTGTCAGTGATTAAGGAAACTGTCCCAGTTGTTAGCTGGCAGAGTTTTGCGGTTGATAGAACCTTTCCTAGGGAGCACAGAGATATGTGTCTTAGGAGGGGTCCCAGAGGAGGAAACTGTGGAAGGAATAGTTGGGGTACAGGAATGTTTCCTCACTAGTCACTTGGAGCAGGATGCCCAGGACACTAGGAGGATGGCTGGGTCAGCATCAGTGCACCCAGGCACTCAGCATGTGACCTAGGTTTTCAGAAGGAACTGTGTAACTGACCTCCTGGAGGGGAGTAGTCACACAGCTGACTTCTCAGGGACAGAGAAAGGAATGCGGGAGGGTACCCCAATCCAGGTCCCAGTTTGTCAGGATGCTATTTTTGATAAATTTTTGGAACATAACTGTGTCTCTTTAAATCAAGATGCAGCTCCAATGCCTGTGATAACAGAGGAGTTGGGACCAGGAAATTGCTAGGTGGTAGTCTGTCAAATTTCACATTTGGGGAAAATATATACCTTCAAGTCAGCGGCACTGCTATGGGTACCAGCATGGCCCCACAGTATGCTAACATTTTATGGCTGACTTAGAACAACGCTTCCTTAGCTCTCGTCCCCTAACACCTCTACTCTACTTGCGCTACATTGATGACATCTTCATCGTCTGGACCCATGAAAAAGAAGCCCTTGAGGAATTCCACCATGATTTTAATAATTTCCATCCCACCATCAACCTCGGCCTAGACCAATCCACACAAGCTGTCCATTTTCTGGACACTACTGTGCTAATAAGTTATGGTCACATAAACAGCACCCTATACCGGAAACCTACTGACCGCTATACTTACCTACATGCCTCCAGCTTCCATCCAGGACACACCACACAATCCATTGTCTACAGCCAAGCTCTAAGATACAACCGCATTTGCTCCAATCCCTCAGACAGAGACAAACACCTACAAGATATCTATCATGCATTCTTACAACTACAATACCCACCTGCTGAAGTGACAAAACAGATTGACAGAGCCAGAAGAGTACCCAGAAGTCACCTATTACAGGACAGGCCCAACGAAGAAAATAACAGAACGCCACTAGCCATCACCTTCAGCCCCCAACTAAAACCTCTCCAGTGCATCATCAAAGATTTACAACCAATCCTGAAAAATGATCCCTCACTCTCA
This sequence comes from Dermochelys coriacea, assembly GCF_009764565.3. Lineage (NCBI taxonomy): Eukaryota > Metazoa > Chordata > Testudines > Dermochelyidae > Dermochelys > Dermochelys coriacea. The sequence continues at coordinate 8,831,485 of NC_050068.2, read as the reverse complement.
CAGATCTTGGGAAACAGACCAGTCCTTGCTTATAGACAGCCCCCCAACCTGAAGCAGGGCCAGTGCAAGGACGTTTCACGCCCTAGGCAAAACTTCCACCTTGCGCCCGCCCCCACCCCAGGAACCCTGCGGCAACTCCCCTCTGTTGCCCCCTCCACCCTGAGGCGCCCCCCCTGCAGCAGCTCCTCTCTGCTTCCCCCCCCTCGGCCTGGGGAGCCCCCCCCCCCCCACAGCAGCTCCCTGCCACCGCCCCAACCCCTCAGCACAGGGACCCCCCCCCGCGGCAGCTCCCCACCGCCCCCTCCCTCCCCTCAGCCCAGGGAGCTGCGTGCGGCAGCTCCCCGTCCCAGCTCACCTCTGCTCCACCTCCTCCCTGAGCACGCTGCCGCTTCTCCCGCCTCCCAGGCTTGCTGCGCCAATCAGCTGTTTGGCGTGCAAGCCTGGGAGGGAGAGAAGCAGAGCAGGACGGTGCTCAGGGGAAGAGGCGGAGCAGAGGTGAGCGGTTCCCCTGTGCGCCTCCCTCACTGTTACTTGCTGCAGGCAGCCCTCCCTACACCCCGCTGCCCCAGCTTACCTCCGCTCCACCACCGCCTCCAACCACTTGGCACCATAGGTGACCGCCTAGTTTGCCTAGTGGTTGCACCGGCCTTGACCTGAAGCAAATACTCACCAGCAACCACACACCACACAACAAAAACACTAACCCAGGAACCTATCCTTGCAACAAAGCCCAATGCCAACTCTGTCCACATATCTATTCAAGTGACTCCATCATAAGACCTAATCACATCAGCCACGCCATCAGGGGCTTGTTCATCTGCACATCTACCAATGTGATATATGCCATCATGTGCCAGCAATGCCCCTCTGCCATGTACATTGGCCAAATCGGACAGTCTCTACGCAAAAGAATAAATGGACACAAATCAGGCATCAAGAATTATAACATTCAAAAACCAGTCGGAGAACACTTCAATCTCTCTGGTCACTCAGTAACAGACTTAAAGGTGGCAATTTTGCAACAGAAAAGCTTCAAAAACAGACTCCAAGGAGAAACTGCTGAGCTTGAATTAATATGCAAACTAGATACCATTAACTTGGGTTTGAATAGAGACTGGGAGTGGCTGGGTCATTACACATATTAAATCTGTTTCTTTAAGATAAGTATCCTCACACCTTCTTGTCAACTGTCTAAATGGGCCATCTTGATTATCATTACAAAAGTTTTTTTTCTCCTGCTGATAATAGCTCATCTTAACTAATTAGCCTCTCACAGTTTGTATGGTAACTTCCAACTTATCTGTGTATATATCTATATATCTATATATCTTACTGTATGTTCCATTCTATGCATATGATGAAGTGAGCTGTAGCTCACGAAAGCTTATGCTCTAATAAATTTGTTAGTGTCAAAGGTGCCACAAGTACTCCTGTTCTTTTTGCCAGAATAAAGATGACCCAACTCACAGAGGGTGTGGTGCTTTTCCCCGGGCTGGTGAGAGACAGGGAGCAGTTATGGAAAAGCTCCTGGGGAAAGGTGCATCTGATCAAAGGGTAAACACACCTAACCCAGAGAGCACAGATCACAGCCCTCTAGGGGGCAATGCCAAGAGGGGGAAACACAGGGTAACCCCAAAAAGGGAGCTCGATTTTCTGCATATGTACAGTCCTGGGGTTGGGAGACTGCTCCCCAAAGGGGAAGCCAATGTGCAGGATCCCCCTGAACCCTTAACTTGCCAGACCCTGAGATATCAAAATGCCAGAAACATGATTAAATTAAGAGCCCACACAGAAGGGAACACTGGAGGGAAAGTAAAGCTAGTGACTGATTACATGGGAGAGAGTCAAAGGACACCACGGATAATGAACAAACTAACCTCAGACCAGACTATCTGAACAGAGGGCATGCTATCATAAAGATACTTGTAAACACCCATCTGTGATAAACATTTTTGGTATTAATGTTAAGTTTTGGGAATAAGAATTTTGACCTGGATGTTAAACCTTATGGTAACACTAGTTCTCAGTTAATACATGTAAACAGATTCAAAGCTTATCACAGCAGAGAAATCATAGTAAACCTGGTTTGCTGTGTGTGAAAGGGGGAAACTGAAGCATACTGCCTCATGGCCTTAATGGCTGGATGCCAAGAGAACTATAACACAAACTGCCTTCAAGCTAGTCAGTGACTAACCCTCTTGCAGTAAACTAAGGACATTCTGTACCTCGTGGGTGTGCCCTACGCCCCCATGTTCATCCTTATAATACAATTGTGTGGTAGCTAATGCAAAGTTTGTCATATCAGGTGTCTTTGGAAGGCTCATGATGCAGTGAGTATTGTCATAGTGATGTTATAGTAATTGATATAGGCTATAATTTCATGTATATAGTTGTGAGGCTGAAAATGTGTCTTCATGGCTTAAAATAAGCCCAGGCAAAAACTTTCCAAGAGCAGAGAGGCAATTCACACTCCACCAGGGCATGTATAGGACAAACGCAGCCCAGCCTCATAGGAACAAAGGACTCTGGCCTAGGCAGCAACAAAAGGATCTGTTGGACTCTCGAGTGAGTCACACCCCTTTCTTCGGTCAGTCTGGGACTGTAATGAGGTAATGCTTACCTGACTCTGAAGGGGGGGCAAAGCCAAGAGGGAAGAAAGAACATGATAAAAGGAAGAGACGTTTGCCACGCTCTTCCTCTCTCTTCCATCTTCTTCTACAGACATCACCACCAAGCAACTGAAGCGCTGATCAAAGGGGAGAGCCTGGCTGAAGGGCAACCAACCAGCCTGTGGTGAGAAGCATTTAAGCTTGTAAGGGCATTTAAAGTCTTAAGATCATCTTAGAATGTGTTTTGCTTTTATTTCATTTGACCAAATCCAACTTGTTATGCTTTGACTTATAACTTATAATCACTTAAAATTTATCTTTGTAGTTAATAAATCTGTTTGTTTATTCTACCTAAAGCAGAGCATTTGGTTTGAAGCATGTCAGAGACTCCCCTTGGGATAACAAGCCTGGTACATAGCAATTTCTTTGTTAAATTGATGAACTCATATAAGCTTGCAGCATCCTACAGGCATAATTGGACACTGCAAGATGGACGTTCCTAGGCTTGCATCTGGGACTGGAGATAATGGCTAGTGTCATTCCGTTGCACAACCCAAGGAGCAGCTTACATGCTAGATGCTGAGCATGAACAGCCCAGGAGTGGGGGTTCTCACAGCAGAGCGGGGTAAGGCTGGCTCCCAGAGTCAAGGATTGGAGTGACCAATTGCCCATTGAAGCCAATGTCAATGGGAGCAGGACTGAATCAAATATAAAATAATGGCTACTATGACACATCCTGATGAAGGTTTATCATGCTCTGTTTTTCAAATACCTGGTGTTCATTTCCTTGATTGCACAAATCTTCAATGTAATTTACAAAAAATATGATCTCTGCAGTGCATTTGAGATTCCAAATTCTGCTGGGATTGTTTATCATAAAAATAACTATGTGTGCACAAGTCTCTTAATTGTAGATAAGAAAACAATGTTAATTTCATCTTTGGGGACTGAAGGTGGAGAAAAGGATGACACAGTTTGTTCAAAAGAAACGCAAAGCCTCAATCAGTGTATTTGCCAGAGGCTTTATTGCAGAAGTTTTGCATCTATAACCAAGTGTAACACCAGTGAAAACAAAGCTCTTGTAATCTTTGGAATTCAAAGTGAGTTACAGTTTACATTATCACATTAATGGCCATAAATTTCAGACTAATGCTTCCTTTTGATTTAATTTTTTTCTCAAGGTAACCCACATGGAGAAAAACATTTTTAATATAATTTATGTCAACAGGCACCAAAGAATGATTTATGATGTCTGAGTTTCGAGTCAATGCTAATTTTAAGACTATTAAATGGTGAATGTTTTCATTCAGTACAGTACAACAATTTCACATTCAAATTGTATCATCAAATCTTTACAGAGTGGAAAAAATAATAGCAGGGGGAAGAGAAAAATGAAGAGGCATAGATATGACAAATCCTTGAGATTATAGCAGTAAACGTCCAATAGTTACTTTCTGTATTAAGGATAGAGAAACCAAAAAAGGTTAAAAAGATTAATTCAGATTAACGTAGGACTGGAAGGTACTTAATGGATCATCAAATCGAGTCTCTTGCTACCACAGGCAACCCCATCCTATCTTCCCATTCATAAACTTGTCAAGCTCCATCTTGAACTATTATAGGTTGTTTTCTCCACTATTCTCCTAGAAGGAGACTGTTATAGAACCTCACACCTCTGATGGTTAGAAAGCTTTTTCCAATTTTCAGCCATTTATTCATGGCCAGTTTATAGCCATTTGTTTTTGTACCAACATTGTCCTTTAGTTTAAATAGCCCTTCTCCCTCCCTAGTGTTTCTTCTCCTGATGTATTTTATAGAGGTCAGTCATGTCCTCTCTCACCCTTTGTTTTGCTAGGCTAAACAAACCAAGCTCTTTTCATCTTCTCTCATAAGATTGGTTCTCCATTGCCAATTGAAGATATTACTTCACCCACCTTGTCCCTCTAAAATCCTCAGACTGACACGACTACAGCACTGCATATAGCAGAAATTCTGGTATTGCTATTTCTGGTGCTGGCTATAATCAGGAATTATAGAAATGAATATGTGGTCATAAAAATAATGTCACTGACTACAGTCACATATATTGGATACATAAGCTACGTAAACTTCCCAGCTTTACCATGACTTGACACACATCTGTATTCTCTAGAGGCTCAGCAGAGTAGATGTTTTCTTCTGTGTCACATTGGCAGCAATAGGAATATTTAGGCTGAATACAGGAAAATCTTCCTAACAGTGAGAATGTGGAATGGTCTCCCAGAAGAAAGCATGGGAATCCCTCCCTTGAAACATATAAAATTAGCTGAACAAAACAGTGATAAATATATAATTTTTTATGTGTATGTTTGTGTATTATATATACACCAGGAGACAAAACGGAGCAATTCTGTATTGGCTGAGGGAATGAATTACATCCATCTCCAATTACTATTAATCTATGAATAACTTAGTATTTATTCATTCAGTTTATACAGTGTAACTATCAATAACTCTTAAGTAACACCAAAATAAAACAACAACGAAATACTCTAGTTAGATTTTTATAATTTCAAAATGACATTAAAAGGTCACCCCAATTCCAAGCAAAATCTTTCATGAAAGCTAAAAGCCTTTCCCTCCTCTTGGGGGAACCCTCCCCCAAGTATAATCTAAAGATTTTCAGGTTGAATCTCCCAGCTGATCTCAACTGCTGAGTTGCCCTGTAGGGATAGGGGATCTTTAAAATTGCCAAGATCCAAATTAATAATGGCTCTATAGATCAAAACTGAATACTTTGAATTCAGAAGTACAAGATACTGCACATTGGAAGGAACAGTGAGAATTACTCATACACATTCATGAGTTCTAAATTAACTTGTAACTACTACCTGCCCCTTATTGTGCACAGCTCAATGAAAACATTTCCTCAAAGCAAAGGAGCACTCAGAAAAGCAAACATGATGTTAGACTTTATTAGGGAAATGATAGAGGATAATATAGAATATATTATGATGCCGGTCACAGATATAAAGGGAAGGGTAAACACATTTAAAATCCCTCCTGGCCAGAGGAAAAATCCTTTCACCTCTAAGGGGTTAAGAAGCTAGGATAACCTCGCTGGCACCTGACCAAAATGACCAATGTGGAGACAAGATACTTTCAAAGCTGGAGGGAGTGAGGGAGAAACAAAGGGTCTGTCTGTGGGATGCTTTTGCCAGGGACAGAACAGGAATGGAGTCTTAGAATTTAGTAAGTAATCTAGCTAGATATGCGTTAGATTCTGTTTGTTTAAATGGCTGAGAAAATAAGCTAGGCTGAATAGAATGGATATTCCTGTTTTTGTGTCTTTTTGTAACTTAAGGTTTTGCCTAGAGGGATTCTCTATGTTTTGAATCTAATTACCCTGTAAGGTATTTACCATCCTGATTTTACAGAGGTGATTCTTTTTATTTTTCTTATATTAAAATTCTTCTTGTAAGAAATTGAATGCTTTTTTCATTGTTCTTAAGATCCAAGGGTTTGGGTCTGTGTTCACCTGTGCAAATTGGTGAGGATTTTTATCAAGCCTTCCACAGGCAGGGGGTGCAAGGTTTTGGTGAGGATTTTGGGGGGAAAGACGTTCCCAAACAACGTTTTCCCAGTAAACCCAGTCAAATGTTTGGTGGTGGCAGTGGAAGTCCAAGGGCAAAGGGTAAAATAGTTTGTACCTTGGGGAAGTTTTAACCTAAGCTTGTAAAAGTAAGCTTAGGAGGTTTTCATGCAGGTCCCCACATCTGTACCCTAGAGTTCAGAGTGGGGAAGGAACCTTGACAATGCCGTTACATACACTTATTGGATGGCCTTGCATTGAATGATGTGTTCAGTTCTAGTCCCAGTTCAAAAACTGTTCTGCAAGGGGTGTCTCTAGTGCAAAAGTGTAAGATGTGCTCCTTCCCTGAATGGTACACAGTAAGTGATTAGCCGAATTCAGGCTAGACCTGAAGGCTACTTGGAAACTGCAGCAGTCTCTGAAGTACAGCATGTTGCAGTAACCATCTGAAGGAGACAAAAGCAGAAATAATACATATGTGATTGATGTGATAGAAAGGTTTATAGATTTTGAGGCCAGAAGGGATCATTGTGATCATCTAGTCTGATATCCTGTATAACACAGGTCATAGAACTTCCCCAAAATAATTTCTAGAGAAGATGTTTTAGAAAACCATCCAACCTTGATTCAAATATTGCCAGTGAGGGAGAATCCACCACAACTCTGGGTAAAAATTGTTCCAGTGATTAATTATTGTCACTGTTAAAAATATACCGTTAAAAATATACCCCTTATTTCCATTCTGAATTTGTCTAGCTTCAGTTGCCAGCCACTGGATTATGTTATACTTTTCTCTGATAGACTGAAGAGCCCATTATTAAATACTTGTTTCTTGTGTAGATACTTATAGACTGTGATCAAGTCACCCCTTAACCTTCTAGCTAGCGAACAGGAGCATCTAACAGGGGAGTTTTGCGAGGGAGTTCTTCAGGTGAAGGAGGAGCAACTATGGAATCCTTGGGGTGAATTTGTGTGCTGAATCTAGAATCTTGCTGCTAGGCAAGGCTGAGAGCTTATTAATAAGGCTTTGATCCCTAAGCCCTTTAGCATCCATTAACCATGTGGCAGTGCTACTAAGGGACAACAGGGGTTTAAAAAGCCAGCTCCGAAGGTATCAGATGAGCTAGCAAACAGGAGCAGCTAACAGGGGAGTTTTGTGACAGAACTGAGAGAGGGAACATGAGAGCTAGATACACCTGATTAATATTCTCAAAACTTAGAGAAATAAACAGTTCCCGCCTCCCCACCCCACCCCACCCCCCCGCCAAAGGAAAAACCCCAACAAAAAACGCTGCAGGAGTAACGAGAATGCAGGCAGAATTCCAGAAGCAGAATAGGGGTCATCCAGTTTATTGCATTGAATGCAGCATGTATGATTACCTGCTTTGTGGCATGTGGGTATACTAGGTGCAAGGAATCATGGTTCTCAGAGATGGAGTATGGGCTCTGGAGACCAGAGTGGCTGAACTGGAGGAGCTAAGGGAGACAGAGAGGTACACAGGTGAGACTTTTTCTAGGACACAGTAAAGTGGTACCATTCCCACTCTGACTGTCTCTGTGCTGTTGAGGAGGATGAAAGTCTCAGGGAAGGAGAACATCAAACTGGAGCGGAGGGAAATGATCTCATAGTTGGAACCCTCCTCCCAGATGATGTCAAGGAATCCTCTTGTACTGAGGATACCTCTTGGGAGGAGGGAATCCCAGTTATTAGAAAGACATGGGTTATAGTTGTAACTCTTCTCCCAAGTAGAGCTGGCAGCAACCGGGGCCGGGTTCAATACCTAGGGGTTCCTTTGCAACAATACAACACAGAACCAGCTCAAGTCCCTACCCAGTAACCTGGGAAAATTACACACCACCCCTGGGTGCCTCTGAGAGGCAATACTTCCCCACTCACAAGCACAGAGTCTGAGTGTAGAAAAGAAACTTTTAATGAAAGGAGGGAAGTCACTTGACATTAATTAGGGAAAATGCCACAAGCAGGATTCATAATTGTAAAACTGTGATCAGGACACCCACTCCAGAGTGCATGGGGTAGTGCATTCTGCCTCATGTTCTTGAGTCCTACAACCAAAAGTTCCTTTTCTTCAGTCACACCTCTCTGCTCCCTCACTGTACCCCACTCATAGTGTTTGTCCTTGGTCAGTGAGGACCCAGGTGTCAGAGGTACATCTGCATGAGTTCACCTCCCATCCAGGAAAGAAGGCATATTGTTTTCGCCACCATATGAGCACTTGCTCTGGCTGGCCGCCCCTCCAGCCGCTCATTCTCTTCCCACCTGCTTGCTGCTCCCACTGGCTGATGGTCATTTATCTTCTGCTTCCACCTGCCTCTCTGCTGTGACCTCTGCAGGTCAGTCTCTTAGTGATTGTCAGCTCTTTGTGATTTTCAGCTTTTAGCCAGCTGGGCAGAAATGCTGTCCCACTGCAAGTGATTTCAGGTCTCATTTAAGCAGTTAAAATAACAATGGTTCCTAATAGAGCCTATTTAGCTCTATCTTTGAACAGGTGGGAGGAACAGATTTAACCAGACCAGGGACCCCCTTAGGAGAGTCCGCAGCTTCTGGCTGGGACACCTGTCCCCACCCCTCTTACTTTCACAGGGGTCTGGCATTTGAGTTCCTGGTTTAACGAGGTCCTTTCAGCTGAGGGTGACCGCCTCATTTGGGACAGGTTAAGGACAATTCTGCTCCCCTTTATTCATACAATAAAGATAACAACATTGATAACAACATTTCACTACCCCTGCATTCAGTACTAAAGTAATTTGTAACCCAACACCAGCCAAAGTTGATCACTTTGAGCAACATCACTCTGTCTGCTGGATATTTTGGAAGAGTAGGTATGTTCATGTAAATACAGTTTGCTTCTGAAGTCTCCCCCCCCCACTTAGCTTCAGGGAGAACTCATGCAGACCCTGCTTACATAGTAATGGTGGATGTGATCATTAGAAATATAAATAGTTTGGTTTGTGATGACTGGAAGAACTACATAATGAATTGACTTATGGGTGTGAAGCTCTCGAGACATCTAAACAGACTTGTGTGCAGTGCTGAGGAGGAGCCAGTGGTTGTGGTACCGATGACATAGGGAAAGGTAGGACAGAGCTCCTGGAGGGCAAATTCAGGCTGCTTGGTAAGAGATTGAAGTCCAGGATTTCCATGGTAGCAATCTCCAACATGGGAAAGGAGTCTTTTGGGAAAGGAGAAGCCTATACAGGAAGGATAGGCTTCATCTAAACCAAAATGGAACCAGATTTTTGGCACGTACAATTATAAAGGTTGTAGAGGCATGTACAATTATAAAGTTTGTAGAGGAGTTTTTAAATTAAGGCCTGGGGGAAACCTGACAGATGTAGAAGAGTACACAGTTTGGACAGAGACATCTCTTAGTGGAAATTCTCCATAACCTAGTAAGAATAATGGAAGTTGATAATGTACAGGTAGGAACTGAAGAGAAACAATCAAATGAAAAAAGAGTCCTATTCAATTACATCACATGAAGGCAGGCAGCTAAAAAGTGACAAGTTTTATAAGTGTTTGTATTCAAGTGTTAGAAGTCTAAATACCACTGGGTGAACTTGAATGCCTAGTATTAAATGAGGATATTAATATATTGAGCATCACAGAAACTTGGTGGAATGATGATAATCAATGGTACATGGTAATGGCAGGGTACAAAATATATAGGAATGGCTGAGTAGACTGTGCTGGTGGGGAGTGACACTATATGTGAAAGAAAGCACAGTATCAAACAGAGTAAAAATCTTAAATGACTCAAACTGTACCATAGACTCTCTATGGATAGAAATTCCATGCTTGAATAAGAAGAATATACCTGTAGGAATATATTACTGACCACCTGACCAGGATGGTGATGGTGACTGTGAAATGATTTCAACTATCCCCATACTGCCTGGATACATGTCACCTCAGGACAAGATGCAGAGATAAAGTTTCTTAACACCATAAATAACAGCTTCTTGGAGCAGCTAGTCCTGCAACCCACAAGGGAAGAGGTAATTCTTGATTTAGGCCTTAGTGGCGCACAGGAATTGGTGCAAGAGGTGAATATAGCTGAACTGTTTGATAATAGCAACCACAATATAATTAAATGTAACCACTTGTGGGTGGGTGGAGGGAACATGAAAGCCCACCAAAGAAGTATTTAATTTCAGAAAGGGGAACTACACCAAAGTTAGGAAGCTAGTTAAAAAGAAATTAAAAGGCACAGTCCCAAAAGTGAAGTGCCTGCAAGCTGCATGGAAACTTTTTAAAAACATGATAATAGAGGCTCAAATTAAATGTATACTCCAAATTAAAAAACACTGTAAGAGGACCAAAAACTGCCACCATGTCTAAACAACAAAGTTAAAGAAGTGTTTTGAGGCAAAAGATAACTTTCAAAAATTGGAAGTTAAATCCTACTGAGGAAAATAGAAAGGAGCATAAACTCTGGAAATCAAGGGTAATATAGTATAATTAGGCAGGCCAAAAAAGAATCTAAAGAGCAACTAGCCAAAGACTCAAAAACTAGCAACAAAAAATTATTTAAATACATCAGAAGAAGGAACCCTGCAAATCAATCAGAGGGGCCACTGGACAATCAAGGTGTTAAAGGAGCATTTCAAGGAAGTCAAGGCCATTACAGAGAAGCTAAATGAATTCTTTGCATCAGTGTTCACTACAGTGGATGTGAGGGAGTTTTTCACCCCTAAGCCATTCCTTTCAGGCGATAAATCTGAGTAACTGTCCCAGATGGAGGTGTAAATAGAGGAGGTTTTGGAAGAAATTGATTAATTAAACAGTAATAAATCACCAGGACCAGATGGTATTCACCCAAGAGTTCTGATGGAACTCAAATATGAAATTGCAGACCTACTAAGTGTGATATGTAACCTATCATTTAAATCAGCTTCTGTATCATATGACTGGAGGATAGATAATGTGACACCAATTTTTTAAAAAAAGACTCCAGAGGTGATCCTGGCAATTACAGACCAATAAGCCTAACTTCAGTCCCGGGCAAAATGGGTTGAAACTACAGCAAAGAACAGAATTATCAGACACATAGATGAACATGATTTGTTGGGGGAAGAGCCAACATGGCTTTTGTAAAGGGAAATAATGCCTCACCCATCTGTTAGAATATTTTGAGGGGAACAACAAACATGTGGACAAGGGTGATCCAGTGGATATGGTGTATTTGGACATTCAGAAAGCCTTTGACAAGGTCTTTCACCAAAGGCTCTGAAGCAAAATAAACTGTCATGGATTAGAGGGGAGGTCCTCTCCTGGACGAGTAACTGATTAAAATAGAGGAAACAAAGGGTAGGAATAAATGATCAGTTTTCAGAATGCAGAGAGATAAATAGTGTTTTCCTTCAGTGATCTGGATTGGGAGTAGTGCTGTTCAACATATTCATGAATGAAAAAGGGGTAAACCATGAGGCGGCAAAATTTGCAGACAATACAAAGTTACTCAAGATAGTTAAGGTGAGCTATTACCAAATTTGTTAGATTCTAAGGTGCCACAAGTCCTCCTTTTCTTTTTTCAAGATAGTTAAGTACAAAGCAGACTGTGAAGAGTTACAAAGGGATCTCACTAACCTGAGTGACTGGGCAACAAAATGGCTAATGAAATTCAATGTTGATCAATGCAAAGTAATGCACATTGGAAAACATAATCCCAACTATACACAGAAAATGATGGAGCCTAAATTAGCTGTTATTACTCAAGAAAGAGATTTTGGAGTCATTGTGGATAGTTCTGTGAAAACATCTGCTCAATGTGCAGCAACAGTCAAAAAACTAGCAGAATGTTAGGAACCATTAGGAACGGGATAGATAATTATATAGAAAATATTATAATGCCACTATATAAATTCATGGTATGCTCACACTTTGAATACTGTGTGCAGTTCTGGTCATCCCATCTCAAAAAAGATATATTAGGATTGGAAAAGGTACAGAGAAGGGCAACAAAAATGCTTAAGGCTATGGAACAGCTTCTGTATGAAGTGAGATTAAAACATCTAGGACTTTTCAGCTTAGTAAAGAGATGACTAAAGGGGATATGATAGCAGGTTTATAAAATTGTCAGTGGTGTGAAGAAAGTGAATAAGGCAGTGTTATTTACCCCTTCATGTAACGCAAGAACCAGGGGTCACCCAATGAAACAGGTTTAAAACAAACAAAAGGAAGTACTTCTTCACACAACACACAATCCACTGGTGGAACTCATTGCCAGGAGATGTTGTGAAGGGCAAAATTATAACATGATTCAAAAAAGAATTTGATAAGTCCATGAAGGATAGGTCCATCAATAGCTATTAGTCACGAGGGTGAGGGATGCAACCCCATGCTCTGGGTGACCCTAGCCTCTGATTGCCAGAATCTGGAAGTAGATGAGATGAGGATGGAGCACTCCTTGATTGCCTATTCTGTTCATTTCTCTGAAGATTCTGGCATTGGTCACTGTCAGAAGACAAGGCACTGGGCTTGATGGACCATTGATCTGACCCAGTATGGCCATTTTAAAGTTATGTTCTTTTGTTCTCTTTATTAAGCTAAATAGATAGATTCAAGGATATCAATCACTATATGGCTAGACTTAAAGCTGAGTAACTACATGATCTAGATCTAATGAAACAGATATATTGCTAATTGTCATAAACATAGTACTTAAACCATGTCATTTTTCCCCCAGCGGCTTCATATATACATAAGAACATCAGAACAGCCATACTAGGTCAAACCAAAGGTCCATCTAGCAGCCAACATCAGATACTCCAGAGAGAATGAATAGAACAGGTAATAATCAAGTGATCCATCCCATTGCCCATTCCCAACTTCTGCAAACAGAGGCTAGGGACACCATCCCTGCCCATCCTTGCTAAATACATTTGTAGGCACCCTTTATTAGAGGGGCCTCTGAACTTTTTGGGGGGAAGTGTTCCAAGGGAAAAGCCTGTGTGCTGCAATCTAGCCTTAGAGATTACAACTCCCATGATGCCTTGGAGAAAGGGGGAGAGACTTCCTCATGCAAGATTAGCAGACGGTGGACTCCATTTTGGGAAATAAGGAAGGCCAGAAGCTGCTTACGAGCGCCTGGAGGGGCTTTGATCGAGCAGGGAGCCTCAGAGGCTGTTTGTGGCTTCACTGAAGTCAGAGCAGACTCTTGATGTGCCTAGAGCTGACTGAGGTGGGCCTGCAGTGAGGGAATTGTGAGTAACCTTCATTGTTGTTTGGGAAAGTACTTGAAAGGGAATGGGCACAGCAGAGAGACTGAGTCTGAGGAGAGGCAGAGTGATCTTCCCATTGACCCAGGACCCAAAACTGCTGGCATTTGGTGGGGCTAGCTCCAATCATCAGAGGGGTTGTGCAGCTTTTTGCTTTGGCTGGACTGATACATAGAAACAACAGAGTGCTGTCTCCGGCTGCAGATCTCCAAGCACACCCATGCAAGCGTTTAGGACTCTGAGATCCAGAGGAGTGTCCACTGTGGGGTGGGGTGAATGGTAGCAGTGTAAATGCCAGTTACAAAAGTTTCATTTATTACTGTATATTTGTTAATTGACTTTATTCAACTGCCCCTGTGGATTTAAATTAGTAGTGACATTTAATCTTAGTCTGTTATACCCTGTTTCTAAAATTGTTAAGTAAATGAGTGTTAGCTCTAATTTAAGCATATTGGATGTATATTATTTTAAATTGGTACTTGAGTTAGACCCATGCCACAGGTTGTTGTTGTTGTTATTATGATTATTATTATTACTATTTGAAGGAGTTTATTCCTGGAGGTTCCCAAGACACACCATTGAGTGTGTACAGGGGCCAGCCAGGTGGAGGCACCACCAATTTTAAATTCCTTTAGGAGGAAAAAGAAAAGGAGTACTTGTGGCACCTTAGAGACTAACAAATTTATTAGAGCATAAGCTTTCGTGAGCTACAGCTCACTTCATCGGATGAAGTGAGCTGTAGCTCACGAAAGCTTATGCTCTAATAAATTTGTTAGTCTCTAAGGTGCCACAAGTACTCCTTTTCTTTTTGCGAATACAGACTAACACGGCTGCTACTCTGAAACCTGTCATTTAGGAGGAAAGGGACTGCAGCAGAGGGTGGATAGAGGATTCCCACTTATCCAACACCACCACTGGGATACTCAGGATCTCCTTTAATGTCAAAAACATCAGGCGCGCAGGCACACAGGTGAGTGTTGCCTGCTCCCAAGTAACCCAGGGAAGAAAGGGAGTTACACATTGTTTGGGATGGAAGGCACTGAAAGTTAACTGAAATTGCATGAGGGGGATTTATCTACAAGAATATAGCCAATATGTTATTTTATCAACAAAGATCTTCAGCAAAACAAACATCATTTGTGACCCTACAATTTTTTTTTTAATAATGAGGATTGTTTCCTGATTTTGTGTTTTGCATTCTAGATGTTTTCAACAATCAGACCATGAACAATTGCAACAGCAATTCTTCTGCTAAAGACTTTTATCTCATTGGATTTCCTGCACTTCAAGATTTTCAGATCCCTCTTTTCCTTGTATTTTTGGTATTCTATCTGCTAATACTAATTGGTAATAACATTATTATAGCTGTAGTTGTGGTCGATCAAACACTTCACAAACCCATGTACTTTTTCCTAGCTAATCTCTCTGCCTTAGATATACTGCTTACAACTACTACCATTCCCAAAATGTTGGCAATGTTTCTGGTAAATGCCAAAACTATTTCTTTTCATGTTTGCTTTCTGCAGATGTATTGTTTTCATGGTCTTGCGGTGACTGAAACGCTGCTTCTTGTAGTCATGTCTTATGATCGTTATGAAGCAATTTGTAATCCTTTGCATTACCCACTTAAAATGACAAAAAGAGTAAACATTCAACTGGTAGCATATGCCTGGGTAACTGCATTGTTAATACCAATACCTGTCGTATTCCAGACCTCTCAGTTAACATTTGGTGAAACAACCATAATTTACCATTGCTTTTGTGATCACTTGGCAGTTGTGCAAGCAGCTTGTTCAGATTTCAATGCCTCTTTTCAGACTTTCTTGGGGTTTTCCATTGCCATGATTGTTTCAGTCGTGCCGCTTATGCTTGTCACCCTATCATATGTTCACATCATTATCTCCATATTAAAGATCAACTCTAAAGGAGGTCGCAGTAGGGCATTTTCTACTTGCACTTCCCATCTGATTGTGGTTGGCACCTACTATTCATCCATTGCTCTGGCATATATTTCCTACAGAACAGACATGCCTATTGATATCCATGTAATGAGCAATGTTATTTTTGCTATTTTAACTCCTTTGTTAAATCCACTCATTTATACTTTGCGAAACAAGGAAGTAAAATGTGCAGTAAAAAGATTATTTTTCTGAAGATCTTTCCTCCTTCTAAAAATTGTAATCTCATGGGAAAAAATAAGCTCCAACACAGAAGTTTCACACGGAACCTATACATCACATCAGCACCCTGTAAAGGGGTTAACTAGGACTTGGTTTTCAAACTGAAGGACGTGACCCAGTATTGGATCACAAAATGTAAGGCACTGGGTCATGGCGGCTCTGGTCAGCACCGCCAATAGGGCCATTAAAAGTCCCGTCGGCGGTGCTGCCCGGCTAAGGATGGCTAGTTTCTACCTGTTCTGACACCGCGCTGTGCCTTGGAAGCAGCTAGAAGCAGATCTGGTTCCTAGGCAGGGCGGCCATGGGGCTCCACATGCTGCCTCTGCTCTGAGCACCGGCTCTGTACTCCTCTTGGCCGCTGTGAGGGGTGGTGCCTGTGGGCGAGAGACACACGGAGCCGCTTGCACACCTCCACCTAGGAGCCGGACCTGCTGCTGGCTGCTTCCGGGGTGCAGCGTGGTCCCCGGTGCCAGGCAGGAAGCCTGCCTTAGCACCCGTGCTGCTCCGCTGACTGGAAGCTGCCTGAGGTAACCCTGAGCCTCAACTCCCTGCCCCAGCCCTGAGCCCCCCCAACCTGGAGCCCCTTCCTGCACCCCAAACTCTTCATCCCTGGCCCCAGCCCAGAGCCTGCAGCCCCAGCCCAGAGTCCTGACCATCTCCCGCACCCCAACCCCCAGCCCAGAGCCCCCTCCTACACCCTGAACCCCTCATTCCCAGCCCCACTCAGCAGTCCTTGCCCCTGCCACACACCAAACCCCTCATCTCCAGCTCTACTGGGTCGTGGGCATCAACAATTTTCTTCAACTGGGTTGCCAGAAAAAAAGTTTGAAATCCACTGGCTTTAATGGTTTGTCTTGTATGAGTTCCTCTGTATTGGAGTGATTTTCATCCTTCTGATATCAAGTATTTTTGAACATCATAACTTTCTCTATATATGTTGAAGGGGACAAAAAGTAACTGTGTTTAAAATTTTGCAATTTAGTTTACAGTTTTCCTGTATGTAGAGATCTGAATGCAGTCAGAATCTGAATTGGGGGCACTACTGCACATGTATTGCAAAATTTGCTACAGTGAAAATATTTGTACTGTGAACAATGGCTTTGTAAAAAGGTATCATGATTCACTGTAAAAAGAAAAGGAGTACTTGTGGCACCTTAGAGATTAACACATTTATTTGAGCATAAGCTTTCGTGAGCTACAGCTCACTTCATCGGATGCATTCAGTGATTCATTGTGTTTATTATTCAGAGATTCTGGATTAAATTTGTTCCATTTACAAGTGGAAAGAGTTTTTTCTTTTTTCTAAATGACAGCCCTTGAAAATCAACCTGGGAGATTAAGTGAAATTATTTTTCCCTTCTTGTGTAAAGTTACCTGGGAACCTGATCCAACTAAAGTATTAAAGGTGTAATTTGGGCTAGGCTTGTTATGTAATGTGCGATAGACTTTTAACTATTTTAATAGTAAATAGAGTTTAAAATTACGTTGAAGTGGGCTTTTTTATCCGTGATGTAGCTGGAAAGAAATGAAAAGGTTAATCCTAAATCATCATAAAGCATTTTATCAGATTGAAATATTGACTCATGCTATGCATAACAGTAATTAACTTGTATCTTCAACTGCTCATAAGAACTGTCTATTCACTAACATCTTGCTTAGTAATGAAAGCATTTCCAGCACTAAAACTTCCAGTAAATACACCAAATAAAGGTAAAACTAAAACAAGATTCTTAATCCTTTCCTCTCTACATTCCACAAGATTGAATTGAACATTCTTGTATTGTGTCCATTTAAGAGATTTATACATGTCAGAAGTTATTTTCCTGACAGATAATCCCAGCAGAATCTGGAGTGTAATTTCCTAGTGTAGAGTCTGTAAATGACATTATATTGTAGATTTCAGAATTAGGGGAATGTGACAGGGTCGGGCCAGGTAGCTTTAGGAGAGTAATAGAAGGCAGATGTATTAGCTCCAGGTTAAGTAGGTCCCTTTTCCCTGGGTAAGGTAACGGGGAAGGTTCCAGAACAACCAGGAACCTTCTGGAGACACTTAAGTCAGACAGGCTGATTAGAACACCTGCAGCCAATCAAGAAGCTGCTAGAATCAATTAAGGCAGGCTAATCAGGGCACCTGGGTTTAAAAAGGAGCTCACTTCAGTTTGTAGTGCGCGTGTGAGGAGCTGGGAGCAAGAGGCACTAGGAGCTGAGAGTGAGAACGCGGACTGTTGGAGGACTGAGGAGTACAAGCATTATCAGACACCAGGAGGAAGGTCCTATGGTGAGAATAAAGAAGGTGTTGGGAGGAGGCCATGGGGAAGTAGCCCAGGGAGTTGTAGCTGTCGCACAGCTGTTCCAGGAGGCACTCTAGACAGCTGCATTCCACAGGGCACTGGGCTGGAACCCGGAGTAGAGGGTGGGCCCGGGTTCCCCCCAAACCTCCCAACTCCTAGTCAGACACAAGAGGAGTTGGACTTGGACTGTGGGTTCAGAAAAATGCCAAGCTGAGGGCTGCCGTGAAGCTCCAAGGCGAGCAAATCCGCCAGTAAGTGCAAGACCCACCAAGGTAGAGGAGGAACTTTGTCACAGGAAAAAAAGAATGTGAGGAACTCGAAATGCAGTACATAGAGTATGATGAAGTGTTATCTATATGCAACAGGAAGTACCATCAATTATCTTATTTTATCATATTGTACATTTGCAAGATTTCTGCATATGAAGGAGTCCTACTCAGGACAGGAGCTCCTCCTTGTGCCTAGGTCAGGGAATTAGCTCACAACCCATCTGGAATTCTGTTCCATCAGTTGCTCACACTATGGCTTCTCTCTCTTTCCATGACTCGGTATATTCCCTCTTCATGACTTGGCCTTCCAGACACATCCCAATATTGTCCTCACTTCCGGAGTAACAAAGTCCACCAGACATGCTGTCTGTATGCTGTTTCAGGCAGTCTTCCATTTCAACTACAGGTACTGGACCACTTTTCCAATGGCTGGTAGGGGGACACGGCCTGCCCTCTACTCCAGGTTCCAGCCCAGGGACACTATGACTAGTAATCTAGATCAGCTCAGTCTCAGTCCCAGTTACTGTTTCCCTGGGCTCCTTCCTACCGCACCTCTCTATCTCCTGGGTTTACCACCAGAGCTTCCTTTACTCTCCATGGCTACTTCACACCTCTCAACATCTTGTCAAATTTCCTACTCCAGGGCAGGATGCCAAGGCTTACCCTCCCCTGGAATTCCTCCTTAACCCTGGAAAACTCCCTCTCTGTCAAGGCAGGGACTGCAGACCTCATCCCTTCAGCCCCTTTCCTACTCTTACTTTCTGGCTTTATAATCCTCTCCCAGCTGGGCTTCATCTGCACTTTATCAGTCCGTGGTTCCCCTCCAGATGCAACATGTTAGGCTACTGTTCTTCAGTCCAGTTAAGGGGAAGCAAGTACAGTGTAATTCTGGAACCCGGACTGAATGGGGGGGCTTCTGAGAAGGGAGGGGTTAGGATCACAGCTTTAGCTGAGAAGAAACATCTCCTCTTATGGGGCCTCAGTAGGCCCAGTCTTTGCTATCTACACTAAGAGTTAGACCAGGGTCCTGTTCATTTGCTGGATCAGGAAGAAGGCCCTGAGACTGTTTAAAACTTTGCATAATGACAGGTTTCAGAGTAGCAGCCATGTTAGTCTGTATCCTCAAAAAGAAAAGGAGGACTTGTGGCACCTTAGAGACTAACAAATTTATTTGAGCAAAAGCTTTCGTGAGCTACAGCTCACTTCATCGGATGCATTCAGTTGAAAATACAGTGGGGAGATTTATATACATAAAAAACATGAAACAATGGGTGTTACCATACACACTGTAATGAGAGGATCAGGTAAGGTGAGCTATTACCAGCAGGAGAGCGGGGGGATTTCAACAATTTCCATCCCACCATCAACCTCAGCCTGGACCAGTACACACAAGAGATCCACTTCCTGGACACTACAGTGCTAATAAGCGATGGTCACATAAACACCACCCTATACTGGAAAGCTACTGACCGCTATACCTACCTACATGCCTCCATCTTTCATCCAGACCACACCACAGGATCCATTGTCTACAGCCAAGCTCTTTGATACAACTGCATTTGCTCCAACCCCTCAGACAGAGACAAACACCTACAAGATCTCTATCAAGCATTCTTACAACTACAGTACCCACCTGCTGAAGTGAAGAAACAGATTGATAGAGCCAGAAGAATACCCAGAAATTACCTACTACAGGACAGACTCAACAAAGAAAATAACAGAACGCCACTAGTCATCACCTTCAGTCCCCAACTGAAACCTCTCCAACGCATCATCAAAGATCTACAACCTAGCCTGAAGGACGACCCATCACTCTCACAGATCTTGGGAGACAGGCCAGTCCTTGCTTACAGACAGCCCCGCAACCTGAAGAAAATACTCACCAGCAACCACATACCACACAACAGAACCACTAACACAGGAACCTATCTGTCATAAATATAAAAAGAGGGGTAAACACCTTTAAAATCCCTCCTGGCCAGAGGAAAAACCCTTTCACCTCTAAAGGGTTAAGAAGCTAGGATAACCTCGCTGGCACCTGACCAAAATGACCAATGAGGAGACAAGATACTTTCAAAAGCTGGAGGGAGGGAGAAACAAAGTCTCTCTGTCTGTGTGTGTGGTGTTTTTGCCAGGAACAGAAAGGAATGGAGTCTTAAAACTTAGTAAGTAATCTAGCTAGATATGCGTTAGATTCTGTTTGTTTAAATGGCTGAGAAAATAAGCTGTGCTGAATGAAATGGATATTCCTGTTTTTGTGTCTTTTTGTAACTTAAGGTTTTGCTTAGAGGGATTCTCTATGTTTTGAATGTAATTATCTTGTAAGGTATTTACCATCCTGATTTTACAGAGGTGATTCTTTTACTTTTTCTTCTATTAAAATTCTTCTTTTAAGAACCTGATTGTTTTTTCATTGTTCTTAAGGTGCAAGGGTTTGGGTCTGTGTTCACTGATGCAAATTGGTGAGGATTTTTATCAAGCCTTCCCCAGGAAAGGGGGTGTGGGGTTTGGGGAGGATTTTGGGGGGAAAGATGTTTCCAAGCGGGCTCTTTCCCAGTTATATATCTGTTAGACGCTTGGTGGTGGCAGCAATAGAGTCCAAGGGAAAAAGGAAATAGTTTGTACCTTGCAGAAGTTTTAACCTAAGCTGGTAAAAATAAGCTTAGGAGGTTTTCATGCAGGTCCCCAAATCTGTACCCTAGAGTTCAGAGTGGGGAAGGAACCTTGACATGTTAGCAGAGCGGTGGGATTAACTTGAAATCATTTTGAGATCAATTTGAGATTTTTTGAACCAGAAGCACAGATTTTAAAAGGAAATATTTTTTTTTCCTTTGCGCTGCTAGAAAGCAGGTTTTAAGCTGAAAGCAGTAAGAGGTTTTTTTTTGTCTCTTTTCTCTGCTCTGGGGCCAGAGCAGAGATAAAAGGGAATTGTGTTTTGTGAGCTGGAGTTTTCTCTACCTTGGCAGGGTAGTTAACCTCCTGCAGGGAAATTCATAAGTCTTCACAGACCTGAAGTTTTTTTTTTCTCTAAGAGCAACTAGAGGGGTTTTCTGACTATTTACCTGGAGACAAAGGTGTTAGGTTTTTTTTTAAGGATTTTTTTGTAGGCTGACAATCACTATCAGAGAACATAGGTATCTGGACAGCACAGCAAAATTTTACAAGCCAAGTTTTTTTTTTTTGTTTGTTTCTAACTCTCAGGTATAAAGTTAGTTAAAAACAGAGAGGTTAGGATGACAGACTGCACTGTTCAACAGAAGCTGGAATTATCCACATTTGAAGCTGAGGAAAGACAAAAGGAACATGAAAGACGGATAGAACTCAGACAGATGGAGATGGAGGAGAAGGAAAAAGAGAGGAAGCATGCGGAGGAGGAAAAGGAAAAAGAGAGGAAGCATGCACTGGAGACGGAGAAGGCAAAGGCTCATCGGAATATACCAACAAACCCTAGCAATCCTTCTCCAGGTACCACTTCCCATCCCAGAAAGTTCCCCACCTACAAGGCAGGCGATGATACCGAGGCCTTCTTAGAAAACTTCGAAAGGGCCTGCCTTGGGTAGAGCATCTCTACAGACCAATACATGGTAGAGCTGAGACCGCAGCTCAGTGGACCTTTAGCTGAGGTGGCGTCTGAAAAGCCTAAGGAACACATGAACAAGTGTGAACTGTTTAAAACCAAGGCGAGAGTCAGAATGGGGCTAACACCCGAACATTCCCATCCGCGGTTCAGAGCCCTAAGGTGGAAACCAGACGTGTCATTTACCTGACATGCCTACCACATTGTGAAACATTGGGATGCCTGGATATCAGGAGCAAGTGTTAAATCTCCGGAAGATTGGCCCTTCCTAATGCAAATGGAGCAGTTCTTAGAGGGTGTTCCTGAGGAAATAGAAAGATACATCCTAGATGGGAAGCCCAAAACTGTAATCGAGGCGGGGGAGATTAGAGCCAAATGGGTGGAGGTGGCAGAAAAGAAAAAAACTGGTCGCAGTTGGAGCGGATACCAGAAGGGACAACCTCAGACCACACCCTACTACCGGGGGCAGCCCAAGGCCCCACCTACCCCCCAAGGAACCCTCCAGCCACCTTATCATCCCACCACACCATTCTCCAGCAACCCACCTCACCACAGTGACCCGTCAGCTGGACAGTGTTTTAAATGTAACGAGCCGGGGCATGTAAAGGCCAACTGCCCCAAGAACCCCAACAGATTACAGTTCATTGCACCAGAATCACACCAGAGGTCCTCAGGCCCAGATACCTCCCAGATACCCTCTGAGCAGAGGGAAACTGAGAGTGTGGGCGGGAAGAAGGTCACTGTGTGGAGGGACACCGAAGCACAAGTGTCAGCTATCCATGCTTCCTTAGTGGACCGCAATTTAATCAACCCAGGGATCCAAGTGACGATTCAACCCTTCAAGTCCAACTCTTTCAATTTGCCTACAGCCAAGTTGCGTATCCAGTACAAGGGCTGGTCAGGAACGTGGACTTTTGCAGTTATGATGATTATCCCATCTCCATGCTGTTGAGGGAAGACTTGGCCAATCATGAGAAGCTAGCCAACAGGGTGGGAATGGTGACTCGCAGCCAGGCTAAACAAGCCATCACGCCTAGCTCTGTTCCAAAAACTCCTATCAGGACCCGGTCAGAGGTGATGGACCTGGGTCCCAGGCCAACGTTTGCAACAGCAGTAGTGATCCAGTCCCAGAGACCCAGACAGAGCCAGTCCCAGAACCAGAACCGGCAGAACAACCAGCACTGGACCCACTGCCAGCACTGAATCCAGTACTAGCAACCCTAACACCAGAGAGCCCCAGCAAACCTGAACTGGCAGCAGCCGATAACCCTACACAAGAGGCTCAGCCAGAGCCTGAACTCCAACATAGTGCACCAGCAGAGAGCGGTTCACAGTCCATGGAAACAGCCCCATCCCCTAAATTGCTTCCAAAGGGACAAAGCATAGGTCCACAATCCAATGAGGAACTGATGTCTCTAGCATCAAGGGAACAGTTCCAAATTGAACAGGAAGCAGATGAAAGCCTCCAGAGAGCTTGGACGGCGGCACGGAGCAACCCACCACCTCTCAGCTCTTCTAATCGATCCAGGTTTGTTGTAGAAAGAGGACTTTTATACAAGGAAACTCTTTCTGGTGGACATCAGAAAGACTGACATCCTCAGAGACAGTTGGTAGTTCAAACTAAGTACCGGGTCAAGCTCTTGAGCTTAGCCCACGATGATCCTAGTGGCCATGCTGGGATGAACAGGACCAAAGACCAGTTGGGGAGGTCATTCCACTGGGAGGGAATGGGCAAGCATGTTTCTACCTATGTCTGGTCTTGTGAGGTATGCCAAAAAGTGGGAAAACCCCAAGACCAGGTCAAAACCCCTCTCCAGCCACTCCCCATCATTGAAGTTCCATTTCAGCAAGTAGCTGTGGATATTCTGGGTCCTCTTCCAAAAAAGACGCCCAGAGGAAAGCAGTACATACAGACTTTCATGGATTTTGTCACCCGATGGTCAGAAGCAGTAGCTCTAAGCAACACCAGGGCTAAAAGTGTGTGCCAGGCACTAGCAGACATTTTTGTCAGGGTAGGTTGGCCCTCTGACCTCCTCGCAGATGCAGGAACTAATTTCCTGGCAGGAACTATGGAAAGCCTTTGGGAAACTCATGGAGTAAATCACTTGGTTGCCACTCCTTACAACCATCAAACAAATGGCATGATGGAGAAGTTTAATGGAACTTTGGGGGCCATGATACGTAAATTCGTAAATGAGCACTCCAATGACTGGGACCTAGTGTTGCAGCAGTTGCTCTTTGCCTACAGAACTGTACCACATCCCAGTTTAGGGTTTTCATCATTGGAACTTGTATATGGCCGCGAGGTTAAGGGGCCATTACAGTTGGTGAAGCAGCAATGGGAGGGATTTACACCTTCTCCAGGAACTAACATTCTGGACTTTGTAACCAACCTACAAAACACCCTCTGAACCCCTCTAACCCTTGCTAAAGAAAACCTATAGGATGCTCAAAAAGAGCAAAAAGCCTGGTATGATAAACATGCAAAAGAGCGTTCCTTCAAAGTAGGGGACCAGGTCGTGGTCTTAAAGGTGCTCCAGGCCCATAAAATGGAAGCATCGTGGGAAGGGCCATTCAAGGTCCAGGAACACCTGGGAGCTGTTAATTATCTCCTAGAATTCCCCACCTCCAACCGAAAGCCTAAGGTATACCATATCAATTCTTTAAATCCCTTTTATTCCAGAGAATTAAAGGTTTGTCAGTTTACAGCCCAAGGAGGAGGTGACGCTGAGTGGCCTGAAGGTGTCTACTACGAAGGGAAAAGTGCTGGTGGAGTGGAAGAGGTGAACCTCTCCATGACCCTTGAGCATATGCAGCGACAGCAGATCCAGGAGCTGTGCACTAGATACGCACTGACGTTCTCAACCACCCCAGGACTGACTGAATGGGCATACCACTCCATTGACACAGGTAATGCTCACCCAATTAAAGCCAACCTTACCGGGTGTCTCCTCAGCTAAAACTGCTATAGAACGGGAAATCCAGGATATGTTACAGATGGGTGTAATCTGTGCCTCTGGCAGTGCATGGGCATCTCCAGTGGTTCTAGTTCCCAAACCAGATGGGGAGATATGTTTTTGCATGGACTACTGTAAGCTAAATGCTGTAACTCGCCCAGACAGCTATCCAATGCCACATACAGATGAACTATTAGAGAAGCTGGGACGGGCCCAGTTCATCTCTACCTTGGACTTAACCAAGGGGTACAGGCAGGTACCACTAGATGAATCTGCCAAGGAAAGGTCAGCCTTCCCCACATATGTTGGGCTGTATGAATTTAATGTACTCCCTTTCGGGCTGCGGAATGCACTCCCCACCTTCCAAAGACTTGTAGATGGTCTCCTAGTGATTAGGAGAATATGCAGTCGCCTACCTTGATGATGTGGCCAGATTTTCGGATTCCTAGGCAGAACACCTGGAACATCTACAAAAAGTCTTTGAACGCATAAGGGAGGCAGGACTAACTGTTAAGGCTAAGAACTATCAAATAGGCCTAAACAGAGTGACTTACCTTGGACACCAGGTGGGTCAAGGAACTATCAACCCTCTACAGGCCAAAGTGGATGCTATCCAAAAGTGGCCTGTCCCAAAGTCAAAGAAACAGGTTCAATCCTTCTTAGGCTTGGCCAGTTATTACAGGTGATTTGTACCAAAATACAGCCAAATCGCCGCCCCACTGACAGACCTAACCAAAAAGAAACAGCCAAATGCCATTCAGTGGACCGAAGAGTGTCAGAAGGCCTTTAACCAGCTTAAAGTGACACTCACGTCTGACCCTGTATAAGGGCCCCAGAGTTTGACAAACTGTTCCTAGGTTTCAGAGTAGCGGCCGTGTTAGTCTGTATTCGCAAAAAGAAAAGGAGTACTTGTGGCACCTTAGAGACTAACAAATTTATTAGCGCATAAGCTTTCGTGAGCTACAGCTCACTTCATCGGATGCATTTGGTGGAAAAAACAGAGGAGAAATTTATATATATACACACACACACAGAGAACATGAAACAATGGGTTTATCATACACACTGTAAGGAGAGTGATCACTTAAGATAAGCCATCACCAGCAGCAGGGGGGAAAGGAGGAAAACCTTTCATGGTGACAAGCAGGTAGGCTAATTCCCGCAGTTAACAAGAATATCAGAGGAAGAGTGGGGGGTGGGGTGGGAGGGAGAAATACCAATTTATCAATTCACAATGGATTTTCCAGGGACCAACAGTCAAAGAAAGGATTGCTGGATAAATAGCCTGATTTTAAACAAAAAGAAAAGGAGTACTTGTGGCACCTTAGAGACTAACAAATTTATTTGAGCATAAGCTTTCGTGAGCTACAGCTCACTTCATCGGATGCATTCAGTCGAAAATACAGTGGGGAGATTTTTATACATAGAGAACATGAAACAATGGGTGTTACCATACACACTGTAAGGAGAGTGATCAGGTAAGGTGAGCTATTACCAGAAGGAGAGCTGGGGGGAAAAAATTTTTTGTAGTGATAATCAAGGTGGGCCATTTCCAGCAGTTGACAAGAACCTCTGAGGAACAGTGGGAGGTAGAGGGGGGAATAAACATGGGGAAATAGTTTTACTTTGTGTAATGACCCATCCACTCCCAGTCTTTATTCAAGCCGAAGTTAATTGTATCCAGTTTGCAAATTAATTCCAATTCAGCAGTCTCTCGTTGCTGTCTGTTTTTGAAGTTTTTTTGTTGAAGTATAGCCACTCTTAGGTCTGTGATCGAGTGACCAGAGAGATTGAAGTGTTCTCCAACTGGTTTTTGAATGTTATAATTCTTGACGTCTGATTGGTGTCCATTCATTCTTTTACGTAGAGACTGTCCAGTTTGGCCAATGTACATGGCAGAGGGGCATTGCTGGCACATGATGGCATATATCACATTGGTAGATGTGCATGTGAACGAGCCTCTGATAGTGTGGCTGATGTGATTAGGCCCTATGATGGTATCCCCTGAATAGATATGTGGACAGAGTTGGCAACGGGCTTTGTTGCAAGGATAGGTTCCTGGGTTAGTGGTTCTGTTGTGTGGTGTGTGGTTGCTGGTGAGTATTTGCTTCAGATTGGGGGGCTGTCTGTAAGCAAGGACTGGTCTGTCTCCCAAGATCTGTGAAAGTGATGGGTCGTCCTTCAGGATAGGTTGTAGATCCTTGATGATGCGTTGGAGAGGTTTTAGTTGGGGGCTGAAGGTGATGGCTAGTGGCGTTCTGTTGTTTTCTTTGTTGGGCCTGTCCTGTAGTAGGTGACTTCTGGGTACTCTTCTGGCTCTGTCAATCTGTTTCTTCACTTCAGCAGGTGGGTATTGTAGTTGTAGGAATGCATGATAGAGATCTTGTAGGTGTTTGTCTCTGTCTGAGGGGTTGGAGCAAATGCGGTTATATCGTAGCGCTTGGCTGTAGACAATGGATCGAGTGGTATGATCTGGATGAAAGCTAGAGGCATGTAGGTAGGAATAGCGGTCAGTAGGTTTCCGATACAGGGTGGTGTTTATGTGACCATCGCTTATTAGCACCGTAGTGTCCAGGAAGTGGATCTCTTGTGTGGACTGGTCCAGGCTGAGGTTGATGGTGGGATGGAAATTGTTGAAATCATGGTGGAATTCCTCAAGAGCTTCTTTTCCATGGGTCCAGATGATGAAGATGTCATAGAATCATAGAATATCAGGGTTGGAAGGGACCCCAGAAGGTCATCTAGTCCAACCCCCTGCTCAAAGCAGGACCAAGTCCCAGTTAAATCATCTTAGCCAGGGCTTTGTCAAGCCTGACCTTAAAAACCTCTAAGGAAGGAGATTCTACCACCTCCCTAGGTAACGCATTCCAGTGTTTCACCACCCTCTTAGTGAAAAAGTTTTTCCTAATATCCAATCTAAACCTCCCCCATTGCAACTTGAGACCATTACTCCTCGTTCTGTCATCTGCTACCATTGAGAACAGTCTAGAGCCATCCTCTTTGAAACCCCCTTTCAGGTAGTTGAAAGCAGCTATCAAATCCCCCCTCATTCTTCTCTTCTGCAGACTAAACAATCCCAGCTCCCTCAGCCTCTCCTCATAAGTCATGTGCTCTAGACCCCTAATCATTTTTGTTGCCCTTCGCTGTACTCTTTCCAATTTATCCACATCCTTCTTGTAGTGTGGGGCCCAAAACTGGACACAGTACTCCAGATGAGGCCTCACCAGTGTCGAATAGAGGGGAACGATCACGTCCCTCGATCTGCTCGCTATGCCCCTACTTATACATCCCAAAATGCCATTGGCCTTCTTGGCAACAAGGGCACACTGCTGACTCATATCCAGCTTCTCGTCCACTGTCACCCCTAGGTCCTTTTCCGCAGAACTGCTGCCGAGCCATTCGGTCCCTAGTCTGTAGCGGTGCATTGGATTCTTCCATCCTAAGTGCAGGACCCTGCACTTATCCTTATTGAACCTCATTAGATTTCTTTTGGCCCAATCTTCCAATTTGTATCCTTCTGTATCCTATCCTTCCTTCTGTATCCTATCCCTCCCCTCCAGCGTATCTACCACTCCTCCCAGTTTAGTATCATCCGCAAATTTGCTGAGAGTGCAATCCACACCATCCTCCAGATCATTTATGAAGATATTGAACAAAACGGGCCCCAGGACTGACCCCTGGGGCACTCCACTTGACACCGGCTGCCAACTAGACATGGAGCCATTGATCACTACCCGTTGAGACCGACAATCTAGCCAGCTTTCTACCCACCTTATAGTGCATTCATCCAGCCCATACTTCCTTAACTTGCTGACAAGAATGCTGTGGGAGACCGTGTCAAAAGCTTTGCTAAAGTCAAGAAACAATACATCCACTGCTTTCCCTTCATCCACAGAACCAGTAATCTCATCATAAAAGGCGATTAGATTAGTCAGGCATGACCTTCCCTTGGTGAATCCATGCTGACTGTTCCTGATCACTTTCCTCTCCTCTAAGTGCTTCAGGATTGATTCTTTGAGGACCTGCTCCATGATTTTTCCAGGGACTGAGGTGAGGCTGACCGGCCTGTAGTTCCCAGGATCCTCCTTCTTCCCTTTTTTAAAGATGGGCACTACATTAGCCTTTTTCCAGTCATCCGGGACTTCCCCCGTTCTCCACGAGTTTTCAAAGATAATGGCCAAGGGCTCTGCAATCACAGCCGCCAATTCCCTCAGCACTCTCGGATGCAATTCGTCCAGCCCCATGGACTTGTGCACGTCCAGCTTTTCTAAATAGTCCCTAACCACCTCTATCTCTACAGAGGGCTGGCCATCTCTTCCCCATTTTGTGATGCCCAGCACAGCAGTCTGGGAGCTGACCTTGTTAGTGAAAACAGAGGCAAAAAAAGCATTGAGTACATTAGCTTTTTCCACATCCTCTGTCACTAGCTTGCCTCCCTCATTCAGTAAGGGGCCCACACTTTCCTTGGCTTTCTTCTTGTTGCCAACATACCTGAAGAAACCCTTCTTGTTACTCTTGACATCTCTTGCTAGCTGCAGCTCCAGGTGCGATTTGGCCCTCCTGATATCTTTCCTACATGCCCGAGCAATATTTTTATACTCTTCCCTGGTCATATGTCCAACCTTCCACTTCTTGTAAGCTTCTTTTTTATGTTTAAGATCCGCTAGGATTTCACCATTAAGCCAATGTCATCAATGTAGCGCAAGTAGAGTAGGGGCATTAGGGGACGAGAGCTGAGGAAGCGTTGTTCTAAGTCAGCCATAAAAATGTTGGCATACTGTGGGGCCATGCGGGTACCCATCGCAGTGCCGCTGATTTGAAGGTATACATTGTCACCAAATGTGAAATAGTTATGGGTGAGGACAAAGTCACAAAGTTCAGCCACCAGGTTAGCCGTGACAGTATCGGGGATACTGTTCCTGACGGCTTGTAGTCCATCTTTGTGTGGAATGTTGGTGTAGAGGCTTCTACATCCATAGTGGCTAGGATGGTGTTTTTAGGAAGATCACCAATGGACTGTAGTTTCCTCAGGAATTCAGTGGTGTCTCGAAGATAGCTGGGAGTGCTGGTAACGAAGGGCCTGAGGAGGGAGTCTACATAGCCAGAAACTGTTCCTAGTAACCACAGATGCGTCCGAGTGTGGTGTTGGAGCAGTTTTAATGAAGGAAGGACCAGATCAAGAATTCCATCCTGTAGTGTTTCTCAGCAAGAAGCTGCCTGAGAGGGAAAGCAACTGGTCAGTCAGTGAAAAAGAATGTTACGCCATTGTCTACACTCTGGAAAAGCTACACCCATATGTTTGGGGATGGCATTTCCACCTGTAAACCGACCATGCTGCACTACAGTGGCTTCATACTGCCACGGGAAATAACAAAAAACGTATTTGGTGGAGTTTAGCTCTCCAAGATTTTGATTTCGACATCCAACATATCTCAGGAGCTTCTAACAAAGGGGCTGATGCACTCTCCCGTGAAAGTTTCCCAAAATCAACTGGTTAAAATCGTCCTTGAGATGTGGAAAATATTGTTAGTGTTTATATACTTGGTAGTATATTTAGCGGTGCATGTGTCTTATTAACTCTGTTTTCTCTTAGAGCTCAAGGGAAGAAATCACAGCCAGCATTTCACACTATCGGTGATTTGGGGGGGCGTGTCATAAATATAAAGGGAAGGGTAAACACCTTTAAAATCCCTCCAGGCCAGAGGAAAAACCCTTTCACCTCTAAAGGGTTAAGAAGCTAGAATAACCTCGCTGGCACCTGACCAAAATGACCAATGAGGAGACAAGATACTTTCAAAAGCTGGAGGGAAGGAGAAAAAGTCTCTCTGTCTGTGTGTGTGATGCTTTTGCCAGGAACAGAAAGCTAGATATGCGTTAGATTATGTTTGTTTAAATGGCTGAGAAAATAAGCTGTGCTGAATGGAATGGATATTCCTGTTTTTGTGTCTTTTTGTAACTTAAGGTTTTGCTTAGAGGGATTCTCTAAGTTTTGAATGTAATTACCCTGTAAGGTATTTACCATCCTGATTTTACAGAGGTGATTCTTTTACTTTTTCTTCTATTAAAATTCTTCTTTTAAGAACCTGATTGCTTTTTCATTGTTCCTAAGGTGCAAGGGTTTGGGTCTGTGTTCACCGATGCAAATTGGTGAGGATTTTTATCAAGCCTTCCCCAGGAAAGTGGGTGTAGGGCTTGGGGAGGATTTTGGGGGGAAAGACGTTTCCAAGAGGGCTCTTTCCCGGTTATATATCTGTTAGACGCTTGGTGGTGGCAGCAATAAAGTCCAAGGGAAAAAGTTTGTACCTTGGGGAAGTTTTAACCCAAGCTGGTAAAAATAGGGTAGGAGGTTTTCATGCAGGTCCCCACATCTGTACCCTAGAGTTCAGAGTGGGGAAGGAACCTTGACACTATCCTTGCAACAAAGCCCGTTGCCAACTGTGTCCACATATCTATTCAGGGGACACCATTATAGGGCCTAATCACATCAGCCACACTATCAGAGGCTTGTTCACCTGCACATCTACCAATGTGGTATATGCCATCATGTGCCAGCAATGCCCCTCTGCCATGTACATTGGTCAAACTGGACAGTCTCTATGTAAAAGAATAAATGGACACAAATCAGACTTCAAGAATTAGAACATTGAAAAACCAGTCGGAGAACACTCCAGTCTCTTTGGTCACTCAATTACAGACCTAAAAGTTGCAATTCTTCAACAAAAAAACTTCAAAAACAGACAGCAACGAGAGACTGCTGAATTGGAATTAATTTGCAAACTGGATACAATTAACTTCGGCTTGAATAAAGACTGGGAGTGGATGGGTCATTACACAAAGTAAAACTATTTCCCCATGTTTATTCCCCCCTCTACCTCCCACTGTTCCTCAGAGGTTCTTGTCAACTGCTGGAAATGGCCCACCTTGATTATCACTACAAAAAATTTTTTCCCCCCAGCTCTCCTTCTGGTAATAGCTCACCTTACCTGATCACTCTCCTTACAGTGTGTATGGTAACACCCATTGTTTCATGTTCTCTATGTATAAAAATCTCCCCACTGTATTTTCGACTGAATGCATCCGATGAAGTGAGCTGTAGCTCACGAAAGCTTATGCTCAAATAAATTTGTTAGTCTCTAAGGTGCCACAAGTACTCCTTTTCTTTTTGTTTAAAATCAGGCTATTTATCCAGCAATCCTTTCTTTGACTGTTGGTCCCTGGAAAATCCATTGTGAATTGATAAATGCACACCTCTCCATGGGGTGGATTAAAAGAGCTGATAACAAAAGAAGTGCATTAGCATCTCCCTCCTACTAGAAAAGGCACATATAATTCCACAATAACATATACTCAATTGCATTTTTAATACAATGGACCCACAAATGTATTAACCCTAACTCAACAAGATTTAATTTGATTAAAAAAAGTTAATCTTAATTCCATAGGTTTGTGCAGGGTATTGTAGGATATTGTCAGTCTGTTACATCATATTCATATTTGGAAAGTCAGAATTAAGATTTCTGGTAACATTTTCTGTGAGACATACATTGAGTTCATCATAGACACATCTACCAAAGCCACAGATGTTATGATGTCAAATTTTTTACATCTAGATAACGTATCGGACTATCTCTTAACATGAATCAAGACTGCAAATAAAAGTTAGCATTTGCATTTCTAATTTTTTATCTTGGTTTTCAGAGACATAATATCCAAAAACTTCCCATTTTTTACTTTAGAGTGAGAAAAGACAACTGATAGCAGATTATCCATATATTCAGGTAAGTGGGTTTTTTGGCATATACCTTGGAGAATACAATATTGAGTAAAATTAAACTATTTCTAAAAAGGTTGGCTGAATAAAGGTTTACATTCTTTGTGGCAAATTCCTCGCAGGTTTATATGACTACAAGATGAGGGTGTTTTTCTATGTAATGAGGAAAAACATGTACTGGATTGAAAGCTGAGAATTTAGTCCTGGATATTGTTAACAATCCCCTAGTTAATAACCCTGAGGTAAAAAACTGGACCTTTAAATTAAAATAGCTAAATTCTAAATCAAAGGAGGACAAGGATGGTCCAGTTTTTAGGGTGCTATGCTAGAACTTGAGAGTCTGGTTTATGTCCCTGCTCCACCATGGACTTCCCATGTGGTCTTGGGCAAATCATTTAGCCTCCCTGTGCCTCAGTTTCCCCAATTAGTTTTCCTACCTTATAGAGATGTTATGAGGAGAAATGCATTATAGATTGTGAGATAATCACATAGTACATTAATGGGGGGGGGTATATAAATACCTAAGGTGAATGGGGAAAAAAACTCCAGAAAATTTGCTCTTTAAAAATACAGTTGGCCCTTCTTACACCTTCCTCATTTCCCTCCTTCCCTTCCCTCAGGTCAGTGGGGTTCTTCTCCCAAGAGCGGCTGTCAATTTATTACCTATGAAGGGGAGACAGAAAAGTGACATTTTAGTTCTCCCCCCCCATTCCCGGGGGTGTTCCTATAACTTTAAGTTGGCTGGCTCCTGTGGACCCACTTGCCGGGGGGGCCCTTGTTTGACTCGGGGAAGGCTAATTGGGGTCATTGGGGCACATGGGCCAGGTCCCACCACTAAATCCTTAAGGAGGATAACATGCGCCTTGAGATCCCTGTTTTCTTCCTCAAATTCTGTGACCTAGTATGACTATTTTCCAACTTGACTGCTGATATGGCAGCGGAGGCGGCAGACGCCGAGGCTATCTGAGCCTGAACCTTCTACAGGTCACACTCCCTCCAAGCCTCCATTAAGTCCTGGTAAATAGGCCTAATCCCCTGAGATTGGATATTAGATGGATGGGATCTGAGTTACCCAGGAAAGAATTTTCTGTAGTATCTGGCTGGTGAATCTTGCCCATATGCTCAGGGTTTAGCTGATCGCCATATTTGGGGTCGGGAAGGAATTTTCCTCCAGGGCAGATTGGAGAGGCCCTGGAGGTTTTTCGCCTTCCTCTGTAGCATGGGGCATGGGTGACTTGAGGGAGGATTCTCTGCTCCTTGAAGTCTTTAAACCACGATTTGAGGACTTCAATAGCTGAGACATAGGTGAGGTTTTTCGTAGGAGTGGGTGGGTGAGATTCTGTGGCCTGCGTTGTGCAGGAGGTTGGACTAGATGATCAGAATGGTCCCTTCTGACCTTAGTATCTATGAATCTATAAAATGCCTCCAATTCCCTGGTGAACTCCGCTTTGGCAGTTTGCCAAGCCCAACATGTTTGCCACAGAAGCCATGCTCCTTCAGTGGTCTGTCCCTTTTTATCAGGTTTATACAATGCTAAATACTTCTCATAATTATTCTCCAGGACCAGGATTGCATCCCCTCCCAAGATCACCCAGGACTCCAGGGATCTGTGCCTAAATTCTGCAGCCATGCCAGAAAGGGGGAGGGTCTGTTTACAGCACCCATTCCCTTTTGTCTACTTCCTCTTTCTTTTCCTCCTCACTCTTGCCCTTTCCTAACATCAGCATGGTGGCCCCATTTTCCCCTCCCACCGAGACTACCCCAGGGATGTCGACCCACCCACTGTGCTACTCAGGAAACCAAGGGGGAGGAGAATACCCAACGCTATCTGGGACTGCTAGCCTACCTGTGTGATAGTTGGGTCCTGGAAACACACCAAACCTGTTCATCAGATACTGCTTCAATTCAATTTAACTCTTTGTTTCCTGGCCAATGCACCAATTAATGTTCCCGTTCTTGGAACCAGCCAAGAAATAACCACAAACAAAGGTCGAACTAAAGCAGTACCAGGGTTGATTTATTATTTGCTTCCCTTATTTGTGCAATTATATTCACACATACATCCCATTCATACTGATGACATGCTGCAGGTGCGGATGTTGCTTTTGATGTTAGATGACTGAGACTGGCCAGGTTCCAGCTGCCCAGAGATCAAACCACTAGGTGACGAGAGTCCCTGGAATCCCTTCGGATCTGCGGGAACGCTCTACTCCTTCAGGTCCAGTCCCAAGTTCTTGCTGTTGTAGGTTACATCTCCTTGTTGGTAACCATCCTGGCCGCCCATCTCAAGATATATATCTTCACCCCGATAACACCATGGTTCTAGAAAAGACGGTATTTGCTTCTTTGCTTTGCCATTGGCTGTCACTCACACTATCTCACTCATTCCTTACATTGATTGATTACATATTCATAAGTGTGAATACAATTGGTGATATAGGACATTGCAGCTTTAAGGACCTTCCGTTGTTACTTGTGGTTTTAGAGCAGCACAACGGGAAACCAGACAGACTATATGCAAAAGAGCATAACTAATTTGATTAATCTCAGAGTTGCTCACTTTCCAGGGCAGCAAAGAGGGCGAGATCCATCTTCATCTTCCAGCTCTGTGGGAATCCCAAAGTGGAACAATGATCAACAATGATCATCAGCTTTGCTCCCGGGGAGGTTGACAGATGCTTTTCTGCTTTTCTGTATGGACCCCTGCCCCCCACCAACCTGTATGCCTTCCCTCCAATTGCCTTTCAATCCACGGTCTTTGTTAGGGGGCTTTCCCTTCGCCCTCGCCCCTGGTTCTTGTTACTCGGACAGAAAGCAGAACACCAGAAGTCCAAAGTGCAGGCAATGTGATGTTTATTGGGGTTAGTTTCAAGCAGGCATATTCATAGCCCTACATGCTGGCAGAGTCTCTTTCCCAGTGTTCTGTTCCCATCTCTGACACCACAGAGCCTTTCCCCATGTCACTGTTTCTATTGCCCCCTTCTCCTTCACAGCAGGCCCAAATATACCTGCAGTGCATGACCCTGGTCCCACCCCTTACAATTTATGCTCATATCCCGTGTTGGAGGGTCATCAGTCTGGGGTCATTCTCCCACCCGTTTTGCATCCTATGGGAGGGGAACGAGTGAGATTCTGCTCTGGTAAGGGACAAGCTTTCTTTGGCTTTTCTCGTGTTTCTTATGCCTCTCCCCGACCCTCTTACTGCTCCTAACTGGTTGCTTGACCTTGGCTTGAGAAAGGAGCCAGGCAGGCTTCCAGCGTATGCTACTATATATTAAACTCCCCCTAGACCCTGTAACACTTTTAACTCCATCTCTTATCACCCCATCTGCTTGAGGACAGATGTAACACAGTGTCTTTGTTCACACACATTAGTGAGGATATAAGAGTATCAAAAAGCAAACCCAAAATTCTATCTCAGGCTAACAAACAGGCCTATATACTAACAGTCTTGTTCAGAGTCAAAGAAGACCATGCTCATTTCATCCTTATAGCACTGGCATGACCTCGCCAGCCCTTGTTTTCAAACCTACTGGCCTTGTCAATCAAGCCTACACTGCCTCTCCTGCAGGATCCAGGTGTAATTTCTCAGGACCATGGTTGCCTACTTCATCCCATGTGAGCTCTCTACCTAACAGCATGGAGGACTCTTAGTTAACACCTTCGGAGAAGCCCTCTTCTAAAGATCTTCAGAAAGTGCAACTGAGTAGTTGAAAACTCTCATCTAGGGGCACTTACCCGACTAAGTCTGTTGGAGGGGAGAGGAGGGGGCGGGGGCTGGGCCTGAGGCAGGGGGAGAGGAGGGGAGAGGAGGGGGCGGGGCTGGCTCCGAGGCAGTTGGAGCAGAGGGGGTGGGGGCTGGGCCTGAGGCGGGGGGAGGGGAGGGGAGAGGAGAGGAGGGGGCGGGGCTGGCTCTGAGGCAGTTGGAGCAGAGGGGGTGGGGGCTGGGCCTGAGGCAGGGGGAGGGGAGGGGAGGGGAGAGGAGGGGGCGGGGCTGGCTCTGAGGCTGTTGGAGCAGAGGGGGTGGGGGCTGGGCCTGAGGCAGGGGGAGGGGAGGGGAGGGGAGGGGGCGGGGCTGGCTCTGAGGCAGTTGGAGCAGAGGGGGTGGGGGCTGGGCCTGAGGCGGGGGGAGGGGAGAGGAGAGGAGGGGGCGGGGCTGGCTCCGAGGCAGTTGGAGCAGAGAGGCTGGGGGCTGGGCCTGAGGCAGGGGGAGGGGAGGGGAGAGGAGGGGGCGGGGCTGGCACTGAGGCAGTTGGAGCAGAGGGGGTGGGGGCTGGGCCTGAGGCAGGGGGAGGGGAGGGGAGAGGAGGGGGCGGGGCTGGCACTGAGGCAGTTGGAGCAGAGGGGGTGAGGGCTGGGCCTGAGGCGGGGGGAGGGGAGAGGAGAGGAGGGGGCGGGGCTGGCTCTGAGGCAGTTGGAGCAGAGGGGGTGGGGGCTGGGCCTGAGGCAGGGGGAGGGGAGGGGAGAGGAGAGGAGGGGGCGGGGCTGGCTCTGAGGCAGTTGGAGCAGAGGGGGTGGGGCTGGGCCTGAGGCAGGGGGAGGGGAGGGGAGGGGAGAGGAGGGGGCGGGACTGGCTCTGAGGCAGTTGGAGCAGAGGGGGTGGGGGCTGGGCCTGAGGCAGGGGGAGGGGAGGGGAGAGGAGGGGGCGGGGCTGGCACTGAGGCAGTTGGAGCAGAGGGGGTGGGGGCTGGGCCTGAGGCAGGGGGAGGGGAGGGGAGAGGAGGGGGCGGGGCTGGCACTGAGGCAGTTGGAGCAGAGGGGGTGGGGGCTGGGCCTGAGGCGGGGGGGAGGGGAGAGGAGAGGAGGGGGCGGGGCTGGCTCCGAGGCAGTTGGAGCAGAGGGGGTGGGGGCTGGGCCTGAGGCGGGGGGAGGGGAGGGGAGAGGAGAGGAGGGGGGCGGGGCTGGCTCTGAGGCAGTTGGAGCAGAGGGGGTGGGGGCTGGGCCTGAGGCAGGGGGAGGGGAGGGGAGGGGAGAGGAGGGGGCGGGGCTGGCTCTGAGGCTGTTGGAGCAGAGGGGGTGGGGGCTGGGCCTGAGGCAGGGGGAGGGGAGGGGAGGGGAGGGGAGGGGGCGGGGCTGGCTCTGAGGCAGTTGGAGCAGAGGGGGTGGGGGCTGGGCCTGAGGCGGGGGGAGGGGAGAGGAGAGGAGGGGGCGGGGCTGGCTCCGAGGCAGTTGGAGCAGAGGGGGTGGGGGCTGGGCCTGAGGCAGGGGGAGGGGAGGGGAGAGGAGGGGGCGGGGCTGGCACTGAGGCAGTTGGAGCAGAGGGGGTGGGGGCTGGGCCTGAGGCAGGGGGAGGGGAGGGGAGAGGAGGGGGCGGGGCTGGCACTGAGGCAGTTGGAGCAGAGGGGGTGGGGGCTGGGCCTGAGGCGGGGGGAGGGGAGGGGAGAGGAGGGGGCGGGGCTGGCTCTGAGGCAGTTGGAGCAGAGGGGGTGGGGGCTGGGCCTGAGGCAGGGGAGGGGAGGGGAGGGGAGAGGAGAGGAGGGGGTGGGGCTGGCACTGAGGCAGTTGGAGCAGAGGGGGCAGGGCTGGGCCTGAGGCAGGGGGAGGGGAGGGGAGAGGAGAGAAGGGGGCGGGGCTGGCACTGAGGCAGTTGGAGCAGAGGGGGTGGGGCTGGGCCTGAGGCAGGGGGAGGGGAGGGGAGAGGAGAGGACGGGGCTGGCACTGAGGCAGTTGGAGCAGAGGGGGCGGGGCTGGGCCTGAGGCAGGGGGAGGGGAGGGGAGAGGAGGGGGCGGAGCTGGCACTGAGGCAGTTGGAGCAGAGGGGGTGGGGGCTGGGCCTGAGGCAGGGGGAGGGGAGGGGAGGGGACGGGAGAGGAGGGGGCGGGGCTGGCACTGAGGCAGTTGGAGCAGAGGGGGTGGGGGCTGGGCCTGAGGCGGGGGGAGGGGAGGGGAGGGGAGAGGAGGGGGCGGGGCTGGCTCTGAGGCAGTGGGAGCAGAGGGGGTGGGGGCTGGCCTGAGGCAGGGGGAGGGGAGGGGAGGGGAGAGGAGGGGGTGGGGCTGGCTCTGAGGCAGTTGGAGCAGAGGGGGCGGGGCTGGGCCTGAGGCAGGGGGAGGGGAGGGGAGAGGAGGGGGCGGAGCTGGCACTGAGGCAGTTGGAGCAGAGCGGGTGGGGGCTGGGCCTGAGGCAGGGGGAGGGGAGGGGAGGGGAGAGGAGGGGGCGGGGCTGGCACTGAGGCAGTTGGAGCAGAGGGGGTGGGGGCTGGGCCTGAGGCAGGGGGAGGGGAGGGGAGGGGAGAGGAGGGGGCGGGGCTGGCACTGAGGCAGTTGGAGCAGAGGGGGTGGGGCTGGGCCTGGGGCAGGGGGAGGGGGAGGGGAGGGGAGAGGAGGGGGCGGGGCTGGCTCTGAGGCAGTTGGAGCAGAGGGGGTGGGGGCTGGCCTGAGGCAGGGGGAGGGGAGGGGAGGGGAGAGGAGGGGGTGGGGCTGGCTCTGAGGCAGTTGGAGCAGAGGGGGTGGGGGCTGGGCCTGAGGCAGGGGGAGGGGAGAGGAGAGGAGAGGAGGGGGCGGGGCTGGCTCTGAGGCAGTTGGAGCAGAGGGGGTGGGGGCTGGGCCTGAGTCAGGGGGAAGGGAGGGGAGGGGAGAGGAGGGGGCGGGGCTGGCTCTGAGGCAGTTGGAGCAGAGGGGGTGGGGGCTGGGCCTGAGGCGGGGGGAGGGGAGAGGAGAGGAGGGGGCGGGGCTGGCTCTGAGGCAGTTGGAGCAGAGGGGTGGGGGCTGAGCCTGAGGGGAGGGGAGGGGAGAGGAGGGGGCGGGGCTGGCTCTGAGGCAGTTGGAGCAGAGGGGGTGGGGGCTGGGCCTGAGGCAGGGGGAGGGGAGGGGACAGGGCGGGGCTGGCTCTGAGGCAGTTGGAGCAGAGGGTGTGGGGGCTGGGCCTGAGGCGGGGGGAGGGGAGGGCAGGGGAGAGGAGGGGGCGGGGCTGGCTCTGAGGCTGTTGGAGCAGAGGGGGTGGGGGCTGGGCTGAGGCGGGGGGAGGGGAGAGGAGAGGAGGGGGCGGGGCTGGCTCCGAGGCAGTTGGAGCAGAGGGGGTGGGGGCTGGGCCTGAGGCGGGGGGAGGGGAGGGGAGAGGAGGGGGCGGGGCTGGCTCTGAGGCAGTTGGAGCAGAGGGGGTGGGGGCTGGGCCTGAGGCAGGGGGAGGGGAGGGGAGGGGAGAGGAGGGGGCGGGGCTGGCTCTGAGGCAGTTGGAGCAGAGGGGGTGGGGGCTGGGCCTGAGGCAGGGGAGGGGAGGGGAGGGGAGAGGAGGGGGCGGGGCTGGCTCTGAGGCTGTTGGAGCAGAGGGGGTGGGGGCTGGGCCTGAGGCAGGGGGAGGGGAGGGGAGGGGAGAGGAGGGGGCGGGGCTGGCTCTGAGGCAGTTGGAGCAGAGGGGGTGGGGGCTGGGCCTGAGGCAGGGGGAGGGGAGAGGAGAGGAGGGGGCGGGGCTGGCTCTGGGGCAGTTGGAGCAGAGGGGGTGGGGGCTGGGCCTGAGGCAGGGGGAGGGGAGGGGAGGGGAGAGGAGGGGGCGGGGCTGGCTCTGAGGCAGTTGGAGCAGAGGGGGTGGGGGCTGGGCCTGAGGCAGGGGGAGGGGAGAGGAGAGGAGGGGGCGGGGCTGGCTCTGGGGCAGTTGGAGCAGAGGGGGAGGGGCTGGGCCTGAGGCGGGGGGAGGGGAGGGGAGGGGAGAGGAGGGGGCGGGGCTGGCTCTGAGGCAGTTGGAGCAGAGGGGGTGGGGGCTGGGCCTGAGGCAGGGGGAGGGGAGGGGAGAGTAGGGGGCGGGGCTTGCTCCGAGGCAGTTGGAGCAGAGGGGGTGGGGGCTGGGCCTGAGGCAGGGGGAGGGGAGGGGAGGGGAGAGGAGGGGACGGGGCTGGCACTGAGGCAGTTGGAGCAGAGGGGGTGGGGGCTGGGCCTGAGGCGGGGGGGAGGGGAGAGGAGAGGAGGGGGCGGGGGCTGGGCCTGAGGCAGGGGGAGGGGAGGGGAGGGGAGGGGAGAGGAGGGGGCGGGGCTGGCTCTGAGGCAGTTGGAGCAGAGGGGGTGGGGGCTGGGCCTGAGGCGGGGGGAGGGGAGGGGAGAGGAGAGGAGGGGGCGGGGCTGGCTCTGAGGCAGTTGGAGCAGAGGGGGGTGGGGGCTGGGCCTGAGGCAGGGGGAGTGGGAGGGGAGGGGAGAGGGGGGCGGGGCTGGCTCTGAGGCAGTTGGAGCAGAGGGGGTGGGGGCTGGGCCTGAGGCAGGGGGGAGGGGAGGGGAGGGGAGGGGGCGGGGCTGGGTCTGAGGCAGTTGGAGCAGAGGGGGTGGGGCTGGGCCTGAGGCGGGGGGAGGGAGAGGAGAGGAGGGGGCGGGCTGGCTCCGAGGCAGTTGGAGCAGGAGGGGGTGGGGGCTGGGCCTGAGGCGGGGGGAGGGGAGAGGAGAGGATGGGGGCGGGGCTGGCTCTGAGGCAGTTGGAGCAGAGGGGGTGGGGGCTGGGCTGAGGCGGGGGGAGGGAGGCGGAGGGGGCACTAGGGCAGTTGAGCAGAGGGGGCGGGAGACGCTGTCTCTGCTTTTGCTGCCCGTGGTTGGCCGGTGTCTGTGCCGAGCCGCGGGATGGGGCTGCAGGTCTGGGCCCTGCTCCTGCTCCTCAGCACAGGTGAGGGGGGCAGGGAGTCTGGTGGAGATGCCAGAGCGGGTAGATATTTGGGGTCATGCTTGCAAGGTGGAGGCCATGCAGGGAAGGGGGAGCCAGGAGTCAGAGCAGGGTTGTGAGGGAAAACAGGGCCAGAACAGGAGGAGGAGCAGGGCTGGGCACAATGCAGGGAAGGGGCTTGAGGGGAGGGGGAATATGGGGTCTTGAGGGCAGCAGGGAGCACTGGGGGGTAAATCAAAGGGTGAGGGATTTGTGAAGCCGGAGCAGGGCACATGGATGGGAGATTCAGGAGGTGCCAGAGCGGGACTAGGAGCAGGATCTGCTGAGAGCAGGTCAGGGCCTGGAACCTGGCAGGAGGCAGAAAGGGGCTGTGGGCCTGAGGGTTCGTGGAGGCAAACTGGGAAGCGGGGCAAAGGAACTCTTTTAGGGGCAGGGAAAGAGGGAGTATGGATGACCAACTGGGTGGCCCAAGGAATGGGGCTGGGGCAGGGAGGGGTTAGAGCCAGGGGTAAAGGGCTGTGAGGTGTTTGGATCCTGGAGCAGGGTGGCCCTGAGCACCAGCTGGAAAGGGGCGAACTGGGGCAGGGAAGAGGCTGGGTAGGAAGCGGCTGATGTGATGTCTCTTGAGACCATTAGTTGGCTGGTGTGTGTGAAGAGCTGCTCGGGCTGCCTCCCCAGGGGTTGCAGGGACAGGCTGGTGCTGGGATTTTGCTTCTGCTCTCAGTCATCTCAGCTGAGGTGGGGAATGGGAGGTGGTGCCTCTCTGAGGGGCGGCAGTGGCAGCATGGTGTTGCAGGGGGAAGAGTAGAGGGGCCAATTCAGTGATGCTGGAGGAGGAATGGAGGAGGGGCCTGTCCGGTGGGATTCAGATGGAGGCACCTCAGGGAATGAGGAGTCAGGCCCCCTGCTTTTTTCCAGGGGGATGAGAAGAATTTTGTGGGTGTAGGGAAGAACAGTGTGGGGAGCAGGGGAAAGGTGTGGAGTCGGGAGATTAGGGTCATGGCTGTGGTCAGAGGTAGCGTGGGGGGTGGGGTAGGCCCAACAGAAGGCTCAAGGCATGGTTGAACAGGGAAGGTGGTGTGGGCCTCATAGAGGGTTAGTGTTCAGGGGGGAGCCTAGGTGTGGTGGTTGTGAGGGAGATAAGTCTGCTGAGGGGATTTGGGAGCACTCCAAGGGGGGCTCAGGGGAACTGAGCATGGAGCAGGGGCCCCTTAAAGGAGGTTTTCAGGAGCCATTGTGAGTGAGGAGCAGAGCCAGCTGAGGGGGAGTTTGTAGGGGACTGAATCAGGGGCACAGAATGAGGCTTGGCAAGTTGAATTTTGGAGGAAAGAATAGGGAGGGGATGTGGGGTTTGCTGAAGGCTTTATTTGGGGGTATGGAGCATTGAGGCAGAGTGAGTTTCTCTGAGGGGTGGTTTGGGATACACAGGAAGTAGGAAGGAGTACAGCTTGTTGAAAGGGGAGGTTTGGGGAACTGCAGGGAGACATGGAGCAGGACCTGCCAATGAGGCACTGAGGAGTGTGGAGCAGATCCGGCTCACAGGGCCCAGGTGTACTGGCACAGGGGGAAGGGCAGTGGGGCGTGCCAAGAGTAGAAGAGTTCATGGCTGCGGTCTGCATAGGACAAGCCGGTCAAGTGAGATTCCCTGGGAGAGGCAAATTTTTGGAGCCGTAGAGCAGGGCCTGGGTTGGAGAAAAGAGAAGAGAGACTTGATTAACTGGGGACAGTAGATAATGGTTCTCATTAAGGAGGGCTTTGATGTGGGAGCAGTTTGGGCAGTGGAGCAGGGACCAGGGCCAGCTGATGAAAGCTTGGGTAGGTAGAGAAGGGAGGAGAGGAGTGCAGCCTGCTAAAGATGATGTGGGAGTGATGTAGCAGGAAGGGGGTTGTAACTGTGCAGTAGGGAGTAGCTCTAGAAGGATTATTTATGAGGGATGGAACAGGGAGAAAAGGAAATGAGTCTTGCCCAGACTTTTGGAGAGCGTGAGAAAAGAGAGCAAGGCCGGTCTTGTTGATGGGGGTATAGTTGGGAGTGCAGAATATTAATAGGGGTAATATGGCTTGATAAGGGGGGATTTTGATGCTGAGTAATGGGGGCAGACATTCTTCTGAAGAGAGGTTTGCAGTGGATGGAACAGGGAATGGGGAGTCTGGCATACTGAGTGTGGTTTGCAATAGTAGATGATGAAGTGGATTCCACTGTGGTTGCAGGGGCAGAGTTGTTCCCATTGAGGGAAATGGTTGTGAGGTGCAAGGAGGACAGAGCAGGGGCAGTGAAAGGAAGTATTTGGAGAACGGGGTTAATTGAAGAGTACATTGAAGCAATGGGGATATGGGGCTTGCCATGGATGAGGGTTGTGTGATGCAGAGAAGTGATAGAGGAGCAGGGCTTAACATGGGGTGTATTAGAAGAATGAAGTTGGGTGTGATGGGGTAAGATGGACCAGGGAGGGTGTAGTCTGGTAGAGGGGGTAAGTCTTTGCTTGGAAGAGAGAGCTTATTGATGGGGGAATACAGTGGGGTTGGTTGGAAAATCAGGAGGATGGAAGGGGCCTAATGGAGAAATTGGCTTGGGTTTGGGTCGGGAAAGAGAACCAAAGGAGTAATAATGCTACTGTGTTCTCTCTGTGTTTAAGCTTATCAAATGATTTACAAACATTGAATTAAGATGCAGACTTCATCCCTGTCACTGGAATTGTTCCTCCTTCGCACATTGTACAGAGTGACTACTGTATGAAATCATTTGCAATGTCAGAATGTAGAAGCACATATCCCAGTAATTGTAAACTTATATTCTGTTTAACTTATTTGAAACTATTTCTCTTTCTAGGCTTTTCTGAGACTTTAAAATTCTCTTACTTTGAAGTAATAGTGCCAAGAAAGCTAGAACCAAGGGATGGCATAGACACCAAGGTAGTACCGCTTTCTAAGAAAATTGGAATTGCTTTGTTGACTCAGATCCATGAATCCTGTCTTTGGTAACCGCTACTACCAGATGCTTCAGCAGAAGTTGTCAACGCCTCTGAAATAAAGTATGTAGGACAGAAAGTTTCTTCCTAATCCTGAGCAATTAGTGGTTTGGTTCTCTTCGGAAGCACAAGGGTTGATAATCTTTAATACAGTCTGTGCTTGCCTGTGTAACTGTGCTTGACATTTTTATGAGTGGAACTCAGTGTGCATTAAGAACATTTAGCATTTGACAATAGGTAAAACAAATTATGTTGTTTATTGCAGGAAGGATCCAAGGAATTCAGAAGGTACTGATATGGCACCCATTAACAAGGGATATAAGCACTACCCAATGTTTAAAATATTTAGCCTCACAACACTCCTATAAAGTAGGGAAGTACCTCTGTGAGCTGGGAAAGCCCAATTTTAAAGAACAGTCATGCCATCATAAGGATATTCTTGTCTGTAACTTCTGGTAGGGGGAAATAGCCCATTTGTCTGGGCTGGTTTTGAACCCCTGAGAAATAGTTCTGGCATTCTAATTTTATTGACAGTCTATCTTGAACTCCTCCTAGAGTACTAGGATTGGAAGTTCATGCTATACATCCTTTGAAAGGTAATTTTGCTTGGTATGTGAGGTATATAATTTGACCCTTGTTGTCATAGTTTAGGGATTCTTAATATATCTTTTCCTATTTGAAATATTCCACAAGACTTTTATGAGCACCAAGCAG
This sequence comes from Dermochelys coriacea, assembly GCF_009764565.3. NCBI lineage: Eukaryota > Metazoa > Chordata > Testudines > Dermochelyidae > Dermochelys > Dermochelys coriacea. The sequence goes on along the minus strand of NC_050068.2, from coordinate 8,786,763 downwards.
TATAAGGGTCTAGAAAAATGCAAATTTATGACCCAAATGTTAACCAAGTGAGACAAGTACTGGGTGAAACATTCTTCCTGTAACCATGTAAAGTAAAACAGATAAAAAGTCAAAAATGAACTGAGTATTGTAAACTGAATTTCAACCTTCTGTGTCCATGTTTGATTCCTAGGGAACAACTCCGTCCTAAGTTTTGACCTGGAATTGTAGCTTTGTGCTGTGGCTAAATGCCACAATATAGCCCTTATGAAAAACTGCAACCAGCAGTCTGTGACTAAGACAGGGACTTAGGGCAGAATTTTGAAGGAGCTTGGGTGTTTTTAAAGGTATTTAGGTGCCTATCTGAATATTTAAAGACTTTCGACTAAGGGGCAAATTTTTAAACACATCTAAAGAATGCCTACATCATAGAACACCATAAGGAAGTATGGTGTTTTCTTTCTAAAAATCAGGTTTCCCTGACAGCCAGTCCTGACAATGGACTGGCACGTGTGGGATTCATGCTCAACAGTTAACATACTAACTATGAGGTTGAGACAGTTTTTTTGTGGTGCACGCATGCTATGCAAGTATAAATCACAATAACCACTGAAAAGGTGTTATCCTACAGGGCAATGTGCAGTTCTGAGCAGCTGTAAAGAAGAGGCTGCTGCCAAGTTAAGACAATAAGAGCATCAAACTCTGTTGGATTTGACTCTACCCATTATTCCAAAATCATTGTTCAGCCTCAATTTGAGACTGTGTATTAGTACTGTGGCAACAGTGTTTAGTGTCAACTGTTAGGCTCTGTCTACGCTAGGGGCATTTTCTAAATATTTCCCATTTTTGCTGACACTGATTGAGCTACACTAATTTTAGCAATACTGGGCAGCCTCATGTAAACAGCACTTCCAGGGCAAGAGCCATTTTTCATGCTGTGGACTAGACTTGTTTTGAACAGGTTTAATTTATATGTTGTTAAATACTGTTGGAACCATGGGAGGCTGGTTTATATTGTGGATCCTAATACTGTTCATGGTGATCCAGCTGGACCAGTATTGGCAACTTTGGGAAATATTTAGCAAACTTCACTGCTGTAGCAAGGCCTTAAGTGACAGGAGAAGAAAAATCTCTATACTATCTAAGGAAATGTAGTGAATACAATTTTTATAAAATGGAATACTGTACAGTGATTGATTAGTCAGTTTTAGAATACTATTGCATTATACTTTTTTATTTGAATGCTCTAGGAGAAGGTGTCTTATCTAATTAAAGTAGAAGGAAAGCTCCATATTGTTCACCTACTACAGAAGAAGTAAGAGACGGTTCTCTTCCAAACCTTTCATCTGCTCTTTTTTTTTTTTTAGAGAAATAGGTGTACATGGGGCTTTACAATCAAGTATGAAGACAAAAGCTCCGGCCCCAGAAGCTGTCAGTCCAGATATTAAGAAATAACAGAAGTGGTAAAAAAGTAGAAGATGGGATGCAAGGAAAACTGCTTTTATAGGGGGCATTAGTTAGAGCAGTAATAATTAGGGAGGGACAAGCGTCTCCATACTTTAAAGTTAAGGCTAACTTTTCATTATAAACTTGACTTTTTACATGCTTTCTAGCTTTACCAAGAGCAAACCAATTCATATGAAACTCCACACCATATAACCTTATGCCATGGAAGGATATTTCAGAAAGTTTTGAGATACAGTGGGCAATATAAATTAGCTATATGAGAACTCAGAACAGGAGGCTCTTCGTGGAAGTGGTCTGTGCATATCAGCACTAATAATATTTTGCCTCCCTGTGCTGCTGAAGTTTGGCAATCTTCTTGAAAAGAGGTATCTACAGACACCACACAAACACTCCCCCTCCCAGAGCTAGCATTCAGAAGTAAGGTTAGGAAATGTCATACAATCCCTTATTGCATTGGCTTCTTCTTTTCAGCATGTAGCTGCAGCTATTGGAGACCCTCATTCTGTTCCTAGAGAGAAGTTCTTAATTTTTTTTTACCTGAAATCTCCTGTCAGCTGATTCTAGTTATTGCAGTTTTAGAAAATGTAGATGCTTTTAGATAGTTCTTGCACTGTTGCTCAGTTTAAATTACTTAGACCAACTGAGACTTCAGTTCCCAGCACATTTCTGATGAGTAGAGCCCTAAGTGGATACAAAATTTATATCCGCGGATGCAGATATCTGCGGATATAAAGCAGATATCCATGGAGCTGCAGTGCTCTAGCGACAACAAGTGAGACCAGCAGGGCTATGGCCAGCGACCAGGCAGGAACTGCAGTGGCAAAAGCAGCTGCATGTCAGGCCGCTGCTCGCAGGAGCCAGCGCCCAGCCTCGACAGCTCCTTCAGCATGACTGTGCTGCCCTCAGCCATGCTCACTGGGATGGGCATGAGGGTGATGGGCAGCTGTCCCTGGGAAAGTTAGTGTATGCAAGCAGCTCACATACTCCTTGACAGGAGTCCCACATGACTGTGTGGATGGGACTCCTGTCCAGGAGCCACCTTGAGACCTAGCAAACTTGTGACAGCATTGTGCTCTTTAGGAGCATTGCATTCAGCTGCCCTTCTGGTCACAAGCTTACAACCGTGTTGCAGAATATACAGTTGTGGACAGATAAGCCATACTCTTATTAAATAGAAGGGAAAAGGGGATGTATAAGAAAAAAAAAGTGGGGAAGGAAAAGAACATACATTGGGGAGAGGGGTAGAAAGATACAATCTCACTACCAATATGGGGTTCTGGATTTTGTTGGAGCCAAAGGAGATGGCAGTGTCAGCTGGATCCCTCTCTCTGGTCCATTCTGGTCAGGACAGCTCTTGGGATTAAAAGAAAGAAGGCCCGGGGTCTCAGGGGACAGAAGGGATGGCAGTCGTGATGGTGAATTTCACTCCTTCCCCTTCTCTCCACTTTCAGTCAGCCACTGGCACAATAGCCCCTCCCCCAAGCCTCCTCTTTTAAGAACCCTGAAAAAGGATGGGTGGAATAGCCCAGCCCCTCATTACTTTGTCCACTAATTAGATCTAATTTATGACACATCAATTTTGGTTTATTAATTTCTGGTTCCATACTTTTCTCATTTACTAAGAAATCTTAACATAGTCTTTGAATTATATCAGTGGGTCTTTTTGTTTAGACCAGAGGTTCTCAAACTGGGCCTACCCTGGGGATGCAGAATGTATTCAGGGGCATGAGAAGTTTTAGGGGGGAAAAAAAAAAAAAAAAACACCACTTATTGCACACTGTACCGGAGCGGTCACCCCGGTCCGGCCTGAAGGGGTTAAAACAGCCCTGGAGAGGGCTGTGGCTGGGGAAAAGGAGTGAAAGCCACAAACCTAGGCTGATTGGAGAAGCAGCCACAGCTGGGGCCAGCTTAATTAGGGCCCAGCTGGCCCTGATAAGAGGGCTCTGAGTCAGAAGCTGGAAGAGTCTCTCTCCAGCCCTGGAGTGGGAAGGGCTAGCTGCCTGAGAGGAAGGTACCTGAAGCAGTGCTGGGGAGCTCCAGCCTGGTAAAACCCCAGGCTGCAGGCCTTGGTGAAGGCCTATGGAGGTACTGGGGCTGTAGAGATACCGCCTGGGGATAGGCTAAGGCAGCAGGTCCTAACCCCTTGCCAATGATGAGTGGCCATTACAGACTGCAGTCTGCCCCAGTGAGGGGGGGCTAGATGACTGGCACTAGCCACTGAGGCAAGGTGGGTTTAGAGGGTTCCCTTGGAAGGAGAAACCCAGAAAGAGTGGGGGTACTAGTGGGGCAGAACCCTAAGGTAAAGGGTCACTGGGATCTAGGAGGGATGCAGGGCCAGTGGCAAGTGAGACACTGGCCTGCAAAGGGTGCTCTGGGCTGGACAAGAGCCAGCAGGAGGCGCTGCACTGGTGAGTCCTCACTTCACTACACACACACACACTCTACCCACAGCAATGAATAACTAGCAAAGCTGATTCCTCGAGACGTATCAGATCCTCAGATGGCATTGTGCACTTTGACAGAAATCTGTCAATCTTGCATAGTATTATACAAAGTAGATGACATCTGTATGTTAATCCATTTGTTACAATGCAAATTTAATTGCAAGCTTGGACCATAATTTCAGTTTCTCTTACTCTTACTATGGATTGTTGGCTCATTCACACAACAGAAAAACAAAGAAGCCAAAACTTAGTCTAGTGATGCACCACTGCTGCATATATCAGTATATGTACTCTGTGTGTGGAGGGGGGGAGAATGTATACTACTACAGACCCAAAGATGGGGGGGTGATCAAATAAGTTTGAGGAACAACTGGTTTAGACTAATTCAGTCTGTCTTCCTTTTGCACCTTTTTTTGATTGACATTTATTGCCATTGGTTATTGTGACACTTATAAACTTTTTTTTTTGCAGTTTTGCTCACAATTGGGGTAAATTTATAGGCCCAATTATCACAAAACCCTTGCAGGGGAGAAACAGACTTTGACGTATCTGTCAAGCTCCAAGTTGGTGGAACACCTTATGTCCAGCTTTGGAGCCACACTGGAATCGAAGAAACTGGATTTGTCTTTAGCATCTGTCGGTGCCAAGGCCTTCAAATTTGCCTGCTGTAAAGCAGAAGCTGATGAGTGCTGATGGTGATGGTCCTTCAGTGCTGGAGATCTTGTCAGCAATGAAAAGGCTCCAAGTAAACATGCTCCTTTCATTGCCATCTTTCTCAAATCCAGCATTTGTGGACAAATTCCTACATTTCTCTAGATATTTCCACTTTTAAAAATGTCTACAATAAGACAGAACTATCTAATGAGGTATTTATGGGTTTAATTAGATAATGTGTGAGTGATGCCTAATAGATAAGGCACTGGATTCGGATTCCATTCCCCTCTACCACTGGTCCATTTGGCAACATTGGATATGTCACTTCATCATCTTGTGCATTAGTTTCCCCATGTCTAAAATAGGTATAATGGCATCTCTGCATTAGGTACACCCGGAACAAGTTTTTCTTCAGAATCACGAGCGCTAGGAATATTTTTGTAATTTAATGCATAGATTCTGGAGCACAGCTTTGTGGCAAAAAGCAAGTTCACTTCTGCAGAATGCACTGGGTCTTGACTATAGTTGCAGAAGACCATTTAAGTGGCTAAATAAAGGTATTTAGCCACCTAACTCCCACTGGCTTCAGTGAGAGACGGACATCTAAATTCCTTTTGAGGAGCTGGGTCTTAGACCCTATGTAACCAGCAGTTCACATGCATCAAGTCTGCAAGCAGCAATTGTTGGAATTTTTGGATCTGGTTTTAAGACTAGGCTATGAATAGACAATTTACCAAAAGCACCTTTATTGCCCAAAGGCTGATCAGCTTCTTACCAAAGGAGTATATCCTGTATGCTGTAATCATCATACTAGGGATATAGTGATGTTAATACTTCTCTAAGACTATAAGCAATGGCCTGTTAAGTGCAATAGAGCTAGAAGAAGGACCTACCACATCATCCATGTGGTCTTGGCTGTCCAACAGGCCTGCTGAGCTTAAGCTTGATGCTCAAATCCCCCTTTTTGTAATCCGTGCCAAAGTACCAGCTGCACATGTTTGCGCCAGCTGGTGGTCTTGTCTCGGACACATTTTCATGCAACAGTTAATGGTTTCCTCTCAGAAGTTTTTAACTAAGTTGAACTAGTTTTGGGGATTTAACTGACAGAAAAACCCACTTTATTCTTATAAAATATTAATATCTTAGAATATCAGGGATGGGGAAGGGACCTCAGGAGGTCATCTAGTCCAACCCCCTGATATGCCTAACAGCAGCAAAAACTAATTATAACCAATTATTTACATCAAGCGCCATCTTGATTGCTTTTCAGAATGTTCATAGCCCCAAATATCCCAGTTTTTACTTAAAATGAGAAGGGAGACTTGATAACAGATTATCCATATATAGAGGTAAGCATGAGATATATACCTTAGAGGGTATAATACTGAGTAAAATTAAACTGCCATGCTCTAAAGATTGGATGGATGAAGGCTGTCAGATTTGATAAATTCCTGGGTTTTCAAATGGGTTATAATTTGAGCGACTCTTCTGTGTTGTGAGACAATCATATCCTGGTCTGAAAGCTGAGGAATTTAACCTTGGATATGGTGAAAAAACCTCTGATTTAATAACCTTACCTTAGTTCCTTCTGAGCAGCTGACACATTGGGCAGTTGAGTTCTTCCATTGATTAAGGTCACTTGCTAGTTGTGGCACTTCTTTCCAGGTGATGCCAGAGATTTAAATATTCTCTGTCACTGTCTTCTGCCTGTTCTTCCTTGGCCTTACTCACTTACACACTTTCATGGTTAATATCCCTGAGGTAAAATACTATTCTTAAAAATTAATTAGCCAAATTCTAAATGATAGAGGGGATGACATGAAGATAATGGGTTGTCAATCTGCTGAAGGTTGCAAAGATTAAAAAAAAATACATCATTGGCCATTCCTACTCGCTGTTCTTGTTTTCCCCCTGTAACAATACTAGTTCTGGCAGGACCCAACTGAGGCTGCCAATTCAAGACACATTGTTTAAAGCAGGGCAGTTACAGCCCAAGACTAGGGTTTTTCCACCTCTAAGGCAAACCGAACCAGCCAGCCAGAGAGAACTTTGGTTTTCTACCACTGGTTAACCACAAGTCACACAAGCAATTCCCTTAGACACTCCAGTTTCCCAGTATCACTACCAGTGCCACTCATTATGGGGATGAATGGTTATGAAAACCAATACCCCAGTAAAAGGAAAAAAGGTTCTCTCAAACTCAAAGGACCAAGCCCCAGACCCAGGTCACATACAAATCAGATCTTATCCACAAATCATGCTGTTGCAATCCTTTAGAATCTAAAGGTTTATTCATAAAAGGAAAAAGATATAGATAAGAGCTAGAATTGGTTAAATGGAATCAATTACATACAGTAATGGCAAAGTTCTTGGTTCAGGCTTGTCGCAGTGATGGACTAAACTGCAGGTTCAAATCAAGTCTCTGGAATACATCTACAGCTGGGATGGGTCATCAGTCTTGTGTAAAGCTTCTGTTTGTAGCAAAGTCCCTCCAGAGGTATGAAGCAGGATTGAAGACAAGATGGAGATGAGGCATCAACCTTTTATAGTCTTTTCCAGGTGTAAGGACACCTCTTTGTTCTTACTGTAGAAAATTACAGAAAATGGAGTTTGAAGTCACAGGGGCAAGTCACATGTCCATGCATGACTCAGTTTGCAGTCTGATGCCATTGTTTATATGTTAGTTTGAATGTTTCCAGGAAAGCCCAGATGTGGATTGGAGTCTCCCAAAACCCATTGTCAGTTAAGTGTTTCTGGACTGGGCACTTAATTTGCAAATTCCTTTCTCAAGAAGCTGACCAAATGCTTTACTAAGGCTACTTAGAATTGAAACACATTGCTATACAAGTATGTAGCCAATATTCATAACTTCAACTACACAAACGATACACACATACAGATAGCATCATCATAACCAGCAAATCATAACCTTTCCATAGACACTTTACATGACAATCTGTTTACAATATTTGCTGGAAATATGTAACAGTGGTTGCAGTTTGTCAGTAATGTCATACCCGCTTTCCTTGTACACGTGAGCAGGGCTCATCGTCCCTGAATAGATGCAAAATATTTTTGCTTTAAAAATCAAATTATTAGGGAGCAGTGGTTGTATTCTGCCAAGTCTACAATGAAAGTAGAGGCCAATGAGTAGTTAGTGGAGGGCCAACAGCCTTGCTGAGCTGTAGAAGGAAGTAGATTGGGAGAGTATGATGGGAAGGGCCAAGTCCTTTTCCCACTGAAGGGAATGACTGAACTCCTCACTAGAAGGAGGATTGTGCCTGAAGGAAGGAAATCAAGCAGATTTAAAAAACACACTTCTACCAATAAACCAAAGACAATAAGACTTTCAAACTGTTAGATTTTCCTTCCTTCATGTAAACTTTGGTGCCTTTTAATGTCAACTGAAGAGAGTGAGGAGCAGAAGTGGCCAAAATTGTTGCTAGTAGTCATCTTAAATTCACCATTCAGGAGCTAATCAGAAGAGAGACCACAGTAGCCAGACAAGCTAGAAAGATATGGTTGATATTCTTAGCTCTTCCTTGCACATGCATTGTTGGTAGATGGGCATTATGGAACGACACCCCAATAATCCCTTAATTTGCTTTCTAGTGCATACATAGTTAAGTTGTCTCTTCCTCCATCTCTCGGAATGTTTTTTTTTTTAAACCTCTCAATATAAATACTGTCAAACATGGAGTGGACAGAGCAAAGGAGGCAGTGCAATTCACCAGGGTGGAACTGAGGCCTGGCATCAACTACAAACTTTATCTCTGACCAGTTGTGTGGCACTGAGAAAGTCACTTTACATCTCTTCTCACCAATTTGCCTGTCTTGTCTATTTAGAATGTAAGCTCTTCAAGGGCAGGAACTTTCTCTTACTATGGGTTTCTCTACACTTGAAACGCAACAGTGGCATAGCTGGAGCACTGCACCTGTGTTGCTGCAACAATTCAATGTAGTCACTAGCTACAATGACATAAGGAGTTATCCTATCCGCATAGGTAATCCACCTCCCCAAGTGGTGACAGCTAGGTTGACAAAATAATTCTTCCATCAACCTAGCACTGTCTACACTGGGGGTTACGTTGGCTTACATGCCGCTCAGTGGTATGGATTTTTTTACAGCCCTGAGCAGCACAGCTGCATTGACCTAATTTTTAGTGTAGATTCATAGATACTAAGGTCAGAAGGCACCATTCTGATCATCTAGTCCGACCTCCTGCACAGCGCAGGCCACAGAATCTCACCCACCCACTCCTATGAAAAACCTCACCCATGTCTGAGCTATTGAAGTCCTTAAATCATGGTTCAAAGACTTCAAGGAGCAGAGAAGCCTCCCTCAAGTCAACCATGCCCCATGCTACAGAGGAAGGCGAAAAACCTCCAGGGCCTCTCCAATCTGCCCTGGAGGAAAATTCCTTCCCGACCCCAAATATGGCAATCAGCTAAACCCTGAGCATATGGGCAAGATTCACCAGCCAGATACCCAGGAAAGAATTTTCTATAGTAACTCAGATCCCATCCATCTAATATCCCATCTCAGGGGATTTGGCCTATTTACCCTGAATATTTAAAGATCAATTACTTACCAAAATCCCATTATCCCATCATACCATCTCCTCCATAAACTTATCAAGTAGAATCTTAAAACCAGATAGATCTTTTGCCCCCACTGCTTCCCTTGGAAGGCTATTCCAAAACTTCACTCCTCTGATGGTTAAAAACCTTCGTCTGATTTCAAGTCTAAACTTCCTGGTGGCCAGTTTATACCCATTTGTTCTTGTGTCCACATTGGTGCTAAGCTTAAATAATTCCTCTCCCTCTCCTGTATTTATCCCTCTGATATATTTATAGAGAGCAATCATATCTCCCCTCAACCTTCTTTTAGTTAGGCTAAACAAGCCAAGCTCCTTAAGTCTCCTTTCATAAGACAAATTTTCCATTCCTCGGATCATCCTAGTAGCCCTTCTCTGTACCTGCTCCAGCTTGAATTCATCCTTTTTAAACATGGGAGACCAGAACTGCACACAGTATTCTAGGTGAGGTCTCACCAGTGCCTTGTATAACGGTACTAAAACCTCCTTATCCCTACTGGAAATGCCTCTCCTGATGCATCCCAAAACCGCATTAGCTTTTTTCACAGCCATATCACATTGGCAGCTCATAGTCATCCTATGATCAACCAATACTCCAAGGTCCTTCTCCTCTTCCGTTACTTCTAATTGATGCGTCCCCAACTTATAGCTAAGATTCTTGTTATTAATCCCTAAATGCATAACCTTACACTTCTCACTATTAAATTTCATCCTATTACTATTACTCCAGTTTACAAGGTCATCCAGATCCTCCTGTATAATATCCCGATCCTTCTCCGAATTGGCAATACCTCCCAGCTTTGTATCATCTGCAAACTTTATTAGCACACTCCCACTTTTTGTGCCAAGGTCAGTAATAAAAAGATTAAATAAGATTGGTCCCAAAACCGATCCCTGAGGAACTCCACTGGTAACCTCCCTCCAACCTGACAGTTTGCCTTTCAGTAGGACCCATTGCAGTCTCCCCTTTAACCAATTCCTTATCCACCTTCTGATGTTCATATTGATCCCCATCTTCTCCAATTTAACTAATAATTCCCCATGTGGCACGGTATCAAACGCCTTACTGAAATCTAGGTAAATTAGATCCACTGCATTTCCTTTATCTAAAAAATCTGTTACTTTTTCAAAAAAGGAGATTAGGTTGGTTTGGCACGATCTACCTTTTGTAAAACCATGTTGTATTTTGTCCCATTTACCATTGACTTCAATGTCCTTAACTAATTTCTCCTTCAAAATTTTTTCCAGGACCTTGCATACTACAGCTGTCAAACTAACTGGCCTATAGTTACCCGGATCACTTTTTTTTCCTTTCTTAAAAATAGGAACTATATTAGCAATTCTCCAATCATTTGGTACTATTCCTGAGTTTACAGATTCATTCAAAATTCTTGCTAATGGGCTTGCAATTTCAGGTGCCAATTCCTTTAATATTCTTGGATGAAGATTATCTGGGCCCCCCGATTTAGTCCCATTAAGCTGTTTCAGTTTCGCTTCTACCTCTGATATGGTAATATCTACCTCTATATCCTCCTTCCCATTTGTCATGCTACCATTAGCCCCAAGATCCTCTTTAGCCTTATTAAAGACTGAGGCAAAGTATTTGTTTAGATATTGGGCCATGCCTAGATTATCTTTAACCTCCACTCCATCCTCAGTGTTAAGCGGCCCCACTTCTTCCTTCTTAGTTTTCTTCTTATTTATATGGCTATAGAACCTTTTACTGTTGGTTTTAATTCCTTTTGCAAGGTCCAACTCTACTCGACTTTTAGCCTGTCTCACTTGATCCCTACATGTTCTGACCTCAATTAGGTAGCTTTCCTTGCTGATCCCTCCCATCTTCCACTCCCTGTATGCTTTCTGCTTCTTCTTAATCACCTCTCTAAGTTGCTTGCTCATCCAGCTTGGTCTACAACTCCTGCCTATGAATTTTTTCCCCTTTCTTGGGATACAGGCTTCCGATAGCTTCTGCAGTTTTGATTTAAAGTAATCCCAGGCCTCCTCTACCTTTAGATCCATAAATTCTTCAGTCCAATCCACTTCCCTAACTAATTTGCTTAATTTTTGAAAGTCAGCCCTTTTGAAATCAAAAACCCTAGTTGCAGATTTATTTTTGTTAATCCTTCCATTTAGTTTGAACTGAATTAGCTCATGATCACTTGAGCCAAGATTGTCCCCTACAACCATTTCTTCTATGAGGTCCTCGCTACTCACCAAAATTAAATCTAAAATGGCATCCCCTCTAGTCGGTTCAGCAACTACTTGATGAAGGAATCCATCAGCTATCACATCTAGGAAAATCTGAGCCCTATTATTATTACTAGCACTGGTCCTCCAGTCTATATCTGGGAAGTTAAAGTCTCCCATGATCACGCAGTTTCCATTAGTATTTACTTGATTAAAGACATTAAAAAGGGCTCTATCCATATCCAGATTAGATCCCGGAGGTCTATAGCACACCCCAAGCACTATCGTAGGAGAGACTTTACTAGTTTTCTTCCCCAATGTAATTTTTGCCCAGACAGACTGTCTTATCCATTGCATCGCTTCTTATTTCTTTACATTCTACCTCATCATTGATGTACAATGCTACTCCACCACCTTTACCTTTGTTTCTGTCTTTCCTAAAGAGCACATACCCTTCAATACCTGTAGTCCAGTCATGACTACTATTCCACCATGTTTCTGTTATCCCTATGATATCTGCTTTCACTTCCGGCACCAGTAGCTCTAGTTCCTCCATTTTGTTACCTAGACTCCTCGCATTGGTGTACAAACATCTTAATTTTTGCTGTTTGGCCTCGCTCACATTTTGTACCCTATTAGGCACAGTCATTCTACATCCAGTATAACCTATTAGACTAGTATCCACACCGCCCTCACTCCTTATATACATTCTCCTACCCACGGCTGTATCCATTCTTACTTCATCTTCTTCCCTCTCAATGCTAAAATCTGGCGTGGAGATTTTCTGGACATCTCCCATCCATCTCCCCCCAATTCCTAGTTTAAAGCTCTCTTTATCAGTTGTGTCAGCCTCGATCCTAGAAGTCTATTTCCTTCCCTACTGAGATGAAGTCCATCCCGAGAGAACTGACCTCTGTCCGTGAATGCCTCCCAGTGGTCATACATCCCAAAGCCCTCCTTATAGCACCACTGCCTAAGCCATCTGTTGACAGTCATAATCTTGACAGACCTTTGTTGCCCTTCTCTAGGAACAGGAAGGATCCCGCTAAAGATCACCTGAGCCTCAATTTCCTTAAGCGTCTTCCCCAGCCTAGCATAGTCTCCCTTAATACTTTCCAGCTAGAATCTAGCCGTATCATTTGTTCCCACATGAAGGATAATTAGGGGATTCTTTCCCGCTCCCTTTAGGATCCTTTTCAACCTCAGGTCTACATCCCGTATCTTAGCACCCGGAAGACAGCACACCCTTCTATTCTCTGGATCAGCTCTAGTTACAGGCCTGTCTATTCTTCTCAATAAAGAGTCCCCGATCACATAGACCTGCCTTTTCCTGGTGACAGTGCTATTCTCCAGTCTCTCCCCTGTTCCCTCTGGCTGCAAGTTCTTTCCATTCCTATTTTCCCTTATGATCCTCTTCAACCCATCCTGTATCCTCCTGGGGCTCATATTTGGTGTAGTCTCCCTTGACTCTTCCCCTTTTTCTATAGGGCTAGCCTCTCCTCTTCTTCCTTACCCTTCCACCTTCAACAAGTACCTGCTGAGCCCCTTCTTCATTTTCCAACTCTGCAAACCTGTTCCTAAGCTCTATTTCTCCTTCACTAGCCCATCTTTTTCTCTGCCTGGTTCTTTTAGTCACATGCTTCCACTGACCACTTTCCTCATCCAGTCTCTCCTCAAAATTCCCCAGCCCTGGTTCCATCTGTGAGTCTGAGCTTTTCCCTTCAGATACCTCATATCTTTGCTCCATCATCTGCTCAAACCCCTTCCTAAACTCAACCAGACTTTCCACCTGCATCTCCAAACCTCAGATCTTTTCCTCCATCAGCTCTATCAGACGGCATTTCATGCAGAAAAAACTCTTACCGGTTCCCCCCTCCAGGATCATGTACATACCACAGCTTCCACATCCTGTCATCCTCAATGTGTCTTTCTCTGCAGGAGTCACTCCCACAGCTGCCTCTGTATCTGTCATCTCCTTCCCACCTAAATCCTCTTAATCTTGGAAACACACACACACACACACACACACACACACACACACACACACACACACACACACACACACACACACACACACACACACACACACACACACACACACACACACACACACACACACACACACACACACACACACACCAAAAGCAAACCCCAAACAAGTACCACAAGCCAGACTCCCCTGTTTAGAGCTCTGTTTGCTAGCTCCTGTGCCACTGGCTGGCTACCTTTATAGGGCCCCTAGTCAGAAGCCCCACCCCCTAGGCAGGGCTCAGCTGCTCTCTCAGCACAAAGCCCCACCCCCTAATCAGGCTCAGCTGCTCTCCCAGCACAAAACCCCTACACACACACAAATACAAATACTAAAAATACAAAACCAAGTACAACTACCTTCTCCTCCAACAGAACTCCCACTCAAACTCCCCTGTTTAGAGCTCTGTTTGCTAGCTCCTGTGCCGCTGCAGCTGTCTGTGTGTAGACCTGGCCTATATGTTTTCATAGTGTTGCTCTGTTAATTTTGATGGAATAAGTGTGCCTAGAGACTCAAAGGTGTTACTGTGATTCTGTCACCGTACAGCATTCAAGAGGGCTCAGTGTTTGGAATAAATACAGAGACTCTGGCCTGCTTAGTGCCATAGCAAACGCTCCACTGAAATTCTTGTCCACCTTTTATTAAAGATACAGAAAAAGACGCAAAAAAGAGTTGAAGCATTTGAAATGTAAAGTATTAATTAAGGCTTTTGTGTTAACAATATCCCTTATTCCCTTTAGCTATAGAGAGTTTTTAGAAGTATCCCCTTCCCCTGTTTGATCATTTGTTAGATGGTATTACAGATAATGATAGATGTCCTTTTTTGGTGGGGGAATGAGGAACAGTAAATTGACTGGGGATGGAGCTGCTGCTGTTTAAAGTCTAATCCTGCTTCCTGTAGGACAAAAAATGGGAAACACACATAAAGGAAGAGAGAAAACAACAAGAAAGGTAGAAATGCAGCTTCTGTCTCTGGTGCTGACTCTTACTTGCAACCTCATTGCTGGAGAAACACAGGCAGAGCACATATTCTTGTCAGGCACTCCTATACCTGGCAGGATGTTTAGGGCACTGTTTTTAACTATGTATCTGGTCACAGGCTTACAACTTTGTTGCAAAATACAGTCTTGGCCAGCTAAGCCAGATTCCTATTGAACAAAAGGAGAGAGATGGGAAAGAGAAGAAATGAGGTGGGGAAGGAAAAGGATGCATATTGCGGGAAGGGGATGACAGTCTCACAGTCCATGTGGTGGTCAGGATTAGCCAGTGGAGTTGGTGATATAATTGGAGTCATTCTTTCTCTCTCATCCAATCTGATCAGGCCGTCTTTCCTGATCAGACTGGTGAATGTCCAAAAGTGTTATGGTGGATCCTGCAGTCCCAAAAGATGATGATGTGGTTGTTCTCTCGGGAGATGAAGAGAGAGACCAAGCAAGTTATCCAGCTCCTACTGAATGATGCATCTAAAATTACAGAAATAGTAAGTAATCGCAAGGAAATGCGTTAGAGTATCTCTTGTTTTAGTTTGTGAATTTTCCCTGTGCTAAGAGGGAGGTTTATCCCTGTTTCTGTAACTTTGAAGATTTGCCTCGAGGGGAAGCCTCCGTGTTTTGAACCTTATTACCCTGTAAATTACCTTCCATCCTGATTTTACAGAAGTGTGTCTTTTTTACTTCTTTACAATAAAGTTCTGGATTTTTTGGTGTTTTTTAAGAATCTGATTGGTTTTTAGTGTCCAAAAAACCCATGGGTTTGGTCTGTGCTCACCTTGTTTACCTATCTGATTGGTAGATTATTCTCAAGCCTACCCAGGAAAGGGGGTGAAGGGGCTTGGGGGGATATTTTGTGGAAACAGGAACTCCAAGTGGTCCTTTTCCCGAATCTTTGTCTAACTCACTTGGTGGTGGCAGCAGTACTCATCCAAGGACAAGGAAGGATTTGTGCCTTGGGGAAGTTTTTAACCTAAGCTGGTAGAAATAAGCTTGTGGGTCTTTCATGCGGGTCCCCACATCTGTACCCCAGAGTGGGGAGGGAACCCTGACACCTCCTGTCTTCCAGCCAGCAGATATATCTCTTAAAATCATGATTTCTCCCCCAATGTTTCTTTATTTTTAAAGATTCCAAAAGGGAGTGATAAATAGCCCATGCCCAAATTTTGTTCACTAATTAGGGCTAATTTGCGACACATACATTCAGGACCATTGATTTCTGGCCTGATACTACTTTTGTTTACCAGATGTGATTTCAGCACAGTCCTTGAGTAACATCACTCAGCCTTTTTGTTTAGATTAATTCAGCACTTTTGTTTCCCTTTTATATCTGTCCCCATTTACATTTGTTACAGGTGATTGGAACATTTAAGCCTCTGCTGCTCTGATTTCCCCTCACAGCAGTCCCTAGTAGGTAGCCAAGAGGGGGTGCTTGCTAGGGCCTATTACATAATGGTAGCAGAGGTGGGGTCTACATGGTAGTGTGGAAAGTGTTTTTTGTTTTGTTTTTGTTTTTTTAAAGACACTTTTGCCAGAGGATTATACTTTTGCTATTTACACTGAATGTCAGGAGCATGTCTGTTAGTTTGTCTCAGGTATAAGTTAATTAGCAAGCATGAATTATAAACATCTCAAGAAAGAGTAGCTTCTGAGCATGTGTGCACTGCTAAGAATCAAAAGAAATCTGAGTAGGTAACCATGCTGTGCTCATGCCTTGAGGCATGATGGGGCACTAGCTCCAGGCCTTAGGCAGGAAGGGCTCCGTTTTTCTTCTGCAGGGCAGGTAGTTGACCAAAGAGATAGTGCCAGGGGCTGTTCCTCTGATGATTCAGCAGATGTAGCAGAAAGGGAAAGAGGTCCAGAGCTGTGGAGGCTGGAGTTTGAAATGAATGTTCTTGGAGGAGAGATGGTTGGAGCTGGTGGCCAAGTATCAGAAAGAGCAGATCAAATGGGATCAACAGAAGCTTGAACAGGAGAACAGATACAAATCATGCCCATGGGACCAAGGAAGAAGGATATACGACATGCCTAAACAGGGGCTAATAGGCAACAGATGGGGGTAGAATGGCAAACCGTTAAGCCCAGGCTCAGGAGAGAAATCTCTGTCTAACCTCACCTGGGAAACTAAATCAATGCTGGCTGTGTCTGTGGCCTAGATTTCAGTGAGATACTGGTACAGCTAGGAGATGCCTTGGGCCAGACCTCCTCTGGGAGCAGGGAAGACTATGGCATAGCTGAAAGGTCTGTGATTCAAAACTCCTCAAGAAAAGGGAAACTTGGGCACAGATATAAGGTGTCATGTGTCTGAACTCCCCTGGAACAAGCAGGACTGAGAGTAGTAAAGAGTGCTGCCAAATTCATGATACTCACCAGAGGGTGGGAAAAGCTCCAGAGGCATGTGAATCAACCACTAGTGTAGTGTAGATGGAAAGGAGAAAGAGGTGGAAACATTCCCCTTAATTTGTGGCTTCAGGTTATATGGTCATGATGTAATTAAACTTGATGGAGATGGAGGAAGAAACACACCTCACCTCTCCCTGGGAGGTGTGAAGAAGAGGACTGGGCTTGGGGGAAAGTGAGTAGCACCTCATCCCAGTACTGGGACCACTCTTCTCGCAGAAGGAGATCCAAGGCTCTTGGGGGGGCCCAAACCAATCAGAAATACTGGGGTGACTAGCATATGGGGGGCCCCACTAACTCTGCAGCTAGTTTCCCCTTCCCTGGGATTATGAGGGTGGAGATTTATACGATATAGATAGGAGCTTACCTATGATGTTTTCATGAAATTGTATTTTGGTTTATAACTGAATGCATGTATTAAGTTTGAATTAATAACTAGTAACAGAAAATGTGCTGTCTAAAGGTGAGGTGCCAAAACATCCCTGGAGTACTGGTCAAGTATTCCTGCTCGATTCCAAGGGAGAAATGTGATGGACTGGGAGTATCTGTACCGTTTAGGAATTCTGGTTCATCCTGGGAAGTTGTGCTATGAAAATCTTCTGTATCATGAGTGCCTATATGCATGTGGATCCATCATTGCTGACAGGTCCTGTAGCAGATACACACCAGGCAGAAATACTAAGGGAATCCAGGGGGTTTAAAATATTGAGCCACACAGAAACAGGGAGAGCCAGACAAGGAGGAAGCTTTGGGATCAGGAGATGAAAATAACACAATTTGTTGAAGCCCTATGGTACAGGAGGGCCCTCCCTGCTTTTCTCAGCCCAGATGGTCACAAGAACTCTGGGCAACCCAACTGACTGATATCATCCCAAAGAATCATAGAATCATAGAATATCAGGGTTGGAAGGGACCCCAGAAGGTCATCTAGTCCAACCCCCTGCTCAAAGCAGGACCAAGTCCCAGTTAAATCATCCTAGCCAGGGCTTTGTCAAGCCTGACCTTAAAAACCTCTAAGGAAGGAGATTCTACCACCTCCCTAGGTAACGCATTCCAGTGTTTCACCACCCTCTTAGTGAAAAAGTTTTTCCTAATATCCAATCTAAACCTCCCCCATTGCAACTTGAGACCATTACTCCTCGTTCTGTCATCTGCTACCATTGAGAACAGTCTAGAGCCATCCTCTTTGAAACCCCCTTTCAGGTAGTTGAAAGCAGCTATCAAATCACCCCTCATTCTTCTCTTCTGCAGACTAAACAATCCCAGCTCCCTCAGCCTCTCCTCATAAGTCATGTGCTCTAGACCCCTAATCATTTTTGTTGCCCTTCGCTGTACTCTTTCCAATTTATCCACATCCTTCTTGTAGTGTGGGGCCCAAAACTGGACACAGTACTCCAGATGAGGCCTCACCAGTGTCGAATAGAGGGGAACGATCACGTCCCTCGATCTGCTCGCTATGCCCCTACTTATACATCCCAAAATGCCATTGGCCTTCTTGGCAACAAGGGCACACTGCTGACTCATATCCAGCTTCTCGTCCACTGTCACCCCTAGGTCCTTTTCCGCAGAACTGCTGCCGAGCCATTCGGTCCCTAGTCTGTAGCGGTGCATTGGATTCTTCCATCCTAAGTGCAGGACCCTGCACTTATCCTTATTGAACCTCATTAGATTTCTTTTGGCCCAATCCTCCAATTTGTCTAGGTCCTTCTGTATCCTATCCCTCCCCTCCAGCGTATCTACCACTCCTCCCAGTTTAGTATCATCCGCAAATTTGCTGAGAGTGCAATCCACACCATCCTCCAGATCATTTATGAAGATATTGAACAAAACGGGCCCCAGGACCGACCCCTGGGGCACTCCACTTGACACCGGCTGCCAACTAGACATGGAGCCATTGATCACTACCCGTTGAGCCCGACAATCTAGCCAGCTTTCTACCCACCTTATAGTGCATTCATCCGGCCCATACTTCCTTAACTTGCTGACAAGAATGCTGTGGGAGACCGTGTCAAAAGCTTTGCTAAAGTCAAGAAACAATACATCCACTGCTTTCCCTTCATCCACAGAACCAGTAATCTCATCATAAAAGGCGATTAGATTAGTCAGGCATGACCTTCCCTTGGTGAATCCATGCTGACTGTTCCTGATCCCTTTCCTCTCCTCTAAGTGCTTCAGGATTGATTCTTTGAGGACCTGCTCCATGATTTTTCCAGGGACTGAGGTGAGGCTGACTGGCCTGTAGTTCCCAGGATCCTCCTTCTTCCCTTTTTTAAAGATGGGCACTACATTAGCCTTTTTCCAGTCATCCGGGACTTCCCCCGTTCGCCACGAGTTTTCAAAGATAATGGCCAAGGGCTCTGCAATCACAGCCGCCAATTCCTTCAGCACTCTCGGATGCAATTCGTCCGGCCCCATGGACTTGTGCACGTCCAGCTTTTCTAAATAGTCCCTAACCACCTCTATCTCTACAGAGGGCTGGCCATCTCTTCCCCATTTTGTGATGCCCAGCACAGCAGTCTGGGAGCTGACCTTGTTAGTGAAAACAGAGGCAAAAAAAGCATTGAGTACATTAGCTTTTTCCACATCCTCTGTCACTAGCTTGCCTCCCTCATTCAGTAAGGGGCCCACACTTTCCTTGGCTTTCTTCTTGTTGCCAACATACCTGAAGAAACCCTTCTTGTTACTCTTGACATCTCTTGCTAGCTGCAGCTCCAGGTGCGATTTGGCCCTCCTGATATCTTTCCTACATGCCCGAGCAATATTTTTATACTCTTCCCTGGTCATATGTCCAACCTTCCACTTCTTGTAAGCTTCTTTTTTATGTTTAAGATCCGCTAGGATTTCACCATTAAGCCAAGCTGGTCGCCTGCCATATTTACTATTCTTTCGACTCATCGGGATGGTTTGTCCCTGTAACCTCAACAGGGATTCCTTGAAATACAGCCAGCTCTCCTGGACTCCCTTCCCTTTCATGTTAGTCCCCCAGGGGATCCTGGCCATCTGTTCCCTGAGGGAGTCAAAGTCTGCTTTCCTGAAGTCCAGGGTCCGTATCCTGCTGCTTACCTTTCTTCCCGGCGTCAGGATCCTGAACTCAACCAACTCATGGTCACTGCCTCCCAGATTCCCATCCACTTTTGCTTCCCCCACTAATTCTACCCGGTTTGTGAGCAGCAGGTCAAGAAAGCGCTCCCCCTAGTTGGCTCCCCTAGCACTTGCACCAGGAAATTGTCCCCTACGCTTTCCAAAAACTTCCTGGATTGTCTATGCACCGCTGTATTGCTCTCCCAGCAGATATCAGGAAAATTAAAGTCACCCATGAGAATCAGGGCATGCGATCTAGTAGCTTCCGTGAGTTGCCGGAAGAAAGCCTCATCCACCTCATCCCCCTGGTCCGGTGGTCTATAGCAGACTCCCACCATGACATCACTCTTGTTGCACACACTTCTAAACTTAATCCAGAGACACTCAGGTTTTTCCACAGTTTCGTACCGGAGCTCTGAGCAGTCATACTGCTCCCTTACATACAGTGCTACTCCCCCACCTTTTCTGCCCTGCCTGTCCTTCCTGAACAGTTTATAACCATCCATGACTGTACTCCAGTCATGTGAGTTATCCCACCAAGTCTCTGTTATTCCAATCACATCATAATTCCTTGACATCACCAGGACCTCCAGTTCTCCCTGCTTGTTTCCAAGGCTTTGTGCATTTGTATATAAGCACTTGAGATAACCTGTTGATCGCCCCTCATTCCCAGTATGAGGCAGGAGCCCTCCCCTCACAGACATTCCTGCCTGTGCTTCCTCCCGGTATCCCGCTTTCCCACTTACCTCAGGGCTTTGGTCTCCTTCCCCCGGTGAACCTAGTTTAAAGCCCTCCTCACTAGGTTAGCCAGCCTGCTGGCAAAGATGTTCTTCCCTCTCTTCGTAAGATGGAGCCCGTCTCTGCCCAGCACTCCTCCTTCATGGAACACCATCCCATGGTCAAAGAATCCAAAGCCTTCACTCCGACACCACCTGCGTAGCCATTCGTTGACCTCCACGATTCGACGGTCCCTACCCAGGCCTTTTCCTTCCACGGGGAGGATGGACGAGAACACCACTTGCGCCTCCAACTCCTTTATCCTTCTTCCCAGAGCCACGTAGTCCGCAGTGATCCGCTCAAGGTCATTCTTGGCAGTATCATTGGTGCCCACGTGGAGAAGCAGGAAGGGGTAGCGATCTGAGGGCTTGATGAGTCTCGGCAGTCTCTCCGTCACATCACGAATCTTAGCCCCTGGCAAGCAGCAGACTTCTCGGTTTTCCCGGTCAGGGCGGCAGATAGATGACTCAGTCCCCCGGAGGAGAGAGTCCCCGACCACCACCACCCGCCTTCTCCTCTTGGGAGTGGTGGTCGTGGAACCCCCAACCTCAGGACATCGCATCTCATGCCTCCCAACCAGCGGAGTCTCCTTCTGCTTTCTCCCCCCAGACATATCATCTGGTCCACTCTCCGCAATGCCCTGAAGTGGTAAGGAAACTGAGACAGGTACACTGCATGTAATGTTTACTGTTTTGTATGATCTCTGCTCTCCTGTGCTTTAGGTCTGGAATAGGTCTGTTGTGTCCAAGTATTACAACAGTATATGCACAATGGGATCCTGATCATGCTCTGGGTATTTAGGCCCTCCTGCAGTATAAACAATTAATAGGAAACTTCAGTCCTGCTTGTGAGTATTCTTTCTAGGATCTCCCACATCTGACAATCTGAATTTCCCTTTGAAGATCCACTCGTTTATTAAGTAATATGAAGGAGAAGATTGGTTTAATTTCTAAAGAAGTATCCCCTAATCCCTTATTAAGGCTCTGTTGGAAATTATTGGAACCAAATAGTACTTAACATTAATGTAGTTGTCTTCTAAAGTGGAAAAATAATAATGTTCTGGAACTGGTCTGCCTCCTGTTGGTGGGCAGAAGGGGAAGAGTCCCATGTCTGGACATAGAGGCTCCTAGGAAGAAAATACACAAGTAAGACTGCCTTTTCACTTCAGTTTCTTGCCATCACTCCTATATATCAGAAACTTGTTACAGACGATGTCAGATTTTCATATAAAGCAGTACTCTTTCCTAAACCTCTTGAAGAAGCAGGTGAAGAAAGGCATGTCCCACTGGGCAGAAGCCCCAAGGCCAACCCAGGACATGCAGGAGGCATTATATCTCCCAGTTGGCCTAGGAATGCTGGGGAATCCCCCAGGAGGAACTGGAACCTGTTGTGGAGGAAAAGGAAGTCTGGTCCTCTCTACTCTCCATGCTTCCGCTGCAACCCCCACCAAGAAAAGCAGCACAAAGGAAGGAGAAAAAGAAGAAAATACTATTAGTATAGGATCTAACTATGGAAACTAACACTAAAATTATGACTAATAGTAAGAAGAGAGAATGAAGCTGATGAAATCTCACTGACAGAGCTCTGCCTCAAGCTGAGGTGGCTGAGAAGAAAGTGATGGCAATTCGCCTGTGCAATGCTATATAACACGGGGAAGGAAACTGACTAACATGCATTCATGGACCGAACAGACACTAATATGAGAAATTTCTGATCAAAGGCAAAGGGGGGTCTATATGTGTTTTGCTTTAAAGTGCTTTAAAGTGTACTCCTACCTGCCAACTTTGCAGTGAGGATGCAGCTAAAGTATGCAAAGCTGAGCATGAGCTTTGTTAGCCCTCCAATACATTCCTACAATTCCTGGGGCCTCTGTGTTCCACCTCTTCTACTTACTTACTTCCCACTAGCCTCCTATGAACAGATAGCTACATCGTAGGTTATATACACCTGGTCAGTATTTAAACTTTCATTCCACATGGCCTGCTCCATTTTCTACAACTCAGCCAAACTGAGCCATACATAAGATGTCGACCCAGTGTGCTAATAGCTGACCAAAGAAGCAAACCAAGATTCTGGTTAACCTCTGGTCTGAGGAAAGCAGGTAGCATGTTTTTGGAAGACGCGTTAGAAACCTGAATGTATATGAAAAGATCTCAAAGAAGCTGGTGGAATGGGGCTCACTCGGACTCCTACCTAGTGCAGGGAGCACATTAAGCAGCTCAAGACCACCTACTGCAAGGCAAAAGGATGGCACCAGCAAGTCCAGGAACTCCTTAGCTACCTGCCTCTACTACAAAGCATTCAAATGGATGCTTGCCACTGCCATCACCTCACAGTCCTGAATGATTAGCTTCTGAACTGGGATAGTCTGATGATTTTCAGACTGAAGGCAGAGTAGATGAGGACAGCACCAGAAGACAGCCCATTAGCAAAAGAGGCTTAGTCACAGGAAAAGACTTCAGAACACATCACAGTGCTGGAACTGGCCCCAGATTAGATCACGCAGTAGGGTAATCCTGGGACCATATTCCAAAGAATTGTTCAGGAATAAACCCAGGGAAACAGAACTCTCACTCTGAGAATTAAGGGACCGGATATCACACACAAGCAGCACCGGCACCTCGTACTCCCACAACATTTCTCACAAGACATCTCTGGGAACATGGTCATATGCCTTCTTCAGGCATACAAAGCAAAGGTAGACCAGATTAGCAAACTCCCATGATGCGAGTATATGTGAAAGACCAAAGAGCTGATCTGTTGTTTCACAGCTGGGATGGAATCCTCATTGTTTCTTCTGAATCCGAGGTTCGATTAATGGATGTAACCTCCTCTCCAGCACTCTGGTATAGGCATTGCCAGGGAGATGGAGGAGTGTGATTTCCCCCTATAGTTGCATCCTCTAGTCTCCTTTCTTAAAGACTGGGTCCATCACCATGGTTTGCTATTCCAGAGGTACTGCACACACCTTCCATGCAACGCCGAAGAGGCACGTTAACCATGACACCCCAACATTGTCCAGTGCTTACAACATCTCCAGCCAAATCTCATCTACCCCGGCGCCTTATTACTACGAGGGCACTTTACCACTGTATCGACCTCAGCATCAGCGATTGATCTTTCTGTTCTTAAACTTTTAATTGTTTTCTTTTTCTTTTCTCTACATTGTATTTTAGATACTGTTAGCTCTTCTTTACTGGGAGGTTATGACTGGTTTGCCTGACTTAAAATCATGTCTGTTGTGCTGGGAGGCGATCCCAGTCAACGATAAGTATCCTGGCTGCATCCGTTGCCTTGGGAAATCACACGTTGCCCAGAAGTGCAACTTTTATCTGGCACTGAAATCAAGAGCAAGAAAAAACAGTTAGATGAAGTGTCATCCTCACATTATGGAGAACTATCTATACCTGATTATATATATATATGAAGTGAGCTGTAGCTCACGAAAGCTTATGCTCTAATAAATTTGTTAGTCTCTAAGGTGCCACAAGTACTCCTTTTCTTTTTATCTATACCTGGCTTCTGACCAGCCTAGGGAACCCCTCCTGACATCAGTCTCCAAGCAGGTCTGCTGCTTCCACATCATCAGAGTCCCACACCTCGAGGGTATCTAAGAGGAAGACACATGACTGTTCTCATAGGCCCTCAAAAGTGCATGCCCCTGTCTCACCAGATAGACTTCTACCTCTAAAATACCAAGGTCATCAGTAACTTCAGCTGCTCCAGCACCACAAGCACTTCAGTAAGGCACCCTCAATCTTGCTGGTCCCTTGGTACCCAGGGCAGGACTAGATCCCAAAATGGGAAGCCATGGTCTCAGAGAGACCACTGGTACTGTTATCTGATAAGGGTGGCAAGAAAAGCTCTTCTTTTGCTTCCTCAGTACTGAAAAACGCTACTTGGGTATTGATTACTCTTCCCTTGGAGTACACAAGGCCTTTGGTACTGTTAGAGACCATGTTTTCCTCCAAGTGCCAAAGCCTATGGTACTATTGGTGTCCTTGGCTAGAACTTCCTCAGCACAGACTGCAGGCGCAGTACCACAGGATTTCCAGTTTCCCTGGGACCTGGCTGTATCTGACACACCCAATTCTCCACTCCTCAGCTCCGATGTGATGTTGGTACTGAGAACATTGGGATTGCCTGAACTTTGCTTGGTACCAACAGTTTCACTTCAGACCTCTCCAGGCGCTGCAACATTCCAGAGTGAACTGGAAAAAGAGGATTCTAATGAAATCCTCACCTTGGTCTCTCAAGTGTCAGTTCAGGGTACTCTCACTCGCTCCTGCTGAAGCTGCAACTGTTCATGGTCCATGATGTCCACCAACAACTCTCTGGTATGAGCACCAATTGGTGCCTCCTCCTATGCCTTATACACCTCCTACTTGGCCAATTTGGGACACCTGGTGACTTATCACCAACAATTTTCCAGAGCATCAAGTGCCCACTGTCATAGGGAAGAGCAACCTTCATCACCCACTCCCTTCAGGAGACTTAATCCTCCAGATGAATACTTCAAGGTACAGGAGGGCTAGAGCCAATGAAGGGATTTCTCCTACAGTCAATATCTCCTCTTTATCTCCAGATGAAGCAGTCATGCCTCCTCCTCCATCCCTGGCAGATGATTTTAATAATCCCAGGGCCTGGTTAAGAGAGTCGGAGATTCCCCTCAAGGAGGTGGCAGAGCATCATTATAAGCTGCTTGATATCCTTCACTCACCCACATCAGCCTGCATAGCCTGGCTTGTTGAATGAGGCACTTTTGGTCCCGGCAAAGATCACCTGGTACACCACAGCTTCTATTCTGCCTTCATGAAAAAGAGTGGATAAGTAGTATTTATGGACTTGGGATTTTTATTTTCCCATCCCTCCCCTAATTCCTTGGTAGTTCAGACAGTGAATGAATGTGGTAGGCAGCACCACACTAAAACTGTGCCTTCTGACAAAGACCACAAGTATCTGGACCTCCTGGGGAGGAAGTCTTATTCCTCAGCCTCCTTACTGTTTAGAATCACCAGTTATCTGGTGTTGATGGCAAAGTACAACTGCATGAATTAAGCACTCTCTCCATCTGCCAGTGGAACACAGGAAATAGTACCAGGCAATTATTGTGAAGGGCCAACCACTTGCTAGGGACAGTCCTACAAGCCTCCCTTTACACCGCTGCCTGTTCGATTACTACAGTGGTGGTAAACAGAAGAGCTTCCTGGCTCCAGCTCTCTGGATTCTCAAGAGGTCCAGAGTACAGTAGAATGACCTTCCTTTTGAAGTATCTTAGTTGTTTGCAGATAACACGGATGAATCCCTGCAAACACTGAAGGACTCTAGATCTACCTTGCATTCTTTTGGTATTTACACACCCACCTACAAGAGAAAACTCAGCAATTCCCAGACGGCCCAGACATCTGACCCCATCCAATTCCTTACCTCCTGGAGGTCCTATGAGCCACACCAAAAGAGACAGAGATTTCAGGGAAGGAAACTGTCCTCTTTTCAGCCTCCCGATCTACACTCATGCACCTGTAAGTAGCAATTTTGACAGGTTGGTCGAGCGCTTGAATTGCCATCTTTATACTCTTCAGCTGAAATAATTCAACGGCCTTCATTCCTTTAGTGACCACCTTCACCACTTCAGTCAAGACTGGGAGATGATCACTATGGACAAGTGGGTTTTGGAGATCATCTCTCCACAAGATATACCATCCACTTTAGTTCACTTCCTCCAACAAATCCCCCTTCTCCGTCCTCTTCAGGGACCCCTCTCATAAGAGCTTGCATTTTCAAAAAATAAACTCTCTTACACTTGGGAGCTATAGAACCAGTCCCCATGCAGCACAGAGGGAAGGGGTTTTATTCAGGGTACTTCCTGGTACCAAAGAAGAGTAGACGTTGGAGACGCATCCTAGACCTGAGAGTACTCAACACCTGTGTGAAGGAACAGAAATTCAGAATGGTGATTCTTGCAGTGATAATTCCATCACTAGAGCAAGAGGATTGGTTCTTAGCCCTTGACCTTCAAGACACGTATTTCCACATTGCCATCCACCCATCCCACAAGTGATTCCTGAATTTCATTGCTGGCCAGGACCACTTTTAATATGGAGTGCTCCCCTTCGACCTGTCATCTGCCCTGAGGGTCTTTTTGAAAATCATGTTGGTAGTAACAGCACTGCTCTGCAGGGAAGGTAACTGAGTTTTCTGTTACCTGGATGACTGGTTGCTGAAAGGCCACTCCATGGAACTGATTTCTCAGACCACTTCTGAGGTCATAGATTTCTTCCTCGTATTGGGCCTACAACTTGTGGCAAATGGCCAACGCTATTGTGGTGGGTCCTGCGCTTTTCCTTGGTGTGACAGGTTAGGGTGCCACCCCTTGCTCCTATTCTTGGACATTGACAGCTCTGCTAGTGCCCTGGTGGGGGAGAGAAGGGGAGTGGGGAAGGGACCCTTCAGCTTCATGGGCTTTTTACCCTCTTTCCCCTTGAGCAGGGTTTCTCTCAGTCCTCTGTGCTGAGGAAGTCCCTCTGCTCTGCTTTGGCAGGGTTTCCCTTCCCCTGGTACTCTGATCCTCTCATCAATAACAGTACTACTTCAAACTACAGTCAGCTCTCCTTCCCTCCTTCTGTTTGACTGAAGCAGGGTTTTTTATTAGGTCTCTGACAGGGCCTTAATTGGCTTCAGGTGCTCTAATTAACCTGTAGTAACTTCTCCTCCGCCTCCTATCTATCACTCTCCTGCTGCCCTCTGGCCCTGCTTTATCAAAAACTGAACATGCAAAAATCCACCTTGACCCCTATGCAAAACTAAGAATTCCTAGGCACGTTTTGATTCAGTAACGGGAAGAGCCCTACCTTCCTCTGCACAGGTTTGTGACTCTTTCTAACATAGCAAACACAATTCAGCACAGCCTCCAAACCAGTCAGGAACTGTATGCAATTACTGGGGCACATGGCAGCCACTACTTCCATTACAGAAAATGCCAGTGGTCAAATGCTCTGCCTTCAAGGGTGGTTCATATCTATTTATTCACCAACCAGACACTGTTTAAATATGCTTCTTTCCATACCTGCCTCTGTAAAACAAACCCTGAATTGGTGGAAAGACCCTCACAATATGTGCACAGGAGTCCCATTTGCATGTCCTCCCTCAATGATCCACCATTCCAAAACCTTACTGCAGTACGGGACCTGTCTGGTCCTTAAACGCCTTATAAGTCTGCCATTCAAACTTCTAGCTATCTGTTCCCTGCTTCATTTGTCAATGAAACTGCACTCCTGATAGTAATAATGTCAGCATGATCGGTTGGAGAAATATGGGCCTGGATGGCATACCCCCACACACAGTGTTTTTAAGGACAGGGTCACGCTATGGCACCACACCAAATTCCTACCTGAAGTTTCTTCCCAGCTCCATCAATCAGCCCATTCACCTGCCTGTCTTCCACCCCAAACCTCATCTAAATTGCCAGGAGGCACTGCTACACACCTTTGCCATCAGGAGAGCCCTAACCTTTTATCTAGATAGGACAAAACTCTTCAGAGTGACCCACAGGTTATTTGTCTTGCTAACAGATGGGTCAAAAGGGTCAGCAATCTCTAACCAGAGACTTTCCAAGTGGATATCAGGTTTCATTAACTCTTGTTATCAGTCTTGCAATATTCAGCCACCTTCGGAAATAAGCACTTATTCTACCAGTTCCATTGCCACTTCTGCAGCCTTCCTCAAGAATGAGCTGATTATTGAAATCTGTAAAACTGCTACATGGGCATCTATACATACGATCACCGAACACTCTGTTATAACTGACAACTCCGCCTCCGATACGATCTTTGGCTTAGCTGTACTTTCCTCCATACTGGACTCAATTCTGAAGCCACCTTTGTCTTGGAAGGTACTGCTCAGTAATCACCTAGATTGCAGTACTTGTGGCACCTTAGAGACTTCTCCCTCCCACCCCACCCCCCACTGTTCCTCTGATATTCTTGTTAACTGCTGGAATTAGCCTACCTGCTTGTCACCATGAAAGGTTTTCCTCCTTCCCCCCCCTGCTGTTGGTGATGGCTTATCTTAAGTGATCACTCTCCTTACAGTGTGTATGATAAACCCATTGTTTCATGTTCTCTGTGTGTGTGTATATAAATCTCTCCTCTGTTTTTTCCACCAAATGCATCCGATGAAGTGAGCTGTAGCTCACGAAAGCTTATGCTCTAATAAATTTGTTAGTCTCTAAGGTGCCACAAGTACTCCTTTTCTTTTTGCGAATACAGACTAACACGGCTGCTACTCTGAAACCTAGATTGCAGTGTGTACACTATTCAGAGAAGAAGAAGAAATTGGTTACTCACCATGTGCAGTTACTGTGATTATTTGAGATTTGTCCCCCGACATGTGCTCCACTTCCCGCATTGCTTTCCCTTTACTTCAGAGTTCTCTGCCATGGAGCTTCATGGTAGAGAAGGAACTGAGGGAAGTTTTCCAGCGCATTGCTATATAACAGTGACATGGAGCACGAGATTGTCTAACAAGCATGTGTGGGCTGAACAGACGCTGCTATGAGAAATCTCCATTCAAAGGCACAGGGGGCTCTAGCACACCTAGAATGGAGCACCCGAATGGGGACACATCTTGAAGAATCAAAATTACTGCACAGGGTGAATAATAAGAGCACAGAGCACTAATAAGCATGTGGCTAAGAGTTTTTCATGTGTATGGTAGTGGGGTTTGGGCTAAAGCACATGTAACAACTCATGGTAAGCCTGCAGTGTGGACCTACTCTTTGGAGCAAATAATGTGATTAGTAGGATTGAAGACTGTATCTTGGAAATCACTGACTCTGAAAACCGCTTAGGCTTGGTGATGGATAACCAACTGCACGTGAACTGCTAGTGGAATGCTGTAGCTAAGTGAACTAACAGAATTATTGAATGTTTAAACAGAGCAATACTGAGTTGGAGTAAGAAGATCGTATTGTTTCTATATCCAGCATTGTTGTACCATTGCTGGAATACTGTGTCCAGTCCACTTTAAAAAGGGTATTGGAAAATTGATGAGGGTTCAGAGAATACCCACTGGGACAACTGAAGACTTCCAGTCAGAGATTTAAGAAGCTTAATGTAGGTAGTTTACAAAGGAAAAGATTAAGTAGTGACTTGATCAGCCTATAACATTGGGAGATGATTTCTGATAGTAGAGGATTCTCAGTCTAACAAAGACATAACAAGACCTAATATCTGAAAATTGAAGCTAAATAAATTCACGTTGGTAAATTTTAACAGTGATATCAATTAAGCATTGGAATAATATAAAGGGACATGATGGATTTAGTGTGTCTGAAGTTTTTAAATCAAGAATGGATGAGTTCCTAAAAGATATGTTCACTCCAAGCTGAACATGAGCTTCCAATGTGACACTTTGGCCAAAAGGGCTAATATGATGCTTAAACAGGAATCTTGAGTGGAGCAGAGAGGTTATTTTGCCTCTGTATTGGTTACTGGTTCAACCACTACTGCAGACCTGCGTCCAATTCTGGTGTCCACAGTTCAAGAAGGATGTTTGATAAACTGGAGAGGGTTTGAAGAGCCACCATGAAAATGATTAAAGGATTAGAAAATATGCCTTATAGCAAAAGATTCATGGAGCTCAATCTATTTAGCCTCAACAAAGAACGGGTTAAGGGGGTGACTTCATCACAATCAATAATTACCGACATGGAGAACAAATATTTGATAATGGGCTCTTCAATCTATATCAAAGGTTGAAAATCCTGACAGAATATTTTAAGAGTAGCAAAATCCCAGAAATATAAGTGTCATGAAAAGGGAAAAAGTAAATTAATAAAAATGAATGAGAGAAGTGAAATGATGTTTGCATATTTGTGTGAATCATAGCTAATTTGGAAAGATTTTTCATGAAACGGCTGCTGCTGTTTAAAGATCTCACATAGGAATAATTTTTTCTTTAGAATGAAGATTCTAAAACATTTTGAACTTTTTACTCGTAGTTTCGCCTTGAAGATTCCAGTCAAACTTTGTTGATATTGAAGATGGTTCAGTATATCCATTTTACAAGTGAGGTGAGTTATTTACTCTTATTAATTATGTGCACAATTTTGACTGATGTTTATATATCTGCACTTGGGAATCAGAAGGCATAAGGTGCCCCCTTAGTCCCCTGCACAGGTTACCTGTATAGAGGGTTGCAGCTCTGGTATGGATTAAATCCAAATGGTTTATCACCTTCTTTCCTATTGAAAGCAGGACCTGTCATAATTTGAGGAGGAATTGTGTATTTTATAAGAAATCAAGCCAGCTTTGTTTCCATGCTCCCATTAATTATCATCATCATACAGTCTTTAAAAGTTCTAACAGTTTTCTCTACTAGGTCATTGGAAGCTAGATGGTATGGGGAAATTTAAATGTTTTATCCCATTCCTGTGGATTCTCCTCTTTAGGTGAGTCTGAGTCCCTGCACCTGTGATTGGAGATTCTTAGTAGCAGTGCCAGTTTAGGCCACACGTGCTCCCCTGTCTCATGCCAATCCTGGTGGCTATATAGCACTGTGCAGCCAAACCCACTTGTCACTGTGCCTCAGTGGGTCACAACTGAGAATACCAGAATCAGGAGAAACTGCTGAGAAATGGGGCAGACTTGCCCCAAACTAGTGGTTATTCTTTCATAAGATATGTCAAACCAGCAAGAAAAGTAAACTTCTGTCTCACCACACTTTCGAACAAGAGGTCAGAAATACAGTCTCCTTAGGTATCCCAGCCCTGGTTTCACCACTCAGACATGAGACTTGATGAGTGATTATTTAAAACCAATTATCAACCAAAGGGCTCTTCTGATCCCAAAGGGCCAATCACATACCTAGGTCAATATATAACCCAGATCTTACCTAATAATCACGCTGTTGCCAATCCTTAGGAGAAAGAGGAGAGAGTTAAAATGGCCAAAGGAATCAAATACTTACACTCATTGAAAAGTTCTTGGATCAGTTTTGAAGCAGTGATGGCATAAACTGCTGGCTTGTTAAGTCTCTGGATGCTTCCAAAAGATAGGAAGGTCCTCGGTTAGAATGCTCCCATTAGTATAAGTTTGTAGTCCAGAGATCAGAGCAGGAAAAAGGCAAAATGGAGATGCTTTCAGGACCTTTTATACTTTCTGCCATGTGTTGGATCTGCTCTTAGTACAGTTTGTGGAAAATTACAGGCACAAGATAGAGTTCAGGGTCACATGATCTAGTCAAACGCCCTTGCATGCTTCGATGAGTCATAGCAGTCATTATCCAGTCATAGGAGTCATTATTCTGACTGAAGCGTCCATAGCAAAGTCCATTATGTGGGGCTAAGCTTCTTCCATGATACATTGTGAGGTAAGTGTTCTTTTATGGGCATCAACTTGAATAATCCCTTCACAATGTGCTGGCTCGTGAATGTGTTACCACAGGAGGAAACACAGTTGAAATACAGGTACATAGTCAATATTTATAACTTCAGATAGTAAATAGCATAATTATATTCAGCAAACCATAAGTTTTCTGTTGACACCTTACATGACATACAATTGCAACAAATCTTGTACAAAGTATAATAGTGGTTGCAAAAATGATGTACGTGGTCATATTTTAATCATATAACATCACACACCCTCAGTTCTTTCTCAAATGCCCTTGTCCTGAGATGGAATCCTCGTCAGCACCACCTTTACCTTTTAGCATTAGTATTAGTATAGTTATACAATAGTTAGTTAGCTATATCTATCCTTCTCTCCCCCATTTTTCTTTACAAAATAATTATTATTAGTTAATGGTAAGATTCTATTCACCCCTATAGTGTAGTCTAGTTTTCACTTCCTTCTCCTAGGGGAATAGTACTGATAGGGGCATGGCTAGATCTCTGGAGCTTAAATGCTGTCTTTCTTCCTGGGAGTCAATCCTGGTGAATAATGGGCACTCTCAGTGTGTTAGTTGTCTGGGCAAGACACGTGTAACTCAAAAGTGCCACCATTGTCTCAACCTCAAGGCTTGTGCCAGAAAAGCAAGGGAGCTCAAGCTGAGGGTCTTTGTGATGGAAAATTTACTGTGCCAGGCTTCTGACCCTGGACCACAAACCCCCATCGGACACCAGTCCTCACTGATGCCAGCAATGGCTTCCGGCAGACATTCCCTGCCACCCTCACAGAAGGAATCACATTCCTTAAAAAAGGCAGTAAAAAAAAAGGGGGGGGGCAACAATCTCTCCTTTCAGGGAACTGGTTAAATATTCCCGGCTCATTCGGCATTCTCTGTATCGACTGCAGCGTGGTTGAGCATCACTTGACAGCAGGATCCCCTGGAACTGCTGGTACCATGGAAGCCCAAAGACCCTAAGTGGGAGGGCTCTGAAAGGAGTGGCAGAAAGAAACTTCTCTTCCTCCATGATACTGGCGGAGCAGATTAAACTTGCGGCACCGGGCAATTCAGCCTTGCTGCAGTCTCTGGCGCCATCTACTGGTCTCTTGGCACAAAGCAGAGTCACATGGGTACCAACAACCACTACGACTGTAGTGGCATCACCAACAATATCCCCCTCAGTACCGATGCTTGCAGTACCACAAGAATTCCTTTTTCACAAAGACTTCCTAGTCTTTGCAACCCTGGAATATCCCCTTCTTGGTACCGATGTTACTCCAGCACACTGTCCTGGGTCAATCTACACCACCATCCAGATCAGCCCCACCCTTTTCCACTGAGGAGGAGGATTTACTCCTCTCACCACTCCTCATACAGTCAGTCAACTGCCAGACCAGGTCCACCTAAACAACCCAGATATCACCCCAGGGGTGACACACATGGGTGATATGGACATGCATGGATGCCACCACTCTTAGGGGGCTTTCCCTTCACCCTCATCCCTGGTTCTTGTCATGCAGACAGAAAACAGAAGACTGGAAGTCCAAAGTGCAGGCAATGCAATTTTTATCAGGGTTAGTTTCAAGCAAACATATCCGTTGTTCTGACGCTGCAGAGCCTTGTTGCCCAGTGTCCCATTCACTCGCTCCTTAGCAGGAAAAAATATACTTTAGTGCACACCCTTTGTCCCACCTCTTACAATTTATGGTCATGTTCTGTTTTGGGGGGTCGTGAGTCTGGGGGCTTAATGTTTGGCCTCTGTGTTTCTTGTATCTTCCCCTCATCCTCCTTGCCCTTCCTGACTGGTTGTTTGACCTTGCCTTGAGATAGGAGTCGAGGCAGTCTTCAAGTATGTACTCGTATATTATATTCCCACCATAACCAGTACCACTTTAGCTGTTCTTATCTGTTCCCATTATACTAACAAACCCATCTGGCTGGGCAGAAGCAACACACAGTCTTTGTTCTTTGTTCACACTTATTAGTAAGGATATAAGTGTATCAAAAATCAAACGGGTAAACAAGACCCAACATTCTATCTCAGGCGAATAAACAGGCCTGAATCCTACATTATCATCACTAACACTCCTAACAATCACCAGTGCTATTCCCACCACAGTGGCCTTATTGGGATTGAGGGGCTGTGTATGGGCAGCATTATTCTAGGCCTCCTAGCAACCACAGAGACAGAGCAAGACGCTCACCATCAGGCTTGGTGGGTAGACCCTCTGAGCAACAGGAAGATATTTTTTGAAGAGCAGGAGGAGACTCTGGATCAAGAAGACACTCCACCAATCAATCTTTCTTCATCCTCTCTAGACTAAGCCATCATGCCTCCACCATCCACACCAGCTGATGACTTTAAACAATTCCAGGAGCTATTTAAGAGGATTACTAACTCATTCAAGATACCCCTGGAAGAAGTTGCAGAGTTCCAGCACAAACTGCTGGTCATTTTACAAACATCATCCTCATTGAAGATTGTGCTCCCCATAA